>NC_044977.1:12765547-13398457 GCF_008728515.1 Papio anubis
GGAGCTTGCAGTGAGCTGAGATCCGGCCACTGCACTCCAGCCTGGGCTACAGAGCGAGACTCCGTCTCAAAAAAAAAAAAAAGAAAATAAGAAAAATTTTGTCTCAATAACCAATGTTTCTTATATAATACCTTTATAAAAATAAGAATAATTCAAAGACATACTGTCCTCTGTTACTTAGAATCTATTAGAGGAAATAAAAAGTAAAAATGTAATCATTAAGCAAGTGACTATGTTGGTACGACATGAGCACTAAGAGATGATTGCATTTATTGTGAGCATGTCTAAACCTGCCAAATGATTTTCTAATGTAATGACAGATGTAACACAAAACAATACAATCACTGCTTTACAAAGTCTGTAGCTTCTAATGTAAAATATCTACATCTGAACTATGAGAAAAATACATTGAAATTGTATCAAGCTACACATATTCATTTTGTTCACATAGCATTGATTACAAGTCTTCCTGACTAGTGGTTTCAATCATGATGTGCAATGATTTGATTTAAATTATATCTTTCCTAGAGAAGATTTGTCCAAACACATAGAGCAAATCTTCCACTGAAGTCTCCAGGTTTGAAATCAATCAGTAACTGGAATTTTAACGGAGGTAACCACATATCTTACATTTCCGTGTTCCAACTTGTTATTGTGAAGAAATTGCTGAATACTCACAATTAGTTCAACCAGAGCTTGCCTGAGTTCACTCCCAGGTTTGTTAACCTTAGGAGAAAACCTTACTGTGAATATAGAATGCACTTGAAAACAAAGACAGACTTGTTCCAAGCTTCCCTGGGAGCGATGGTATAGAGAACTAACCTGATTTTTGGTCTGGTTAGGGTCTGATCTTTAGGATATGGTAAATTTGTATTAATGACATTTAAAAACACTTGTCCTAACCTCCAGAGACATGGATTACAACAAAATTCTGAAAAAAAAATTGTCTCTATACACATAGATGTGTTTACATAAATTTAGTATATATACACATAAAATTTAGTGGTTACAAGACTAGTTTTGCAGATGTTTGGTGGAGAAACTAGTGCTGAAAAGTTGGCTAAATTAAGACCTTAATTTTCAAGACTTATGACATTAAACTATACGACAGTGAATGGCTGTTTTTCTCCCAATCAGCCTCTGAATCTCAAAGTCGTGTTTGTGGCATACCTACTTATGCAAATTTTCATCCAGCCACATAAAGTATCACTGGGGAATGCACATTTTTCAAGCATTCCATAGAATTTCTCAAATATAGCAGACATACCACAAAATTACCTTGATAGGTTTAATGTAGGTTTAATGTAAGAAAGAAAATACTATATATACATATAACATATGCCAAAATGGTGCCTAAATTATAGATATTGTGAAATCTTAGGCAGCTTTAGGTTGGGTTTTATTCCCCTTTCTAAGTGGACCTATGAGATCTTGGAGTGCATATTTTCTATATGCCCTCGTATTTGGAGATGATCAAGAATTCCCTACTAGGTCTGATTTGGTCAAATTGTCACATGCCACCAGGACTGATCTCTCCCTGAGTCACACATATTACTAAGCCCTCATTTTTATACAAAAAAAAAAAAAAAAAGAGCCAGTTAATTTTGTTGGTGGTTGCTATATTGTTTCTCTTCTTGTTTCCTCATTTTTTTCAGTTTTTGGAGGGTAACTTTCTCATGAGCTCCTACAGCCACTAAACCACTCCCCCTTTATTACTGTCTAGCTATATATTATTGGCTTGCTTAATTCTATTATTAGCTTAACTCATTGTGTTGGATCAAACTCACTTCCTTGTTCATTTATTTATCTTTGAAAATACTAAATCTCTATATTATTAAAAAGATTAAAATCGGTTATCTAATTTCTAATTTGAAACAGATAAAAAATTCTTTTTGGACTGCCTGTGTGAAATAAGCCAAAACACCACCACAGACGTTTCTATCTGTATGTCGTGGTTTATTCCACAAAGCATGAGAACCAATGTTACGTACTGTCAATTAAAATTTAGTGGTTGAATGCGTCACAAATTATTCTTTATTCTTGATGGAGTAACTTAAGACATGTCAAAAGTAGCTGCCAAGTTTAGGGAGGAAACCTAGATAAAATTAATCCATACCAATAGATCGCTCACCATATCTGGTTTTTATCACTTGCATTGCCAAACAATTGTGTATTCTAGAATGGTCTCAGTGAATAAAGGAGTAAAAAAATACACTGTATTTCTGCCAACACTGTTATTTATCAGATTATCTGAGCTTTAAGATTTTTGACAGGCCATGAATAATGACAAGTACAGCTAAAATGTCAGAAACCTGAATTCTGTTCCCTAGGTGGATTACCACGGAACTCTGGAATTTTAGTGCTTGAAAGAACTTTAGAGATAGAACAACTCTTCACTTTTCAACATTCTTCTCAAATTTATTTTAGTTCACCCAATCAATTGAAATACAACTCCTGTATAGACAGTGTTAAGTGTAAAACATTTATGTGTCATGTCTTTAAGGTGAACAATTGTAAGCCATCACTTCAGGAGAATGACTGAAATGCCTAAAGTATACAATGGGTAACCTTCAGATATTAATGCCAAATCCCTCAAATTTGACTCTGCTCCCAGAATATGCTATGTTCATGTTAGAGTACAAGACTTTTAGGAAACGAGATCCTTTTGTCATGTAATGTAATGGCAAATTTCATGCTAGCCTAAATGTTCTAATTGTACTGGAACTTAAAAAAAAAAAAAAAAAAAAAAACCTCTCAGTTTAGGTTTAAATATGAACTTAAAATATCGACTGATCATTAACCAAACAAATCCCTGGCATGGATCTGAGCAACACGGAAATAATAGATTACAGTTGCTCTTTTTTAGATTTTCTTTAATTCAACAGATTTCCATACCATCAATACAACAATATTTTTATTTATTTGCTCTCTTGCATTTCATTAATAAGCATGCATGTTGAAAGAATACCAGAATGTACTGAATAGACTTTTTGAGCATGATTAATTAGAAAGCATGAATTATTCATTTAAATATGGTTCATTTGCACACAATTTGAATGAAAATTATTTTGTTGGTTATCCTTTATCAGTTTCATAAGAAACTTTCATCAAATCACAGCGTTTACCAAAACATTTTGCCTAATAGAATTATCTGCTATAGGTATAGCTTCCTTCACTGCAAGCTGTCATAGGCACACCTACGTTTAAAAAGGAGTACAGCTTTGCAATGTTTCAGTCTCAGCAGATTAAATAGATACCTTTTTCAAGGACACGGAAACTTTTACTCTAAATGACTAGTGGAAATTTAAATTCAAAAGATTTCCAAAATCTGATAAATATTTCGGTTTTAAAATATATTTCATTTATACTATACTTCCAAAAAAAGAAATTAATGTTCATCTAATGTGCCTGTATAACCCTTCTAGCAAGATATATCTTAATTTTAAAAATGAAAAAATTTTTCTAATTATACTTTTTCTAATTTCGAAAATACTATTTTATGTACATAAAATTTAGCAGAATATTTGACTATTGTTATCACGACATTGAGAATAATCATAAATACAACTACACTGGCAGAAAACCTTGATTAGGTAGCTCATTTGTTTAATAGAAGTTAAATTTGAAAAATATCAAATAAAATCAAATAATGTTTCTATATTCACTTCCAGCTCTAACAATTTCCGTGATTTAGTACCTAACAATTTTTTAAAAAACAATGATAGTTTCAAATGTACAATAACTAGGGTTCTCTTTGTTCGGGCAAAATGAATAAATTAATATGTTGTGAACATACACTCTGAATGCAGTTTTCAGCCTCCTCCACCATTATATGGATGGAAGAAAATGTAGAAAATAAATTACAGTAAAAATGAAGTAAACAGAGTCAAATGTACGTTTTATTTATTACACTTTAAGTGCTGGGTTACATGTGCAGAACTTATTTTAATTGATGCACATACTCGCAGCTCAAAGAGCTGAGTTTTATTGGATTCAAGTATCTACCATGGTATAGGTAAAACCTAATTCCATTCTGACTTTCAAACTATGTATACTCAGTCTGATTCGCAGCTCTCGTCTTTAAGAGCCATTATTGTATCTTATAAGAGCCATTGTTGTATCGATGAATAAATTCATCCTCCTCCTGACTGTTTCAGACTCCACCTAAATCAAAGGTTTCAGTTAATTGGTTGTAAAAAGGGGTGTTACCAATTTCCATATCAGTCAGCCTAAGTAGATACCATATTTTGTCTAGCCAGGATCCCTGCTTATAAGATAAAAGTAAAGATGCTTACCCTATACAAATACACACATTTGTAATAAATAGAATATATACACTACAGACACATAAAAATAAATATGGAAATATTTACTTCATAAATATATGTAAAATTTATGAAAATAATTTTAGGGAAATTTTATTTTCACTAAATTATATATTCTGAAGATCAAAAAACACTATCAGCTTCTGCAGCTATCTCATGTATGTAATATTCTCTCCCTACTGCTCATCCCTGAATTTTCTAAAGGAAAATTGCTCTCTGCAGATATCGAATATTCATTATTTTTCAGAGTTAATGTTTATCATCATTTTTCTCCCATCTCTTTCATGAAATAATCTTTAGGTAAAATGGTGTTTGAAGAATGTTTTAGTATTTTGTTCCATCTGCTATTTGGGGAAAGGTCAAAAAAATGTTCACACTGTTTCCAGATTAGCTGCAAACAGTTTTTAAAAGAAGTTCAAGTATCCTTATCTTTCTCTCATTGAACAAAAGTGTTTTAAAAAGTCTCTTGATGTCGAACCTTGCTTCATCTCAAGATACATTTGTTTATGTGAAAAACAAAACTTTTTGGCAATCTGGACATGTGTAGGATTTTTTTCCTCCTTTAAATTGAAAAGCACACGATAAACATCTGTCATAAATCATAAGTGTACCTTTCATTCTTGGTTTTGATCCAGCAAGTGTTCTCCATCACAAACTCTTCATCTGGCATATTTAACTGATGACTCCCTGCAGATAAAGCTGAAAGAAGATGATTTAATAATCCCCTTCATGTTCGAGTCTCAGGTTAAGTTGCTCTTATTTTACATTTATTTGAAATATCTTTTTTATTCTCTTTATAAGAACCTTTAAGTTCTGTTTCTTTTTTATATGGAAAAAAAAAAGTCCTTTTACAAAGAATGATTTCTCTTTTATTACTTTCCAGTACTCTTTGATCTCTTTAAGACTTTGACTTTCTTTTTTTCTTTTTTTTAACTTTTTAAAGTGGTATCAAATTAGTACTTATTTAAGAAACAAACTCTATTAAATCCTGAGTATGTGTTAAGCACAAAACGTAAAAAGATGATTGAGACTGATCCTTCCTTCACTAAAGAACTCTTAACCTAGCAGTAATGAAAGGCAAAGCAATAATTCCTTTCAAGAAAGAGAATGAAGTGGAGAAATTTTTTAAAATAAAAAAAAAATAAAATTAAAATTAAAAAAAAAAAACAGATTTGGAATCTCACAGGCCACAAGCGTTGTTTAAACTCTGGGCTTGGTAGGGCGCGGTGGCTCACGTCTGTAATCTCAGCACTTTGGGAGGCAGAGGAGGGTGGATCACCTGGACCAGGAGTTTGAGACCCGCCTGGACAATATGGCGAAACTCAGTTTCTTCTAAAAATATTCATCTGTAATCCCAGCACTCGGGAGGCTAAGGCACAAGAATCGCTTGAACCCGGGAGGCGAAGGTTGCAGTGAGCTGAGATGGCGCCACTGCACTCCAGCCTGGGCGACAAAGTGAGACTCTCTCAAAAAAAGAAAAAGAAAAGAAAATCTAGGCTCTATTAAGGTATGTGACATTGGTCAAATTCTCTGAATCATTATAGTATAATCTTGAAAAAAAGCTCTGTAGAGGAAAAAAAAAAGAATCCTAAACTATAGATAGTGCTTTGTCTAATATCTGTAATTCTCAGGCACATACTCAAAATTCATTTCCACAGAAAATGAAACGTTAGTTTGGAAATCTGCATTTCTAAAGGAAGTTTTGAAAAGAAGAGGAAACACCTAAAGTATGATGAACGTAAGAAGGAATGATCTGAACTTCCATTTTCCGCCAAAATGGAGTAAACCCATTACTCCTATGTTATTCCTGTTCCAACCGAAACTCTCTGGACATAACACACCAAACAAGCATAGAAAGACTCTGTAGATAGCTACCCCATCAGATTAATGATGGACATTAGCAAAATCATTATTGTAGCTATAATTACTATCTTCTCTGTAATATAATTCTTTTTTTTTCTTTTTTCTTTTTTTTTTAAATTTATTTATTATTATTATACTTTAAGTTGTAGGGTACATGTGCATAACGTGCAGGTTTGTTACATATGTATACTTGTGCCATGTTGGTCTGCTGCACCCATCAACTCGTCATTTACATCAGGTATAACTCCCATTGCAATCCCTCCCCCCTCCCCCCTCCCCATGATAGGCCCCGGTGTGTGATGTTCCCCTTCCCGAGTCCAAGTGATCTCATTGTTCAGTTCCCACCTATGAGTGAGAACATGCGGTGTTTGGTTTTCTGTTCTTGTGATAGTTTGCTAAGAATGATGGTTTCCAGCTGCATCCATGTCCCTACAAAGGACGCAAACTCATCCTTTTTTATGGCTGCATAGTATTCCATGGTGTATATGTGCCACATTTTCTTAATCCAATCTGTCACTGATGGACATTTGGGTTGATTCCAAGTCTTTGCTATTGTGAATAGTGCTGCAATAAACATACGTGTGCATGTGTCTTTATAGCAGCATAATTTATAATCCTTTGGGTATATCCCCAGTAATGGGATGGCTGGGTCATATGGTACATCTAGTTCTAGATCCTTGAGGAATCGCCATACTGTTTTCCATAATGGTTGAACTAGTTTACAATCCCACCAACAATGTAAAAGTGTTCCTATTTCTCCACATCCTCTCCAGCACCTGTTGTTTCCTGACTTTTTAATGATCGCCATTCTAACTGGTGTGAGATGGTATCTCATTGTGGTTTTGATTTGCATTTCTCTGATGGCCAGTGATGATGAGCATTTTTTCATGTGTTTGTTGGCTGTATGAATGTCTTCTTTTGAGAAATGTCTATTCATATCCTTTGCCCACTTTTTGATGGGGTTGTTTGTTTTTTTCTTGTAAATTTGTTTGAGTTCTTTGTAGGTTCTGGATATTAGCCCTTTGTCAGATGAGTAGATTGCAAAAATTTTCTCCCATTCTGTAGGTTGCCTGTTCACTCTGATGGTAGTTTCTTTTGCTGTGCAGAAGCTCTTTAGTTTAATGAGATCCCATTTGTCAATTTTGGCTTTTGCTGCCGTTGCTTTTGGTGTTTTAGACATGAAGTCTTTGCCCATGCCTATGTCCTGAATGGTACTACCTAGGTTTTCCTCTAGGATTTTTATGGTATTAGGTCTAACATTTAAGTCTCTAATCCATCTTGAATTAATTTTCGTATAAGGAGTAAGGAAAGGATCCAGTTTCAGCTTTCTACTTATGGCTAGCCAATTTTCCCAGCACCATTTATTAAATAGGGAATCCTTTCCCCATTTCTTGTTTCTCTCAGGTTTGTCAAAGATCAGATGGCTGTAGATGTGTGGTATTATTTCTGAGGACTCTGTTCTGTTCCATTGGTCTATATCTCTGTTTTGGTACCAGTACCATGCTGTTTTGGTTACTATAGCCTTGTAGTATAGTTTGAAGTCAGGTAGCGTGATGCCTCCAGCTTTGTTCTTTTGACTTAGGATTGTCTTGGAGATGCGGGCTCTTTTTTGGTTCCATATGAACTTTAAAGCAGTTTTTTCCAATTCTGTGAAGAAAGTCATTGGTAGCTTGATGGGGATGGCATTGAATCTATAAATTACCTTGGGCAGTATGGCCATTTTCACGATATTGATTCTTCCTATCCATGAGCATGGTATGTTCTTCCATTTGTTTGTGTCCTCTTTGATTTCAGTGAGCAGTGGTTTGTAGTTCTCCTTGAAGAGGTCCTTTACATCCCTTGTAAGCTGGATTCCTAGGTATTTGATTCTCTTTGAAGCAATTGTGAATGGAAGTTCATTCATGATTTGGCTCTGTGTTTGTCTGTTATTGGTGTATAAGAATGCTTGTGATTTTTGCACATTAATTTTGTATCCTGAGACTTTGCTGAAGTTGCTTATCAGCTTACGGAGATTTTGGGCTGAGACAATGGGGTTTTCTAAATATACAATCATGTCATCTGCAAACAGGGACAATTTGACTTCTTCTTTTCCTAACTGAATACCCCTGATTTCTTTCTCTTGCCTAATTGCCCTAGCCAGAACTTCCAACACTATGTTGAATAGGAGTGGTGAGAGAGGGCATCCCTGTCTTGTGCCAGTTTTCAAAGGGAATTTTTCCAGTTTTTGCCCATTCAGTATGATATTGGCTGTGGGTTTGTCATAAATAGCTCTTATGATTTTGAGGTACGTTCCATCAATACCGAATTTATTGAGCGTTTTTAGCATGAAGGGCTGTTGAATTTTGTCAAAAGCCTTTTCTGCATCTATTGAGATAATCATGTGGTTCTTGTCTTTGGTTCTGTTTATATGCTGGATTATGTTTATTGATTTGCGAATGTTGAACCAGCCTTGCATCCCAGGGATGAAGCCCACTTGATCATGGTGGATAAGCTTTTTGATGTGTTGTTGAATCCGGTTTGCCAGTATTTTATTGAGGATTTTTGCATCGATGTTCATCAGGGATATTGGTCTAAAATTCTCTTTTTTTGTTGTGTCTCTGCCAGGCTTTGGTATCAGGATGATGTTGGCCTCATAAAATGAGTTAGGGAGGATTCCCTCTTTTTCTATTGATTGGAATAGTTTCAGAAGGAATGGTACCAACTCCTCCTTATACCTCTGGTAGAATTCAGCTGTGAATCCATCTGGTCCTGGACTTGTTTTGGTTGGTAGGCTATTAATTATTGCCTCAATTTCAGAGCCTACTATTGGTCTATTCAGGGATTCAACTTCTTCCTGGTTTAGTCTTGGAAGAGTGTAAGTGTCCAGGAAATTATCCATTTCTTCTAGGTTTTCCAGTTTATTTGCGTAGAGGTGTTTATAGTATTCTCTGATGGTAGTTTGTATTTCTGTGGGGTCGGTGGTGATATCCCCTTTATCATTTTTAATTGCGTCAATTTGATTCTTCTCTCTTTTCTTCTTTATTAGTCTTGCTAGTGGTCTGTCAATTTTGTTGATCTTTTCAAAAAACCAACTCCTGGATTCATTGATTTTTTGGAGGGTTTTTTGTGTCTCTATCTCCTTCAGTTCTGCTCTGATCTTAGTTATTTCTAGCCTTCTGCTAGCTTTCGAATGTGTTTGCTCTTGCTTCTCTAGTTCTTTTAATTGCGCTGTTAGAGTGTCAATTTTAGATCTTTCCTGCTTTCTCTTGTGGGCATTTAGTGCTATAAATTTCCCTCTACACACTGCTTTAAATGTGTCCCAGAGATTCTGGTATGTTGTATCTTTGTTCTCATTGGTTTCAAAGAACATCTTTATTTCTGCCTTCATTTCGTTATGTACCCAGTAGTCATTCAGGAGCAGGTTGTTCAGTTTCCATGTAGTTGAGCGGTTTTGATTGAGTTTCTTAGTCCTGAGTTCTAGTTTGATTGCACTGTGGTCTGAGAGACAGTTTGTTATAATTTCTGTTCTTGTACATTTGCTGAGGAGTGCTTTACTTCCAATTATATGGTCAATTTTGGAGTAAGTACGATGTGGTGCTGAGAAGAATGTATATTCTGTTGATTTGGGGTGGAGAGTTCTATAGATGTCTATTAGGTCTGCTTGCTGCAGAGATGAGTTCAATTCCTGGATATCCTTGTTAACTTTCTGTCTCGTTGATCTGTCTAATGTTGACAGTGGAGTGTTGAAGTCTCCCATTATTATTGTATGGGAGTCTAAGTCTCTTTGTAAGTCTCTAAGGACTTGCTTTATGAATCTGGGTGCTCCTGTATTGGGTGCATATATATTTAGGATAGTTAGCTCTTCCTGTTGAATTGATCCCTTTACCATTATGTAATGGCCTTCTTTGTCTCTTTTGATCTTTGATGGTTTAAAGTCTGTTTTATCAGAGACTAGGATTGCAACCCCTGCTTTTTTTTGTTCTCCATTTGCTTGGTAAATCTTCCTCCATCCCTTTATTTTGAGCCTATGTATGTCTCTGCGTGTGAGATGGGTCTCCTGAATACAGCAGACTGATGGGTCTTGACTCTTTATCCAGTTTGCCAGTCTGTGTCTTTTAATTGGAGCATTTAGACCATTTACATTTAAGGTTAAGATTGTTATGTGTGAACTTGATCCTGCCATTATGATATTAACTGGTTATTTTGCTCGTTAGTTGATGCAGTTTCTTCCTCGCCTCGATGGTCTTTACATTTTGGCATGTTTTTGCAATGGCTGGTACCGGTTGTTCCTTTCCATGTTGAGTGCTTCCTTCAGGGTCTCTTGTAAGGCAGGCCTAGTGGTGACAAAATCTCTAAGCATTTGCTTATCTGTAAAGGATTTTATTTCTCCTTCACTTATGAAACTTAGTTTGGCTGGATATGAAATTCTGGGTTTAAAATTCTTTTCTTTAAGAATGTTGAATATTGGCCCCCACTCTCTTCTGGCTTGTAGAGTTTCTGCCGAGAGATCTGCTGTGAGTCTGATGGGCTTCCCTTTGTGGGTAACCCGACCTTTCTCTCTGGCTGCCCTTAAGATTTTTTCCTTCATTTCAACTTTGGTGAATCTGGCAATTATGTGTCTTGGAGTTGCTCTTCTCGAGGAGTATCTTTGTGGCGTTCTCTGTATTTCCTGGATTTGAATGTTGGCCTGCCCTACTAGGTTGGGGAAGTTCTCCTGGATGATATCCTGAAGAGTGTTTTCCAACTTGGTTCCATTTTCCCCCTCACTTTCAGGCACCCCAATCAGACGTAGATTTGGTCTTTTTACATAATCCCATACTTCTTGCAGGCTTTGTTCATTTCTTTTTCTTCTTTTTTCTTTTGGTTTCTCTTCTCGCTTCATTTCATTCATTTGATCCTCAATCGCTGATACTCTTTCTTCCAGTTGATCGAGTCGGTTACTGAAGCTTGTGCATTTGTCACGTATTTCTCGTGTCATGGTTTTCATCTCTTTCATTTCGTTTATGACCTTCTCTGCATTAATTAGTCTAGCCGTCAATTCTTCCACTTTTTTTTCAAGATTTTTAGTTTCTTTGCGCTGGGTACGTAATTCCTCCTTTAGCTCTGAGAAATTTGATGGACCGAAGCCTTCTTCTCTCATCTCGTCAAAGTCATTCTCCGTCCAGCTTTGATCCGTTGCTGGCGATGAGCTGCGCTCCTTTGCCGGGGGAGATGTGCTCTTATTTTTTGAATTTCCAGCTTTTCTGCCCTGCTTTTTCCCCATCTTTGTGGTTTTATCTGCCTCTGGTCTTTGATGATGGCGTTGTACTGATGGGGTTTTGGTGTAGGTGTCCTTCCTGTTTGATAGTTTTCCTTCTAACAGTCAGGACCCTCAGCTGTAGGTCTGTTGGAGATTGCTTGAGGTCCACTCCAGACCCTGTTTGCCTGGGTATCAGCAGCAGAGGCTCAGTTGAAAATGCCGAAATCACGGGTCTTCTGTGTCGCTCGCGCTGGGAGTTGGAGACTGGAGCTGTTCCTATTCGGCCATCTTGCTCCGCCCCCCGGGTTTGCTATTCTTTCAATGTCATTCAGAGACTTAATCTTATGATAGCTGCAGTTGATAAACTTTAAAAAGATCAAACATTAGACATTTCATCAATTGTTTCTTTAAATATATTTACCAGTGAATAAATTCTATACAGTATTGGCCTCTCAAAATTTTTATTTAACTTTTATTTCAAACTTTTAAAAAAGTGTTAAAAGCAACATCATTTAAATAAAAAAGCTTTAGCATAGGTTAGTCTTCAAAAATAGATGAACTATAAATAGTATACTTAATCTGTATATACACACATACATATAACTTGGTCTACAAAAAAATTTTTGAACAGTATGTTGACAGTGATCACCTCTGGGAATTGAATTTATTTAAGACTGTTATTTGAACATTATAGATTTCTGTAATGTATGAATTTTAAGAACTTTGGGTATGACTTTGAAAATCTGAAAAAATATATTTAAAGAAGATAAAATTTTGAAGCAATAGTCTTATTATGATAATGCATATTTTAAACATTTGTGGCAGAGCAAAGGAATTATGCCAAAAAACAAAAATCTCCAAAGGTTTTGCCTTTAAAAATCTACCTTCAAAAAGAAAATTTAAAAATTATGAAAATAGTAATGATTGCTTTTCTGAAAATCAAGGTGTTATTAAAATTTTCAAAGATAGTAAAGTGAAATATGTTGTTAACTCTAAGTTTTTAAATCTCAAAGAATAGTGACCATAAATATGGAACCTGTTTTGAAACTACTATGAAAATAATGAAACATTAAATGAAACTATAGCCAAAAATGTGTCAATTTTTACAAACTTGACACAAAAAATGATCCCCAATTCAATCTGAAAAGAATTGTTCAAAGTTCAATTTCATCTATAAGAGAATCAGTATAATCAGTCTTGACTCTTTGTTTATTCAATATGGCCTTTACACTAATGTTCCATGAAATTCCAAATTAATGCATACTTATTTGACCCAACTAATCATTGCAGGAAGTACAAAAGATTGCTTTTCCTAAAGTTTCTCAGAAAATGTTCAAGTAAATATCATATATGGGAGAGGGAAGAAAGGAGTCTGGAAATAAATATATTGAACAAAAATTACTAATGATATTAACTGAACTTTAAGAATTCAATTGTATTAGAAAAGTATTTTCTACTTCAGTTGAAAAACACAATATGTTTTACTCATTTTGGTTTAATCAATAAATATTTGCGCTTTAGTTGAAGATTTACATTTTATATTTCAAATTTTACCTAATGACTTAAATCTTACTTTCAGGATTTCATCTAGGTGAGATATATGACTTAGTATGCAAAAAGTTTTTGAGAAATTGCCGTAATGACAATAAAAATGTATATGCTCACTTCTGAATAATATAGCAAAGATTCTGTTATTATCTCATTTTCAAAACATAAAACTAAATTCCTTCACAAGGTTTCTTTTAATCCTCATGAACAACGTATGAGAAAAATATCACCATTTTACAGATGAAGAAACCATTTCAAAGTCCTGTTGCTGGAATATAGTTGCAATTTGAACCTAAGCAGCAATCTGACTTGACAGTCTAATCACTCAACTACCACATTATAAAGCTGGTATATATCTGAGTTATTTGTAATATGCTAGCACCCTTTCTTCTTGGTCCCCCAAAATTTCAGTAATGATATGTCTGTAATATGGTTATTTGCCTAGTATAGATCCCAGAGTCTTCCATTAGCACCTTCCTAATCATATCTACCTCTTTCCCCACTAAATGATTCAATCTCCTGAAATTTGTAATAATCATTTCTTATGTTTCTTTTCTGTTTAATGGTCTAACTATGCATCCCTTTACTCTAACACGTTTCATCATTTATTTTTGTTGAGTCACTATGACCCCCCATTTATCCTTTTCTCTTCCTATTTTTATTTTATTTTGTCAGCTTTCTTTTTAGAATTGTGCAGGTTTCTTACGAAGGTATATTGTGTGATGCTGAGGTTTGGAGTATGAATGAATCCATCATCCAGGTAGTGAGCACAGTATCCAATAGGTAGTTTTTCAGCCCTTGCCCCACTCCCTCTCTCTTCTCTCTAGTAGTCTCCAGTTTCTATTGTTCCCTTCTTTATGTCCACGTGTACTCGATGTTTAGCTCCCACTTGTAAGTGAATATATGTATGTTTTTCTTTCAGTTCTTCTCTTAATTGACTTTGGATAATGGCCTCCAACAGCATTCACTTTGCTGCAAAGGACATGATTTCATTCTTTATATGGCTGCCTAGTATTCCGTGGTGTATATGTACTAAATTTTCTTTATCCAGTCCACCATTGATGGGCACCTTGGTTGACTGCATGTCTTTGCTATTGTGAATAGTGCTGTGATGAACACATGGGTGCAAGTGCCCTTTTAGAAAGATTTATTTTCCTTTGGGTATATACCCAGAAATGGGATTCCTGGGTCGAATGGTAGTTCAGCTCTTATTCTTTGAGGAATCTCCAAGTTGCCCTCCTCAGTGGCTGGACTAACTTACATTCCCACCAACAGTGTGTAAGTGTCCCCTTTTCCTTACAATTACAGTCATATGTTGCTAAATGACAGTGATGTGTTCTGAAAAATGTGCTGTTAGGTGATTTCATCATTGTGTGGAGCATCATAAAGTTTACTTACACAAAACTAGATGGAATATCCTACTACACACCTAAGTATATAGTAGAGCCTTTTGCTCTTAGACTACAAACCTGTGCGGCATATCATTGCACTGAATACCGTAGGCAAAAATATCATTGTTTTATACGTGTTTATTTTGCATATAAACATGTCTCAACACAGAAAAAGTACAGTAAAACCACAACATTATAATCTTATGAGACCGCAGCTGTACATGCTACACGTGACTGGAATATCATTCCTTGACGCATAATTTGTTGAAGAACACAGGCTATTTGACTTGCAGAGTTTTCCAAGTTTGGATTTTAATGGGTTCATATTTTTATTTCCTCTATATTTCCTGCAAATGGGAAGACTGGTCCAGATTTAAAGTCACTTGGATCTGAACATTTTATTTAGATGAAATAGATAATATTTAGATACAGTAGATAATGTTGATAATGTGCTCGTTCATCAGGAGCTATGTCATATCTGGTTGTCTCATTTGTTGTAATGTTAGTATCTATTCTTGTTTAATACCTAGATTTATACATTTAGCGTGAGTTCAAATATTGTGATATTTTAACTTTATCATTTCTTTTTAAATTATTAGATGGGATAATTTTAAAAAGAGATTTTATTTTCTTTCTGATATTTGATTACCCAGTGGCACAGTACATCTAATTAAGACAATATAAATGTTTTCCCTCACTTATGAGTTATCAAGAACAAATAATAAACTTGTTCACCTTAAAAGTGAATAGTCAGAGTGAAGAGGCCAAGATGGCTGATTAGCAGCAGCTGTGGGCGTGGCTGCCACGCAGAGGAATGAAAACAGCGAGTGAATTCTGCAGCTTCAACTGAGGTATCCAGGTTCTTGAAGTGGGACTGACTAGGTGGATGGCTCGGCCCACGGAGAATGAGGAAAAGCAGAGTAGGGCAACAGCCTACCAGGAGCGGCAAGGAGCCAGGGGAGCCCCCAACCCCAGTCAAGGGGGGCAGTGAGTGAGTGTGAGACCCCGCCCAGGAAACCACGCTTTTATCACGGATCTTTGCAATCCACTGAGACTATGCCACCAAGGCCTTGGGTCCAAAGCACAGAGCTCTGCAGTCTGGGCAGAGTGACAGCTTGCTCAGGCATGCAGGGAGACCGAGGAGTTTTGTACACTCTGGCCCTGGGAATTCCAGTAAGGTGGGAGAGCCGTCCATGCCTCCCCTGGGAAGGTGTATCCAGGGAGCCAAGCAGCATTGTTCTGTGGGCCCGATTCACACAGCACCTCACAAGCTAAGACCCACTGGATTGGAATACCAGCCTGCCAGATCATAGCCAGTCTGCTTCTTTAAGTGGGACCCCGGTACATCCCTCCTCACTGGATAGGGCCTCCGTGTGGGAATGTCAGCAACTCCAGCCAGGGTTTTATGGACAGACCTCTGATCTTTCCCTGGGATGGAGTCCCCCAGGGGCGGGGCAGCTGCCATCTATGTGGTTCAACTGACTTAGCCTTTCCAGCCTGCTGGCTCTGGAGAGTCCAGGTGGTATGGACAAAGTGGGTTACTCCCAACACAGCACACCTGCTCTGCCAAGGGGCAGCTAGACTGTCTCTTTAAGTAGGTCCCTGATGCCATTCCTCCTGACTGGGTGAGACCTCAAAACAGGGGTCTCCACACACCTCCTATAGAAGCATTTGGGCCAGTATCAGGTTGGTTCCCCCTGGGAGGGAGATCACAGAGGAAGGAGCAGCCTTCCCTGGTGATACTTCCAGATGCAGGAGGGACTGAGACAACAAGGGTCTGAAGTGGATCCCCAGCAAACCACAGCAGCCCTACAGAAGAGTGGCCTGACTGTTAAAACAAACAAACAGAAAGCAACAACAACAACATCAACAAAAAAAGACCCCACAAAAACCCCATTCAAAGTTCAGCAACCTCAAAGATTGAAGGCTCACAAAGATGAGAAACAAAACAATGGGAAAATGCTGAAAACTCAAAAAACCAGGTCCCACGTCTCCTCCAAATGACTGTAACACCTCTCTGGCAAGGGCACAGGACTGGACTGAGACTGAGATTGCTGAATTGACAGAAGTAAACTTCAGAAGGTGGGTGTATTAATCTCTTCTCATGCTACTGATAAAGACATACCCAAGACTGGGTAATTTATAAAGGAAAGAGGTTTAACGGACTTATGGTTCAGCAAGGCTGAGGAGGCCTCACCTTCATGATAGAAGGCAAAGGAGAAGGAAAGGCATGTCTTACATGGTAGCATGCAAGAGGGCATGTGCAGAGGAACTCCCCTTTATAAAACCATCAGATCTCATGAGACTTACTCATTAGCACAAGAAAAGCATGGGAAAAATCCACCCCAATGATTCAATTACCTCCCCCTGGGTCTCTCCCATGTCATGTGATGATTATTACAATTCAAGGTGAGATTTGGGCAAACCACATTAATGGGTAATAACAAACTTTGCTGAGCAAAAGGAGAATGTTCTAATAAAATGCAAAGAATCTAAGAATCATGATAAAGTAATACAGGAGTTGATAACCAGAATAGCCAGCTATTCTGTTCTTCTTAGAGAAGAACATAACTGACCTGATGCAGCTGAAAAACACAACAGGAGCACTTCACAATGCAAACACAAGCATCAATAGCCAAATACACTAAATGGAGGAATGGATGTCAGAGCTTGGAGACTATCTTGCTGACATAGGACAGGCAGGCAAGTTAGAGAAAAAAGAATGAAAAGGAACAAAGAAAGCCTCCAGGAATTTTGGAATTATATAAAAGGACCGGCCTTGCAACTGACATGGGTAACTGAAATAAAAGGGGAAAATGAAACCAAATTGGAAAATATACTTAAAGATATCATCCAGGAGAAACTTCTCCAACTAGCAAGACAGGCCAATATTCAAATTCACGAATACAGAGAACCTCAGTAAGATACTCCACAAGAAGATCCACCGCCAGAAATATAATCATCAGATTCTCCAAGGTCAAAATGAAAGAAAAAATGTTAAGTGCAGTCAGAAAGGCCAGGTCACCTACAAAGAGAAATCCATCAGACTAACAGTAGACCTCTCAGTGGAAACTCTATGAGCAAGAAGAGATTGAGGGCCAATAGTCAACATTCTTAAAGAAAAGAATTTCGAGCTCAGAATTTCATATTTGTCCAAACTAAGCTTTGTAAGTGAAGGAGAAATAAGATCCTTTTCTGTCAAGCAAATGCCAAGTGAATTCGTCACCACTAGGCCTTTCTTGCAAGAGCTCCTGAAGGAAGCACTAAATATGGAAAGGAAAAACTGTAACAAAAACACACTGAAGTACACAGACCAGTGACACAATGAAGCAACCACATAAACAGTCTGCAAAATAACCAGCTAGCATCATGATGGCAGGATGAAATTCACATGTAACAATATTAGCCTTAAATGTAAGTGGGTTAAATTACCTAAGGAAAAGACATAGAATGGGAAGCTGGATAAAGAGTCAAGACTCATTGGTGTGCAGTCTTTAAGAGACCCATCTCATGTGCAAGGATACACATAGGCTAAAAACAAAGGGATGGAGGAAAATTTACCAAGCAAATGGAAACAACAACAACAAAAAGGAATCACAATCTTACTTTCTGACAAAACAGACTTTAACCCAACAAAAATCAAAAAAGGCAAAGAAGGGCATTACAAAATGGTAAAGAGTTCAACTTCAATTTGATAAGAGCTAAATATTGTAAATATATATGCACCCAATACAGGAGCACCCAGATTCACAAAGAAAGTTCTTAGAGACCTACAAATAGACTTAGACTCCCACACAATAATAGTGGAGACTTTAGCACCCCACTGAGAATGTCAGACAGATTATTGAGACAGAAAATTAACAAAAATATTCAGGACTTGAACTCAGCTATGGGTCAAGTGGATCTGATTGATACCTACAGACCTCTCCACTCCAAAGCACAGAATATACATTCTTCTCATCACCACATAACATTTACTCTAAAATTGATCTCATAATTGGAAGCAAAACACTCCTCAGCAAATGCAAAAGAACTGAAATAATAGCAAACAGTTTCTCAAACCACCACGCAATCAAATTCGAACTCAAGATTAAGAAACCCATGCAAAACTACACAACTACATGAAAATCTAACAACCAGCTCCTGAATGACTACTGGGTAAATAATGAAATTAAGGCAGAACTCAAGAAGTTTGAAACTAACGAGAACAAAGAGACAATGTACCAGAATCACTAGGATGCAGCTGAAACAGAGGGAAATTTACAGCATGAAATGTCCATATCAAAAAGCTAGAAAGATCTCAAATCAACTACCTAACATTATAACTAAAGGAACTAGAGAATTAACAGCAAGCAAACCCCTAAGCTAGCAGAAGACAAGAAATAAGCAAGATCAGAGCAGAACTGAAGGAGATAGAGACACAAAATACCATTAAAAAAATCAATGAATCCAGGAGCTGATTATTTTTTGAATTAATAAAATAGACTGCTAGCTATACTAATAAAGAAAAAAGAGACAATAATCAAATAGATACAATCAGAAATGTTAAGGGGGATATCACTACTGACCACTGCTTCCAGCTTATTCCCATTCAATATGATATTGGCTGTGGGTTTGTCATATAGGGCTCTTATTATTTTGAGGTATGTTTCTTCGGTACCTAGTTTATTGAGAGTTTTTAATATGAAAGGATGTTGAATTTTATTGCAGGCTTTTTCAGCATCTGTTGAGATAACCATGTCGTTTGTCTTTGGTTCTCTTTCTGTGATGAATTGCATTTATTGATTTGATTTGCTGGTATTTCATTGAAGATTTTTGCATTGATGCTCCCATTCTGTGGAATGCTGTTGATATCCATTATGTGGACAGAAATACAAGCAACAATCAGATAATACTATAAACACTTCTATGCACATAAACTAGAAAATCTAGAAGAAGTAGATAAATTCCTGTATGTATACACATTCTCAGTTCTGAACTGAAAAGAAATTGAATCCCTGAATAGACCAATAATGAGTTCTGAAATGGAGGCAGTAATAAATAGCCTACCAACCAAAAAAAGCCCAGAACAAGATGGATTTATAGTTAATTATACCAGAGGTACAACGAAGAGCTGGTACTATTTCTAATGAAACTATTCCAAAATATCGAAGAGAAGTGACTCCTCCCTAACTCATTCTATGAGACAAGCATCATCCTGATATCAAAACCAGGCAGATACATAACAAAAAAAGAAACTTCAGGCCAATATTCCTGAGGAACACTGATGCAAAAATCCTCAATAAAATACTGGCAAACCAAATCCAGCAGCACATTAAAAATCTTATCCACCATGATCAAGTTGGATTCATCCTGGGATGCAAGCCTGGTTCAACATATACAAATCAGTAAATGCAATTCATCACAAAAACAGAACCAGAGACAAAATCTACATGGTTATCACAATAGATGCAGAAAAAAGCCTTCAATAAAATTCAACATCCCTTCATTTAAAAAACTCTCAATAAACTCAAGGAACATGCCTCAAAATAATAAGAACCATATATGACAAACCTACAACCAATATCATACTGAATGGGCAAAAGCTGGAAGCATTCCCTTTGATAAGTGGTACAAGACAAGGACGCCCCCTCCCGCCAGTCTTATTCAGCATAGTATTGGAAGTTCTGGCCAGGGCAAACAGGCAAGAGAAAGAAATAAATCGTATTCAAATAGGAAGAGAGAAAGTCAAATTATCTTTGCAGATGACATGATCTTAACCTGATAAGCAACTTCAGCAAAGTCTCAGATTACAAAATCAATGTGCAAAAAGTGCTAGCATTCTTAAACACTAGCCATAGGCAAGCAGAGAGACAAATCATGAATGAAGTCCCATTCACAACTGCTACAAAGAGAATAAAATACCTAGGAATATGGCTAACAAGGGATGTGAAGGACTTCTTCAAGGAGAGCTACAAACCACTGCTCAAGGAAATCAGAGAGGACACAAATAAATGGAAAAACATTCCATGCTCATGGATAGAATCAATATCATGAAAATAGTCATACTGCTCAAAGTAATTTATAGATTCAATATTATTCCCATTAAACTAACATTGTCATTCTTCACATAATTAGAAAAAATATTTAAAAATTCATATGGAACCAAAAAAGAGTCCAGATAGCCAAGGCAATCCTAAGCAAAAAGAACAAAACTGGAGGCATCACGCTACCCAACTTCAAACTGTACTCCAAGCCTACAGTAACCAAAACAGAATGCTACTGATACAGAAACAGACACATAGACCAATAGAACAGAATAAAGACCTCAGAAATAAGCCTGCACACCTAAAACCATCTGATCTTCAACAAACCTGACAAAAACAAGCAATAGGGAAATGACTCCCTATTTAATAAATGGTAATTGGAGAACTGGCTAGCCATACGCGGAAAATTGAAACTAGATCCCTTACAGCTTATACAAAAAATAACTCAAGATGGATTAAACATTTAAATGCAAAACCAAAAACTATAAAAACCCTAGAAAACAATCTAGGCAGTGGCATTGATGTCATAGGCATGGGCAAAGACTTCATGCTGAAAATACCAAAAGCAATTGCAGTAAAAGCAAAATTTGACAAATAGGATCTAATTAAACTAAAGAGCTTCTGCACAGCAAAAGAAACTATCATCAGAGTGACCAGATAACCTACAGATGGGAAAAATTTTTGTGACCTACCCATTGGACAAAGGTCTAATATCCGGAGTCTACAAGGAACTTAAACAAATTTGCACACACACACACACACACACACACACTCTCACAAGCACAACCCAATTAAAAAGTGGGCAAAGGACATGTCCGAACACTTCTCAATAGAAGACATTTATGTGGCCAACAAACATGAAAAAAAGCTCAACAACACTAATCATTAGCGAAATAAAAAATCAAAGCCACAATGAGATACCATCCGATGGTAATCAGAATGGCAATTATTGAAAAGTCAAGAAGCAACAGATGCTAGCTAGGCTGTGGAGAAAAAGGAACACTTTTACGCTGTTGGTGAAAGTGTAAATTAGTTCAATCATTGTGGAAGACAGTATGATAATTCCTTAAAGATCTAGAGGCAGAAACATGAATACCATGCAACCTAGCAATTCCATTACTGGGTATATACCCAAAGCCATATAATTTATTCCATTATAAAGATACATACGTGCATGTTCATTGCAGCACTATTCACAATAGCAAAGACATGGAATTAACTCAAATGCCCATCAATGATAGACTAATGAAGAAAATGTGGTACATATACATCACAGAATACTATGCAGTCATAAAAACAAATGAGATCATGTCCTTTGCAGGGACACGAATGGACCTGAAAGTTCTTATCCTTAGAAAACTAATGCAGGAACACAAAACCAAACACTGCATGATCTTACTTAAAAGTGGGAGCCGAATGATGAGAACACACGGACACATGGGGAGGAACAACACACACTGGGGCCTCTCCGGTTGGGGGTGGCAGGAGAGTGTCAAGAATAATAGCTAATGGATGCTGGGCTTGATACCCATGTGATGTGTTGATCTGTGCAGCAAACCACCATGACACACATTTACCTATGTACCAAATCTCCACATCCTGCACACGTACCCCAGAATTTAATATAAAAGTTGGGTTAAGAAAGTGAATAGTTAGGCTTCTATTTTTCTACAGTATCATGATGAAGTTACGTAAACAAGGTTTTGATCTGTTCTGTGTTTATATCTTTCTGGAGTGCTTTTATTTTCTGTAGGTTTGTTATTTTATATTATTTATTCTCTTTTTTGTCATTATACTTTTTATGGAGTTTGGACCTTAGCCCTTTTCAATTCAATTGCTCATTGTTATATGAAATCAGTCTTTTCTGGATCTTTAAAAGAAGGCTAGCTCAGGGTAGGTTTTCTAATGTCATAGAACTTTATCTTCTGTGTGTGTGTGTTTTTTTTTTTTTGTAGTTTTAAAGGCTATAATAATTTATTTCTGAAATTCCCTAGCTCTGCTCCGTCCCCTCAGTATCCTCTCAAAATCATCTGTCCTTTCCCTCTATATTCAGTATCCTACTTATTTTAACTTTTATTCCCATTAATTTCTCTTCTATGTGGAGCTGTGTCATGGAAGGAAATTCTTGCTAGTCTGTTTCAAAAGCTCATAGGTAATAGATCTAACCAGAACCCATGAACGCACCTGCTGGTGAATTGGTCAAAACTACTTTCATTTTAAAACTATCACTCTAAAATACACCCATGAGACTTTCTTGTTGGTCTTTGATACTCATATCAATCATTATTCCTTTGGTGATATGTATTATATTCATATACATAGTTGATTTATCTTTTGCATTAATTTTTAAGATATATGGTTTATTTCTTTTTCTCTGTATAAATAATCTTTTTCAAGGGTCTTAATTACTTTCCTCACAATGTATTACAAATATCAGCAAATCTTCTTTATTTTATATCTACATCTTAAAAAAAATATATCTGATTTCTTATTCCTTCACGGTTAATGTAACCTTCAAGAAGAAATTCCAAGTACATCCTGAGAAGCTGTTTGAACAGTCTTTATCATTTTAACACCCTAACTTTCAAAATTGAACCTGAATAAATATTTGCTGAATAAATATCTGAAATGAACTTGCATCTACGTATTTATATCATACTGACAATTCACTTTAGTAAACTCCATCAATTGAAGATGACATTCTTCAAGTTGTAGAACGAATTACACAAACATATAACATTCAGTTTAAAATGGAATATTTCATAAAATATAATTATAACAGAGTAATAAATTAACTCACTTTCTCTACATTATATTCATAATGCACAAAGTAATAAGTCTCAAAATTCATACTTTTAACCTTGACAACTCTTGTCTGCTAAGATTCAATTATAGGTGATCTGCTTTCACATAGAATCACATAGAATATAGAAAAAAAGAAAAAAGACGTTGCTAGCACTCTAACAATACAAAATGAGGAAACTATAAAATCATAATTTTTTACAATAAACCCATCTGAAACAGGTTGCAAAGTAAACAAGTAGATTGAAATCTAAGGAAAGATAAATCTCTCCAAGAAGACATGAGAAATAAGCACTGACTTACCTTTGGTAAAGTTTAGAAGGAAGAGAACTTGGGTGCCACATACAAATTTAAGAAAAATACAGGTAAAATTTTTAGTGATGTGTTCAAGGATAAGTAGAAATGATTATGCTAGAGTATAGAAACTCTGAGAAAATTAAACACAGAAAGTTTTAAGTAACTCTTAAAAGTAATTGGGTGGCCAAAGGAAAAAATGGTAGCAATATGGGTTTATAGAATATGTAAAAGGAAAATGCATAAAAATAATATCACAAAAAAGAGAAAATAATTGTATATACACTTTAGAGTCCGAAAATAACTTACTTCCTTCATCCTATCCTGTCAATGATCTTTTTCTTTACTGACCAATGTAAGTTTTCAAGGAAGCTGTAATTCCTTAGCCTGGCATAGTGTAGGCTTGAGTATAGGAAGATATTTTTGCAATGCGTGGACTCTAGTTAAGACTTATCCACCTCTTCTTATCTTATTCTTTAATAAGTAACCAGAGGAAAATAGTGTTGCTGCTTCATAGTGACACTTTTCAGGCCGTTCATCAAAGATTTGTTAGCTAGTGCTTCTAAAATTTTTCATTGATTGCATTTACATGAGTCATACTTTTCAATTATACAAGTTCATTAGCATTACATGACATTAGTATATTACGTTTGTTGTGACAGTCATATTAAAGTCCAATTATCACTAGTTATCATCACGGCAGTTTACTCATTCTCTAGATTTTCTAGCCTATTTCCATTGATATTAAAATGCATTTCTCCAGGTTAAACTAGTATTTTTTATAACATGTCTTTTTACTATACTTACTCATACATGTGATCTGGGCCAGAATAGCTTTGTTCCTCTTCTCCCTTAATAGAAAGTTCTCACTGAATTTCATATTCTAGCTTCAAACTTACCTCTTTATTCTGAGTTCTTAGTAAATTTTTAATTTTTGGCTCTGAAAACATTTATTTGTAAATATTTTAAGGTGGTTGGTTGTTGCTGCTGGGTGTTACCTCTTTGGATTGATTGTAAATATCCTGATGGATATTTACTGTGGAATGGGTTTTCTAGCTTTTTTACTTTTTCTGAAGTGTTTAGCATTTAACACACAATTGGTGTTCAATGAATCTTAACAGAGTCACTGATAAATTGATGTAAGCTTTCAGTCTTTAAGAAATCCATGACTATATTTTAGAAAACATTTCTGTGGAACATCTATTCATCCATCATGCTTATTTTCCTCTTGGTATTGCAAACTGTAAATGTTTTTCTACCATTAGCATAAATACCTGCACAGGATCCTTCATGTGTTTCCTTTGCTACAGATTTTTCCCATAACTGTCATTATGCTTACATGGTGCATTTTAATGCATAATGGAAAACCTGTGTGCGTTGTGCACAGCGGCATAATGTATTCTTCAGGGTGATAAGTTATGTTTCATGTAATGTCAGTTCCTATTCCTGAATTTACTCTGCTCTCAGCAGATGTGTTTCAAATTAACAGAGCATTAGTCCCTAATCAAGGAAGTATTTATAAATATATTTTTAATTAAAATGAACCATTGGGAGGAATAAATAGTATTAGAATTTTTGTGTTAATTGGACATAATACATTACCCATATATCTCTGTGCATTAGTAAAGATTAGACTATTGGAATTTCTGTAAACTCAATATAAAAATTAAGGCAAATGGAAAGAAGCAGATTTAATAGAACATTAGATATAAAAGCTTAAAACACAGAAGTTATGATGGAAATCAAATCACAACACATACATTTGTAAAGAACTAAAGCAATTATATACTCAAGTCATCCTCTTCCTTATAAGCAGTGAACACTACAAGACAGATGCATCACCTGTTTTTAATGACAGAGAATGTGTGGCCACCCTTTGTTGTCTTCTTCGCTGTTAAGAAATTTTTCACATTTCAGCTACAGAGAAGAATAAAGCCAGTCTCCTTGTGTGTGTGTTAAAATACATTAATCCCACTTCTGGAGCTCCAAAAAATGCATTTTGCATCTTAGGTCTGCACTGTAAATGCCCAAGTTCTAACACCAAAGATTCTATAGTTTACTTTTATACATTAGCAAAAGTGTTGATAATATGAAAAACAAGCAAAACAAGATTCAGATCTGCCAGATCCCACCTGTGAAGAGACACAATCTTGCAGAATACGTGAATAGTAGAAATGTTATACGTTTTCAGTCATTGGAGCCTGAGGTCCTTTCGTCTCATTAAAATTATAGCAAGAAAATATTGTTCAATATGAAAATATTATTGGGATCAAGCTTATTCTTTTGATGTGATCTTATCAAGAAACAAATCTATATAATATTTGTAACCCACATACTGTAGGGCATGGGTGATAACTTTCTTAGTAACTCTTTCAGGACATACGTAAGGTTACTTAGGGCATGACATAGTACTCAACAATTGAAAATGAACTTGTAAAAAGAAAGAGATTCCTTCCTCCAAAGTATAAACTTACACAGCATCCCATAGAGAGTCTTTGAATCAGATTCAGAACCAAAATGCAAAAAGGTGTGAAGATCTATTGTGCCAGAGAAATTACAGACTCATATGCTTTTCTTATAGCTACAAAGAATCAAAACTAGGACTAACAGGCAAAGGACAGGAACTATCAATAACAAGTTCTGAAGTCCCTGAAGCAAAAACAGGACATCCCTGGAAAAACAGTCAGAAGAGCATACAAATAAACTTGTTTAATGGCTGTGTGAGGAGGATGCAAAGATGATTGACAATATCTCTTATATGTCTTCTATAATTAATTTTATACAAAAAAATAATATGCTATTTGCAATTTTCATTACAGAATTTGGGTTCTGGTAGGATTTACAAAGTTTTTATTGTGTTTATAAATAATTGAAATCCTAGCTACATTGTTGTATGCAAATATCTGGATGAGGTAGATATCGCGGTAAAATTTTTGGTTATGTGAGAATAAAGCTAGAAGAGCAGGACCTCGTTCCTAATTTGATTTAAAGACACATTTAATTTTCTGTCTGGTGTGCTGGTTTTCCCCAAATGACCTCAATTAGGATGGTGGCTCACATTTAGAGAAGCTGAATAAACTTTTAACAATGTTAATTGTTAGTTTTGGGTGCTTAAGCAATTTTCTCTCTCCAAGCTTCACAGGGCTCAGCCAGAAAATGTAAACAATAGCTACTCAACAAAAATTTTATGAAGACTAAAGGATACAATGAACATTTCTATATCTAGATCAATGCCTAGCACATATTAGCCACTCAAATAGTTGTATGAACCAATTGTACATAATAGACCTGACACCATTCCTAATGTTATTGTTCACAACTTTATAGTACCCTTTGTAATGTATATATACTTTAGAGATTTTTTAAAATAACTGAATGATCACTTTTCAGTCTCATATGAAAGCATGATCAATAGAAACAACTCTCTTAGCACTAGCCTGTAAAGCCATTGTGGCTTTATTACGAGGAGCTGATGCCTCAGGATCTCTATGCTCAGAAGTTACTATATTAATTTAGAAAGATGAAACAAATTATTCTGTACCACTGGATGCTTAAACAGGCAGTTATATGTGTGAATGCTTCCATTTACCAAATTTGGAGAAACAGCTGTTATTTATATGGAACTTGGAGTTTATTATGTATGTGACTCAAGTTCACCCTTAAAAACTAGAATGCAATCTTGTGATTTAGGATTTGCCTCTGCCTTCCTCTGAAAGTAAAAGCCCCCAGTCAGTACTGGTGAATTATTCCTAAAAAATCTGAAGGCCCGGCCGGGCGCGGTGGCTCAAGCCTGTAATCCCAGCACTTTGGGAGGCCGAGACGGGCGGATCACGAAGTCAGGAGATCGAGACCATCCTGGCTAACATAGTGAAACCCCGTCTCTACTAAAAAATACAAAAAACTAGCTGGGCGAGGTGGCAGGCGCCTGTAGTCCCAGCTACTCGGGTGGCTGAGGCAGGAGAATGGCGGGAACCCGGGAGGCGGAGCTTGCAGTGAGCTAAGATCTGGCCACTGCACTCCAGCCTGGGCGACAGAGCGAGACTACGTCTCAAAAAAAAAAAAAAAAAAAAAAAAAATGAAGGCCCAAAGCAGAAAGATAAATATACAAAAAAGTGATATTTGCAAAACTTATCTTGAAAGTAGCCATTTCTCTGCTTTATTTGTACCCAAATTTACCACTGGATACTGGCAGAAAGCAAAACCGTGTTATACACTCCCCACCCCTTACCAAAGACTTCTGACATTAAGCTCTTGCTGAAATATGATTTGGGGTCACTTTACTGCTATAGATTAGAAGAATTAAGAGTGTTTTCATTGCCAGTAGCTTTTTTTACGTAAGTAAAAAAGAGGTAAAATAATCACGCAGATCATATGTCAATATGCCTTCCATATGTTGTATATACACAGTATAAATGCATGTAGAATATATATGTAGACTACTTAGAAATACACATACACAGTCTTATTTCAGTACCTTTCAGGTGTAATAGGTGGCAGGCAGATTGAAAGCATTTTATTTATGGTGGGACATTGAGAAATGTTGAGCATCAATAAAATGGAAATAAAATTGCTATTAGAGTCAAATATTTAAGTATGAGCCTAACCATTGCAAGGAAATTAGAGGAAAAAAATTGAGAATTAAAAATATATTTTATTAACCAACTTTGAGTACTCTACTTCATGGCAATATACCACAAATTCTACTAAAATAAATGCAGTAAGAAAAATGCTTCAAAATGTGTATGCATGGGAGCTGGGTTCAATGTTGGGAACAAGTGCAAGTGATGACTTGATTCGGTTAAGGTGGCTATCAGTTTAGTTTACTATCAAACCTGCAACAAGCTGTGCAGAGGGCAAACACAAGGTTAAGAACACAGTGAGCAGGATCACTCATGCCTCCTTTGTTCATCCTGGGATGCACCAATAATTCCAGAGATTCAGCAGCATGCTTGTTGCAAGAAATCCATTAGGACTAAGGAATCGCAAACCAAAAGTTCAGCTCACTACAACAAAAGGAAATTCTTGCTGTTGCAAAGTTACACACAGCCACATGACATTTCTCATGTCAAAACTTGTCCCACTGCAGATTTCAGTGTAGGTGGCCTGGCAATAGCTTTTCACGAGGTAGAAGCAAGCATATGGTGTTTGGTATTTTCATAGATTACTCTCTCCTACAATTCCCTCCTCTACTTTGGAGAAATTGAATATTGTATGATATGTTTTTAAATGATTTTTTACGTTAATATAAAATGTATGTTAATCACTATTAAGATAAGCTGCTACTGGAATATTCTCAACAAGATACCACTGACAGTAAAACAAATTCCAAAATATGTTCCTTAGAATAGCCTCTCAAAATAATTACAGTGGTAGACATAAGAAAATGCAAAATATATGCTGCTAAATGTCTCAGTTATGAAACTTAATCAAGGTTTCTCACTTCAGAAGATGTAAAAAGTTGAAAAGAGTATTGCATCTATCATTACAACAACAGAGAGCTGAGGATACAGGACAACCAAATAACCAGAAACCAATGAAACTACAAGCTTCCTCTAAGGAGAAAAGGTGCATGCATTTGCTTACCTGGAGCAGATTTTGCCAAACATCACACAAGCTGGGGGAAAAAAAGGCTAAAATTTTAATAAATTGTAAAAACTTGATTGTGGGCTGGCATGAGAAGTTAGGAGTTACACACACTCTATACAATCATTCAAATGATTTTCTCCATGGACATCACCAGGTCCTCATAAGAAACGTTTGGGCAAAACAAGAGTCCTGAGAAAACTTCCCTCATGGTATAGAAATATACCTCATGGGGACAGAAATAGTAGCTTTTGCCTGAAAGGCTCAAAGCCCTCCATGAATCCATTTTCCCTATCTTTCCTAAGGAACTTTAACATATTGGAGGAATGGTAGCAAACACTGGTTATCGTTGTGGCATTGCTATAAGCCCATTTGTAGCTAAGGAAAGAGAACAGAAAAAAAAATTCTGTCTCAGGAGATGGGGAAGGTGGGGAGAGGTACAAATACATCCTTAGCCAAAACAATTAAAGCTCAAGAGAAGAAGTCATGAGAACTCTTTACTCCTGAAACCCAAACACAATGCCTGCTTAAGACCAAGGCCAAGAAAAATCAGAAGAGAATATCCACTCCCCATATACCATCATTAGGCCAATAAGCACAAAATGGTAAGTAACACTGTCTTCAGAGAAAGGGATGAGAGAGAAGAGGCACAGTGCAAAGTAATCCCAGCATTTGAGAGGCCAAAGCAGGAGAATCTCTTGGGCCCAGGAGTTTGAAACTAGCCTGGGCAACATGGCAAGACCCTGTTTCTACAAAAAAAAATATAAAATTTAGCTTGGCATTGTGGCACGTGACTGTAGTCCCAGCTGCTTGGGAGGCTGAAGTGGGAGTACAGCATGAGTCTGGGAGGTTGAGGCCACAGTAAACCATCATTGCACCATTGCACTTCATTCTCGGTGACAGAGCAAGACTCTGTCTCAAAAAACCCATTCAAAATACAAGTTAAACTAGAGAAATTTGAAATCTACATTGCAACAAGGAAAATGTAATAGTAACGCAACCCAAACACAGTTCTATACCTGACACTGTTAACACAAACTGCACAATAAAGGCCTAGCAGAAGAATATTCATGTCCACTTCCAGGCATAAAGTTCTTCATTTCAGTGCTTACTGTCCTACACAACAACATGGATGAATCTCAAGTGCTTTGTACTAAAAGAAGGTGAGATACCATATGATTACATATACATGATGTTCTGGAAAATGTAAGACAACAGGGAAAGAAAACAGACCAATGATGGCAAGGGTCTGGAGATGGGAGAGAGATTAACTACAAAGGGACATGGGTTAATCTTATTCTATATGTTGATTGTATTGTTGGTTTTACAACAGCATACATTCATCAAAGTGTGCAGAACTATACACCAAAAAGAGTGAATTTTAGTTGAAAGTTGTACTCTGAGAAAACGAAAATAAATTAATTATAAAATACATCATAGACTTAAGAGATTTTTAAAAACAGAAATATTACAGTAAATGTATATGGCATTTTTAGATAGCTCTTAATTTCTAAATGTCAACATGTGGGGTACACATTGAAGGGAGGATATAATGAGACTATTTCCCTTTTGAAGAAACAAAAACACATAAGCGTATTAAAGACCCTGACTGTCCTAAATAAAGAAAAACTAGATTTTTTAAAATGTGTGTAATACATCTTAAAAGAATACTATTTTATGGAACGTACATTGAGATAAGAGGACTTTACAAGGTCTAGACTTTGAAGAATCCATTACTATGTATGTATTGACTAAGAAGCATTTTTCAAGTAAGTTATTTTTGAGAAGTACAAAATTGTCACTGAAGAAAACAACATATCTCTTCATCCCCCAAAGGATAGTTGAGTTAAAATAAGTGGCAGTAGAAAGTTATTCTCTCAGTGTTAATGCTACCATAACTGTGTAAAATTAGCCCCCTAAAACTTGGAGCCACGTCTTTGGAAGCTGTACTAATGAAAGACTCAACTGGAAGTCACTGCATGATCAGTATCAGGAAGGGCTAGCTATGTAAGTTTGGTAATACAAAGAAAAATAAAACTGTGAGAAACCTTTCCCAAAAAACAGGGAAATAAAATTGTCATTAAAAGTACTAAACATAGAGGGTTCTGGGAAGATGGTAGAGTAGAAAACCCCAAGAATTGGTCTCTCCACCTAGACAACAATCGCACTGGTGGAATATGTCTGACGTCAATATATTGGAATTCCAGAATTTGTTGAAGGCTTGAAAATTCTAGAAGGCTTGTGAATAATTTAAGCTTTAAACACAGTAGCAGCCACTCATTTCTCAGCCCCAGACTCGTGGCAGGCAACTGTGTATGTCTTCCTGGAGCAACCTGCACTCAACACGCCAGAGCCAAGGTGGTCAAAACAGGACCCTGTCTTCAAATATCAGAAATCTATGCACTGATTGTTGATTGCTACTTCTGATCACAGAGGTGCAGGCAAAGAGATAGGCAACCATTATGCTGCACCTCCTCTCAGAGGCACATACTTATATAAACCCTCACATATGTAGTCAAATTATTTTTGACAAGGATGCCAATACCATTCAATAGGGAAGGGTCAGTCTTTTAAATATATGGTGCTGGGAAAATTTCAAAGAATGAAGTTGGATTATATGCAAGTAATAACATTGGACTCTTACCTAACACACATACAAAAATTAACTCAAAGTGGATCAAAGACCTAAATGTACTACCTAAAATTATAAAACTCTTAGAAGAAAACATAGGGAAAATGCTTCATGACACTGGATTTGGCAGTGCATTCTTGGGTGTAACAAAAAAGACATGAGCAACAGATGAAAAAATAGACAAATTAGACTTCATAAAAATGTAAACAATAAGTGCATCAGAGGACTATCAACAGTGTAAAAGGCAACCAAGAGAATGGAAGAAAATACTTATGAATTATGTATTTGATAAGGGATTAGCATCTAGGATACATAAAGAACTTCTAAAACTGAACCACCACCACAATAACAAAAAAAATTGGATGAATAACTTGAAAAAAAATGGACAAATAACTGGAATAGACATTTCTCCGAAGAAGATATCAAATAACCAATAAGCACATGAAAAAATGCTCAACATCACTAGTCATTTGAAAATGCAAATTAAAACTACAGTGAGAGATCATCCCATGCTCATTAGAACAGCTACAATTAAACAACAACAGAAGAAAATAAAAAGTGTTGTCAAGATTAGGAGAGAGGAGCAGGTGGAGCAAGATGGCAGAAAGGAAAGCTCCACTAATTATCTCCCCTTCACCCTGAAAGGACACCAAGTCAGCAACTGTCTACACAGAAAAACACTGTCATAAAAAACAAAATTCAAGTGAACACTCACAGCACCTTGTTTATCTTCATACTGCTGAAAGAGGTTCTGAAGAGATAGAAAAAACAGTCCTGAGTCACCACCACCACCACTCCCCAGCCTTTGGCAGTGGTGATGTGGTGTGGAGACCATCTCTGGGTGCTTGAGGGAGGGAGAACACTGCAATCGTGAGGCATTGAACTCAGAGCTGTCTTGTTAAAGCACAAGGAAAATTGGCCCAAACTCAGCAGATGTTTGCCCACTGAAGGAGCATTTAAACCAGCCCTAGCCAGAGGGAAATCACTGATCCCAGGGGTCCAAACCTGAGTACCCACAAACCTCGTCATGGAGGGCTACAGCACTCTGTGTCTCCAGGTAAACTTGAAAGGCAGTCTAGAACATGAGGACTGCAAACTGTTGACTGTTAGTGAGTCTTAGTGCTGAACTAGGCCTAGAGAGACTGGACTGAGGGTGCAGTCAACATACTGAGACACCAGCTTGGGCAGCCAAGGGAGTGCTGGCATCACTCCTCCCTTAATCCCTGGCTATACAGCTGTTGACTTCAAAAGAGGCTCCAAAGAGACTCCTTCCTTCTGCTTGAAAAGAGGAGTGGGAAGAGTGGGGAGGACTTTGTCTTGCCTCTAGGATACCAGCTCAGTCACAGTAGGATAGGACACTAGTCAGAGCTGTGAGGCCCCTGTTCCAGGCCCTAGCTCCCAGATTACATTTCTAGACACTCCATGGGCCAGAGTGGAACCCACTGTCTTGAAGGAAGGACCCAGTTCTGGCAGAATTCATCAACTTAAGTGAAGAGCCCTTTTGCGCTGAATAACCAGCAGTGATACCCATGTACTACATCGAGGGCCTTGGGTGAGTCTCTGGGACTTGCTAGCTTCAGGTGAAACTCAGTACATTACCAACTGTGGTGGCTATGGGGCAAAACTCCTGCTGCTTGAGAAAAGTGGAGGGAAAAGTAAAGGGGAATTCGTCTTGGACCTTAGGTGCCAGCACAGTCACCAGGGACTAAAGCAACAAGTGGGCATTTAGGGATCATCCCAAGCCCAGGAACTCTGCAGTTCTTGCAGACTCATAGAGGTCTGCAAGACCTTTATTGTTTTGGACAAGATCCAGTAAAATTATCTGGAGACAAGGCAGAGATTCTTGTTCTCTTCCTTTACTTTCTGCCAAACATATAGAGTCTCTCACTCTCTCTGTTCTGAGCCACCTGGCATGTCGGGACCTGTCCTGGGCCAGAGGGGAGGCCACTGCCTTAAAGATTGTGTCCCAGGCCCGGCAGCATTCACGACAAACTGACTTAAGAGACCATGAGCCTTAAGGGAACATCAGCAGTAGTCTGGCAATACTCCTGGGGGCTTGGAGTCGCTGTTGGTACAGGGGAGGCTCCTCTGCTTTTGGAAAGGGGAGGGAAGAGTGGGAAGGACTGCATCTTGTGGTTTGAGTGCCAGCTCAGCTGCAGTACAATAGAACACCAGGTAGACTTCTAAAGTTTGTGACTCTAGTACCTGACTCCCAGAAGGCACTTCTTGACCCATTTGGGGCCTGAAAGACCTTGCTTCACTGAAGGGAAGGATACAGGCCTGGCTTGTTTTGTAAACTGCTGATTGTGGAGCCCTAGGACCTTGAGAGAACAGGGAGTGGCTACGGCAAGCCTTGGGCAAGATCTAGAACTGTGCAAGCCTCGTATCTGACCCAATGTAGTCATAGTGGTGTTGGCCACAGGGGTGCTTGTGTCACTACAGATTTAGGTGGCTCAGAACAGAGAGAGTGAGAAACTCTATATGCTTGGCTGAAAGTAAGGGAAGAGAACAAGAATTTGTGCCTCATCTCCAGAGAATTCTACTGGATCTTGTCCAAAACAATAAAGGTAGTAACCTCCATGAGCCTGGAAGAACCACAGAGTTCCTGGGCTTGGGATGCTCCCTAAAGCAGGTAAAGCTTAGATTGCGATGCCTAAGTCTTTTCAAATATCTGACAAGCCTTCCCAAGAATGATGTCTACAAATAAGCCCAGACAGTGAATACTCCAATAAATATATAACTCTTCGATGCCTAGATGCTAAGGACATCTACTAGCATCAACATTATCCAGGAAAACACGGCCTCACCAAATGAACTAAATAAGGCCCCAGGGACCAATTACGGAGAATCAGAGGTATGTGACCTTTCAGACACAAAATTCAAAACAGCTATGTTGAAGAAACTCAAAGAAATTCAAGATAACACAGAGAAGGAATTCACAGTTCTATCAGATAAATTTAACAAAGAGATTAAAATAATTTAAAAGAATCAGGCAGAAATTCTGGGCTGCAAAATGCAATTGGCATACTGAAAAATTCATCAGAGTCCTTCGAGAGTAGAACTAATCAAGCAGAAGAAAGAATTAGTGAGTTTGAAGACAGACTATTTGAAAACACACAATCAGAGGAGACATAAAAACAACAATAACAATGAAACATGATTATGGGATCTAGAAAATACCCTCAAAAGGGCAAACCTAAGAATCGTTGGCCTTAAAGAAGACATAGAGAAAAAGATAAGGGTAAAAACTTTATTTAAAGGGATAATAACAGAGAACTTCCGAAATCTAGGGAAACATGTTAATATCCAAGTACAAGAAGGTTATAGAACACCAAGTAGATTTAACCCAAATAAGACTACTTCAAGACATTTAATAATCAAATTACCAAAGGTCAAGTATGAGGAAAGGAAAAAGCAGCAAGAGAAAATAAAGAAATAACATAAAATGGAGCTCCAATATATCCGGCAGCAGACTTTTCAGTGGGAAACTTAAAACCCCGAGAGAGAGTGGCATGACATATTTGAAGTGCTGAAGGAAAAAAAAATGTTTATCCTAGATTAGCATATTTGGTAAAAACATCCTTCAACCATGAAGGAGGAATAAAGACTTTGCCAAACTGAAGCTGAGGGATTTCATCAATACCAGAGCTGTACTACAAGAAATGTTAAAGCAACAAGTGGGCATTTAGGGATCATCCCAAGCCCAGGAACTCTGCGGTTCTTGCAGACTCATAGAGGTCTGCAAGACCTTTATTGTTTTGGACAAGATCCAGTAAAATTATCTGGAGACAAGGCAGAGATTCTTGTTCTCTTCCTTTACTTTCTGCCAAACATATAGAGTCTCTCACTTTCTCTGTTCTGAGCCACCTGGCATGTCGGGACCTGTCCTGGGCCAGACAGAGAGAAAAGGATATTAATGAGCAATAAATAATCACCTGAAAGTACAAAGTTCACTGGTAATAGTAAGCACACAGAAAAACACAGAATATTACAACACTGCGGCTGTGGTTTGTAAACTACTTTTATCTTAAGTAGAAGGAATAAACAATGAACCAATCAAAAATAATAACTAGAATTACTTTTCAAGTTATGTCAGTACAATAAAATACAAAGAGAGTAAACACTCCAATCAAAAGACATAGAATGACTGAAAGGATAAAAATAAAACTGAACCTAATAATCTGTTGCCTACAAGAAACACACTTCACCTATAAAGACACACATAGACTAACAATAAATGAATAGTAAAAGACATTTCATGCCAATGAAAACCGTAAAAGAGCAGAAGTTGCCACACTTATAACAGACAAAATAGATTTCAAGACAAAAATTATAAGAAGAGATAAAGAAGGTCACTAACAAGAGGATATAATGATTGTAAATACATATGTACCTAACACTAGAGCACCCTGATATACAAAGGAAATATGATAAGAGCTAAAGAGAGAGATAAGCCCCAATATAATCATAGCTGGAGACTTCAGCATCATACTTTCAGCATTGGACGCATCTTCCAGATAGAAAATCAACAAAGAAACAGTGGACTTAGTATGCTCTATATACTAAATTACCCCAATAAATATTTAGAAAACATTTTATCCAATAGCTGCAGAATATACATTATTTTTCTCAGGACATGAATCATTCTCAAAGATAGACCATATATTAGGTCATAAAACAAATCTTAAATTATTCAAAAAATTGAAATAATACAAAGCATCTTCTCTGACCACAATGGAATAAAACTAGAAATTAATAACAACAAAAACTTTGGAAACTATACAAATATAGAGAAATTAAACAATGTGCTCCTGAATGACTAGTGAGTCAATGAAAAAATTAAGAAGAAAATTGAAAAATTTATTGAAGCAAATTGTAATGGGAACACAACGTACCCATACCTATGGGATACAGCAAAAGCAGTACTGAGGGGGAAGTTTATAGCAATAAGTGCCTACACAAAAAAAGAGAGAAAAAAACTTCAAATGGACAATCTAATGATGCATTATAAAGAACTAGAAAAACAAGAGCAACCAAAAAATTTGTAGAAGAAAAAATAATAAAGAGCAAAAATAAATGAAATTGAAATGAAACAACAATACAAATGATCAATGAAACACAAGTTGGTTTTTAAAAAGTTAAACAAAATTGATAAACTTTTAGCCAGACTAAGAGAAAAATAGGTGATCCAAATAAATAAAATGAGAAGTGAAAAACTGATTCTGTAGAAATTCAAAGGGTTATTATTGGCTACTAGGAGCAATTATATGCTAATAAATTGCAAAATCTAGAAGAAATTGACAAATTCTAAGATATATACAACCTACCAAGATTGAAACATGAAGAAATCCAAAATCTGAACAGACCAATAACAAGTAACAAGATTGAAACCATGATAAAAAAAAAAAAAAAATCTCCCAGTTAAGAAAAGCCTGTGACCTGATGGCTTCATGGCTGAATCCTACCAAACATTTAAAGAAGAACGAATACAAACCGTATTAAAACTATTCCAAACATTAGAGGAAGAGGAAATACTTCCAAACTCAACCTATGAGTCCAGTATTACCGGTATTACCATTATACAAAGCCAAACCAAACACATCAAAAAAAGAACACTATAAGCTTATATCTCTGATGAATATTGATGCAGAAATCATCAGCAAAATACTAGCAAACCAAATTCAACAACACATGAGAAAGAGCATTTATCATGACCAAGTGGGATTTATCCCTGGGATGCAAGGATGGTTCATCATATGCAAACCTATCAGTGTGAGACATTATATCAACAGAATGAAGCATAAAAAACATATGATCATTTTAGTTGATGCTGACAAAGCGTTTGGTAAAATACAACATCCCTTCATGATAAAAACCCAAAACTAGGTATAGGAGGAACATACCTCAAAATAATAAAAACCATATATGACAGAGACTCACAACTAGTATCATAATATATGGGGAAAAGCTTAAGATCTTTTCTTTAAGATCTGGAACACATCAAGGATGTCCACTGTCACCACTGTTATTCAACATAACACCAGCAGTCCAAGCTAGAGCAATCAGACTAGAGAAATAATAAATAAAGGGCATCCAAATTGGAAACGGAGGAAGTCAAACTATCCTTTTTATATGCTATGATCTTATATTTGGAAAAACCTAAAGACTCCACAAGAAAACTAATAGAACTGATAAACAATTTCAGTAAAGTGTCAGGATACAAAATCAACATACAAAAAGCAGTAGCATTTCTATATGTCATAAATGAACAATGTGAAAAAGAAATTTAAAAATTCCATTTACAATGACCACACATAAAATAAAATACCTAGGAATTAACCAAAGTGAAAGATGTCTATAATAAAACTATAAAACACTGATGAAAGAAATTGAAAAGGACACCAAAAAATGGAAAACTATTCCATATTTGTGGGTTGTAAGCATCAATACAGTTAAAGTGTTCATGCTATCCAAAGCAATCTACAGATTGAATGCAATCCCTATTGCAATATCAATGACATTCTTTACAGAAATAGAAAAAAATCCTAAAATTTATGTGGAACCAGGGAAGACCCAGAGTAGTCAAAACTATCCTAAACAAAATGAATGAAACTGAAGAAATCACATTATCTGTCTTCAAATTATACTACAGAGCTTTATTAACTAATGCAGCTTGGTACCAGCATAAGAACAGACCCATACACCAGTGGAACAGAATAGGGAACCCAGAACCAAGTCTAAACACCTACAATTTACTCACTTTCAACAAAGATGCCAATAACATACACTGGGGAAAAGACAGTCTCTTCAATAAACAGTATTGGAAAAACGCGATATCCATATGCAGAAGAATGAAGCTGGAACCCATCTCTTACCATATACAAAAATCAAAATAACATGGAATAAAGACTCAAATCTATGACCTCAAACATAAACTACTAAGCAGAGATTGAAAACATTGGAGAAACTCTCCAGGACATTTGTCAGGGCAAAGATTTTTTGATTGGTACCCCACAAGCACAGGCAACCAAAAAAAAAAAAAAAAAAAAGAAAGAAAGAAAGAAAAAGAAAAAAATGGACAAATGAGATCACATCAAGTTAAAAAGTTTCTGCACAGCATGGGATACCATCAGCAAAATGAAGAGATAACCCATAGAATGGGAGAAAATATTTGCAAAATATCCACCTGAGAAGGGATTAATAACCAGAATATATAAGGAGCTCAAACAACTCAATAGGAAAAAATCTAATAATCTGATCAAAAGATGGGCAAAAGAGGTGAATAGACAGTTCTCAAAAGAAGACATACAAATAGTAAACAGGCATATGAAAAGGTGCTCAACATCATTGATTATCAGAGAAATGCAGGTCAAACCTACAATGAGATGTAATCTCACTCCAGTTAAAATGGCTGTTTTTCAAAAGACAGGCAATAACAAATGCTGGTGAGGATGTGGAGAAAAGGAAACCCTTGTACACTGTTGGTAGAAATGTAAATTGGGAAAATCACTATGCAGAAGTTTAAAGATTTTTTTAAAAACTAAAAATTGAGCTACTATATGATCCAGCAGTTGCACTGCTGGGCATATACCCCTGAAAAAGGAATTCAATATATTAAAGAGATATCTGTACTCCTGTGTTTTTTGCAGCACTGTTTACAATAGGCAAGGTTTGGAGGCAACCTGAGTGTCCATCAACAGATGAATGGATAAAGTAAAACATGGTATACGCAAACAATGAAGTACTATTCAGCCATAAAAAGAATGAGATCCAGTCATTTGCAATAACATGGAGGGAACTGGAGATTATTAAGTAAAATAAGCCATGCACAGAAAGAGAAACATCGCATGTTCTCATTTACTTGTGGGATCTAAAGTCAAAGCAATTGAACTCATGGACACAGAGAGTAGAAGGATGGTTACCAGGCTGGGTAGTAGGGGGCTGAGGGGAAGTGGGGAAGGTTAATGTGTTAAAAAAAAAAAAATAGAAAGAATGAATAAGACCTACTATTTGATAGCACAGTAAGGAGACTATAGTCCATAATAAGTCAATTGTATGTTTTAAAACAACATAAAGAGTGTAATTGTGTTGTTTGTAACTCAGGATAAATGCTTGAGGGGATGGATATTCCATTCTCCATGATGTGCCTATTTTACATTGGATGCCTGTATCAAAACATGTCTTGTATTCTATAAATATGTATACCTACTATGTGCCCTACTGTATACCTACTATGTGAAAAGAATAAAAATAAAAAGAATTAGGGGAAATTGGAACCATTCTGTGCTATTGGTGGGAATGTAAAATGATACAGCCACTGTGTAAAACAGTTCATCAGAACAGTATGGCAGTTCATCAAAAAAGTAAAAATAGAATTTTCAGATGATCCAGCATTTCCACTTTCTATTTGTACTATTCGATTTAGATATACACTCAACAGAATAGAAACCAAAGTCTCAAAGAGGTATTTGTACGCCCATGTTCATAGCAGCATATATTCACAAAGCTAAAATGTAGAAACAAACCAAGTTTCCATTCATGGATTAACAGACAAGCAAAATGTGGTATATACATACAATGAAATATTCAACTTTAAAAAGGAAGGAAATTCTAATATATGCTGCAACATGGATGAAACTTGAGGAAATTATGCTTTAATGAAATAAGGCAGTAACAAAAAGATGTATACTGTATAATTCCATTTATATGAGGTACTTAGAACAATCAAAATCATGGAGACAGAAAAAACAGTGGTTGCAGCATCTGGCGGGAGGGGGAAATAGCAATAGTTTAATGGGTATGGAGCTTCAGTTTGAGAAGATGAAAAGATGGATGATGGTCATGATTGCACAACATCAGACACGTATTTAATACCACTGAACCAAACACTCAAAAATCATCAAAGTGGTAAATTTTATATGTATTTTGCAACATTAAAAGAAAAGAAAAAAAAGACTAAAATATATTTTTTTTCTTTGTTTCAGTCTCTCTCTAGATCTGTCATGGTATTTTTTTTTTTTCTTGCAATTTAATGCCTGCATCCTCTACCCCAGTGACACTCACCTGGTGAGTGCAAATGTTTGTAGTTGTCCTAGGGCTCTGTCTCCTGAACTCAGTGTTCTGAAGCAGGGGAATTAGGGGAGAGAATTCGTTCCTCTTTCTCATGGCCTGCCACCCAAATCCACAGAGGCTGAGCAACCTCTTGCCTAGGTACTTGGTTAGGGTACAGATGAGAGGCAGCAGCCTAGAGAGCCATGGTACTGTCAGCCCAGCATGGGGATGGTCACCTCCATTCCCCGCTCTGAGACTGTACGGAGAGAGAGAGGGGATACCTGTCCCCAACTTTGGCTGTAGTTTCTCTCATTATTAAATATCCAGATTTCCTTGCTACACTCAAGTAGATTCTGGTTTCCTTATGCTTTCCTGAGGCCCAGAAATCTATGTAAATGATTTTGATGTGCAGTCACATTTGAGAGTGAGATATTACACTTGTGAATTTGAGGACTAGAGGCTAGTACAAAGGCAAATTTTGAATACGTGTGAGTTCTCATGTGATGTTAAATTGGCATCATAGATGAGAGATTTTTTTCTGAGTGAGAACAGAATTTAGCTGAGATCAGTCTTTTAGAAAATGTAAAATTCTTCACACTTTACTCCTTAGAAGAGACTGAAAATTGGAAGAAGGGGGCAAGAGATTAATTTAGGATTTGGCATCAGAGGAGTTCTCAGAAATGAAGTCACATAAAGACTCCTTAGAAGCAAAGTCATCTTATAACAAGGGAGAAATATTAGCAAACGTTTGCTCCACAACACAGAAGAAAACGGATCTGTTTACATAAACTGTTTAAAAATAAATTTATGTATTATTATATCTGTACAAAGCTGGATTATTTTTAACGTTAGCAAAGGAGAAAAATGTGAAATTTTTTACACAATTTTCTAATTGTCTCAGCATCATTATCTATAATTTATTAAGTTGTTCAATAATTTAAAAAAGAAAATGTATGCAAAATATTTCAACGTGTTTAACAAAGAGAACAATTTTTTTAAGTTCTTAAGCTTATTTGAAGATAATTGTAATTGTGATCACCTCCTAAAATAGCACCAAGGAACCTGTAAACATAGAGGAGTTATACATATATATAAAAATATATGTTATATATGTTAGATAGGTAAGTTATATATATACACATATATATATGCAATCTCTACTCCAGTTCTTCTTTTCCACAGCTCTCAAGGGCATCTGTAACAATTAACAAAACATCTAAATAAAGGGCATCTAAAACAAGTAATACGATCCTGTTACTACCTTACTAGATTTTAGTGGTTGTCTAATGTCTTCAACAAAAAATGTCAATTTCTTAGCATGACATAGGGACTTTAAAATGTGGGTGCTTCATTTTTTTCTATCTCTTCTACCATCCAGTCTTGATAGTTTCTAAATATCCAGGTTTTCAGGTTTTCAGAACTGCTTGCTTTCATGTAAGCTGGCTTCTGCCTTCACCTAGATAAATGCTTCTCTGTTCTTTGAGGCTATGTTTAAATATTGCATCTTTTTGTCTGTTTTAGATTTCACGAGATCTTCCTTCAACACACACACACACACACACACACAAAGAGAAAATGGGAGAGGGAAAAAGAGACAATCATAGCTGCAAGGTAAAAAGAAGCTAGAACAAGTGTCTGGAATATACTTTACAATCTTGGTTTTGCAACTATTTCATCTGTGACTACTAAAATGTTGCTTTATCCTCTGCCTTGGTTATTTAACTGATTAAGTAAGAAAGATGGACCAGATGATTTTAAAATTCCATTATATTTCTTACGGTCATCTCCTTCTATGGACTTAAGAGTGAGGAGGCAAATAAATGAAAGTGAAGACAACATGGAATAAAATAGCAGAACACAGTCTCAGACCTTTGCCTCTCTTAAGAGTCCAGAGATAGAGGAGAGAAAATGTAAATGTATGTGCACAAGTAGAGGATATGTTGAAAAATGGAAAATTATTGCACAGGAATAAACCTTATTTCTCTCGTTAAAAAAAGGTTAATACTTTAAAAAAAAGGGAGCAAGAAATGGCAGCACATAATGAACAATCTTGAGAGTGAAAGGTAGTGGGAATAAAAAAATTGGACATGATTTGAACAGTTACAATTTATTTGTTTATTAAATATTTACTGAGCCTCTACCAAGTAGGGTTTTGTATCTTAGGAACAGGGATTAAAGTAGTGAAGAAATATAAACAAGACAACCTTGAATTTTGCCCTTATGGAGTATCATTAAGATTGTCAAGATGTACTGTTGGTTATACAGCATGAATTTCTGGAAGGCCCCAATTGGTTTAAAGTATAATTTGTTTCAACAAAGCTCAGCAGCTGGCTACTGGAGAGAAAGAGGCTGTTGGTGCCTCTTAAAGGTTTGGTGAGGAGACAGAGATCAGAGATGAGGAATCTTAGGGTGGTTGTGAATTTTATTTAAAATATGGTTCTAGTTAGTTGGGAAGACAAATGAAGGATGAATATTAGAATTCAGAGACCAGGTCAAGATGAGGATGAGAAGTGAATATTCTCTAATTATGATATTCAGTTACAAATGACTCAAATTTATGATTTTAAGCAAGCTAGCCGTAACAGAAACACATAATGCACAAGGCAAGATGCCAACATTCAGAAAGCAATGATATTACAACTAAATGAAAATTATTAAATCCAGTTGTACACTTGATTACCCTTGAGTGGCTTCAATTGATTTGGGTAAGACTCACATACGAGGAAATGTGAGATTTTTTTATCCTGCATTTTTGGCTCAGTTCATAGTCCTCACACAAACACGACAATGCAAGTCTGAGGAATTACACAGCTTTGCATGAGATACTTTTTGAGTTGTTATGGTTTGCTGAGAAAAAACGAAACAAAGTAATTTGGGAATATAATAGAAATGGGGTTACTTAAAGAATATTGTAGATGAAGATGCGTCTTCACACATTTAATCTCTTGAATATCGGTTGTTAAGTAATTTGATCTTTTACATGATTTTAAGAAAGATCCAGTGTAGCAGAACCCCAAGAATTTATCACTACATTTAAAATACATGAGTGGACAACTGTATATGAATTTGTTATTGGATTTTATCCTGAGAGATAGATATTGTCATGTCACCTAAGACAATGATTCACTTAAAAAAAGGAAAGAAAAAGAAAGGATAAAACACTTGATTAGATTTTGCTAAAGGAAATTATTTTAGTGAAACATGATTAAATATAATATAAAAAATCATACAGGCCGGACGCTGTGGCTCACGCCTGTAATCCCAGCACTTTGGGAGGCCGAGGCAGGCATATCACAGGGTCAGGAGATCGAGACCACGGTGAAACCCCGTCTCTACTAAAAATACAAAAAATTAGCCAGGCACTGTGGCAGGCGCCTCTAGTCCCAGCTAGTCGGGAGGCTGAGGCAGGAGAATGGCATGAACCCGGGAGGGGGATCTTGCAGTGAGCCGAGATTGCGCCACTCTCTCCAGCCTGGGCGACAGAGCGAGACTCCATCTCAAAAACAAAAAAAAATCATATAAATCCTATATTCTTTGCACTTCTTTAAATATCAATTTGCTATATATTTGTTATTCTATAAATTCCTACTAAATGTAATTACCATATTTCTCATTTTCTTAAAATTGTTATTCAATATCAAGTTGAAACATCAAACTGCTTGGTTAAAACTAGGCCAAGTGTTATTGTCAACAGAAAATAATTTGATGATTTCTCCTGAAATAATGACAAGCTTTCATGTATGCAGGGCAGCACTGTAGGTAGGCTATCCCATATGTGTATCCAACTAAATGAGAAAATAGAGACAATATCTAATTAGTCATGACAAGAGTGACGGATACACATGGCTTGGGATCCATGTCTGTGTTTCAAACAGTGGCTTTACCAGTGACTTGAACTGGGGACACAGACTCTTCAAATGGCAATAAATCCTGTTGGAACACAAGTTGGGCTACTGAAAATTATGAAATTATTTTGGGTTGCATGCAATAAAATTTCTTGAAGATATTCTTCTAGCAAATTCATTTTTTATTCTTAAATCTATTAAAGGTAAAACTAAAATATAAAGGGAAATCTGTACCTATTTTTACATACATTTTTTATTGATTAATACCTCTTTGTAGTTCAGTTGTTAAACATTTACACTGATGGTCTGATATTTAAGGAACTTGCATATACCTGAATGTGTTTTGTGTCACAGCCTGGAGATGACAAAGCATTGCTGTTATGCAGCTGCAGATTAATTCTTGGATGGATTTTTCTGCTTCACTACCTCTTTGGTAGGTGCCAAAAATAAGTGCTGATTGTGCCAAGTTGTGTCTTTATCACCTGTCAAAGATCTTGGTGCCCTGTCATATGGCATCTAAGGTAAGTATGCATTGACTCTTGCCTCTGCCTTTCTTGTTGCGCTGTATTCAGAAAGCTTCCCTTTCTTTCATTAGCCTTTGTCATCTGTTGTATGAAATAAACCTGAAGTCTTCACATGGTGATAGTTTCATTTTTTCTCATTTGCCTTTTCACATGTGGTGACATTTGAAGACCACCTAAAATTTGGAGACTAAAAAATTAAGCCTACCTTATTTTCACAGCCACTTAGCCATCTTTTGCTTTCAAGTTCATCAAACCATAACGAAAGGAATAAACAAAGAAGAGAGAAAGCAAATTCTGGAAGAGCTCCAGAGAGTTTTCTGCCCAAATCTAGAAGAGACAATGTTGATCACTGCTGTGAATCACAGTCTAGAGTATCCTGACTCAATGCAACTGGTAAATATTAAGTACATGCTTTTGTAGATTAAATCTTAGTTTCCGTTCCAACACTACTTAATCATTTGGATTGGCTTTTTTGGTAAAACATCTAAATAAATAAAACACAACTCTATATGCAAAGATAAAACCCTCAGGATCAGTTGTGGTTTTCTTTTTTAGGGACAGATTTGAAGATATTTTCTTTGCATTTATATTTGCAAATGGCATGAAAATACAGATATATTTTATAGTAAAATTTTAGAGAAATACATCAGCCTTTTGCAATTATTTTCTGTATCCACAGCACTAAAATATATGCTGTAGGATACCTATGGCTTTCCAATATTCTGGGGTTTAAATACAAGAATTCTGAAGAATAAAAATCATGATTTTTGCAGTAAAGCTAAGTCATTTCGATTATACAATCTAAACAGGGATAAAAATAAATAGTATACTTACTGAGGTTTCTTCTACTTTTTCAGGTCATTAACTTTTAATTATCCAAAATGTTCAGTCACTTTAAAGGAATTAAAATATATTTTATGTCTGAGTAATCGGTAATATAAATGTACTGCATTAAAATTCAGTATGTGAGATTAAATACATTCATTTTTCTACATTAGGTCAGATTTCATTTTTCCTATTATTCATAAGGAAATAAAATATTGACATATTATTTTTGCTTCTATTTGTAAACATTTTAATTTGATATACTTTTTATGAAGAATAGATTTAAAATATTACAATCTAGTCTTCATATTTCAAATATTACAATCTAGTCTTCATAAAAAAGTTTTTTGCAAAACTCCTCTGTCACTGAGAAGGTAATTATGTATTAGGAGTGAAAAAGCAGAACTGATGCCAATGCTTACCTGATTTTGATGAATACACTTTGAAGGTTTGCTCTCCTTACTCTACGAAACACTGACAAAAATGGAAGACTTGCATAATGCCCTGTAGAGAAGACTGCCAGAGAATGTGCCGGGCCAAGAGATTTCACTTGGCATGTGCCAGTGACTGGGATATACACCCAGTGCTTTTGCTACATATATTGAAATTAGGATAATGAACTATGAACTACAGAAAGTACAGGCATATACTGATTTGAAAAAAACTATTCAGAAATGTAGATGTATGCATGTATGCACATATCTGTGTATTTTGCAATTTTGTTGTATAAATATTGTATTTTTGTATATTTAGTAATAATCACAATTATTTTTTCTAATTGAGTCCCTTTCATCGTTTTGTGGTATGAAATGCAAACGAGAGAAGTGAGAAACAAATCCAAATCTGGATTCTGCTCTCTGGGAGATGTTTTCCAAAGGCTGGCTCTACTTATTGGGTGGTTCTTTTTATTCATCTCTGTTACCTTTGGTAACTGTAGATCTTTCTCCTTATTACCTTTGGGGGCAAAGGTTGTTTTTAAAGGGTTTGGACACTAAAATATTTTTTAGTCCAGGTTGTGGCTTCTTTGGAAATAAAACTTCCTCAAAACTTAGAAGACTTTTATTTCCTGCCTGTCAGTTTTATGTGTCAGTAACCACATCCAAAGTTTTCTAGACAAAATCCTTTTCTTTCTTTCTTTTTTTTTTGGGGGGGACAGAGTCTCACTCTGTTGCCCAGGCTGAAGTGCAGTGGTGCGATCTCAGCTCACTACAACCTCCGCCACCTCCTGGACTGAAATGATTCTCCTGCCTCAGCCTCCCGAGTAGTAGAGACATAGTTTCACTATATTTGCCAGGCTGATTTCAAATTCCTGACTTGAAGTGATCTGCCGCCTAGGCCTCCCAAAGTGCTGGGATTACAGGTGTAAGCCACCAGGCCCAGCCTAGACATAATTCTTAAACATTCTTTCTTTCGTTCTCATCTTTCATTTCCTTCTCTCTTTTTCTTTGCTCCTTTCTCCCTTCCTTCATTTCTCCCCTTTTAATGGCAGACAATTTAAAGCTATTAGAAAATGTCTTCTTGATTGGGAAGGTCAAACCTGATAATCCGATCTTTGCTGTAAGACTCAGTACTTGGATCAGTTGGCAAATCTTACTGAGCCTTTGGCACTAAGGAAATGTTTTTCAGTTTTATCTACAGCTTGACCTCCAACCATCATCTTTTCCAAACTATAAACTCTTGACCTAACCATAAAAACCAGTAATAATTATCTGAGCTTGTCTTTCTCTTGTAATGCTTTGCTAGATGCAGCCAATAGTAACCAATATACATTCTGATTCTTTCCAATCACTTCCTCTAAAATCACAGGTCCTTACTTCTCACATGATCTCACTTCTAATGTATCTCAGGCATCCATTTAAGTCTTTTTCATGGTGGAGCAGGGGGCTCCAGTCATAAGGCCTACTATAGCTATGTCCTCACCACCATCTGACAACCAATAAATCAATGCTACACATTTAGGTATTCTCATACCAATTTGTGTTTTATGATAGTTAATGCTAGTTGGTAAAATGTCAGTTCCTATATTTCAGTGAATCAACGAAATGGAAGTTAATAGTCACGCATAGAGGGTTTGGTTGGTGGCAGCAAGGGGGCTAAGGGTTTTGTTTCTCATAGCTGTTTTGCTCAGGCTCCTCCCATCCCTCAGAGACTCCGTCTTTTACTCGATTCTGTGCATCTGGCTGACAGATGGGGAACTAAGTCAGGATAATACATGGGAAATTTTTATGGCCTAGGAGTGGGAATTACACACATTTTTAAACTTTTGCCCATTTCTGTTGGCTAAAATGCAGGCATATGGCTCTACCTCACTACCAGGAGTTTCCTATGTTTGGGGAAAAAGGAATGGATTGCAGGTACAGTTGGTAAGTCTGTCTCTTTCTTTCTCTCCTTCTCTCTCTCTCTCTGTCTCTGTCTCTGTCTGAGACAAGGTCTCCCTCTGACATCCCAGCTGGAGTACAGTGGCACAATGATAGTTCACTGCAGCTTTGAACTTCCAGGCTCAAACAATACTCCTGCTTCAGCCCCCAGAGTAGCTGGGACCTCAGGTGTATTCTGCCATGCTTGGTTTATTTTTAAATGTTTTTGTAGAGATGGAGCCTTGCTTTCTTGCCCAGGCTGATCTCGAACTCCTGGCTTCATGCCTTCCTTCTGCCTCTACCTTCCAAACTGCTGGAATTAGTAGGCATGAGCCACTGCACCCTGCCTAAACTTTCTCTTAATTAGAACTCAGATTATTTGAATATTTCTCTCTTACAAGTCATAGATTTGTGATACGTTGCTTTTCTTAAAAAGGCAAAGTGTTCCCTTGTCTATACTTCCAATGTTCCATCGTGACAATTTCTTAATCACATAAAACAGATATTGACAAAGTATGCCTCATGGGTTGGCTGGTTATTTTTGTAAATAAAGTTTTATTGGAACACAGCGTTTCTCATTTGTTTACACATTGTCTGTGGCTTCTATCACACTACAAAGGCAGTGCTGATTAGTTCCAATAGAAACCTTACTTTTAAAAAAGCTTGTTGACTCCTGACTCATAAAATCTAAAATTAGCTTCGCATACATTTGCTTAAAACAGTGAATGAAATAAATTCTATTTTTTCCATACATGATCCTCTTATCGATCTCAAGCCAACCTCAATAATATTTTCTTTAAAGAAGTAAATGATTATTTGCCTTCTTTTTAACTCAACAGCATCATTTTCAATACCTGAGCATTGGAGAATTAAATGCTTCATGTAGGAAATAACATTTAATTAGAAAATCAATGTGATTTTTTCAAACTCCCAGACATGAAATTCCTTTCTATACCTTTTTCCACTTGATCAAGATGCAGTAAAACAGAGGAATAGTTTCAAAATATACATTGCCATACCTCCAAAGAAAAGTGATGCTGCATATTTGGACAATGATATATCTGGAATGTTTGATGTATCATGGAATAGCCAGTGAATCAAGGGGTTGTATTATAGGAAGATTTAATAACGTCAAGTTTACATTGATTTTTCCTCAATCTCGGTATTATGATGTGTACATAGTATCCTCAATTTATAATCCTGAAAACTGACAGATCAATGTCACCACACAGGTAAGCTGTTATGTGAGAGCTGGGACCAAGACATCTGACATCATATCCATTAACAGTTTTCACTAGCTGCAGCTGTTTTCAGATTATCTAGCCCACGGGTTTTTAGTTATTTTCCCAAATAGCCTCAACATTTCATGTTGTTGCTTTGCCCTTTGAGAAAATGAAAACTGCCTTAGCATTGAACTAGGTGTTTTCTATGGCGTATCTAATTTACTCCTCAACAATGTTTAACTTGTTCATTAGTATCATCATTTTGCTGGTGAAAAAAGAACTCAAAGCAGCTAAGTAACTTGCCTAAACTTACACAGAAAATACAAGTTCTTAGATTTGTTATTTTGATGAACTATAGTTTTGGTTTTTTGCATTAATAAGTATTTTGCAGGGAACAAAGCAAGAGTGATGTATTAGATAGGTAGAGAGGGAGGAGACCCAGTAAATAGAGTGATTAGAGAAGCCTCTCTGAAAAGGTGATAGAGATGCTGGCACCAAAATGAATCAATCATGAGAAACTCTTTCTCTTTCACAATAGAAGTAATAGCAAGTGTAATGGTCTTAAAAAGAGGAATAAATGGTGTTTTAAATTTTATTTAGCAATATTCTAGTCATGATTCTTCTTCTGTTAAATACATCTATTAAGTGCTTCATTTCAGATATTTTCTTTTGTGGTTCAAAATTACTCATCTACTCCCTTCTTAGATATTAAATCACTGATAAAATTTCTCAGCATTTCCTCTGTCTTTGTCATGCTGTCGAACATCTTAAAGTTATAGTAAAGTTTCTTTCTGATAACTTCAAAATCTTAATGACTAGTGGTTTCATTCTATTGTCTATTTTTCTCTCTAGGCTTTTGACCATCTGTTCCTATATCTTGTCATGCCTGGTGATTTTTAATTGAGTGGTAATCATGGTATGTAAAAAATCATAGCGACTGAATTTCATTACCTTGGTTCAGAGAAAACTTAATATTCATTTGTTAGGCATGTGGCATATGGATAGATCACCTTGATTCAATTTTAAGACAGATTTTTTTCTAAGCTAGTTTCAGGTTTTGGCAGGGACAGCCTACTTCTACTTGGTTTTTACAGATCTACAGGATAGATTTCCAGTGATCTCACCTAAAAGGCTAGTATTTTTCAGGTCTCCTCTTCCAAGTTGGACAGAAGGGTCCATTTCTTGTTACCCTAACACTATAAAATTGTTGAGTCTGTTTAGTTCTTTAGCCTTCATCAACTCTTTTTTTCCTCCTAATTTCTTGTATTTAGTCCTTCACGCAAAGATTAGGAATCAGCAAAGAATTGAGGGGAAAGGCACAACAAATGTTTCTTCATTTTCCTGGGATTCCCTTTACTCCTAAATCAGCTGCTCAATTTCCTGTCGCCATATGTAACCCCGAACTTCTATATTTTTTCTTTTCAATTCTAATGAATCCCTCCAAATATCTATGATGCTGCTTTCTGTTCACTCTCCCTGTCCTGCCCTAGGAATTTGCAAATGTGCAAAGTTGGAAAAAAAGAAAAAAGAAAAAAAACAGTGGAAAATGTAAGGTTTTCTTTAATGCATTTTTCTTCTCAAGATCTTCACTTCTCAAATCCTGGCTTCTTTGTCTGCTCCAACATTCCCCCAAACTGCTGTTTCTTTGTTTGCTTTAATTTTAACCAGCTTTACCAGTTTTTTGGCAGAAGGTCTCTCTAACACAAGTTTATCATAGATGGAGGCAGAAGACAGGAAAGTGACTCTGGTTCTGAATTCCCTGTCTAGACTAATAAATATGTTTTCATAGGCATTTAAAAAATCTCTCCCGGCCCGGCGCCGTGGCTCAAGCTTGTAATCCCAGCACTTTGGGAGGCCGAGACGGGCGGATCACGAGGTCAGGAGATGGAGACCATCCTGGCTAACATGGTGAAATCCCGTCTCTACTAAAAAATACAAAAAAACTAGCCGGGCGAGGTGGCGGCGCCTGTGGTCCCAGCTACTCGGGAGGCTGAGGCAGGAGAATGGCGGGAACCCGGGAGGCGGAGCTTGCAGTGAGCTGAGATCCGGCCACTGCACTCCAGCCTGGGCGACAGAGCGAGACTCTGTCTCAAAACAAAACAAAACAAAACAAAACAAAAAACCAAAAAATCTCTCCCTATAGGTTTTCTTGGCTATGACTGAAGATGACGAAGATAGTTTAAGAGATTATGATTATACACATTTATATACACACATACACAGACACACACGCAGACACAGAATCATGTACCACATAATGACATTTTAGTCAAGGACAGGCCACTTAGTGATGGTAGTCCCATAAAATTATAATGGAGCTGAAAAATTCCTATCAATTAGTGATGCTGTAGTCATCATAATGTAAATACAATGCATTGCCTTGCCTATGTTTAAATATGTTTAGACAAATACTTAAAATAGTTTTATAATTGGCTACAGTATTTAGTAAAGTAACATACCATACAGGTTTGTGGCCTAGAAGCAATATTTAGATAGATACATACTTGCAATTGTTTTATAATTGCCTATAGTATTTAGTAATGTAACATGCTGCACAGGTTTGCAGTCTAGGAACTATAGGCTATATAGGCAGGTGGATCACCTGATGTCAGGAGTTCAAGACCAGCCTGACCACCGCGGTGAAACCCCAACTCTACAAAAACACAAAATTAGCTGGGCGTGGTGGCAGATGCCTGTAATCTCAGCTACTTGGGAGTCTGAGGTAGGAGAATCCCTTGAACCCAGGAGGAGGAGGTTGCAGTGAGCTGAGATAGTGCCATTCCACTCCAGCCTGGGCAAAAAGAGCAAAATCCATCTCAAATACACACACATACACACACACACCCAAAAAACAACAACAACAACAACAAAAACAAAAAATAATATAGCCTAGGTATATAGTAGGCTATATTATCTACGTTAGTGTAACTACACTCTGTAATGTTCTCATAATGATAAAATCACCTAATGATGCATTTCTCAGAACATATTCTGATTTTTAAATAATGCATGACTCTGTGTGTGTGTGTGTGTGTGTGTGTATCCCCTAGCAGCACGCTTAGCATATAATAATCAAGTAGGAAATATTGGTTCTTCTGCCTTTTCTTGTTTTATTCAAAGGTCATATTTTTAACTGTTCATTGATCCATATTGATCAGATCAGTGAAATTTCCATGATATATGTAATAAGGTTTGGATGATAATAGAGAAGAAATAAATATGCAGAAACTATAGCATGCTTGAATATAGTGCAAGAAATGCATTTTATCACATATCAGGTACCTTTCTAAATATTAAATTTTTCATAAATTTTTATTATGATATGCTTAATATAATTTAACATTTAACAAAGCCAAATAAGTAAATTAGAGAATACATAGCAAAATGACCTATTTTACTTTAGTAAGATATTCAACACCTGGGAAAGAGAAATAATATGCACTGATTGCATGTGGATGTGCTCAAGTCTATATAAAATGGATGAAGTGATGTAAGCTAGATTTTGTGAAAATAGAAATATATTTTAAATCCATTTGTAGTGTTCCTTGCCAAGTATTAAAAAATATTGTAAATGCTTTTGTCATTCACATCAATGTGAAGATATTTTTACACTCATTTCTTTAATGAATTCATCATTTTATTTACCATCCGATAAATCCTTTGCAAAGGTAGACATCTATCGTAATTGATACTCCTCTCTTTGTTTACCATTTTTCATTGCGAGTTTCCTTAATTAGTGCTGTGGATTCATTTTCATGGTGGGTGATTACTTATCACTCCACTTTTCCAGGGCTAGCAGCCTAGCAGATCAATGAGAAACTCATTGCCTTGAAAGAGATTAGGTAATAGGTTTGTCAGAACCATTTGCTCCAGTCAAGAAATGTGTAAAATAAATAGATTGTTCTCAGAATTCCATTCAAAACTGGAACAATTTAATGATGATATTATTTATTTTCTTTGAAGAGAATGTGAACTAAATATAAATCCAGAAAATAACTTAAAAAGAAATTCAGGGAGTCATAAGCCACAGAGAAATGAAGCAGCTCAGAGAGAGGTCAAAAGTTCATTTTTCCCAATAGACAATAGGTATTAAGTAAAGTGATCATTGGGATTGATCAAATCAGACCAATCACCCTAGATGAGTTTCTCTTACGTCTCCACCCAATCTGGGGTTAGCATTGCTGAGAGTTCAGTTAGTTTAATCCAGGAGAAGGAGGCGGTCTGTTATACACACAAGAAGAGCAAATAAGCTCAATAGCAACAGTTTTGACAATTTTGTATTTCTTGAACCAATCAAATTCTAAAGAATTTTTGAGACCAACACATTTTTCTTTGCCAAAGTAGGAAAATCATTTTTTTAAGAAAGGAAAAAAAGAACCACCAAAATAGTTATAATCATAATTTACTTCAGAAAAATAAGACTTTTTTTGAAATAAAAGAATGAAAAGTATAACTTAAAAGCATTACTTTAAGAAAAATAATAAAAGTGTTGAGAATTCTGCATATGCATGCATACACACACACACACACAAACACACACATAGAGGTACATTATTTTCACTTAGTGCACCATTGAAACAAGAGCAAAGAATTGCCTTCATCTGAGCACTAACTTAACTATTAGAGAACCTTACTTGTATGCTCCTCATAGTGCACATGGTGCTCTCTTTTTATTATTTCATTTAACATTTTTTATCAACCATAAAAGTTTTTAACGTAATATCTTCCAGTTTCTTCACTGAATTCCTTCAAGTTATCACTCTAGTATAACAGTGTATTTTTTTTATTGCTTTGAGATTGAGTATTAATATGTAGCATTTTTTAAATTTGGAAGGTAATCGTGTGTTTGAGAATGGAGAGAAGATGATAAAGTAAGACCTCCTTTCATCTCTTAAGCCTATAAGCTTGTTTTCCAATCCATGGATGATCTGAATATGCAGTTGGCCCTTTAACCAGTTTCTATGGTTGTATAATACAAGAAGTGCTAATTCAATGCTTACACAAAAAGTTGCTGTGTTTTAGACATGTATTTTGTATTCCAGGAAATTATTCAGCAGAATAACACCCAAATGCAAACATTTATTAGATAAAGCACTGAATTCTAAACCTGCTACAATCTGACAGTCACATAGCATCTATAAAGTGAGGATATGAATTTTTGTTGTTGGAGTATTTGGTGTATTAAAATATTTGAATTAATGACCAACACTTTTGAATTGAGCCAACAAATATATTAAAAAATGCTCAGCATCACTAATGATCAGGGAAATGCAAATCAAAACTACAATTGTAATACCACCTTATTCCCACAGGAATGACCATAATCAAAAAATCAAAAAATAATAGATGTTGGTGTGTATGTGATGTAAAGGGAACCCTTCTACACTGCTGGTAGAAATGTAAACTAGTATAACACAGTGGAAAACAGTGCAAAAATGTCTTAAAGAACTAAAAGTAGAACTACAATTTGATCCAGCAATCTCCCTACTGGGTGTCTACCCAGAGGAAAAGAAGTCATTATACAAAAAGATGCTTATACACGTATTTTTATAGCAGCATAACTCGCAATTGCAAAATGTGGAACCAGCCCAAATGCCCATCAATCAACTAACGGATAAAGGAACTGTGAGATAGATAGATGGATAGATATATATATACGTATATATATATACGTGTGTGTGTGTGTGTGTGTGTGTGTGTGTATCTCACAGTTACATATATCATATATTTTGCATATATAATATATATGATGTAATATACTACTCAGCCATAAAGAGGAATGAATTAATGGCATTTGCAGCAATGTCAAATAAATGGGATTGGAGATTATTATTCTAAGTGAAGTAACTCAGAAATGGAAAACCAAACATCATATGTTCTCATTCATAACTGGAAGCTAAGCTATGAGGATGCAAAGGCATAAGAATGTTATAATGGACTTTGAGGATTCAGGGGGAAAGGGTAGCAAAGGGGTGAGGGATGAAGAACTAAAAATTGGGTTCAGGGTATACTGCTCAGATGATGTGTGCACCAAAATCTCACCAATCATAAGTAAAGAAGTTACTCAAGTAACTAAATACCACCTGTTCCCCCAAAACCTATGGGAATTAAAAAAATAACAACAACAACAAATTGACACTTTTATGTAAAATTCCGGATTCCAAGCTTGTTTGCAAAATCCAAAGCGTTGGGCCACACTGGACCTCCAATACCCCATGGCAACAACTGGAGTAGTGGCAGCAGCTGACCCTGTGGTCAAAGCTTCAGTCTCTAGTCTCACAGCCCCCAGCAGCCCGATGGTTCCTTTCCACATGCTTCATCCCCGAGCTCCAGGGATTTGCCTGAGTGGGAGGGCATCCCGCTGTGTACAATTCCTGGGCCTGGTCTTGGCAGTATCTAGAGTTATAGCAAGTGAGTCCACTCCAGCGAGTAAGGTTTTCTTCTTTATCTTTCTGCTTCCTACTCAATCCCTATCACTCAGGATAGCTTGACTCAGAGCATGTAGTCAATATATGTGTCGTGAATGAGTAAGTGGGGCAGGTAAGAGTGTGGGGCCTGGAAGCAAGATGAAATAGCTTCTCTCTCTCTTGTTCTGGAGCTCTCTGTTCTCAGTCCTTGCAGTTATGGTCCCTGCAGCCAGATTTTGCTCTCATAGGCCTATCTCTCTTGCCCCCATCCCCATAAATGGACTCTAAGGAGTTCAAGAATCCTTCACTCTGGGCTAGGGAGGAAACCTGGGACAGGGCCAACATAGAGTTTGAGGCCTACTAGTCCTGTCCTGTGGCCCTGTTTACCCCTCGTAGGCAGGACCGTGATCATTCCTGGAGCTGCAATCTACTGACAACAGGGAAATACCTACTTGTGCCAAATGGCTGAGCAAACTCAAGGTGATGGCAGGGAGCAGGTGGGAAGTGCCCAGCGGCAAGGGCTGAATGGGTGGTCAGCAAAGATGGGTGTTCCTTGGCCTCGGAGCTCCCTAGACAATTTGCTTAACTTCTCTGTGCCTCTGTTAATTCATCAATAAAATAGGAATAGGCTTAGTGAACTGATACATATCAAACAATGAACACGATTCTTGGCATACAGTAAATGTCCCACTGATGCTGGTAAATACTACAAGGGCTAAAGAAGATCAAAGCTGCCTGACACTGTGCACAGACTCCAAGGCCGAGAGCGTCCCTATCCCCCTAGTTTATGAGGAGGTAGGCCTAGCCTTTCAGCCCCATGGCACCCTGAAGAAAAGGTCTTGTGGCTCTAGAGTTTGTTGACTCAGTAGGGAAAGGTGTGACAAGAGAACAGGTGTGGGCAGGAAACAGTCAGAGAGGAACCCCATCAGGATATCTGAAGCAGAAAGGACAGAGTTGGGACATGTGTCTCCTTCTGCCCAGGAGCAGGGCAGAATCTGCATAGAATATTAACAAAAACTGTTTAAAAAACATTTTTAAAATTGTGACAATAAAGCTACATTTTCTGACATAGATAAGATCATGTCTGAAACCCAAAACAACCATGTAAGTAAACACTTGGACTAAAGACAAAATGGTAGAGAAATACAGAGAGAAAGTATTTACAAATATTCCAACTTGATTTTAAGAAGAATTTAAAAAAACTTATTCTAAAATTTATGTATAAGAACAAAGAGTCATAAGTAACTTCATCGATTTCCAAAAATAAAAATTAAAAAGCCAAAATACTTGCTGGGCACGGTGGCTTACACCTGTAATTCCAGCACTTTGGGAGGCCGAGGCAGGCAGATCACAAGGTCAGGAGACGGAGACCATCCTGGCCAATATGGAGAAACCCCGCCTCTACTAAAATATAAAAAATTAGGTGGGCATGGTGGTACGTGCCTGTAGTCCCAGTTACTTGGGAGGCTGAGAAAGGGATATCGCTTGAACCTGGGAGGTGGAGGTTGCAGTGAGCTGAGATTGCGCCACTGCACTCCAGCCTGGTGACAGAGCAAGACTCTGTTAAAAAAAAAAAAAAAAAAAAAGAAAAAACAAAAAAGTTTTGAAAAAAAAAAAAAATATTTATAAAAAAAAAAAAAAAAAAAAAAAAAAGCCAAAGAGTTATTATACATCTTATCAGATATTTATAAAACACACTATATATGCATCATTTTAAAACAATGCAATACTGTTCTAGTGATAGATAAATGTACACATGAAGCAAAGTGAAGAGTTCAGAATTCGAGAGTGCTGTGTAAGTAGGAACACAGGGTGCAATTGCCTCTGATTTGGGAATAGATGGAGTGTTTTGCATGTGGCATGGGGCAATACTAATACAGTGATTGGAACAAAAGAGAGCTAATTTCTTAAATAAAACAAGGTGAGCTATGATGGATTAAGTAAAAATAAAGCTATCACTTTTTAAGAAGGGCATAGAGAATAATATTTGGGTGCATTTGTGTTAGAGAAACGTTTCTGTAACAATATCCAAGAACACAAACCATATTTAAAAACCACTGGATTTTGTGGCATCAAAAATAGTTCATTTTTGAATCACCAAATATCAACCTTTCATAAATATCACTGTAAAATACTTTTGTATGAATTGAGCACACTAGGTATTAATATCTATCATACTAAAAGAATTTGTAACATAGACAATGACAGAATTCAAAAACAGGAAACACATTAGAAAAATAGTTAAAGGTTTGACTAAGTAACATACAGAATAAAAACTCTAAATGCATAATAGATGTTTGGAGAAATTCTGATAAGTAAGGAAAACAATGCAATTGAGACAACAATGAGTGTGTGCTTTAAGTTCAAATTAGCAAAACTCTTATTGTTGGTGAAAATGTAGCAAAAAGTATTTGATTTTGATACCATTTAAATTAGAATGATCATTCTGGAGAAACCTGTAATCCTTGATGAGTTTAAAATTCATATAGACCAAACTTTGAAAATTCTACTCTTCATAAATTGTCGTGGAGTACATAAAATAAGCTTTTTAAGGACATTTTTTGCAACGTTGATTGTGGCACCAGGGATCTGAAGACAACTTAGGTAGCCATCACTGAAAATATGAATATGTAAACTGTAGTGGATCCATACCGTGGTATATATTATAGCAGTGTACATACAGCAACAGGGACACTCTTTATCTTCAAGGCCAATAGATGTGGTTAAGAGAATATAGTCTATAGCACAATAACATTTATTTAAATTTACAAATTTCTAACAGTGTTGTGTATTTTGCAGACATACATATAGATCATTGGGTTTCTTGTTTACTTTCAGATCCATTCTCCAGTCTTCACCTTTAGCCTGCATTTCTATGCTTCTCTTGCTAGCTAGTTTCTGATTAGGTGTGACTAATGAAAGATCTGGTTAGAGGTGGTGAGAAAGACAAAAGAATCAAAGTATTATGTCTCTCCTATCCTCCCTTTTCCTCTTCTCCCTCCCCTCCCCCCACTACTTTCTCTTTCCCTCCACCTTCCTCCTCTTTCTCTCTTCTCCTCTCCTCTCCTCTCTTCTTTTTGTGGATTTTTTTTTTTTTAACAGTTGCCATATATTCTCCATTGTTTCAGGTTTTTACCAGACATGTGCTATTTCTGGGACGCTAACTCTTACAGAGCAGTTCCTGACATGGTTCTAGAACCTGCAAGGTTTCCCTGATGTTTGGTGAATATCACTCTTCTCCGGTGTCCTTCCGGCCCATTGGGTTTTTGTGATCTCTTGCTGTGTTCTTTCCTTGTTTCCTTCTGCTAATCTCTGGTTAGCTTCACCATCTTGTTTGTCTTCTTCACTTTTTTTTTTTAACTACTGGTTTAACAAACTGTATGTTTAATTTCTTACTTGAAATACTAGAGCTGTTTCTCTCTTGTGATTGGAATCTAACTGATATAGTGTCAGATATTGGCAGCATCCCAGGCAATAGACCCTAAAATGGGATACCGAGATTGGGAAGCTGATCTGCTTAACCTTTAATACAGTGATAACTTCTTTGCAGATGGAAACTGAAATAATGGTAATCTGTGACAAGCAGAAGCATTATGAGCATAGGTGCTTGAGGTGAAACACTGGTGGAAAGCAAATGTTTGGAAGGTTAAGTAATGGCTGCACATATTCATCACGGTAACTGTGAAACCTACGCATATTCGTCATGGTAACTGTGATGCCTACAACAGACTGTAGCTGTTTCTGATTGTGATCAATGTTTATGAAAAAAAGGAGAAGTGTGGGGCTATGTTATCTTGCCTGCTCTCTGTCATAATACAGCATTCGGTGACTTTAATTATCAGCACATTCCATGGAATGTCACACAGGTCAATTATATTGATAATATACAGTTTGTTCCTGAGGAGCATCAACGAGCAAGCTCCCCAGGTGTCTTAAGAAGACACATAGCATCAGAGGTAAAGAGAAAAACACCATGAACTTCTAGCTCCCTGCCACTTAAAGTAACGTGTCTGAACGTCTAGGAAGCTGGGACATGTTGAGATACACTCTCCAGAATGATACATCCATCACTTTCAATTTTGGAGGTAAAATATGACATACTTGGTGTGCTGATCCAAGGAATTTACTGAATAAGTGAAGTCTTCCTGCTGTTCCCTAACTCTGCTTGCTTTGGCATCTGTTGTTTGTTGGGTTTATCATTGATAAAGTAATTTCATTATATAAAATTTCCTCTGCTTGAAACACTAGAGGGACTTCTATTTTCTTGAATAGCCACTGATATCTATATAATACATATGCAAAGACATACTCCGTACAAATTATAGTGAGTTGTTTCATAGAGATAAAGACTACAGAGAGTATTAAGGTAGAAGAGGCAGCTATAAAACTATAAAAATGGAATCTGGGGTTCACTATAATTGAAAGAATGGAATTAACTCTAATCATATTAAACAGAAAACAAATATACATGAAACTACGATTATGTGACCTATTAAAGTTAAAAATGTGTTCTTAGTGGCTAAATTAGGACTGAAATCCTCATCTCTTGACTTGAAAGCTGTTTTAATGATGCTTGCTCCCATTTCATACTTGTTTTCATGTTTTAATTCTTATTCTGCTATTGTTGAGCGCTTCTTTCAAAGGAAAAAAATAGAATATATTAAAATGCATACTGGAAAGCAAAGAATCTTGAGGGTGGAAATTGTACACTTAAAGGAGGATAGTTATTATAAGAATTTCCATTAAAAACAAAGTGCTAGATTTTTCACCCAAAGCTCGGTGGTTTACTTTTCTGTCTTTGGGAATTTCACAAACAACTTATGAAGTTCTAGCCAAACCTTTGAGGTTTGCCTTTCCATAAGTGTGTGGAACAAGCCAAGAGCTGTAAGTGTAGCCAAATGAAACAATGAAAACCACAAGACCTGCTGGCCTTGCTCCTCTTTCCTTTACTTGATTTTGAGTCCCTGGAGAAGAAACCACCTGAGTTTCATTTGTACATGGTTAGAGCTCTTGAGAACTAAGCCTCCTAGCTAATGGTTCTCGCTCAACTTGAAATAAAGGCATACCAGGATTGAATACTAAGGAAGTGGAAACATTTTGGTTCCTATTATTCCTGTTGTTCTATTTATTTATTGTCAAACGGGCCTCTGCAGACATGCACACAGCCACAGCGAGCTTCTGTTTCCAGGAATTCTGGAGGGCACAGTGATACATACCTCCTCAGAAGTGGAATATGCTGGGCCCCACTAGCCAGAATAATAGACTGTATACTGTTTGAAAACAGAGTTAATGTATTTTATATTTCCTTTTTTATTCCCTACTAAACCTCTAGTATATTATTCAGTAAAAGTTTATTTTTAACTCTCTGACTCAATTTACCACCCTAGTCAGGGCTGTGTCATACACAATATTTGTCTTTCTTGTCTCTAGCATTCTAATATTTTAGTGCCCTTCTCCAGTCCCAAACTTATTACACTGCAGTGCAAATTCAATTTAACTAAGACTTATTAAGCAGTGTAATCTCTGGAGCCTGATTGCTGGAGTTACTTAAACTTTTGGCGCCTCAGTTTCATTATCTCCTTTATTCTTCATAGGATTGTTGTAAGGTTAAATGAGTGTATGCACATGAAATGCTTACAACAGTGCCTGGCACACCACAAGTGCTCAATAAATATTTGTGGCTAGTAGCAGTGGTAGGGCCCAGTATTAGGTACTGGAATATGAAGAAAATGGGAAGCTTTGAGTAACCTTAAAAAACATGATAAACACTTTTAATTGACAACACTTGGTAATAGATCTGCCTTTCTCTTCAGGGTCATTTATGTTTGACATGAAAACTAAAATAAATAAGCTCTAAGGCTGACATTTCTTGCATTCAGTAGAAGAGAATTCTTGGAGAGCTGGACACATTTACTCACTAACCTATTCAATTATTCATTGACTTATTCAGTAATTATGAAGTTACCTACTGTTTCTGTGCATGCTGGGTAGGGTAATTCTAGATGCTGTAACAGACAAATTTCTAAATGTTAGTGCTCTTACAAAATACTACTTTAATGCTGGCTCATGCAACACCCCAATGTAGATGCTCCTGGTTGGAACACAGCTTTCCTCTGCAGGATCCTCCCATCTTGTGGATGCGTCATCACCCAGGGCCTCAAAGTATTATGCTTCTTACCACAAGTTGGAATAGAAAAGGATAGACAAGGTAAGGTTGCTTATTAATTGCTTTGTTCTGGTGGAAGTAACAAATTCTACTTTTTCATTACACAACCCCATTCAGATGCAAGGGAACAGGGAAAATATAGATACTGCTTGGGTAGCTGCTTATAAAAACCAAATCTATCCTATAGAAGAGGGGGAACAAATTCTTTTTTGTCTCACTCTGTCGCCACCCAGGCTGGAGTGCCGTAGCATGATCTCAAGTCAACACAACTTCCAGTTCTTGTGTTCAAGCGATTCTCCTACCTCAGCCTCCTGAGTAGCTGTGACTAAAGGCATGTGCCACCACACCCAGCTAATTTTTGTGTTTTTAGTAGAGTTGGAGTTTCACCATGTTGACCAGGCTAGTCTTGAACTCCTGACCTCAGGTGATCCACCCACACTGGCCTCCCAAAGTGCTGGGATTACAGTTATGAGCCACCATGCCCGGCTTGAGGGGGAACAAATTCTGCTATGTGATTACTCATCTCTTCTCTGCTGGGATACAGAGATAAATATAAGACCTGCACTCATTTATCATTGGAAGAGCAGGGCTACAAGCTGGAAACCCAGAGATGGGATTCCCTATTATGCCTGGAAGGTCAAGCAATGCTTTAGGGAGAATGTAGAGACCACAGCCACCTCCTGAATTAGTACAGATCAACAATACAACAGAAAAGATGCTATGTTTTTAAAAAGGACTATGGTTTGCAGGGGTATTGAGGCAAAGTAACTTCAGAAGGCTGGAGCATATGTGAAGAGAACTGGTTGGGAGAGGAACAATATATTCAGTTGAACAATATTTTATAGGGGACACAAATTAATTTCTAGAAAAATTACCCTGAAGACAGGGTGTAAGCCATTTGAAGATATTAAAGACTCTGAAGCCAGTTAATAAATAAAAAAATTTAAATAGAAGGACATGGGCATGGTAAATTCTGCAGTAATTATAGGAGTTTGATAGTTTGCCTCTTATATGATTGCTTGTTCTTTCTACATGTGATTTCTGTCCTATTTTGAATATTTTACAATGCAAAGAATAAAACGAAAGTCAAAAGTTTTATATATTTCTTAGAAAACTCTAAATTACTTTTTAGCCCTTTATAATTTATATTGCAAAGCAATAAATGAGAGTCAAAACGTACATACAGAGTACTGTACTCTGCATGTTGAAATAAGGATTCACCATGCTGAAGACTCAAAGTTGCGAATTTAAATACATACACCCACAGACATACACACACAGACATATACACACTATGCATGTGCTTTATTGCATGAGGAACAAAATCAATTAGGAATTGAGCATAAAGAAAAGGAATATTTAGTCCTATTTATCTTTCTTCTGACCACTTGCTTCCCTTACATATCCCATAGTTAATATCCTAGTCATTGTAAATCCACTAAGAGATTTAGTTTACATGAGTAGCCATCATCTACTCAAAATTTTTCTGGGAATTTGGCTGCCAATTGGGTTCATCAAATATTTGAGGGTTTTTTTCAAAGACTCTAGGCTGTCTAGTGCCAAGCTAACTTTGGCCCAGCAACTTACCCTTCATTTTTAAGTAGCTTCTTGCTAAAGAAAATTGAATCTGCATGTTTCTAATCCATTGAAAGTTAGATCATCAAAATCTAGTTTTTAAAAAGCCATCCAAAATCATTATGAGAGAGTTTCTTCATTCTTCCTTCCATTAAATGAGGATGTCTCAAATGTTAAACTTCAAGTTTGTTGCAAAGCTAGAAACTCTTAGAAACTGATTTTAAAAGTTGGCAGTCTCTATTCTCTTATCCCTAAGGTATATAGTAGGTGCGTTGAAAGTTTGCTTTTAAACATGTTTTCAGAACATTCTTGGAGCTTGTTCATGTAGGACTGAGCTCCTTCCTTTCCACCAAGCTACAATTCTTCCTCCATTGGGAGTCTCTCTTGAATTCAAAGGAAGCTGCACAGGTGGAATGTCATGATGGCTTCATGCGAAAAAGTTTGGGACAGTTATTTCCAATTTTCTATCCAATATAATCTTAGGTTCTTCTTCAGGCAAGACTGTGTTCAAAATTACTTCCTGCCACAGGAATTCAAAATTTCATCATAATTTTTCTTGTGTATTGTTTGCTATCATAATCAATCCCACACCAAGATGACCCTTTCTGAGTGTTTTGTATATTTTTATTATAGAAACACAGAGAAATTAATGATGCTTGTTCAATTATCTTGTAAACCTTACATTCATCATAACTATGTTATTTTATTTGAGATTATATGATTTCTTAACTTACAAGTATTCAGAATTAAAAAGGAAATATTTTATTTATTTATTTATTTACTTATTTATTTGTTTTTTAGAGACAGCGTCTTGCTCCGTCACCCAGGCAAGGCTAAAGTGCTGTGGCACCCTCATAGTTTACTGCAGCCTCAAACTCCTGGCCTCAAGCAATTTTCCCAACTTAGCCTCCCGGGTAGCTAGGATTACCAGCATGTGCCACCATGCCTGGTTTGAGAAGATTAATTATTTTATCAACATCATATAAAAATTGCATTATTGCCTATTTCCAACTCCATTTATTCACTAAAAATTTGTGCCTTTAATGTTCGGAAATAATTTTAAGTTCTATGGTAAATACTAAGATGAGTATGACAAAAATCATTAATTTACCATGCTAAACATGTCACCATCCAAGTGTATTGTGTCTTTGTAGATTTCATATCATTAATGCATATTCAAAGAAATTCCATAAGTTTTTCACAGGGTAATTACTGACACTGTGTTTTTAGATTATTTAAAAGAGTCTGTGACTCACGAAAAGTTGGTATATCTTAATGGAACATTTAGACTAAAGTGATTATGTAAAATAACATTTGAGGTCAGATGATATTATCATTGATCATGCTACCATATCTTCATCTAGTTCCTTACCCACTCCGTTACTCTGATCTTCATCTCTCCTTTTCAACTGCAGCTCTTCCATTCCCCCATGGCCAATGGGTCCATTGCTCCTCCTCTGTCAGCCTTTATTTTTACGAACACGTTTATGTTGTGGCATTTTTCACTCATCTTATACCAAATACTAAAGACTGTTCTCAGTTTTCTTTCTACTAAAACTTTGATCAAAACTCATCCCTGTTGATTCCACAACCATAGTAAGATACTGTCTTTCTTTCTGTAATAACACTTCATTCTGGTTGTCCCTCTATATCTCTATGTATCATTTCTCACCTTCTTACATTAGTTTTCCTCCTACACCTGAGTTTCATTATTTAAATCCTTTATGACAATCTAATCCAGCAGGTACCATTTCTAGAAATGATTAATCTGAGTGGGCATTCCAAGACAGCCAAATAGGAACAGCTCCAGTCTGCAACTCTCAGTGTGATTGATGCAGAAGATGGGTGATTTCTGCATTTCCAGGTGAGGTACCTGGTTCATCTCATTGGGATTGGTTGGACAGTGGGTGCAGTGCATGGAGGGTGAGCTGAAGCAGGGTGGGGCATCGCCTCACCTGGGAAGCACAAGGGGTTAGAGGATTTCCCTTTCTTAGCCAAGGGAAGCCGTGAGAGACTACCTGGAAAAACGGGACACTCCCACACAAATACTGTGATTTTCCCAAGGTCTTAGCAACTGGTAGACAAGGTGATTCTCTCCTGTGCCTGGCTCTGTGGCTCCCATGCCCATGGAGCCTTGCTCACTGCTAGCGCAGCAGTCTGAGATCAATCTGCAAGATGGCAGTCCAGCTGTGGGAGGGGCGTCTGCCATTGCTGAGGCATGAGTAGGTAAACAAAGCCTCCTGGAAGCTCAAACTGGGTGAAGCCCACTGCAACTCAACAAGGCCTACTGCCTCTAGACTCCATCTCTGTGGACAGGGCATAGCTGAACAAAACGCAGCAGACAACTTCTGCAGACTTAAACGTCCCTGTCTGACAGCCCTGAAGAGTGCAGTGGTTCTGCCAACATGGCGTTTGAGCTCTGAGAACGGACAGACTGCCTCCTCAAGTGGGTCCCTGACACCCATGTAGCCTAACTGGGAGACATCTCCCAGTAGGGGTAGACAGACACCTCATATAGGCAACTGCCCCTCTGGGACAAAGTTTCAGAGGGAGGATCAGTCAGTAATATTTGCAGTTCTGCAATATTTGCTGCTCTGCAGCCTCCACTGGTGATACACAGGCAAAAAGGGTCTGGAGTGGACCTCCAGCAAACTCCAACAGACCTGCAGCTGAGGGACTTAACTGTTGGAAGGAAAACTAACAAACAGAAAGGAATAGCATCAACATCAACAGAAAGACATCCACACCAAAACCCCATCTGTAGGTCACCAACATCAAAGACCAAAGGTAGATAAAACCACAAAGATGGGGAAAAACCAGAGCAGAAAAGCTGAAAATTCTAAAAATCACAGCACTTCTTATCCTCCAAAGGATTGTGGCTCCTCGCCAGCAATGGAATAAATCTGGATGGAGAATGACTTTGATGAGTTGACAGAAGTAGGCTTTAGAAGGTTGGTAATAACAAACTTCTCTGAGCTAAAGGAGGATGTTCAAACCCATCTCAAGGAAGCTAAAAACCTTGAAAACAGATTAGACAAATGGCGAACTAGAATAAACAGTGTAGAGAAGACCTTGAATGACCTGATGGAGCTGAAAACCACAGCACGAGAACTTTGTGATGCATGAACAAGCTTCAATAGCCCATTCGATCAAGTGGAAGAAAGGGTATTAGTGATTGAATACCAAATTAATGAAATAAAGTGAGAAGACAAGGTTAGAGAAAAAAGAGTAAAAAAAATGAGCAAGGCCTACAAGAAATATGGGACTATGTGAAAAGACCAAAGCTACATTTGAGTGGTGTACATGAAAGTGATGGGGACAATGGAACCAACTTAGCAAACACTCTTTAGGATATTATCCAGGAGAACTTCCCCAACCTAGCAAGGCAGGCCAACATTCAAATTCAGGAAATACAGAGAACACCACAAAGATACTCCTCAAGAAGAGCAAGACACATAATTGTCAGATTCACCAAGGTTGAAATGAAGGAAAATGTGTTAAGGGCAGCCAGAGAGAAAAGTCGAGTTACCCACAAATGGAAGCCCATCAGACTAACAGCTGATGTCTCAGCAAAAACCCCACAAGCCAGAAGACAGTGGGGGCTAATAGTCAACATTCTTAAAGAAAAGAATTTTCAACCTAGAATTTCATATCCAGCCAAACTAAGCTTTGTAAGTGAAGGAGAAATAAAATCCTTTACCAACAAGCAAATACTGAGAGATTTTGATACCACCAGACCTAGCTTACAAGAGCTCCTGAAGGAAGCACTGAACATGGAAAGAAACAACCAGTACAAGTCACTGCAAAAACATGCCAAATTGAAAAGATCATTGATGCTATAAAGAAATTGCATCAATTAATGGGCAAAACAACCAGTGAACATCATAATAACAGGATCAAATTCACACAAAACAATATTAACCTTAAATGTAAATGGGCTAAATGCTCCAATTAAAAGACACAGACTGGCAAATTGGATAAATAGTCAAGAACCATCAGTGTGTTGTATTCAGGAGACCCATCTCACGTGCAAAGATGCACATAGGCTCAAAATAAAGGGATGGAGGACGATCTACCAAGCAAATGGAAAGGAAAAAAGCAGGGGTTGCAATCCTAGTCTCTGATAAAACAGATTTTAAATCAACAAAGATTAAAAGAGACAAAGAAGGCCATTACATAATAGCAAAGGGATCCATTCACAAGCAGAAGTAACTATCCTAAATATATAGGTACCCAATACAGGAGCACCCAGATTCATAAAGCAAGTCCTTAGAGACCTACAAAGAGACTTAGACTCCCACACAATAATAATGGGAGACTTTAACACCCCAAAGTCAATATTAGACAGATCAATGAGACAGAAAATTAACAAGGATATTCAGGATCTGAACTCAGCTCTGCAACAAGCAGACCTAATAGATATCTACAGAACTCTCCACCTCAAATCAACAGAATATACATACTTCTCAGCACCTCATTGCTCTTATTCTAAAATTGACCACATAATTGGAAGTAAAGCACTCCTTGGCAACTGTAAAAGAACAGAAATCACAGCAAACTGTCTCTCAGACAGCAGTGCACTCAAATTATTACTCAAGATTAAGAAACTCACTCAAAACTGCACAACTACATGAAAACTGAACAACTTGCTTCTGAATGACTACTGGGTAAACAAGGAAATGAAAGCAGAAATAAAGTTATTCTTTGAAACCGATGAGAACAGAGACACAACGTACCAGAATCTCTGGGACACATTTAAAGCAATGTGTAGAGGGAAATTTAAAGCACTAAATGTCCACAAGAGAAAGCAGGAAGTATCTAAAATCAACACCCTAACATCACAGTTGAAAGAACTAGAGAAGCAAGAGCAAACAAATTCAAAAGTTAGCAGAAGGCAAGAAATAACTAAGATTAGAGCACAACTGAAAGAGAGAGAAACATAAAAACCCTTCAAAAAATCCATAAATCCAGGAGCTGGTTTTTGGAAAAGATCAACACAATTGATAGGCCACTAGCAAGACTAATAAAGAAGAAAAGAGAGAAGAATCAAATAGATGCAATAAAAAATTATAAAGAGAATATCACCACTGTTCCCACAGAAATACAAACTACCATCAGAGAATACTAGAAACACTTCTATGCAAATAAACTAGAAAATCTAGAGGAAATGGTTAAATCTCTGGACACATATACCCTCCCAAGACTAAACCAGGAAGAAGTTGAATATCTGAGTACACCAATAACAGGCTCTGAAATTGAGGCAATAATTAATAGCCTACCAACCAAAAACAAAAAAGTCCAGGACCAGACAGATTCACAGCTGAATTCTACCAGAGGTACAAAGAGGAGCTGGTACCACTCCTTCTGAAACTCTTCCAGTCAATAGAAAAAGAGGGAATCCTCCCTAACTTATTTTATGAGGCCAGCGTCATCCTGATACCAAAGCCTGGCAGAGACACAACAACAACAAAAAAAGAGAATTTTAAACCAAGATCCCTGATGAACATCGATGTGAAAATTGTAAATAAAATACTGGCAAACCGAATCCAGCAGCACATCAAAAAGCTTATCCACCACGATCAAGTTGGCTTCGTCCCTGCGACACAAGGCTGGTTCAACGTATGCAAATCAATAAACATAATCCATCACATAAACAGAACCAATGACAAAAACCACATGATTATCTCAATAGATGCAGAAAAGACCTTTGACAAAAACAGCCCTTTAAGCTCAAAACACTCAATAAACTAGGTATTGATGGAATGTATCTCAAAATAATAAGAGTTATTTATGACAAACCCACAGTCAAAATCATATTGAATGGGCAAAACCTGGAAGCATTCCCTTTGAAAACTAGCACAAGACAGGGATGCCCTCTCTTACCACTCCTATTCAACATAGTGTTGGAAGTTCTGGCCAGGGCAATCAGGCAAGAGAAAGAAATAAAGGGAATTCAATTAGGAAAAGAAAAAGTCAAATTGTCCCTGTTTGCGATGACATGATTGTATATTTAGAAAATCCCGTTGTCTCAGCCCAAAATCTCCTTAAGATGATAAGCAACTCCAGCAAAGTCTCAGGACAAAAAAAAAAAAAAAAAAAAAACAATGTACAAAAATCACAAACATTACTATACACCATTAACAGCCAAGCAGAAAGACAAATTATGAATGTACTCCCATTCACAATTCTTACAAAGAAAATAAAATACTTAACAGTACAACTTACAAGGGATGTGAAGGACTTCTTCAAGGAGAACTCCAAACCACTGCTCAATGAAATAAAAGAAGACACAAACAAATGGAAGAATATCCCTGTTCATGAATAGGAATAATCAATATCATGAAAATGCCCATACTGCTTAAGGTAATTTATAGATTCAATGCCATCCCCATCAAGCTACCAACGATTTTCTTTACAGAATTGGAAAAAACTACTTTAAACTTCATATGGAACCAGAAAAGAGCCCACATTGCCAAGACAATCCTAAGTCAAAAGAACAAAGCTGGAGGCATCATGCTACCTGACTTCAAACTATACTACAAGGCTACAGTAACCAAAACAGCATAGTACTCGTACCAAAACAGAGATATATACCAATGGAACAGAACAGAGGCCTCAGAAATAACACCACACATCTACAACCATGTGATCTTTGACAAACCTGACAAAAACAAGAAATGGGGAAATGATTCCCTATTTAATAAACGGTACTGGGAAAACTGGCCAGCCATATGTAGAAAGCTGAAACTGGATCCCTTCCTTACACCTTACACAAAAATTAATTCAAGATGGATTAGAGACTTAAATGTTAGACCTGAAACCATAAAAACCCTAGAAGAAAACCTAGGCCATACCATTCAGGACATAGGCATGGGCAAGGACTTCATGACTAAAATACCAAAAGCAATGGCAACAAAAGCCAAAATTGACAAATGGGATCTAATTAAACTAAAGAGTTTATGCACAGCAAAAGAAACTCCCATCAGAGTGAACAGGCAACCTACAGAAAGAGAGAAAATGTTTGCAATCTACTCATCTGACAAAGGGCTAATATCCAGAATCTACAAAGAACATAAACAAATTTATAAGAAAAAAACAAGCAACCCCATCAAAAAGTGGGCAAAGTGTAGAACAGAGACGTCTAGAAAGAAGATACCTATTCAGCCAAGAGACGTATGAAAAAATGCTTATCATCACTGGTCATCAGAGAAATGCAAATCAAAACCACAATGAGATACCATCTCACACCAGTTAGAATGGCAATCATTAAAAAGTCAGGAAACAACAGATGCTGAAGAGGATGTGGAGAAATAGGAACAGTTTTACACTGTTGGTGGGACTGTAAACTAGTTTAACCATTGCGGAAGACAGTGTGGCAATTCCTCAAGGATCTTGAACTAGAATTACCATTTGAGTCAGCAATCCTGTTACTGGGTATATACCCAAAGATTACACTACTATAAAGACACACGCACACCTACGTTTATTGTGGCACTATTCACAATATCAAAGACTTGGAACCAACCCAAATGTCCATCAATGATAGACTGGATTAAGAAAATGTGGCACTTATACCCCATGGAATACTATACAGTCATAAAAAAGGATGAGTTCATGTACTTTGCAGGGACATGAATGAAGCTGGAAACCATCATTCTGAGTAAAGAATCACAAGGACAGAAAACCAAACACTGCATGTTCTCACTCATAGGTGGGAATTGAACAATGAGATCACTTGGACACAGGGCGGGGAACATCACACACCAGGGCCTGTCGGGAGTGGGGGGCTGGGGGAGGGATAGCATTAGGAGAAATACCTAATGTAGATGACGGGTTGATGGGTGCAGCAAACCACCATGGCACATGTATACCTATGTAACAAACCTGCACACTGTACACAGGTACCCTAGAACTTAAAGTATAATAATAAAAAAAGAAATGATGGATCTGAAGGTGTTTCATGATTACACAAATAATCAATGGAAGAGATAGAAATTTGACCCAAATCTATCTATCTCCAAAACTGCTGGGTTTTTTAAATACATACTTTGACTTCCTGGGCCATAATAAGGGTGGTGGCAGTTTTTGTCTGTCTTTTCCTGCTGTAAGCATCTGCTAGCTTTCCTTTTTTCTTTAGGGCTGCTTCGACCCGTGAGGAATCTGAATTCCACTCATTCAATTTCTTTTTATCCTCCTATATTCCTGGTTTGTGGTAGCACATAGTCTTTGAAGCTCACCAATTTCTTTTTTCTTGTGCTTTGAGGACTTTACTGTAAATCACTATAAGAAAGCATATGGCACAACCATGTGATTATTACAAAGGTTGAAAAGTCTTATCATGTTACTGAAAAAGCAAGCTAACCTACTTGCATATAAACTAGTGTTCATATTTTAATGTCAAGACATGGTAACCCATATGTGATTTTATACAAACTAGCAAATTAAATGTGTTTAATAACTAATTGCATATCTCTTATATTTATTTCCACAAAGCTTTATAACCAAATGCCCCACCAATAGAAGTTATAAAGTTTTAGACGTTTATAATTAGTGAGAGGAAAGTCAAGTATAATTAATCTTTGCAAACTCTCTCAGTTCCCCTCTCTGCCTTAGCTCTATCACTTAGGAAATCATTGAGATTTAGGTGTGATTGTACCTAATACATTCCCATACGTGTCTAACACCTCCTCGTAGCAGCCCCAGACTTCCTTATGCACAATCATTTTGGAAAGTGTAGATTTATTCCCTTATGAGCATTTTTTAAAAGGTGAAAACTGAAGTGTAAATGGCATTCATCTCACCAAATCAGTTGGAATGGAGCTGCTGTTAAGGTGATTTCAAAGGAAAAAAAATGAAGAATAGAATGCATCTCTCAGTAACAAATTCTTTGAATACAAAATATCTGAGTACTAATCTCAGATGCAGACTTGGTTCACACAGTTTCATTTGCAGCTTTAATTTAGAGAGTAGTGGTTTTGATGTTAGTTAAGGACAGAGCTGGAAAATCTGAATAAACAATAAAATAGGTCACTACAACTGTACATAGTATATTCCTGCTAACAATGCGTTTTTGGAAAAGAGGTAAATGAGACTTCGCTCAGGTGACAAATCTACTCAGTTCTCTCATGCATGTGAGCACAATCTGAGACTAGCTGTGAGGGCAATTCCATTTTCAAATAATTTATTCATTAAATAATCTCTTCCACATCTATTAAAACCCAATAAGCATAAGAAAATGAAAAAAGAAAAACACTGCTATTAGACACTACAATCAATCTGATTGATTTAAAAAGTAAATTGCATCACCACCTCCTTTCTCCTTTGCTAGATTTTGAGTCCGTTACATGAAAGGCCTGAGATTTAAGAATCTTTGTTTCTCTGGTGCTTCTCATAGTAATGGCATACAATAGATATACAATAAATGTCCATTGTAATAAAAAACAGTTCAGAGATATTACAGAATCACCAAGTTGGGTAAAAAGTTGGAGCAGCTTGATAGTCTGCTTTCACATGATTTGAAATTGAAATTAATTGTTCTCTTGTTTGTTAGATAAGTGTTTTTTTTTTTTTATGGCTAAGTGTGGGGTTAATTTTGACAGGTAAGTTTCATAGTTTGGATACACATTAAACATTTGGTTTTAATTGAGGGCTTTTTTCCCCCTTCAGGCCACCCAAAAGCTTCTTTGTAAGAATATGTTTATGTCTGTATGTTTTTTTCCCTTTTGCCATTTGCTGATCCAGTATTTAATTTCTTTCATTTATGGCCTAAAGTATAATATTCTGCCTACTGAAAGAGCATTCACGAAGTATGAAAAAAGTATATATTTCAGTTTTCCATTAGGAAATCCAAAACCTCCATATTCCATTTGGATGCTGCATTTCACTATTTTGTCCCAATTCACTAGTTACAGATGTTTCTTAAAAAGTGCTAGAAGGCATAAGACCAAAATCTAACAGAAATATGGAAATTAACTCAGTAGGTATCCCAAATTCCATTTTCCTTTACCTTCATGTTAAACTTACATGGAACTAAAATAACTAGCAAATGTATTCAATTTAGTTTTATTTAATGCATGAAAAATAATTGTTTCATTGCCTAATTTTTAAGAAAAAGAGTGAGAGAGACAGACATACACACACATACACACGCACAGTGGGAGAGAGAGAATAATTTCTTAAACATTTCTTTTCTAAACCTAGAAAGCAGAAAAAGCTCTAAATCCTTACATTTCACTTATTGCTGTCTTCATTATTAGGACAGCAGCTGTCAGCTCTAAATAACATGTGCTCAAAGAATCTCAGGGCCAGATCATAAATGTCACTCTTTTAAAGTAAAATAATAAATTCATAGCGAAGAGATTAATAAATTGTGAAAGTAATTCACCCGAAGAGATAGTCTGTAACTTTGTTGTAAAGCAAGACGTTTGTGATTTAATTAATTTTAATTTATTTTAAAAATGTGGTCTCTCAGGGGCATGGCATTTTTTTATGCGATCTGGGGAGAATAAATAAAGCAAAACAATACATCAGTATGTTTATAGAATGATTGAAATGGTATCAAGACAATATTTGAGAGGCATCAGCACTTGAGTCATTAGAAAGTTGTGCTCTGTAGAAAGCAAAGATAATTTTCCAGGCTCTACCACAGCCTGAATGATATATCCCTCAAGACCACACAAATCCCTTTGCCTGCATTGCGTGGTCAGCATATAGTTTTATAGTAGAATAAGATGCCACAGTTTGCAAATATAATTACTCCAGGCACTAAAGAAGTATGTTGGAAAATTGCATTCTATGTAAAAAAAAGGTATTCCATTTCATAAACTAAAATTTCTTAAAACAAATAACAAGTATTCATTGAACTAAGCACAGAAAAATAAGTAAGAACACATTCTCTATATAGAAGACATTTACAATATGAAAGGATGAAAAGAAAGGCACAAAGCTGCATGATGCTTGTTGCTGTCCTTCCTGATAGTTGAAAGGCAGATAAGAGAGAGCATTGTTTCTGCCTGGTTTTGCTCACTGAAGTCTTTCTGCATGAGTTGACATTTCAACTTCAACGGGTAGTTTGCTTTTCATGAGTTTAGTTAGCCCAAATTGGGTCCGTTAAATTTCATAAGAAGCAGATCACTGAATTAATTGTTTTTCCTTCTTTATTTCCTTCTTTAATAACATTACACAATGGAAATGATTAATTAAGCAAGAATGTATAAAGAACTTTGGATGAGGCCCAAAAATTGTAACCTAAATTAAGTCAGGTGTCTTTAAACTACATCACATGCTACCTCAGTACTTTACTGCAGTCAAGAAAATAAACACACTTGCATGTCGGTGCACACACACATACATACGTACAAATTCAATTTGGAAACACTGAAAAGTGATGTAGATTTCTTTATTCTATGATGTAGAAGTTTTATTTGAGGGATGAGAAATAAATATAATGGATACATTATAAATATTTTTAAAACTCCCCTCTAAATTTTCTCTCTACTCTTAGTGTTTCCCAGCTACCACATCTTGTCTTTTATCCTTATATCTTTAACATTTATCTTGTCATTGTATTACACAATTCCTATCTGTAATCCTGCAATACGTCTAAAGTCACAATTTAAAAATTAATCAAGGAATGACAATTTCTTTTTGAATGTGTCTCCAGAAAACGTGTGTCTGAAACTTAATGCCCAGAGTTGGAAGGTGGGCCTAATGGGAGGTATTTAGGTCACGTGATGCATAAATTTCAGTGTGGTTTAATAATTGTAACCTAAACTAAATCCTACCTCAGTACTTTATTAATAGTACTAATAACTAATTAGTGCTATTAGATTAACGTCATTATAAGCAGGGTTCCTGGGCATGGGTTCACTCTCGTGTGCCTTTTTGCCCTCTGCCTTCCATCATGTGAGGACACAGCAAGAAGCCCTCACTGGATGCTGACACTTTCATCTGGTACTTATCCTCCATAACTGTGAGAAATAAATTTCTGTTCGTTATAAATTACTTTGTAGGAGATATTATTCTATAGCACACAAATGGACTAGGAGAACAATATTAAAACCTTGTCCTTCATTAAAACTTGGACTTTATCAGTTGAGCCTAGCCTAATGTGGAGAGACTTAACTCTATCTATAATTCTCAATGACAATGAAAAATAGACTAGTTTTTCTTTTTATAAATGTCATCGGGTAATAGTAATAGCTTTATTAGTGAAATACTCATTATATATAAGGAACTGCAGGTAAAATATTTCCAATTCTCAAAACAATGCTGGAATAGATTTTTCTTATTTTAACAGATGTGGAAACACCAAGAACTTAGACAAGAACTTAAACCAAGCTTCTGTGATTCTAGCATCATCACTTTTCCACTATGATGGTTTTACACAAAGCAGTAACAGCAGTATATTTTGAATATGTGAGCACAGGTACTTGAAAATATATTGGCCAAGAACGACGTCAACAAAAATATTCTTGAGGTCCAAAGATATTTGACCTCATATTCCCTTCCCCTAACCACCCAAAAATAGGTATGTCCATCTATATGCCAAAAAAAAATTAATTCAGGAATATTTCCCAGTTGCTGAATGCTGTAGTCTCCAAGACAGTACCCATTGCTTTAACCTTGAAAACCTGTGGTTGTGAAGAAGGAGTAATCTTTCCTAAAGTGACCTTTTAGGGGAAAATGGGCTTTGAACATTTGATTTCTAAAAATGTTACTCCGTGAATGATCTACCACAGATATTCAAAGCATACACCTGTAGGAATGAGTCTGTCAGCAGCTAGAAATAGGGCAAGTGCTGGTGCATAGGATATTTGAACCATACTAAAATGACTAATGGTAAGTTTTTTAAAAAAAATGCCTGAAGTACAGAAACATGAAATGTTAACATCAGGACCCTTGCATGATTACAACATTTTTATGCTGATATATTTACCCTCTTGAGGCTCTTCAGATGTGCAGGATGCAGAAATAAATTATAGGTTGGCACAGAATATATATGGAGAGAGAGTGGAGGGGGGAGAGAGAGAGAGAGAGAAAGTTGTTTCTATTCTATCTGCCAAACTTTTAGAAGAGCCTACGAGAAACATATATGTTTAAGACATTTTTGGCAATCATTAAGGCCAGTATCAGGAACCTACAAGCTAAGGAATAGGACAAATAATATAGGTAATAGAATTGATCCAGGATTTCATAATAATACCTGTGAGAATAATTCAAATAAATGTCTGAATAGCCTGATGTCGATGTTTACATTAAGGAAAAGAATCACCTGCAACAATTAAGAAGAATATTATTTGCTAATGGGCCATTGCCAATTGGAAGCTAATAATGTAAGAATACTAGATAGAAAATTTAAAAAATAAGTTATAAGCTCTTAATGCTAACCAGCAAAATACAAAATAACTTTTCTTTACTTCATAAATGTGTTATACTGTAGAGAGAATTTACAGTTTTAAAAAGAATGATTGATGTGTGGAATTTGAAAAAGTTCACATAATTTAGTAATATAACCTTCTTTTCTGTTATGATTTGAAGCATTTGCAGCTATAATGGCCTTTGAGTCTCTGGGATAAAGGCCTTAGCCAAAGCCAGGAGTTGCCTATAAAGTTCCTTTTGACAGAAACTGGGATGGAATCCAGGCTCATTTCAGCAATATTTGTGGAGAGGAGGATTGAACTCAATATATTTGACCCAAAAGTGCATTTTTGGGGCTTGCACCATATTTATTAAAGCCTTGTGGCAGAACTAGAAGTTATTAAATGGGTGAGAGCTGGCTTATAAAGACACAGCTCTAAGCAGTCGTAGTTCAATTCGACATATTTCTACTGATCACCTACCTGGAGCCATATCCTAGGCTAGGAACTCATGATTACAAAACAGAGGCACAGATTCAGGCAACTCACAATCTAAAAGAGAAAGAAGGCACATATAAATAACTATAAAACATGGCATAGTATAATACATGATTGCAAAAGAGATACCCAGTGCAACAAAGAGTTGTAGATATTGATAAGATCAGTACTGCATTAATGAGGGAAGTGAAATTTGCATTAGGTGCTGGTAAAATGGCTCATGATCAATGTGTGTTGCAGGGAGAAGAAGGACAGGACTCCAGCTAAGAAATTAGTAGACACAAAATACATTGGAGGAACTGAAGTTAGCATTCCAAGAAGCAAAATTTTGGCTATTCTAACATATTTATATGTTTAGAAGAAAATATCAGAGTAAACTATTTGACACAAATTTAAAAATGATACAAACTATTTGAAATCAATATGGTCATGTCATCTTTATTTATTCATTTGTAATTAGAAATGTAAGTTGTCTATATGAGAAGGAAGATCAGAGATTTGAAAATCAAATACAGAAGAGTTGAAATCACTGCTTCACTACTTATAAGTCATGTGACCCTGTGTGTTAGTTTCCTACTGCTGTGGTAACAACTTGCCTCAATCAGCGACCTAAAACAACGCAAATTTATTATCTGACAGTTCCAGAGGTCTGAAGTCCAAAGTAGATTTATTAGGGCTGTATTTCTTCTGGAGGTTGTAGGGGAGAATCTATTTCTTTGCCATTTCCAGCTTTTGGAGGCCATCTACATTCTTTAGCTCATAGCCTGTTCCTCTCTCTTCAAAGCCAGCAGTACAATATCTTCAAATCTTCCACCTCTCTGACTTCTTCTGTTGTCACAACTTCTCTGATACTAGCCCTTTTGACTCCATCTTACAAAGAGCCATGTGATTATATTGGGTCTTTGTAAGACCCAATATGTGAATTATCAGGGTTGCCCTGATAATTCAGCATTATCTTCCTATGGCAAAATTTTTAACCATATCTAAAAAGTCACTTTTGCCATGTGTTTTAACATATTTGCATTTTCTGGGGATTGGGATGTGGAAGTATTTGAAGGACCATTATTCAACATACCATACCCTGGAAATATTATCTATTTCCCAAAGCTTAACTTTTTTCTCATTTTAAAAGTAATTATAGTAATAGTTGTGGAGTAGGGGGAGGGGGAGGTATAGCATTAGGAGATATACCTAATGTAAATGACGAGTCAATGGGTGCAGCAAACCAACATGGCACATGTATACATATGTAACAAACCTGCACATGTACCCTAGAACTTGAAGTATAATTTAAAAAATAGGGCTATCTCACATGGTTGTTCTGAGGTTCACATTAGAAAAAGAATATAAAACACATAGCATACTGTAATCCCAGCACTTTGGGAGGCCGAGACGGGCGGATCATGAGGTCAGCAGATCGAGACCATCCTGGCTAACCCAGTGAAACCCCGTCTCTACTAAAAAATACAAAAAACTAGCCGGGCGAGGTGGCGGGCGCCTGTAGTCCCAGCTACTCGGGAGGCTGAGGCAGGAGAATGGCGGGAACCCGGGAAGCGGAGCTTGCAGTGAGCTGAGATCCGGCCACTGCACTCCAGCCTGGGCGACAGAGCGAGACTCCATCTCAAAAAAAAAAAAAAAAAAACAAAACAAAACCCACATAGCATAGTGCTCAATAAAAATTGTAATTCCCATTGTCATTGCTTTTAATGGAGTTGTCATTTTGAGAGCTCTCAACAACAGGTTGAATTTTACCCACTTATTTTGGCAACTGATATGGTTTGGCTGTATCCCCAAATCTCATCTTGAATTGTAATTCCACAATTCCCATGTGTCATGGGAGGAACCTGGTGGGAGGTGATTCAATTATGGGGGCAGGTCTTTTTTTCCTGAGCTGTTCTTGTGATAGTGAATGAATCTCATGTGATCTGATGGCTTTAAAAATGGGAGTTTTCCTGCACAAGCTCTCTCTTTGCCTGCTGTCATCTATGTAATATGTGACTTGCTCCTCCTTGCCTTTGCCATGATTGTGAGGCCCCCCAGCCATGTGGAACTGTAAATCCATTAAATCTCTTTTTCTTCCCAGTCTCAGGTATGTCTTTATCAACAGAATGGAAACAGACTAAGATAGCAATGTAGAGCTGACCATTTGAAGAGCATAAACTTGATATGTCACTGTTAAGTGTCATGAAGTTTCCTATAGATAGATGGGAGACAGGGGGATCCCAAAGGAGTGGAAAGCATAGTGTAAATATCCAGGAGGAATATGGGATAAATAAAAAATATTTGCAATGAATGTGGTATGTTTGGAATGAATATTCTTAAGATTTTTATGGGACCTGAACATTAATAAGAAAATACTATTTCAATAGAAAAATGAGCAAGAACACAATAAATTTTTTTTGATGTGGATTAATCTCAAATGTATTATACTACATGAAAGAAATCATACTCAAATGGTTATATTCTGTGTGACTCCACTTATATGACATCTGGAACAGGTAAAATTACTAGAAGAGGGAACGGATCAGTGGTTGCCAGGGGCCAGTGGGGGGAAGGCAATTTGCTACAAAAGAGCATTTTTTCAGGGAAAAGATGAAAATGTTCTACATCTTTTTTTTGGTTTTACTTTTATTTTAAGTTCAGAGATTTATTATGTAGGTCACAAATGAGGGTGTGTTGTACAGATTATTTTGCCACCCAGGTATTAAGCCTAGTACTCATAAGTTGTGTTTCCTGATCCTCCGCATTGTCCCCACCTTCACCCTCCAGTAGGCCACAGGGTCTGCCATTCCCCTCTATGTATCTATGTATTCTCATCATTTAGCTCCCACTTATGAGTGAGCACATACAGTATTTGATTTTCTGTTTCTGTGTGAGTTTGCTAAGGAAAATGGCATACAGCTCCATCCACATTTCTGCCACGGACATGATCTTGTTCTTCTTTATGATTGCATAGTATTCCGTGGTGTACATTGACCACATTTCTTTATCCATTTACCTTGATGGGCATTTAGGTTTATTCCTTGTCTTTGCTTTTGTAAACAGTGCTACGATGAATATATGCATGCACCTGTCTTTATGGTAGAATAATTTGTATTCCTTTGAGTATATATCCAGTGATGGGATGGCTGGGTTGAATGGTAGATCTGTCTTTAGGTCTTTGAAGAATCACTACACTGCCTTCCACAATGACTGAACTTATTTACACTCCCACCAACAGTGTATAGGTATTCCTTTGTCTTTGCAACCTAACGAGCACCTGTTATTTATTTATTTGTATTAAATCATAGCCATTCTGAGTGATGTGAGATGGCATCTCATTGTGGTTTTGGTTTGCATTTTTCTAATGACAGTGACGTTGAGATTATTTTTTTTTCATATTCTCTTTGATCACATGTGTGTCTTTAGGAAACTGTCCCTTGGATACTTTTCCAAACCATGAATAATTATTCAGCCATAAACAGGAATGAAATAATGGCATTTGCAGCAACCTGAATGGAGTTGGAGACCATTATTGTAAGTGAAGTTACTCAGGAATGGAAAACAAAATATCATATGTTCTCACTTATAAGTGGGAGCTAAGCTATCAGGATGCAAAGGCATAAGAATGATAATAATGGACTTCAGGGACTCAGGGTGAAAGGTGGGAGGGGAGTGAGGGATAGAAGACTACACATTGGGTACAGTGTACACTGCTCTGGTGATGAGTGCACCAAAATCTCAGAAATCACCACTAAAGACTATTTCCATGCAACCAAACACCACCTATTTCTCCAAAACTATTGAATTTTTTTAATGTATCCCTTTCAAAAGAAAAGGACAGAATCCTGTTACTGAGTATATACTCAAAGGAATGCATATTGGTCTAGCATAAAGACACATACACACATATATTCACTGCAGCACTATTAACAATAGCATAGACATGGAATCAACCTAAAGGCCTGTCAATGGTAGACTGGATAAAGAAAATATGGTACGTATTCACCGTGGAATACTATACAACCATAATAAGGAATGAGATCATGTTCTTTGCATGAACATGTTTGGTTCTGGAGACCAGCATCCTTAGCAAACTAACACATGAACAGACAACCAAATACTATGTCTTCTCACTTGTATCTCACTTATATGTGGAAGTTAAATGATGAGAATACATGAACACATAGAGGGAAACAACAGATACTAGAGCCTACTGGAGGGCAAGGGTGGGAAGAGGGAGAAGATCAGGAAAAATAATGGATACTAGGCTTAATACCTGGGTGACAAAATAATCTGTGCAACAAACCCCCATGACTCGAGTTTACCTATGTAACAAACCTCCACATATACTCCTGGACTTAAAATAAAAGTTTACAAAAAGTGTCTGTTCATGTCCTTTGCCCACTTTATGATGGGATGTAAGGAGCTTTTGGGCCAACACTATGAGGTTTTCTACGTATAGTATTATGTCATTTGCAAACAGAGATAGTTTGACTTCCTCTCTTCCTATTTGGATGAACTTTACTTCTTTTTCTTGCCTGATTGGTTTTACCAGGACTTCTAATACTATGCTTAATAAGAGTGGTGACAGAGTGCATCCTTATCTTGTACTGGTTTTCAAGGGGGCATGCTTCCAGCTTTTGCTCATACCTAATGTTGGCTGTGGATTCGTCATATATGGCTCTTATCATTTTAAGGTATCTTCCTTCAATATCTAGTTTATTGAAAGTTTTTAACATGAAGTGGTGTTGAATTTTGTCAAAAGCCTTTTCTGCATCTATTGAGATAATCATGTCAATTTTTTTCTCGCCATTTCTGTTTATGTGATAAGTCACATTTATCGATTTGTGTATGTTGAACAAACCTTGCATTCCAGGGATGAAGCCCACTTGATTGTGGTGGATGAGCTTTTTGTTGTGCTGCTGGATTCACATTATCCAGTATTTTGTTGAGGATTTTTGCATCGACGCTCATGAAGGATATTGGCCTGAAGTTTTCTTGTTTTGTTTAATCTCTCTCAGGTTTTAGTATCAGGATGATGCTGGCCTCATAGAATGAGTTATGGAGAAGTCCTTCTTCCTAAATTTTTTGGAATAGCTTAAGTAGGAATGCTACAGCTCTTCTTTGTACATCTGGTAGAATTCGGCTGTGTATCCATTTGGGCCGGGGATTTTTTTGGTTAAGAGGTTGTTTATTACTGTTTCAATTTTTGAGCTCTTTATTGGTTTGTTCAGGGATTCAATTTCTTCTTGGCTCAGTCTTCGGAGGGTATATGTGTCTAGGAATTTCTCGATTTCTTCTAGATTTTCAAGTTTATGTGTATAGAGGTGTTCACAATATTCTCTGACATTTATTTTTACTTCTGTAGAGTCAGTGGTAACATCCCATTTGTCATTTCTAATTGTATTTATTTGGATCTTCTCCCTTTTCCTATTAGTTCCTGTTCCTACTATTCCTAGATAGCAGTCTATATGTTTTATTAATTTTTTTCAAAATAGCCAACACCTGGATTCACTGATCTTTTGAATGTTTTTTTTTTTATTATTTTATTTTAATATCTCAATCTCTTTCAGTTCAGCTCTGATTTTGGTTATTTCTTATCCTCTTCTGGATTTGGGGTTGGTTTTCTCTTAGTTCTATAGTTCTTTTAGTTATTTAGTTAGCTATTATTTAGTTATTTAGTTCTCTAGTTCTTTTAGACAGGTTGTAAAACTGAGATCTTTCTAACTTTTTCATGTGGGCATTTGGTTTTATAAATTTCCCTCTTACACTACCTTAGCTGTGGTCCCAGAAATTCTGGTATGTTGTATCTTTGTTCTCAATAGTTTCAAAGAACTTGGTTTCTGCCTTAAATTAATTAAGAACTTGGTTTCTGCCTTAAGTTAATTATTTTCCCAGAAGCCATTCAGGAGCAGGTTATTCAATTTCCATGTAGTTGTATGATTTTGAGCTAATTTCTTACTGTTGATTTCTAAGTTGATTGTGCTCCAAGAGAGTATCACCAAACAAAATAAATGCTCAAAATATTTTCACAATTAATAGTTTCATTGTTCTTATTGTTTTTGATCGATGTAAAAATGGTGAATAAAGTAAAAATGTCTTTATTCCAGTATCTTTAACCGCAAGTCCATTGGCTTGGAAGAATGCTGATATCTCTGCCAATTGGAATACTTCTCATCTCACTGACAGTACTTTCCAGCTACTGCCCTAGTTCCTTTTTTTCACTTCCAGATTACTCCAAGAAGTCTTCAATATTTTTAGTTCATCTTCATTGAACTTATCTTTTGAAACAAAATATTTACCCTAAAATCAATGTTAAATATCTGAAGTGTTACACTGTTGCAAAATGTAAAAATGCAAACATGATCTATGCTGTACTGTATTGTCTAGTTATTATCTATATCTCTAGTTATATTTCATACTACCTTTTCTTTTGTGTTAAATGTCAAACTAGATATCCTTCTTTCACACTTTTAAATTCCTTTATACTTCTGGGACTTTGCACATCCAATTTCCTCTGTGTGAAATGCTTTTGCTCTCCTTGCTTCTCTATATTAAATACTAGCAAATTGACACTTGCTCCTTGAGACTTTTTTCTGATATATGATCTCTTAAAACTACATGTGTCTTTTTAATAACACTATCATAATGCCAATATTAAAATATTTGTACGTGTTTGATTAAATTCTAACTCTCTTATCAGACCAAAAACCATATCTCTTTAGAGATTTCCTTATTGTATTCCTGCAAACTCGTATGGTTATTGGTTCACAGTGGACAGTCAAGAAATATGTATTGAAAGAAAGAATGAATCTTTTTTTAAAAGCAGTATTTTGAAGAGTATTACATTTATGTGGTAAAGAGACTGCTCAGTGGATCACAGACATTGTTACTCTTCTATATTATAAAACTGCATTTTTTTCAACCAGATACTATTTAAAAATTAACACAAAGATCATTACTATTATATTGTATTATATTACTATTTGTAATAATTCTGAGTAGATTTTCTTAGTAATTGCTCTAATTTGAATCTATATATTTTTATGCACTTGTCCCTTCAAAATATTATAAATCTAAAGTACTAAAAGAGGAACTGCTTAAGTATTAAGCCTAATGGGCAGTATCAGTTCTCTTTAGTTTAGCCTGACCTGATATACCACAAAAAGACAGTGAAAGGCCTTTCGCGGTGGCTCACACCTGTAATCCCAGCACTTTGAGAGGCAGAGGCGGGCAGATCACGAGGTCAGAAGATCGAGACCATCCTGGCTAACACAGTGAATCTCCGTCTCTGCTAAAATAAAAATACAAAAAATTAGCCGGGCATAGTGGCAGGCGCCTGTAGTCCCAGCCACTTGGTAGGCTGAGGTAGGAGAATGGCATGAACCCAGGAGGCAGAGCTTACAGTGAGCCGAGATCGCCCCACTGCACTTCAGCCTGGGCGACAGAGCAAGACTCTGTCTCAAAAAAAAAAAAAAATTATTACATCATAATTTTAGCTGTTCATTGTTCTTGGAATAACCTGGAAGTGAAAAAAAAAGGAACTAGGGCAATAGCTGGAAAGTACTGTCAGTGTGATGAGAAGTATTTCAATTGGCAGAGATATCAGCATTCTTCCAAGCCAATGGACTTGTGGTTAAAGATACTGGAATAAAGACATTTTTATTCACCATTTTTACATCGACCAAAAACAATAAGAACAATAAAACATAAAATAACTATAAATAGAGAATACTTTTGTCTTTAATGAAAAAAATACAGCAGAGTGATGTTTTGATATTCATTAATGTGTTTTTTATTATTGGAATTCTATTTACTCCCATCCTGTCTTTCTGTATCAGGCAACAGTTATGTAGTCCAGGAATATTGACCCAAGCAGCAAAGTTTGGAACCAAGAACAAACAAGAAAACATTTCAAGTTCTTGATTTCAAGCTCGAAAATAATCTTCTGAAACTCATAGCATAGACAATCATTTGAAAGCATTTGATTTCCCGAAGTTGATTTTTTTTTTGAGTTACAAAATTTTTGAATTATATAGATTTGAGAATAATGAATACTGAGATAGGCACAAGTTTTCCCACCATGAACTAGATAAAGATCCTATTAGCAGAAAAAAAGAGGCTTAATGACGTGGACTCAGGGCAGAAATTAGTTCCCGGGAGAAAACATGAAGAAGGAAGTCCCCAGATACCTTGGGTAAATTTGAGAAGAGGTACTGCTTTAATGAAGCAGTTTCCTCACAAAGATGATGGAATATTGATGGCTTCAGATTCTCAGCTGTTCACCTACACCAAAGGAGGCTGGTAGTAGGATAAATCACACATACAGGAGCTTCTGGTGGCATACAGGAGAGGCATCCCACCAAGAGTCACATCACCAGCATATTATGAGAAAGCAGCCATATTTTCTCTTGCCCTGAGAAAGGCAAAGAAAGTTGAAGAGAAACTGCCAGAGATCATGAAGGTGAAAACTGTTCCAAAATTGGCTTGGTATTCAGGATCCAGAAAATTTCCATATGGTGCCATGACGAGGGCTGACAATGAGACATTTCAGATGACACATTCAGTGCACTGATGGGATTGCTCACCTCAACAGACACCAGAGTGAACAGATACTCAATCATGTGGTTTTGTCTTTCCCAGAATCGGGAAGATACATAAGCCGGAGGAATTTAAACGTCACTCTAGGGAGAAGAAGATGATTAGTGAAAAATGTTGGGTGAAACTCGAAATGATGAATACACTTGAAAGTAACTAGATTAATTTTAAGGCCGAATTTGGACATGAAATATAAGTAGTTATGGAAAAATAAAGCTATCTTTATGGTACATCTAAATTTTGTTACTTGTAAAAGTTGTGCTCACTCCATAAGAAATCAGCCACAATCCAAAATTATAAACCACAAAGTGTATCTTTTTATTCAAAACAGTAGCAAACGTTGATAGTTGATTCATCATTGCTCAGACATTGAATAGAAAAAAATAAATAAAATAATGCAGAGTGCTAGTCAGATGAGATAAGGGCAAAGACATCTTGCTAAACTGTAAGCTAAAAGTGAAGCCAGGGATGGACATGGGGAAAACCAAATTATACCACTGAAAAGCAAAAGAGGTAGAGCTGAAAGCTAAGCCTCATTAAAATGCCATTGTTAATGATTTACAAACTAGCACTCTAGCTAAGAAAGACTTCTAAAGGTAACAAGCTGTAAAGAATAATGAATAAGGACACGATAATCATGAGATAGAAATTTGACCTGCATTATATATTTTGAAAATTAAATTAAGATGTGCCATGTGGGCTGGGCAAAGTAGCTCACTCCTATATTCCCAACACTTTGGGAGGCCGAGGCGGGCAGATCTCTTGAGGTTTGGAGTTTGAAACCAGCCTGGTCAACATGGTGAAAACCCATCTCTACTAAAAATACAAAAATTAGCTAGTGTGGTGGCAGGCTCATGTAATCCCAGCTTCTTGGGAGGCTGAGGCAGGAGAATCGCTTGAACCCGGGAGGCAGATGTTGCAGTGAGTCAAGATTATGCCACTGCACTCCAGCCTGGGCAATAAGAGTGAGACTCTGTATTAAAAAATAAATCAATTAAATTAAATGAAAAAAAGATGTGTAATGTGATAGACAAAATAACATACTTAATGAAAGTTTCTAAGAAATAAACTCATAATAAAACCAGTGTATATCCAACTAATCACCCTACCTCTTCCACCTGATATTACCCTTCTAGGTTACAGCAATATTTATCCAATAAACTACTCCTTTAAAAGTGAAACATCAATATAGAAACCCACCTAAAGATTAGTCGTAGACATGATACTTTTGCCCACCCATTCAGCTCATTCTCATGTTCCTCAAAAAAGGGCCTGTGGGCTTGAATAATGACTGCCACTAAGCCTCCAAATTTATCTGGAGTTACATGTAACCCATTAAAGGAAGCATCACTTAGAATAGTGAAGAAGGAAACAATCTGTTCTATGTACTCCAACGTAAATTTTGAATATTAAACTGGTTTCATTTAAGGAAAAGATAAATTATATAAGTTATTGGGTTGCCCTTTACATATTATTTGTTAAAAAGCTTATTTCTAAAATTGTGACCTACCTAATCTACCTCCTAATAAATTCTTTATATATTTTAGTCTTGTTTGGGAGTATACCTTATGCTCCCATATTTAATTATTAATTTTATTGAATCCTATATTTAAGCCATTTTTACATTCATATTTCCTTGCTAAAAACTTGTCATTTATTCTAATGATGTAGGAGAGTCAAATAACTTAAAAATTTTGTTTGCACATTGAAAGATTTATAGAAAACTCAAAGTAATATCATTAATACCAATAACACCGTTGGTAGGATCATCTTTGTCCTATTTGTTTTGTTATTTTTCAGTAGTTTATAAGAAGCATATATTTGTTCATAATGAGGAAAAATTATTTTAAATTCTTTCAGTGAAGAGATTTTATTCGAATTTTTTATTTACAAAAAATCATCCCCTACATCTCAGGATCTTTAAAAGTTTATTTTTCACTCACACAATATGCCCAAAATGCAGTGGTAGACATTGTTCATTGAAGTCACTCAGGAGCCAAGGGTAATGGATACTTGATTAGAATGCTCCCTTTATCACTGCAGTAAGGAAAGGGAGACAGGGCAAAACATGCACTGGCTTGTAAAGTTTCTGCCTCGAATTTGCACATATCTTCTCCTCACACCGCATTAACCAAAGCAAGTCAGATGACATGGCCTCATCTCAGCAGGGACAGGGAAAGTACTCCTACCATGTCCAGGAAGGAAATGAGACTCAAAATATTCCAAAAGTACAAATGATGACCCCCACTGGTAATGATTCCTAGAACAGTGATAAAAGGTTAGGAAGAACCATTGCACATAGAAAAATATTATATATATATATATACACACACACACACACACACACACACATATATGTATAATTTCAAATTACTCCCTCTATGTAATATAAATTACATAGGTGGGGCAGGAAGGCTGAATGAAACCTTTCAGTATTTGTTCCCTCAGAGGAACTTGAAATTGAACAACTACCCACCTAAGAAAGCACCTTCATAAGAACCAAAAATCAGATGAAGGATTACAGTGCTTGGTTTACCATCATATCAAGGAAAGAGACACGGAAGAGGGTAAGAGAGCCAGTCTTGCATTGCCTACAACACTCCTCCTTTATTCCCTGGAAGCCCTGCTTGCCTGCTTTGGAAAGAGAAATTGTGTACTTGTGGGAGGGAGAGCCAAACGATTTGTGGTACTTTGTGTTGGAACTTAGTGTCGTTGTGTTACAGCAGAACACAACACAGGCCAGAATTTGGCCAGAGAATTAGACCAGCTCAAGCCAGAGGGGATTCCTTCATGGGTTCCGACTAGCTCATCACCGTGAAGCAAAGTGTCCCGGGGTCCTGAATAAATATGGGAGACAGTCTAGGGCACAAGGATGGATGTTTCTGGGCAAGTCCTGGTGCTGTGCTGGACTTGGAAACAGTGGACTTGAGGTCCATGTGACCTAGTTAGATACCAGCTAGGGCAGCCAAGAAAGTGCTTGGGTCACCCCTCTCCCAATTCCAGGTAGCACAGCTTGCAACTCTGGTTGAAAGGAGAGGGAAGACAGAAGAAGACATTCTCTTGCAACTTGGATACTAGCTTAGCCACAGTAAAATAAAGCACCAAACAGATTCCTGAAGCCCCGAATTCCAGGCCATAGCTCCTGGATGGCAGTTCTAGACTCACTCTAGGTTAGAAGGGAACCTGCTCTCCTGAAGGGAAAAACTCAGCCCTGGCAGGAGTCATCACCTACTGACAAGAGAGTCCTTGGGCCTTGAATAAATATCAGTGATAGACAGGCAATAGTTGTCATAGGCTTTAGGTAAGACCCAGTACTATGTTAGCATCAGGTGTGATCCAGTGCAGCTGTGGTGGTCATGAGAGTGCTTGAATCACACCTCCCTAACTTCAGGCAGCCCAGCACAAAGAGAGACTCTGTTTGCTTGGGAGAAAGTAAGAGAAAACAAAAAGAGACCCTGTGTGGTAATCCAGGGAATCCTCCTGGACCTTACCAAAGACCACCAAAGCAGTACCTCTAAGAGTGTGCAAGAGTAACAACGTTACTGGGTTTGGGGTACCCACTAATGCAGATAAGGATGCAGTGAACAAAGACTTACAACACTTGGCTTTTGTTGCTGTTGCTTTTAATGTTTTAGACATGAAACCCTTGCGCATGCCTATGTCCTAAATGCTATTGCCAAGGTTTTCTTCTAGGGTTTTTATGGTTTTAGGTCTAACATTTAAGTCTTTAATCCATCTTGAATTAATTTTTGTGTAAGATGTAAGGAAGGGATCCAGTTTCAGCTTTCTACACATGGCTAGCCAGTTTTCCCAGCACCATTTATTAAGTAGGGAATCCTTTCCCCATTTATCGTTTTTGTCAGGTTTGTCAAAGATCAGATGGTTGTAGATATGTGGTATTATTTCTGAGGGCTCCGTTCTGTTCCATTGGTCTATATCTCTGTTTTGCTACCAATATCATGCCATTTTCATTACTGTAGCCTTGTAGTATAGTTTGAAATCAGGTAGCATGATGCCTCCAGCTTTGTTCTTTTGGCTTACGATTGTCTTGGCAATGTGGGCTCTTCGCTGGTTCCATATGAACTTTAAAGTAGTTTTTTCCAATTCTGTAAAGAAGGTCATTGGTAGCTTGAGGGGGATCGCATTGAATCTATAAATTACCTTGGTCAGTATGGCCATTTTCACGATATTGATTCTTCCTATGCATGAGCATGGAATGTTCTTCCATTTGTTTGTGTCCTCTTTTATTTCATTGAGCAGTGGTTTGTAGTTCTACTTGAAGAGTTCCTTCACATCCCTTGTAAGTTGGATTCCTAGGTATTTTGAAGCAATTGTGAATGGGAATTCACTCATGATTTGACTCTCTGTTTGTCTGCTATTGGTGTATAAGAATGCTTGTGATTTTTGCACGTTGATTTTGTATCCTGAGACTTTGCTGAAGTTGTTTATCATCTTAAGGAGATTTTGGGCTGAGACAATGGGGTTTTCTAAATATACAATCATGTCATCTGCAAACAGGGACAATTTGACTTCCTCTTTTCCTAATCAAATACCCTTTATTTCTTTCTCCTACCTGATTGTCCTGGCCAGAACTTACAACACTATGTTGAATAGGAGTGGTGAGAGAGGGCATCCCCGTCTTGTGCCAGTTTTCAAAGGGAATGCTTGCAGTTTTTGTCCATTCAGTATGATATTGGCTGTGGGTTTTCATAAGCAGATCTTATTATTTTGAGATATGTCCCATCAATACCTAATTTATTGAGAGTTTTTAGCATGAGGGGCTGTTGAATTTTGTCAAAGGCCTTTTCTGCATCTATTAAGATAGTCATGTGATTTTTGTCTTTGGTTCTGTTTATGTGCTGGATTATGTTTATTGATTTGCATATGTTGAACCAACCTTGCATCCCAGGGATGAAGCCCACTTGATCATGTTGGATAAGCTTTTTGATGTGCTGCTGGATTCGGTTTGCCAGTATTTTATTGAGGATTTTTGAATCGATGTTCGTCAGAGATATTGATCTAAAATTCTCTTTTTTTGTTGTGTCTCTGCCAGGCGTTGGTATCAGAATGATGCTGGCCTCATACAATGAGTTAGGGAGGATTCCCTCTTTTTCTGTTGATTGGAATAGTTTCAGAAGGAATGGTACCAGCTCCTCTTTGTACCTCTGGTGGAATTCAGCTGCAAATCTGTCTGGTCTTGCACTTTTTTTGGTTGGTAGGCTCTTAATTATTACCTCAATTTCAAAGGCCGTCTATTCAGGGATTCAACTTCTTCCTGGGTTAGTCTTGGGAGGGTGTATGTGTCCTGGAGTTTATCCATTTCTTCTAGATTTTCTAGTTCATTTGCGTAGAGGTGTTTATAGTATTATCTGATGGTAGTTTGTATCTCCATGGGATTGGTGGTGATATCCCCTTTATCATTTTTTATTGTGTCTATTTCACGCTTCTCTATTTTCTTCTTTATTAGTCTTGCTAGTGGTCTATCAATTTTGTTGATCTTTTCAAAAAACCAGCTCCTGGATTAATTGATATTTTGAAAGGTTTTTATGTCTCTATCTCCTTCAGTTTTGCTCTGATCTTAGTTATTTCTTGCCTTCTGTTAGCTTTTGAATGTGTTTGCTCTTGCTTCTCTAGTTCTTTTAATTTTGATGTTAGGGTGTTGATTTAGATCTTTCCTGCTTTCTCTTGTGGGCATTTAGTGCTATAAATTTTCCTCTACACACTGCCTTAAATGTGTCCCAGAGATTCTGGTATGCTGTGTCTTTGTTCTCAATGGTTTCAAAGAACATCTTTATTTCTGCCTCCATTTCCTTATGTATGCAGTAGTCATTCAGGAGCAGGATGTTCAGTTTCCATGTAGTTGAGTGGTTTTGAGTGAATTTCTTAATCCTGAGTTCTAGTTTGATTGCACTGTGGTCTGAGAGACAGTTTGTTATAATTTCTGTTTCTTTACTTTTGCTGAGGATTTCTTTACTTCCAATTATGTGGTCAATTTTGGAATAAGTGTGATGTGGTGCTGAGAAGAATGTACATTCTGTTTATTTGGGGTGAAGAGTTCTGTAGATGTCTTTTAGGTCCATTTGATGTAGAGCTGAGTTCAATTCCTGGATATCCTTGTTGACTTTTTGTCTCATGGATGTGTCTAATGCTGACAGTGGGGTGTTAAAGACTCCCATTATTATTGTGTGGGAGTCTAATTCTCTTTCTAGGTCTCTAGGGACTTGCTTTATGAATCTAGGTACTCTGGTATTGGGTGCATACATATTTAGGACAGTTAGCTCTTCTTGTTGAATTGATCCCTTTACCATTATGTGATGGCCTTCTTTGTCCCTTTTGATCTTTGTTGGTTTAAAGTCTGTTTTATGAGAGACTAGGATTGCAACTCCTGCTTTTTTTGTTTTCCATTTGCTTGGTAGATCTTCCTCCATTCCTTTATTTTTAGCCTATGTGTGTCTCTGCTCGTGAGATGGGTCTCCTGAATACAGCATACTGATGGGTCTTGACTCTTTATCCAATTTGCCAGTCTGTGTCTTTTAATTGGAGCATTTAGCCCGTTTACATCTAAGGTTTATATTGTTATGTGTGAATTTGATCCTGTCATTATGATGTTAGCTGGTTATTTTGCTAGTTAGTTGATGCAGTTTCTTCCGAGCATCGATGGTCTTTACAATTTGGCATATTTTTTCTGTGGCTGGTACTGCCAAACCTCAATTCTTTACTGCTGTGCACCCAGAGGCTTGACACCATGAGGAAGCTGCCAAGACCTGGGGCTTGTACCTTCTGAAGCAATGGCCTGATTTGTATGTTGGCCACTTTTAGCAATAGCTGGGATGCAGGGCACCAAGTCTCAAGACTGCACAAAGCAGCAAGGCCCTGGGCCTGGCCCATGTAACTATATTTTTCCTCCTAGGTCTCCGGACCTGTGATGGGAGCGGCTTCCATGAAGAATTCTGACATGTCCTGGAGACGTTTTCCTCATTGCTTTGGGAATTAACATGCAGCTCCTCATTACTTATGCAAATTTATGTATAATTCCTCCCCAGAAAATTTTTTTTTCTGTTGCATTGTCAGGCTGTAAATTTTCCAAACTTTTATGCTCTGCTTCCCTTTTAAAAGTAAGTTCAAATTTCATACCATCTTTCTCAAGTTCAACAATCCTCAGATCTCTAGGGCAAGGGCAAAATGTTGTCAATCTCTTTGCTAAAGCATAGCAAGGTGACCTTTCCTCCAATTCCCAAGAAGTTCTTCATCTCCATCTGACACCACCTCAGCCTGGACATCATTGTTCATATCATTATCAACATTTTCATCATAACCATTTGAGTCTCTAGAACATTTCAAATTTTCTCACATCTTCCTGTCTTCTTCAGAGAACTATTCTGACCTCTGTTCATTACCCATATCCAAAATTGTTCGCACAAATTCTATGTCTTTATAACAGTACCCCGCTACCTTGGTACCAATTAACTATATTAGTTTGTTCTCACACTGCTACGAAGAACTGCCCTAGATTGCATAATTTATTAAAAAAAAAAAAAGAGGTTTAATTGACACAGTTCTGCTTGGCTGGGGAGTTCTCAGGAAACTTACAATCATGTCAGAAGTGGAAGAGGCACATCTCACATGGTGGCAGGTGAGAGAGGGTGAGTGTGTGAAGGAGGAACTGTCAGACATTTGTAACACCATCAGTTCTCATGACAGCTCACTCACTGAGCTGACCATGTGGAATTATGGGGATTATAGTTCAAAGGAGATTTGGATGGAGACACAAAGCCTAACCATATCATTCAATATCTACAAGTGAAATAGAATACTTAGTAATAACCTTAGCCAAGGAAGTGAAAGACCTCTATAATGAAAAGTATAAAATAGTGATGCAAGAAATTGAATGGGACAAAAAAATGAAATGTATTCCATGTTGATAGAATATATTCCATGCTCAGAGATTGTAAGAATCGATATTGTTAAAATGTCTATATTACCCAAAGCAATCTATGGATTCAATGCAATCCCTGTCAAAATACCAATGACATTCTTCACAGAAATAGAACATATAATTCTAAAATTTATATGAAACCACAAGAGACCCAAAATAGCCAAACCATCCTTAGCAAAATGGACAAAACTGGAGGAATCACATTACCTAACTTTAAGTAACACTACAGAGCTATAGTGACCAAAACATCATGGTGCTGGCATAGAGACCAATGGAACACATTGGGCATCCAGAAACAAATCCAAATTTGTACAGTGAACCCATTTTTGAAAAGGTGCATAGCAAATACAGTTGGAGAAAGGAAAGTCTCTTCAATAAATGGTGTTGGAAAAACTAGATATCAGTGTGCAGCATGAGTGAAACAAGCCCCTATCTCTCACCATATACAAAAATTAAATCAAAATGTGAATTAAAGACTTGAATCTGAGACCTCAAACTATGAAACTACTACAAGAAAACATTGGAGAAACTCCCCCAGGACATTGGTCTTGGCAAAGACTGCTTGAGAAAACCTCAAAACTATAGGTAAGCAAAGCAAAATGGATAAATGGGATCACATTAAGTTAAAAAGTTTCTGCACATAAAAGGGTATTATTAACAAAGTGAGGAGACAACCCACACAAAAGCAGAAAATATTTGTAAGTTATCCACCTGACAAGGGATTAATAACCAGAATAAATAATAAATAAATAAATGAGCTCAAACAACTCAATAAAGAAAAAAATCTAATAATCTGATTTTTAAATGAGAGAAAGATCTGAATAGATTTTTCTCAAAAGAAAACATATGAATGACAAAAAAGTATATAAACAGGTACTTAACATCATTGATCATCAGAGAAATGAACATCAAAACTACAATACAATATTATCTCATCCCAGTTAAAATAGCTTTTATCCAAAAGACAGGCAATAATTAATGCTGGCAAAAAGTGCAGAAAGAGAAACCCATGTACACTGTTGGTGGGCATGTAAATTATACATATATACACACAATTCTTAACAAACCATGTGAACCTTTAACTACTCTGGTTGTAATCAAGCATTTGCCTAAGCTGGTCCCTTCATTTGCTGACATGAGTGCCAGTCATATAAGCAAGTTATGTCATTGTTCTTCTTAAACCTCTTTGTTCTAGAAGTAATTGAGAGAAGTATGTAAAAAATTTTCACCGTAATTGTAGATTTTTTTCTAGTTTTAGTTCCACAATTTTTCTTCACATATTTTGAGATTATGCTCTTAGTTGTATACACTTTTTTCTTCTTAGCAAGCTGGAAATTTTATTATGATATTCTGGGGTGTTGCTTTATTTTGTTTATGCTGCTGGGTGTTTGATAAACTTCTTAAGTCTGTGACTTAGTATCTTTCATTAATTTGGAAACTACATAACCATTCAATTTCTTCAAAAATGTCTATATTTCTTTCTCTTTTTCTTTGGAATTCCCATTTTATATTGACCTTTTTACTCTATTTTCTGTCTCTTATTATCTTTTAAAATTTTCCCTGTAATTTCTGTTTGTTTCATTCTGGTCATTTTCTTCACAGGTGTATTTTAGTTATTATTAATGGTTTCCTCAGCTTTGCTAAATCTAATGTAAAGTCCATCTATTAGATTTTCTGTGCTATTTATTATATTTCATGGTTCTATGTTTTCTATTTGTTTCATTTTTTATAATTTAAAAATTTTAGCTTAAATTACCAGTTTCATTCATCTTCTTGAAAATGTCAGGACTAGCTAAAGATTGTGTCTGATAACTCCACTTTCTGAATTCCATTTGCATTTGGTATTTTTTGTGGTCATTTTTAAATAAAGAAATAATGAGATCCAAAATAAAAATAAATAATCGAAGAGACTCGAAGTTCTAAAAAATGCCTTGAAGCTGAGAAACATTCCTAGAAGGACCGTTCCTCTTTAGTTTACTTTAATAGTATAGTCTTTTGCACCCTCATCCCCAAATAAGAACGTTTATAATTCTCTTTTTTGTGAACTCTGAATTAACCAAGCTCTCAAACACTTTCTGGAGTTGAAAGACATTTTAGTGGGAAATTTAGCCTTAAATTCTTGGTTCATATCACTGATTTTTCGTGTTCACTTAAAGCTTATTTCTGTTATTTCTCCCTGCCTTTTATTTCTCTAATACCTTCAAGCACGTTTTCTTTAAGTGACAAGTTTAAACTCCATAATAAGAAAAGAAACAATCCAATTAAAGAATGGACAAAAGGCCTGAATGGACAACTAACCAACGAAGATATGCATATGACAAATAGGCATATGAAAATATGTTAAATGCCTTATTTCATTAGGGAATGGCAAATTAAAACAACAAGGTACCACTACATTTCTATTAGAATGGCAAAAATTCCAAACACTGACAATACCAAATGCTGGCCAGATTGTGGAGCAACAGGAACTCCCATTTATTGCTGGGGAGAATACAAAATAGTAGAACCACTTAAGAAGACAGTTTGGCAGTTTCTTACAAAAGTAAACATAGTCTTACACATGATCCAGCAATTGCAATTATGCTCCTTTGTATTTACCCCCCAAATGTGAAAACTTATGTCCACACAAGAACTTACACGCAAATGTTACAGAAGCTTTGTTCATAAAAGCTAAAACCTGGAAGCAATTAACACATCCTTCAGTAAGTACATGGATAAATAAACTGTGGTACGTCCAGACAATGGAATAGTATTCAGTTCCAAAAACAGAAAGAAAAGCTGTCGAGCCATGAAGAGACGTGGACGACCTTAAATGCATACGTGTATATTACTGAGAGAAGCCAATCTGAAAAGACTATATACTGTACGATTTCAACCATATAACATTCTGGAAAAGGCAAAATTATGAAAACAGTAAAAAGATCAGTGGTTCCCAGGGTTTGAAGGGAGGGAAAGAGGAATTAATAAATAGGACATAGAGGATTTTTAGGGCAGTGGAACTATTTTGTATGATGCTACAATGGTGGATACATATCATTAAATACCTGTCCAAACCCACAGAATGTACAACACCAGAAATTAACCCCAATGTAAACTGTGGACTTTGGGTGATGATGATGTATCAATGTAGGTTTACGGTATGCAACAAATGTACTGCTGTGGCATGGGAGATTAGTTCTGAGGAGGTTGTGCATGCATAGGGACACAGGTAAATGGAATCTGTACTTTCTGCTCAGTTTTACTGTGAACCAAAAACTGCTGTAAAAATGAATTTTATTAATTTAATAAAAAGTCTTGTCCCCTTTGCATACCCTTTTTTAAAATTGTCAAGTCTTCTGTCTGTCTTCAGCAAAGTGGTTGTTTCTAATTATCTGGTCTGTCACCACAGGAAGCAGTAGAACTAAGCCCTTTAGTTGAATTTTCAAGAAACACACACAAATACTAGGTATCTGTTAAACTGCAAGATCTTTATAAGGTAGCACCTCTATTCATTTATATTATAAATATTGTTCCATAGAAATGAATCAATAAGCATTTAAGTTTGAACATTACCTGTTCTCTGAATTTCAAGTAATTTTAGTAAGGAACTTGAATTTTTTTCTAGATCCTTTTGCATAACTGGTTTTTAATCTTTCAACTGGTGACCATATGTGATGATTTGCATATCTTTTGCTGCCTCCTATACCCTCTAGATTTTTCCTGCAATTGTATCATCTATTTCTTATCAAACTGATCTTAGATTTAATGTTTTTTCTTCTAATTACTCCTACCGTTATTCTGCCTATCCACTGAATAGCCTACGCTTAGACTTGTCTTCTCTCTACTTAATACTCATTTTTAAAACCTGATAACTATGCTAAGATGTATTTAAGGTAAGGGTTAGAGACAACTGTTTTCTTCTATACTAGTTTTTTTAAAATTTGAAATTCGAATGTAATTTGATTAGGGAAATTAGGAAAGTATCTAAAGAATATTAGCTATTATTTGTGACTTTGGGGGTTTTTCTCTGTTTGCTTAAACATCTGAAATCTAATATGCTTTCTTAAGGCAATTTTTATTTTCAATGTGCAGGGCATGTCTGAGAGTCTGTGAATTTGGGACAGGTTATAACTTGAAGTCACAGGCATCATAGTATGATTTAATATTTCAGTAATAAGTATTTGTTATTACTGTTGTTTTTAACTAACAACTCTAGTGAAACTTGTTAATGAGAAAGTTAATTGTTTTATTGGTTATATCCCTAGGGTCTGTGGTTGTTTTCATATTTTTGAGTATGGCAGTTTTAAAAAACAAGAGTAAGAAAACATTGCAAAGATATAGGTCTCAGTTCCTTATATATTTTGAATATTAATCTCTTTTAGATATATGGTTTGGAAATGTTTTATCCCACTCTGTAGATTGCCTTTTCATTCTGTTGATTGTTTTCTTTGCTGTTTAGAGCTTTTTAGTTTGATGTAGTCCTACTTGTCTAATTTTGATTTTGTTGCTTGTGCCTTTGTTGTCATATCCAAAAAATCTTTGCCAAAATTAATGTCAATAATATTTTCCCTTATGTTTTATTTCTAGGAGTTTTAGCTTTAGTTTTAGGTCTTAGGTTTAGGTCTTTAATCCATTTTGAATTTATTTTTGTGTACACTGTAAGAATGAGGTCTAATTTCATTCTTTTGTACTTTGATATCCAGTTTCTCCAACACTATTCATTGAAGAGACTGTCTGTTCCATATCGTGTCTCTGCCTAACACTTGTTGGGAACCTTGGGTACCTTGACTACCTTGTTACAGATCGGTTGATCATATATGCACGGATTTATTTCTGAGCTCTCTATCGGAAGCTCTCACAACTCAATAGCAACAACAAAAAAAACAAATAACTGATTAAAAGTGGTGAAAGGACCTTGTATTAGTCTGTTCTCACATTGCTAAGAAAGACATATTTGAGATTGATTAATTTATAAAGAAAAAGGGGTTTAATGGACTCATAGTACCACATGGCTGGGGAGACCTCACAATTATGGCAGAAGGTGAAGGAGGAGCAAAGGAATGTCATGGAGGCAGGCAAGAGAGTATGTGCAGGAGAACAGCCCTTTATAAAGCCATCAAAGTTCGTGAGACTTACTCACTGTCATACTGAGAACAGCGTGAGAAAAAAACTGCCCTCGTGATTCAATTATCTCCCACTAGGTGCCTCCCAAGACATGTGGGGATTATGGGAGCTACAATTCAAGATGAGATTTGGGTGGGGACAGAGCAAAACCATATCAGACATGAATAGACATTTCCTCTGAGAAAACATACATGTGGCAAACAGGTACATGAAAAGATGGTTCACATCACTAATTATCAGGTAAATATAAATTAAAACCATAATAAAATATCACTTCATACCAGTTAGTATGTCTATTATCAAAAAATTAAAAGATGAGTCATGGTAAGAATGTGGAGAAATCAGAACCTGTCTATCCTGTTGAAAAGTATATTAATCAGGGTTCTCTAGAGGGGCAGAACTAATAGGATAAATGTATATATAAAGGGGAGTTTATTGAGGAGTATTGACTCACATGACCACAAGGTGAACTCCCACAGTAGGCCATCTGCAAGCTGAGAAGCAAGGAAGCCAGTTCGAGTCCCAAAACCTCAAAAGAAGGGAAGTTGACAGTGCAGCCTTCAGTCTTTGGTCTAAGGTCCAGGAATCCCAAAGCTGAAGAACTTATACCCCCTATATTATACCCCTAAAACGTTTAAGAGAGCAGATTTCATATTAAGTATTCTACACACACACACACACATGCACACAAGCACAACAAAAACAGAAAGATACAATACTTTGGGAGGCAGTAGATAGATTTGCTATCTGGGATGTCCTGATGGTTTCATGGGTGTATGCATATGTCCAAACTCATTAAACTGTGTTTGTTAAATTTGTGCTGTTTTTAATATATCGATTGCATATCAATAAAACGTTTTAAAAGATGTAGGTATTACTGAAAAACTGGCGTTCAATTTGTATTGAATGCCAAGTTAACTTTACTTATTATATGATGGGAACATGAAACATCAACTGGAGAAGGGAAAGGAATTGACAAATATATTTTATCATGACAGGAAAAATCCTTCATAGATTTAGGAAGGACCTATGAAGTTTTAGGAGATAAAATTAATTCTCATTTTTGAATCAATAGCTATCACATGGTAGTTTACTTGTAGGATAATCTTTTAAAACTTTTAAAACTTCTTTTTACCTAAAACTTTTTAAATCCAATTATTTTGCAGGAATGTTTTAGAAATACTTCAGCATTAAACATGATTATAATAATCAAAGTCATCAGCAGAAGTCTGTTATTGCATTATGTGCAAGACACTTGACGGAATGCAGAGAAACGTATTTTTAAATGTTCTTCTAAAATAATTAGTTCAACTTACATAACATTTTGCCTTTCATTGACTCAAAATGAAATAAGTCAATAGAAATATACATAATGGGATGATTTAAAACTCTTGGAATACATTCAACAATTATCTCTGAGAGGTAAGTAAATATAATCTATTTTCCAAATTAGCTCAAGGAAGATTAACATTAGCAATGAAGATATTGCATATTTAGGTCTAAATTAATTGCTCAGTGCTTTTTATGAAAAGGAAAAATACAGATTCAAATTGTGTATTTACTTAAGAACCATTTGCTTACCCAATTGCAGGTAACTTCCTGCTAAGTACACCTAAATGGGCAGGTACTGTGTATATAACCCTGAACGTAGGAAAAAGTCATTAGAAATGACTTTACAGGTATATTAAGAAATAATATACTTATGAACTTTGGCCTTTTTCCTTTACTCTCAGATGAATATTCTAAAGCTAGAGTAATAAAATATTATCAAGTTTACCTGAGAGAAGCAAATGATACACATTTCTTTCCTAAAAATTTGAAAGCAATAATATAACTATGGAGCACTCTAAAATTCAGCTATTGATATGAATGAACTACTAGTATTTCTCTGATAGAATAGATCAACAGGGTGGGAAACCAAATCAAGGATAGCTAAATTGAACATAATTAACTTCCACAAATTTGTCCCGGAACTGCTGCTTTTGGAAAATTGTTTTATATACCTGGGGAGGAAACCTTACAGACCAACCTAGTTATTTCATTTAAATAAAATAAAAAGGCATGTATTGTTCTTCCTGTATAAGGAAGGTAAATGATCTTCCTTTTAAGCAACACTTACCTATCATTTCCCTTAATTGGAGATGTCTTTGTAATTGTGTTGCCTCAGAACACCCATTTTTGTAGTTATGCATACACTGTACATGTGTGATTGGTTAATTGGTTTTAAGACATTGTAACCTCTCTTTTTTGATTTTTAAATTATATTACTTTTTATTTTTAATTTTTGTGGGTACATAGGTGTTTATATTTAAGATTTACATGAGATAATTTGATATAAGCATACAATGCCTAATATCACATCAGGGTAAATAGGAAAACTACCAGCCCAAACATTTCTCTTTTGTGTTTAAATCAATCCAATTATATTCTTTTAGTTATATTAAAATGTAAAATTGAATTATTTTTGACTATAGTCAGCCTGTTGTGCTAGCAAATACTCAGTCTTATATATTCTTTTTACCTATTTTCTTGTGCCCATTAACCATCCCCTGTGTCCCTCTGCTCCTCCCCTTCATTACCCTTCCCTGCCAATTGTAAGCATCTTTCTACTCTCTCCCTCCATGAGTTCAATTGTTTTAGTTTCTAGCTCCCACAGACCACTAAGAATATGCAGTGTTTGTCTGACTGTGTGCCTGGTTTATTTTATTTAATACTATAACCACCAGTTTCATCTATGCTGTTGCAAATGTGAAGATCTCATTCTTTCTCATGGCTGAAGAGTTTTCCATTGTGTATATGTACCACATTTACTTTATTCATTCATCTGTGTTATTTTGTTGTTGTTGTGTCTTTTTTCTTTTTCTTTTTTTTAATCAGGGTCTTTCTCTGTTACCCAGGCTGGAGTGCAGTGGTCCGATCATGGCTCACTGCAGACCCAATCTCCTGGGCTCAAGCAATCTGTTCACTTCGGCCTCCCAAAGTGCAGGGATTACAGGCATGAGTCACTGTGCCTAGCCATCCATTCGTCTGTTGATGGACACTTAAGGTGGTTCCAAATCTTAGATATTTTGAATAGCACTGCAATAAATATGAGAGTGCAGATATGTCTTTGATAGACTAATTTCCTTACTTTTGCATGAACAGCTCAGAGGGGGATTGCTGGGTCATATGGTTTTTAGTTATAGTTATAGTTCTGTTTTTAGTTTTATGAGGAACCTCCAAACTGTTCTCTGTAGTGGTTGTACCAATTTACATTCCCACCAACAGTTTATGAACATTCTGTCTTATCCACATCCTATCCAGCATTTGCTATTTTCTGCCTTTTAGATAAAAGCCATTTTAACTGGGGTGAGATGATATCTTATTGTAATTTTGATTTGCATTTCTCTGATGATCAGTGATGTTGAGCACCTTATCATATACCTGCTTGCAATTTGTATGTCTTTTTTTGAGAAATGTCTATTCAGAACTTTCACCCATTTTAAAATGAGATTATTAGATATTTTTCCTATTGAACTGTTTGAGCTCCTTACATATATTGGTTATTAATCCCCTGTCAGGTGTGTAGTTTGCAAATATTTTCTCCCATTTTATGGGTTGACTCTTTGCTTTGTTTATTGTATTCTTTGATGTTTAGAAGCATTTTAACTTGATGTGAATCCATCTGTGCATTTTTGCTTTGGTTGCCTGTGCTTGGAGGGTATTGCCTAAGAAGTCTTTGCTTACTTCAATGTTCTGGCATGGTTCTTCAATGTTTTATTTTAGTAGTTTCACAGTTTAAGGTCTTTAAGACTTTAACCTATTTTTATTTTATTTTATTTTTATATGGTGAGAGATAAGGGTCTAGTTTTGTTCCTCATGTGGATATCCAGTTTTCCCAACACCATTTATTGAAGAGACTGTCTTTTACTCAATGTTTTTTCTTGGAACATTTGCTGAAAATGAGTTCACTGTAGATGTTTAGATTTATTCAGGTTTCTCTATTCTGTTCCAGTGGTCTATGTGTCTGTTTTTATGCCAGTACCATGCCATTTTGGTTACTATAGCTCTGTAGTATAATTTGAAATCAATTAATATGATTTCTCCAGTTTCATTATTTTACTTAGGAAAGATTTGACTATTATGGGCATTTTGTAATTCCAAACAAATTATATATATATTTTTTCTATTTCTGTGAAGAATGTCAATGGTGCATTGATGAGGATTGCATTACATCTCTAAATTGCTTTGAGTGGTATGACATTTAAACAATATTGATTCTTCAAATTTATGGAATATATTTCCATTTTTTGGTGTCCTCTTCAATTTCTTTCATCAGTGTTTTATAATTTTCATTGCAGAGATCTTTCACTTCAGTTAATTTATAAGTACTTTATTTGTAGCTATTGTAAATTGGGTTACATTGTTGATATCTGTTTCAAATTGTTTGCTGTTTGCATACACAAATTCTATTTTTGATATGTTGATTTTGCATTCTTCAAATTTACTGAATTTATTATATTTAATAGTTTTTTTTTTTTTTTTGGTGAAGCCTTTAGGTTTTTCCAAATATAAGATCATATTATTTACAAAGATAATTTTACTTCTTCCTTTCCAACTTGGATGCCCCATTTCACTTTCTCTTGTATGATTACTGTAGCCAGGACTTTCAACACTACGTTGAGTAGCAGCAATGAAAGTGGGCATTTTTGTCATGTTCCAGATCCTAGAGGAAAGGATTTCGATTTTCCCCATTCAGTACAACACTAGCTATGGGTGTATAATATATGGCTTTTATTGTGATTGAAGTTTGTTCTTTCCATACCTAGTTTTTTTTCAGGGCTCTTATCATGAAGGCATGTTGAATTTTATCATATAATTTTTCATCCTCAATTGAAATGATTATTGTTTTTTGTCCTTCATTCTGTTGATATGCTGTATCACACTGATTGATTTGCATGTGTTGAGCCATCCTTGTATCCCTGAGATAAATACCACTTGTTCATGATGATGGATCTTTTTAATGTGTCATTGAATGAGAATTTCTAGTATAGTTGGGATTTTTGCATTAACTTTCATTAGAGATATGGCCTATAGTTTACTTTCTATGATGTGATAGTTTACTTTTTTTGTCTGATTTTGGTATCAAGATAATACTAGCCATATAAAATGAGTTTGGAAGTACTTCCTACTCCTCTATTTTTTTAAATAGTTTCAGTAGGATTGGTATTAGTTTTTCTTTAAATGTTTGGTAGAATTCAGCAGTGAAACCATCAGGTTCCAGGCTTTTCTGTGCTGGGTGAATTTTCATTACAGTTTCTATCTCATTACTTGTTATTGATCTGTTCAGGTTTTGAATTTTTCATAGTACAATATTGACAGGTGGTGTGTATCTAGGAATTTGTCTATTTCTTCTAGATTTTCCAATTTATTGGCATAATTGTTCATAGTAGTCATTAATAATCCTTTTGGATTTTGATGGTATCAGTTGCAATGTCTCCTCTTCATCTTTGATTTTATTTATTTGGGTCTTTCTCTTTTTCTTAGTTTGTCCATTTTTTTTTAACTTTTCAAAAAACCAACTTTTGTTTTATTAATCTTTTGTATTTTTTTATTTTAATTTCATTTATTTCTGCTCCTATCTTTATTATTTCTTTTATGCTACTAATTTTGGGCATGTTTACTCTTGTTTTTCTAGTCCATTACAATGTATCATTAAGTTGTTTATCTGAAGTTTTTTTCTTCCTGATATAGACACTTATAGTTTTAAATGTCCCTCTTCTTATTGAAAGAGGGACCTTAAATCCCATAGGTTTTGTTATATTTCATTCTCATTTTAATTTGATTGAAGATAATATTTAGTGTCCTTATTAATTTCCTCAACGACTCAGTGGTCATTCAGGAGAATATTGTTTAATTTCCAAGTATTCATATAGTTTCCAAAATTTATCTTCTTATTGTTTTCTAGTTTTATTTCATTGAGTCAGAGATGTTCATATTATTTCAATTTTTTGAATAATTTAAGACTTGTTTTGTGACCTAATATACAGTGTTTCCTTGAGAATAATTAATGTACTGAGGAAAAAAATGTGTATTCTGCAGTCATCGAACAAAATAAATGTTTTATAAATACTTATTAGGGACATTTGGTATACAGTGCATGTGAAGTCCAATGTTCATTTGTCGAACTTCTGTTTGCAAGATCTGCCTGATGCTGAAAGCAGGGTGTTGAAGTCTCCAGCTATTATTATATCAGGACTTATCTCCTTTATTTTCAGTCTGTGTGTGTCTGTGTAGGTGAAGTTTGTTTCTTGTAGGCAACAGATTATTAGGTCTATTTTTTTTATTCTTTTAGTCACTCTATGTATTTTGGTTGGAGTGTTTTGTCCATTACAGTCAATATTATTATTGATAAGTAAGGACTTACACCCGCCATTTTGTTATTTGTTTTCTGGTTGTTTGTGGTCTTCTCTTCCGATTTTATTTTCTTTTTGTTTTCCTTTTAGTGAAAGTAATTTTCTCTGGTGATGTGATTTAATAATTTGCTTCTTATTTTTTTGTGTATGCATTGTATATCTTTTGATTTGCATTTACCATAAGGCATGCAAATAATATCTTACAACCCATTATTTTAAGCTGATAACAGTTTGATACATTTTAATAAACAAATGTTTGGAAAAACTAGTAAAACCTCTATACCTTAACTTCCTTTTTCTCTTTTTAACTTTTTGTTGTTTATACCTTTTGTACTATCTATGTCTTGAAAAATTGTAGCTGTTATTTTTGATTGGTTCATCATTTAGACTTTCTAATTAAGAAAGAGTAGTTTACACACCACAGTTACAGTATTATAGTATTCTACAGTTTTCTGTGTATTTGCTATTACCAATGAGTTTTGTATCTTCAAATGATTTTTTATTGTATATTAATATTTTTTTTTCTGATTGAACTACTCCCTTCAGTATTTCTTGTAGGACAGGACTAGGGTTGATAGAATTTCTATGCTTTTGTTTATTTGGGAAAGTCTGTTTCCTGTTCATATTGGAAGAATATATTCACTAGACATACTATTCTGTGCTAAAAGTTTTTCCTTCAGCACTTTAAATTTGTCATGTCACTCTCTCCTGGCCTGTAAAGTTTCTACTGAAATGTTTGATGTCAGATGTATTAGAGATTCATACTACATTATTTGTTTCATCTCTCTTGATGCTCTTCAGGTCCTTTCTTTAGCCTTGACCTTTAAGAGTTTGATTATCAAGTGCCTTGAACTAGGCTTCTCTGGGTAAAAGTTGTTTGCTGTTCATATTAGTCTGTTATCGCACTGCTATAAAGTTATAGCCTGAAATTGCTTAATTTATAAAGGAAAGAGTTTTAATTGATTCACAGTTCCACATGGCTGGGAAGACCTCAAGAAACTTACAATCATGGCAGAAATTGAAGAAGAAACAAAGCAGCAGGAGAGAGCACATGCAGGAGAAACTGTCACTTTTAAACTATCAGATCTTGTGAGAACTTACTTGCTTTCATAAGAAGAGGATGAGAGAAACCTCCCACATGATCCAGCCACATCCCACCAGGTCCCCCCTGACTCGTGGGATTTACAATTTGAGAAGAGATTTGGGTGGGGACACAGAGCCAAACCATATTATTCCACCCCCGGCCCCTCCCAAATCTCATTTCTTTTTTACATATCAAAACAAATCGTGACTTCCAACAGTCCCCCAAGGTCTTAACTCATTCCAGCATTTACTTAAAAGTTCAAGTCCAAAGTATCATCTGAGACAAGGCAAGTCCCTTCCACCTATGAGCCTGTAAAATCAAAAACAAGTCAGTTGTTTCTAAGATACAATGGGGTACAGGCATTGGGTAAATATTTTCATTTCAAATGGGAGAAATTGGCCAACGCAAATTTCATGCAAGTATGAAATGCAGTAGGGCACTCATTAAATCTTAAGACTGCAAAATAATCTCATTTGACTCCATGTCTTACAATCAGGGCACACTAATGCAAGGGATAGGCTCCCAGGCCTTGGGCGGCTCCACTCCTGTGGTTCTGCAGAGTACCGCCCTAACTGCTGTTTTAGCGAACTGGTGTTCAGTGCCTGCAGCTTTTCCAGGTGCACAGGGCAAGCTGTCAGTCAACCTATCATTCTGGGGTCTGGGGGATGGTGGCCCTTTTCTTATAGCTCCACTAGGCAGTGCCCCAGTGGAGACTCTGTGTGCTCATCTCACCCCCACATTTCCTCTCTGCATTGCCCTAGTAGGGACTCTCCACAATGGCTCCACCCCTGTGGCAGACTTATTTCTGGACATCCAGCAATTCCATACATCCTCTGAAATCTAGACAAAGGTTCCCAAAACTCAACTCTTGTCTCCTGAATACCTGCAAGCCCTTCACCATGTTTAAGCTACCAAGTCTTGGAGCTTGCACCCTCTGAAGCAACAGCCCAAGCAGCAACTTGGTCCCCTTTAACAACAGTTAAAGCTGGAGCACCTGGGATACAAGACACAAGTCCCAAATTTGCACAGAGCAGCGGAGCCCTAGAGAAGCCCATGAAATCATTTTTCCCTCTAGGCCTCCAGGCCTGTGACGGGAGGAGTTTCCTTGAAAATCTCTAAAATGCCCAGAGATATTTTTCCCATTGTCTTGGGGATTAATATTTGGCTCCTCATTACTTATGCAAATCACTGAAGCCAACTTGAATTTCTCCTTAGAAAATGGGTTTTTTGGCCGGGCGCGGTGGCTCACGCCTGTAATCCCAGCACTTTGGGAGGCCGAGGCGGGCGGATCACAAGGTCAGGAGATCGAGACCACGGGGTTTCACCGTCTCTACTAAAAATACAAAAAAATTAGCCGGGCGCGGTTGTGGGCGCCTGTAGTCCCAGCTACTCGGGAGGCTGAGGCAGGAGAATGGCGTGAACCCGGGAGGCGGAGCTTGCAGTGAGCCGAGATCGCGCCACTGCACTCCAGCCTGGGCGACAGAGCGAGACTCCGTCTCAAAAAAAAAAAAAAAAAAAAAAAGAAAATGGGTTTTTCTCTTCTACCACATGGTCAGCCTGCAAATTTTCCAGACTTTTATGCTGTGCTTCCCCCTTAAACATAAATTCTAATTTCAAGCCATCTCTTTGTGAATGCATATAACTGTACACTTTCAGGAAAAGCAAGGTCACCTCTTTCCTGAATGCTTTCTGATTAGAAATGTCTTCTGCCAGATACCTTAAATAATTTCTCTCAAGTTCCAACTTCCACAGATCTGCATGGCAGGGGCAAATTGCTGCTAGTCTCTTTGCTAAAACATAGCAAGATTGACCTCTGCTCCAGTTCCCAATAAGTTCCTCATCTCCATCTGAGACCACCTCAGCCTGGATTTCATTGTCCATATCACTATCAGTATTTTGTTCAAAATCATTCAACAAGTCTCTGGAAAGTTTCAAACATTCCCACATCTTCCTGTCTTTTTTGAGCCCTCTAAACTGTTCCAACCTCTGCCCATTACACAGTTCCAATGTCGCTTCCACATTTTCAAGTAATCTTTATAGCCGTACCCAACTCCTGGCACCAATTCTCTTTATTAGTCCATTTTCATACTGCTATAAAGGTATAACCTGAGACTGAGTAATTTATAAAGGAAAGAGGTTCAATTGACTCACAGTTCTGCATGGCTGAGAAGGCTTCACAAAACTTATAATTATGGCAGAAGGTGAAGGAAAAGCAAGTACCTTCTTCACAAGGTGGCAGGAGAGAGAGAGTGTGTGTAGGAGAAACTGCCACTTTTAAACCGTCAGATCTCATAAGAACTCCCTCACTATCACAAGAACAGCTTGGGGGAAACTGTACCCATGATTTAGCCATCTTCAAACAGGTCCCTCCCTGGATAGGTGGGGATTACAATTTGAGATGAGATTTGGGTGGGGCCACAGAGCCAAACCATATCAGTGTTCTATAACCTTCTTGAACTAAGATACTGATTTATTTCTTTTGGGTTGGGATGTTCTCTGATCGCATGCCTTTGAATTATTTCTTCCTCTACCTCTTCTTTAAGGCCAGAAACTCTTAAAGGTGCCCTTTTTAGACTATTTTCTACATTCTGTAGGTGTGCTTCTTCTTTTTTTTTTTTATCTTTTATCTTTTGTCTCCTTTGACTGTGTATTTTCAAATAGTCTGTCTTCTAGTTCACTAATTCTTTCTTCTTCTCACTAATCTATTCTGCTACTCAAAGACTCTGATGCGGGTTTTCCATGTGCCAGTTGCATTTTTCAGCTCCAGAATTTCTGCTTGAATCTCTTAAGTTATTTTAATTCCTTTGTTATATTTATCTGATATAGTTTTGGATTCCTTCTCTGTATTTTTCTTGAATTTCTTTGAGTTTCCTCAACATAGCTATTTTAAATTGTCTGATGGAAAGGTCACATACCTTTGTTTCTCCACGATGGTCCCTCTGTCCCTAATTTCGTTCATGTGGCAAGGTCATGTTTTTTGGATGATCTTGATATTTTGGATGTTTGTTTCTGGGCATTGACGAGTTGTGTATTTATTGCACTCTTCAAAGTCTGGGCTTACTTGCACCTGTCCTTTTTGAGAAGGCTTTTCAGATCTTCAAAAGAACTTGGGTGTTGTGATCTAAACTTTTTCTGCATTAGATGGTACCCCAAGGCCAGTAACACTGTGATTCATGCAGACTAGAAGTACTGTCTTGGTGGTCTTAAATAAGATCTGAGAGAATTCTCTAGATTACCAGAAAGAGACTCTCGTTTTCTTTCCTTATTTTCTTCCAGAGCCTCTCTGTTTGTTCTGAGCCATCTGGAGCTGGGTATAGAGTGACACAAGACCCCAGAGGCCACCTGCACTAGGACTGCACTGGGTCAGATCTGAAGCTAGCACAGCACTGAGTCTCATCCAAGATATGCTGTAATCACTCTCTGGCTAATGTTTATGTTTGATCAAAGCCTTGTGGCTCTACAACCAGCAGGTGTCAAAGCCATCTAGGCCTCTATCTTTCCCTTCAGGATGGTGAATTCCACCAGGTGCAAGTGGGTCCAGAGTTGCTGTTCAGAAGCCAGGGGCTAGAGTCAAACACCTTAAACATCTACCTAGTGTTCTATTGTGCTTCAGCTGAGCTGGCTCTCAAACCATGATATGCAGTGCTTCCCACTCCTCCTTTCCCTTTCCTATGGCAGGAGGCCTCACTCCATGGCCACTGGCACCTCAGGCCCATCACTGAGGTAGTACTGCCACATTACTGCTTATGTTGCCTTAATGCTCAAGCACTTTTCAATCAGCTTGTGGTGAATGCTGCAAGGCCTAACACTCACCCTTCAGGGCAGTGGGCTTCTCTCTGACCAAGGGAAGGTCCAGAAATGCCATCCAAGAGCCAAGGCCTGTAGTCGGGTACCCCAAGAGCCTGTGTTCTACCGCACTGTGGCCAAACTGGTATCTAAGATGCAAGACAAACTTCTCTTTACTTTTCTCTTTTGTTTTCTCAATCAGAGGGAGCCTTTCCCCATAGCCACTGTAGCTGGTAATGTGTCAAGTCCCACTTGAGGCCAGCAAGTCTCAGAATCTCACCCATGGCACACAACATACTACCTGGTTATCCAGAGCACAAGGGCTCTTCAGTTAGCAGATGATGAATCATTCCAGGCCTCTGTTCTTCCCTTTAAGGCAACAATTTCTTTCTGGTTCAAGGTGTGTCTAGAAATATCATCTGGAAACTAGGAAATGGAATGGGTCCTCACGACTCTGACTGGTGTCCTATCCTGTTGTGACTGAGCTGGTATCCAAAGATAGAAGACAAAGTCCTCCTTATGCTTCCCTCTACTCTTTTCAAGTAGAAGGAAAGGGGTTATTTTTGGAGCCACAAGTTGTGCAGCCTGGAGTTGGGGGAGGTATGGTTCCAGCATTCCTCTACCCACCATGCCTGGTGTCTCAGTAGGTTGTATGCCCTCCATGTACCCTGACTCTGAGCCCAGTTCAGCCTTAGGACTTACCTAAGAGTTGCAGCTCTTGTGACCTAGACTGTCTATGAAGTTTAAGGCCCCAGAGCACTTTAGTTCATGGTGGTAATGCTTGCGGGAACTCAAGTTTCAACTGCTAGGATGGGAGACTGCTTTCTATCTAGGTCTGCTTTAAATCTTTCCTCTATAGGCAGGTGTCAGTTGAGTTTGTTCCAGTTTCGCTTTCTGCTATTACAGGAAGGCACTGAGTTCAACACAATGCCTCATGAGTTCAGTGTTCTCCCTCTCCTGAGTTCAGATTCTCTCTGCACCCTGCTGCCACTGCCGGGGGATGAGGGACGAGTTGTGTCAGAAGCTCGACACTGTTTTCCCTAACTCTTCAGTGCTTCTTTGAGTAATATATAGTTAAAACCAGGTACTGCGAGTGCTCACTTGATTTTTACTTCTTGTGAACTAAAAATCTTATGAGTCTTTTGCTTTTTGGGGGGTAGATACTTGTTAAATTGATGGCCTTGCCTATGGGATGATTGGTGGAGCCTTCTATTCTGGCATCTTGCTCAGCCTCCTCTTTGTACATGTGATTAAGTAACTGATAAATACTCTTTCTAACACTGAGCTTGATTAAGGAAAGAACCATGTTTAACTGATAGAACATTTTCTCAAATGTTCAAATGAGCTTGTAAAAAATAAAACGCATTCATCTCTTGTTATAATCTGTGCAAACAGTCATTAGTTTTACAGGACAGTGGTGAAATAAAGCAGAGACGGAGAAAGACAGTTGTATACATCAGATTATTAAAAATCAACACAAAATGATTTTCCTTTTAGAAATATGCTACTTAGTAGTCTTTCATTTGTAATCTAGATTTGTTTGCTTCTGGAAGGAGGACACTATAAAAGGCAAACCTCATGAATATCACAATAAACAGAAGGTATGGAAAGTAAAGATTGGCCAACTGAGAATGTTAATAATGCAGCGATGTGCTCAGAAATGGAAATTGGCGTAAGTCTGGGCAGATATAAATACTATTTCTAAAAGTGGCACAACTATAAAACTCCCAAATGAAGGGGTTTATTACTCTTAAAAATGGGAAGAGAGTCTGCCTCCTCTTTTGTTATTTCTCCTATATTTGATTATCCCTTTGGAAGTGGGTGAGTAGAGTTGATATAGTAAGGGCAGGAGTATGGACGTTATATTTGAAGTAGAAAGAAATTTTCTGAGTAGAAATTTACACAACATTTTCATGAGAGCATTATCAATTGGATACACAATAAAAATATATCAGGCATAGTAGTAAGAAGCAATATTTTATTTTGGCCTGTGCTTCATCACACAAGAGAAAAATGATTGAAGAAAAACCTTACATGTCATCATGTATTCCAAAATGAAAACAAAGTGAATCTTGTGTTTCTTGTTTCTTCTTTTATGATTTAAATAATTAATAAGATACATAGCAATATGGGCCACTGCTTGTAATAATGTTATACTCAATGTGAACTGAAAGTATATAAATGATTATTATAAATGTATATATTCATATATACTGTGTCTATGTACCTATATGTCATTTATCTGAATGATATTTGACCATACTTCTTACAGTCAATCAGTTCAAATATTTTGCCTTTATTTAAATAAAATTAATGTATTACCTAATTATGACAAGAAGGTATTTTAAATTGAGATATAATTCATGTATTTTAAACATTCAGTTCAATAAATTTAAAGAAATGTATAGTTCCACATAACACTATCCCAGTCAAGCTATATAAAATTTTTTTTTTTTTTTTCTTTTTTTTTTTTTTTTTGAGTCTCGCTCTGTCGCCCAGGCTGGAGTGCAGTGGCCGGATCTCCGCTCACTGCAAGCTCCGCCTCCCAGGTTTACGCCATTCTCCTGCCTCGGCCTCCCGAGTAGCTGGGACTACAGGCGCCCGCCACCTCGCCCGGCTAGTTTTTTGTATTTTTTAGTAGAGACGGGGTTTCACCGTGCTAGCCAGGATGGTCTCGATCTCCTGACCTCGTGATCCACCCGTCTCGGCCTCCCAAAGTGCTGGGATTACAGGCTTGAGCCACCGCGCCCGGCTATAAAATTTTTTTAGCCTGAAAATTTCTCTACTTCCCTTCTTCAGTAAATTCCCCACCCTAATCTTACATGTGACTGTTTTCATTTCCATTATTATAAATTTATTTGACTGTTTTAAAACTTTCTATTAAGAATATAGTATTCATAATTTTGTGTCTGTTTTCTATTGTTCAGCACAATATTTTGAGATTTATTTGTGATATTGTATGAGCAGGAAGTTGTTCCATTTTATTGCTGAGTATCACTGAATATTATATGAACTTATTATTGGAAAGAATTTGAACAATATTTTCTTGCAGAGTATTTTTTCCTAACTGAACTTAACAGAAAATGAGGAGACCTGAGTTCTCGTCTCTATTTTATCATTCATCAGAATTTGAGTGTGTCTCTTCATCAAGCTAGAATTTCATCTTCATCTTTCTAATTAAAGAGTGGTTTTACATAATCATGGAACCTATTTTAACTCAAATATTCTAGGTCTAGTTTATGGTTGTCTCTCAGTTAAATATTTATTTCATTAAGAACTATCTCTAGATTACTAGCAAATTCATTCATCTTATGTCAATGAGGGGCATCTTCAACACAATTCTCAATTTCTAAGACAACAAAATTGCACTTTTTTGTCTTCCTTAGGTTAGCTTTTCTTTTCTTTTTCAGTTTTTATTTAAAGTTCAGGAGCACATGTGCAGGTTTATAATACAGGTAAACTCATGTCATGGTGAGTTTGTTGTACAGATTGTTTTGTCATCCAGGTGTTATGCCTAGTACCCATTAGTTATTTGTCCTGATCTTTGCACTCCTCCCACGCTCACTGTCCAGGAGGCCCTGCTGTCTGTCGTTCCCTTCTTTGTGTCCATATAGTCTCATTATTTAGTTGCCACTTGTAAGTGACAACATGTGGTATTTGATTTTCTACTGCTGAATTAGTTTGCTGAGGATAATGGTTTCCAGCTCCATCCATGTCCCTGCAAAGGACATGATCTCATGACATTTTATGGCTGTATAGTATTCCATGGTGTACGTTTTCTTTATCCGGTTTATCACCGATGGGCATTCCATGTCTTTGCTTTTGTGAATAGTGCTGCAATGAACATATGAGTGCATGGGTCTTTATGGTAGAATGATTTGCATTTCTTTGGGTATATACTCAGTAGTGAGATTGCTGGGTTGAATGGTAGTTCTGGTTTTAGGCATTTGAAGAATCACCACACCGTTTTCCACAATGGTTGAACTACCCATTCCCCAAGAGTGTATAAATGTTCCTTTTTCTCCACAACCTCACCAGTATCTGTTATTTTTTGACTTTTTAGTAATAGCTTTTACCCTGTGAACTATTTGTAGAGTTTTAAATAGAGATAAAAATTGATCAAATATTTTGAGTTAGAAGAAAGTTTTGGACTGAATGTGCACGTTAGAAATCTTTGGTTGACATATGAGGAAGAAAGCTTTGTATGTTGATGAATTGCCTGAGCAGAGTGTTAGAAATCAAAAGAGGTATCAATTCTGACTTCAGAATCTCTCAAAATAACCATTTCCACATGTAAATGTATTATAGATATTTATAGATATATCTCAGTACCTCCTCTTAAATATTAACACCCTGTGACTGAATTATCATAATCGGGCTAGTGGGGATTACTTCCTAGGTTTTATTTGAAAAAAAGAAAAGCTCTATTTCTGTTGAGGTTGAATGAAGGTAGGACGATAAAAATCTGGAACTATGTCCCAGGTTACATTACCTGGAAAACAGACTTTGAGCAGAAATTTGTGTTTAGAAAGTTTACTGGGAAGTACTCAAAATCTTCAATTAAAAGGGGGAAAAAGAATGAGAATCAGGCAGAGGGAGGGTTGGGTTCAGATAAGTCACAAAGCCCTCAGTCGATCCTCCGGAGCTCTGGAACTTGATGGCGCCACAGAAATCACCCCTGGAAGGGTAGGGAGGCAGGGATTTTCTTGGATACTGTTTGCCCCCAAGGAAAGAATTTGTCCTTGGGAAGGTGGATCTTCTCAGGTGGGCACAACTCCTAGAAAGAGACACAGCTGGCCCGGCGCGGTGGCTCAAGCCTGTAATCCCAGCACTTTGGGAGGCCGAGACGGGTGGATCACCAGGTCAGGAGATCGAGACCATCCTGGCTAACCTGGTGAAACCCCGTCTCTACTAAAAAATACAAAAAACTAGCCGGGCGAGGTGGCGGCGCCTGTAGTCCCAGCTACTCAGGAGGCTGAGGCAGGAGAATGGCGGGAACCCGGGAGGCGGAGCTTGCAGTGAGCTGAGATCCGGCCACTGCACTCCAGCCTGGGCGATTACTGGGGATATACCCAAAGGATTATAAATTATGCTGCAAGAAAGAGACACAGCTACCAAGAGGAAAAATAATATTTCAAGCCTAAAAGGAGAATCTAATGCAACAGATTATGAAGCTTGTCTAGCTAAGTATCACAGAAAAATATACATCAGAGAGATTAAAAAGTGAGTGCTAGACATGGTTTTGGGGGCTCTGAATCCTGCTATTTCTGAGTTATTACCTCATGAGTTTTTCATATTATAAGTTATAAAGATCTCCCATTTACTTCTTTCATTGTGATTTTTCAATGAGTTTTGCTGTCAGCAATTAATACATTGATTTAAAATTATTATTCACTCTGTTGAAGGATACAGAAGAAAACCAAGCTGATGAAGAAAAATATCAGGAAGCTTGTCTTCTGAAATCTTCTGAGAAAGATACGAGAAATTATAAGCATAATGGCTACAGCAAGATTGTAAAACTGAGGACTGTCTTTCACAGGTGAGCATTGTTAGAGTCTTACTCTTAATGAGGGAATTAGGATGGACAATAAACTTTCTAAGAATAGGATGAATTTAGGATGAGGCTTTCATTTGACCTTAATGGCAAAATTTTCCCGTGTGTTGACTAAAAAATGCTGCTTCTTCAGGTCTGGAAAAAAACACTCAAATGATTTAGACATCCAAGCATTACTTTAAAAAAAAAATCTTTCTTTGAAAATAGTACATCTCAGAAAGAAGGATGGGAACTCAATATTTGGAACTCTGTCTCCACTCTGTGCATGCTTTGTCAGCAAAATGAGTTTAGATCTTAACTTAGTTATTTTTAATTGCTAATAAATATCCAAAACAAGGGAGCTACATTGGCAAATATGATATTTCCTCTACTATGCCTTTGAAAAAAACACAATGAAAGTAAAAATATGGCCTCATTGCCAGAAATAATGTAAAGAAGTAAATTTCCCTTACAAATGCTCCTCAGTGATGCTTGGCAAAACCATTATGTAACGTCAAATTCTTACTTCAGAGGTAATATTTCAGTTCAATTATTTTTGCATCCAATTGATATTACCTATTTCAGAAACCCATTAAAACCAAAAAAAAGGGAAACATTTGGGACCTGGATAAAGAAGTCGATTATTGTCAGGAAGTATCATTTGCATTATTCTTTACAGCACTGTTTACACTTAGGCTGATCAGTAGTGACCCTCACTTTGGCGTGATGCAAATGTCGGCAGTATTGAAGAGAAGAAGAAAACAGCTAAATATATTAAAGAGAACAATATGGATTGTGCTACTTTAGCATGCTCAGATCTGAGGGGTTGTCAAGCTTGCAACTAGGTAGTGTGCCTAATTTTGAATTTAGTTAATCAATTTAGGCTTTTGTCCTAAGCATGACATTGGGTAGAGTTGGGGAGCTGCATGTTTTAAAGGTAAAGTTCAAGTTTGCTTTCCCAGTCAGGTAACTCAGCTAGGTAAATATCAGGTGAAAAACAAAAACAGAGAAAAGAAAAGAAAAGAAAGAAAAGAGAAAAGAACAGAAAAGAGGTACATTAACAAAATAACAGTTACATAGCAGATACTGTGGGCAAGAAATTGAGCTAAGGGCTTTAGAAATAAAGAGCAATAATTCAACTCATTTCATGCTTATAACAGTTCTATGAGATGAATGTCATTATTATCACCAAACGAAAATGAGATATTTCTGGCACAGAGCAGGCTATGTACCAGGAAGAGCCAGGGTTCAAACCTAATGCAATCTGTATTGAACCCCACACAGAGTTTAGGATTCTAACCACTACATTTTTGAAAGGTAAGTTTAGTTCTCTTAAATAAAAACGTAAATATTATGTTCCCATTTCTATCTCACTTCCCAACCCAAAGTAGGCATTAATCTAGTTATATTATAGTTATATTTTTATAGTTAGATATAGAAAGACTATAGTTGTATTCCAACTTATCAACTAATTCATAAAATTACACATAGAATATCTTCTCTGTAGTGGCTTTTCTCATTTTAGAGCTCAGAAATTTAGAAAATATTTTTTCACATCTGTTGAATATATAAGATACAATTATTTCTATAAATATATATTTTGGTTGAATATAGAGTTCTTAATAGAGAGGGTAAAATGACTCTTATAAATTCATTGGAAAAGAAAAGTAATTCAATATCCAGAAAAAATGGACTATTTAGAATATGAAATAATTTGTTTATAATAAGTATAATTTAAACTCTGAAAAAAGTATTTTCCATCAGATAGACATAAGTTTTGCCATAGAGCAAGAGTCTTAGCCAGATGATGTATTTGAAGAGCATATGATGTTCCTATTGCATTCATATAGTCATTTTGCCCTTTTCTTAAGATGTTCTAATTATTTGAGAAATTCCAGTTTCTTATTTTGTCATTGAGTTCCTTTTTCCTCAAAGTTTTTGGTGAGAAGCAGTCTGAAATTACAGCTAATGCAAGGACCCACGCTGGGCATAACCACCTTCCTGCTGCTAAGAGTGGATCACAGGGTCACCAGTAGAGACCTTGGTTTGTCTCACTCTGCAAAGGTTTTCTTCTACCAAGTTTAATGTCTCAAACCATCTGCTAATAGCAATGTGGTACATATGTAGAGTCCTTTATATTTATTATACTTTCAAGATATGTTTCTTTGTTTGCATCCAACTTTGAAACATAGTCACTAATTCCAAGTCAAAGCACTGTTATTTTACTAATTACATCTTTACATGTTATATTTCATTTTAAGTAATTCCTTAATTTTAATGTATAACTTTATGAAACTTTGCATTTAGATCAATATATCATTTTGAAGTCAAAAATGTTTCCCCATTTGTAAAATAACTATTGGCCTTGTTCTCTTCTCAGTCTCTCTTTTTATGTCTTTTTGTCATAAAGACTTATTGTTTTTATTCTGATCAATTACTATTTTTTTCAATTAATGCTTCTTATAAAGCTCAGTGACAATATACATGTCACATGTGCTCTCCTTCTCTTAAATACATAAAATCACAGTGCCAGAAAAGCATTATCCAAGTTAGTCAACAGATTTGGTAAAAACCGGCAATAAACAATTCTAGAACTGTTTTTAAACTCACCTCCACCCACCCTCAACCAGAAAAATCCAAATTTCTCTTATATGTTAATAGTGTATAGAGAACAGATTGATCCTGCCCCCAGCCCCACCTCCACCTCTGCCTCCCACCAATATCCATGCTAGGAAAGCGTGGGAACTCCACATCTAGAAGTTCAAGCCCAGAGATAATCATCTCATCACTTGGCTAGTGGGAGCTCTTTCTGTCTCTCTCAATCACTTTCTCAGTGGCTCTACAAGCTTATTTTTGAAGAAGTAGCTTAAGCCTTTGACGTAAATTTCCCAGTATGAAGAGCATTGCCTGAAACTTATACAAGTAGAGAAAAAGTAAATTCAAAGTGTCTAAAATACTTTTTAGTGTAATGTTCTACAGGAATGTGACTCAATAAGGCATTCAGCAGTGACTAATTTTGCAGATCTTGAGGACTCCTGTTGCATTTTGGTTTAACTTGTCAATATCTGAAATATTAGAAAATAGCTTGCCTGAAGCAACTAGCAAACTCTGGACTGAAAGAGCAATTGCAGATAAAATTTAACTTTTAACACTATTCCAGAGTTTAACTGTCATTTACATGATTGCTTAGAGTGACATTCCTGAACAGTGAGCTCTCAGGATAATTAAAATTTAATTTTCTTTAGGGATAGAATACAGGAGATTATGTTCAGCTTATTAGAGCTGACCCTTTATTCCTAGACAATTTTCCAGTTTAATTTGGCTTAGGGAGTACATAATGTATGTGGCCCTGGTTATTATGTAGTCCTGTACTTTTGTTCTAACAGATGCTGCTTTAAATGCCCAAATTAAAAGTTCTAAATTCCTTCACTATTACAGAAAGTAGCATCCTGCATGGGAAATAAAGGGAAAGAAAAAAATCAAGTGAGAATAGACTGTATTTTTAGACAAAAATAAAAATGTTCAGAAAAAAATAGCAATTATAAAATCATAAAATATTTGTAATTTTACCTTTAGATCTTATATTGGATTTTGTTTCTATTTTTATTTCTGGAACACAGAGCAATGCCTTAATTAACAAAAGTCTTTTAAAGTTTTAGAAAAATCATATTGCTATTGTAAAAACATGTTGTCTGAAACTATAATATTCAGTATCGTATAACTGGCCACGTATGACTACCTAAATTTTAAAGATTAATGAATTAAAATTAAATAAAACTTAGAATTCAGTTTTTAGTTGCATTGGTTACATTTTAAGTGCTTAATAGCCGTGGTTATCATATTGAACAGCACAGAAGAGAACATTTCCATCATCTATTGATTGGACAGCGCTGGCCTCGAATAATACTTCTGGTAAACCTCGTCGTTTCTCTTACATATGTTGGTGCTTTCTCCTTAAGTGTAGTTGCTTACTACTAGGTCTGCTGCTGCTTACTACTGGTTCTACTGTTTGCGGGCCTGAAAGTGACACCTTACCTTGTATATTTAGTTGATCCAGTGAGAATGTTGCAAAATGAACAGCAAGCCTGATGTCAAGACATCTGAAATTTCCTGATCACCACTGAAGAAAATGCCTAAAATCAGGGTAAGACTGAGGAGCAGAGGGTTTTTCTGGTGGGTTGAGGGTCTATTATGAAGACTGGAGCACTTGGAAGAAAATGAGTAAAAAGGCATATTCTATGCAGTCAAAGGATAAAGTTCTACCGAGGCACATCCTTGGCAAAATTCGAGAGTCCTTTGCAAAGCTGTGGTGATTGAATTGTGTAAGGTGGAGAGGGAGCTCCCTAGATCCCCTGCCTCATCTGTGCTTCCAAATCTTCTGGATGTTCCAACATTTGAAATAAAGAGGCTTTGACTGTCTAATGATTTGGGGATGTAGAGACTAAGAAAGTTAGAATATAATAGTGCAGGGAAAAATCGATTTGGGCCTTTCTTCTCCTTAGGAGAACAAAAACTAGAGATAATAGGTACAATTATGAGACTATTTTACAATATTCAGGGAACTCCCAGTCCTTTTGTAGTGCTATATTTTCACAGAATGGAAAAAATCTTGTGGAATATATTTTCTATTGTCTTTTCAGCAAATTTTAGAGATTTTTTTTCAAGTTTAAAATGAATTAAATTAAAAAAATTTTTTTTTCAAAAAAGAAAAATACATTAAGATGAATAAAGTTTAAAAATCATAATACTGAACATTCATATTCATATTTTTTCTCTATTTTTCTTCTTTTGAATAGGACTCTCAAATTAAAAATGTGACAATGTAAAACTGTAGCATCAGTGTCTAAGTCACCTCCTGAAAGGCGATAGGCCTGGAGATAGCAATAATAGGTATTTACCATTCCTTAACACTGCCACGTTTTAGCAGAGTGTTTCATATATGGTCAGAGGATGAGAAATAGGGAAAGCGTCCAGTTTTTGATATGGGGAAAAAAGAGGGAACTAAAAAAGCTCTGAAAACTTCTAGGGAGCCTGTTTATCAGAAGAAAAGCACCAGGAGCCAGGAACATTAATTTCTGATATGAAGTCTTTTACTGACTAGCTGTGTGAGTTAGGATAAATTTCTCTGCATGTTGGGAGTTGTTTTCTCAAATGCAAAATGAACAGTTTAGAACAGTAGTTTCCTAAGGTTCTCTGACTGTTGCATTCCTAAAAGTAAAATGAACAAGGGGAAAATCCTAGCTAGTAAAACACATAAGACTTTCACTGTAGAATGCCACAGCATTTCAACTTAGCCAAACAGTATTTTATGTTGTGTTGATACAGGCATGAAACTTTGGAAAAGTTCCATCAATGTAGACTGATTAAATATATTAAAGCTATGAGTATGTAATAAACCTTGTTTGTCCAGAAAAAAAGGGAACAATTTATATCATGTGGCACAGAAGTCTGTCTCTGGCAAGATAATAAAATTCTCTGTTTCTGCTATCTAACAAAAAAAGGGGACTGAGAATTTAAGTAAATAAAGTTGAAATTAAGCAAATGCCTGTCCAGAGGCAGAAGGAGATTAAGGGCTCTTTTTCATCAATATTTAATTTACTAAGACACTCTTTAGTTAAGTAACTTTCTTATACCACTTGACAGCTTGGTTCACCCTACAGTGAGCCAAGGCGATTCCTAAAATAACCACACTTATGCTACAGCATCTCATCAAGGTTTTGCCAACATGTTTTGTGTGACGTGGGAAAAGATATAGCCCTCTGTGCAAATCGTGAACCTAAATAAAGACGAAAACGTTCTTGACTTCAAAGTTCAAGCTGTGTGCATGACTCAGCCTGGTAGTGTCACAGCTTGTCAGCACTGCAACTTTTTCATTACATGTATTTCTTTGGGCTCTGTTTTAGGAAGATATTCAATTTAAGCCAAAGAAAGTTAGAGTCCCTTCTAATCATAAAACCGAACATTGAAAATAGCCTTCAGACCCAGAATTGCAAACATCGAGACACAACACAATTATCTGTCTTCCTTACTCTGACTGTTAGACTCAGATGCCTCCAAAGAAAATGGAAATGATATGGTCCTGGAGGGAAAACAAAGCAAAGTAAATCATTTCGCTTTCCAAGTTTTCAGGACTATCCTAATTTGTATACACTTTGCATTTCTCTTGTACAGGCTGTTGTTAACCTACCTTGATATCTTACATACTTGATGAGCTGACTGAACCTGACGCCTCTTCTCCTTGATCCTGAGACTATTTCTTATCCTCAGGAGCATCTCATTTATTTTACCAAGGAAAAGTTAAATTTAGCAAAAGGACCCTTTCACAGTTGAGAGTTCTTGCTGATCTGAGAGCCTGTCAAGGTGATTCTATGCCAACTTGGACCTGTGTGCAGTGGAAGCTTCCAGTCTTGCCAAATGTTGTGCTTATTTTGTGACAAGGATGAAAGTCACAGTTGGATTTAAAAGGAGGCCATCTAACTTATTTTATTCTTGTCTCAAGTCTCTGAATCTGTGTCTCCATGACTGAAAGCTTTGTAAATAAACAGGTGTCCACTTGTCCCAATGTGAATTAAAGTTTCATGGAGCCAGAGGGAGAGCTGATTTATTTAAAAAACGAAAAGTTATTGTAATACTTTTTTTTGGGTATGTGGAAGTAATAGTTACTCTATAATTTGTTCTGTACATATATTAACACCCATACTCGTAATGTTTTCATGGGATTTAGAGTAGGTGTGTTACATAAAAGAAGATAGATTTGACACATGAACTAGACAAGCTCAGGTCAATGTAAACAAATATCTATGGACTGGAAAGTTTTTTAGTAAGTACCAAAGAGAGGCCATATGATATGTTTCTGCTTTTATGTATAAGATATAAACACAAAATATGTATGTAAGTAAACAAAACAATATTCCCCCATTTATTATTAATGTATCTGATATAGTAATGCACAAACACACATGCACGTTTATGCAAAATCATATTTTCTTCTAACGAATTTCCCCAAGCACCTAAGAATTCTGTGTTTGAACATTAAGCATATTAGGTACCTGCATTTACAACCACTTCAGCAAACTAAATTCCCACAGTGCCTAATTTACAACAGTACAATAACTTAGGCATTTAGAGATGCATTCAGTGGGATTACCTTGTTTTTACCACTAAATTTAGGTTTGGGCCATGATGTGGTATTAACTGTAAAGTCAATTTTAAGAGTTTTGAAATATATTAACATATAATATGCATAGCTACCTAATACTCACACAATATAGAAAATATCCTATCTTGAATTATCTTAGTAATTATATTCCTTAACACATTTTAAAACCTTTATTATTTATGAATATGCTCATTTTCTAGGTTCATCTCATGTAGCATATGCATCAACTTTTTATGTAGGTATTTAAGGAAATAAGCATAAGTAGGTATCTTTGTCATACATATTATTTGTTTTACAAGCACTTATATTTCCTGGTTGGAGATTTCAGAAATTTTACTACAGGATGATCAATTATTTAATTTAAATATATAAATTATTTAATTACAAATACAACCACAGCAGGTTGTCAAAATACTTCACAAACAGAAACCAAAAAAAAAAAAAAAACCATTGTGTCTGTTTTTAAAACTATCTCAATAATTAGTCTCATGAAGCTTTCATTATTTGAGCAACTTAATTATTTAAATCTATGAATGAATGAATCTAATGACACAGTATTGAAATTTCACTCTAAATGTACAAAGCCACTTTACTCATGGATGTCTTAGCAGCTGGGTGGCCTAAGACGGCCTCATTCACATGTGCAACATTTGGAAGCTGTTGGTATGAGGTCAGAGGAATTGCTAGGACCCAGGTGACTCATTCCACAGTTGACTCTCTCAGGCATTCCACATGGTAGTCATAGGATTCCAATAGCAGTAAGGGCATAAACACTTTCAAGCAACTTACTGTACCACATTTGCTATAAACCACTGACTAAAGCAAGGCACATCACCAAGACTGGACTCAGAGTGTGAGGGGTGTATAATGGGCAAAGATTCAGGGGGCAGAATAATTTGTGGTCTTTTCCATAGTATTCCACAAGAGTCCTAAAGGTTTACATCCTACTGAAGGAGCTACCTTTCTAAGCCATTTATCGTTTGTTTTATACTTTTATCTTATTGTGCTGAGAATACTTAACAGAGATCCACCCTCTCGACAGTTTTTGTAAGTGTACAATGTATCTCTGTTGATTATAGGGAGTAGGGAAACAGGAAAATGGAGAGTCATTAATTCATGGGCCTAAAGTTTTAATTAAGCAAGATGAATATACTCAAGAGATAAGTCTCGGAAAAAAAAAAAAGGCACTAGGTGAGGTGATAAATATGTCAATCAACTTGTTGGAAATGTTTTTGCAGTATATACATAAATCAAAATGTCACATCATATACTTTGAATATACACAATTATTTATTTGCAATTATACCTCAATAAAGCTTGAAAAAAAGGTAAATATTTCATGTCTTAAAGATAATGAAAATGAGCTTAAGTAGCAGCTTTATAGATATAACCAAAGTTTAAATATCAGGAAGCATAATTAGCAAATAGAAATGCCAGGGATGAAGTATTATAGGAGAGCTAGTATAATGGGCTTGCCTCTTATACTTGTGAGGGATATTGGGGTGATGGGGCTCCTTAAAAATATTTATTGCATTATGTATGTATGTGTGTGTATGTATGTATATGTGTGTGTGTGTATATATATATAAATATATGCTTTCTGCTATAGCTGCAAAAAAACAGTGTCCCTTTCTTACTCATACTAACCGGATATGGTGTTTTCTAAATGTGGTCCCTGAGCCAGATGCAATGGTACAATTTGAGATGTCTGTGACAAATCCAGCTTTACAAGTCCTATTCTCGAGATTTTTGACTCAGAAACACTAGGATGGTGCTGTGTAATGCATCTCAAACATCTCAAACGCTTCTATGCAGAAGAAAGGGTATGTGGTGGTTCAAAATCAACTTTTATTCCTTAAAGGGTTAGCACCAACAATATTTTGTATTTGTTAATGTATTTCTTCTCACACTTTCCAGGCATTTCTTCTCCTTCTGTATGCCTAAATGTATAGTGAATCCCTTCCTACAAGCAACAGAAATATTATTTATACTTTGAAATTACTTTTCAATCTTAGAGTCTCTCATTTTTGAAAATAAAAAAAAAACTTTGAATACCAACACTGAGAAGAATTATGAAAATGAAATCAATGGATTATCATAGGGTCTGACTATTAAACGGATTTGCTATTTCTGGTTTGTACCTTTCAGAGCTGTGTTTCACAAGGGGGGAATGATGTTTTCCTTCCAAACTCACTTTTTTGAATGGGATTTTTAAGTTTGTATCCAACTATTGTCACTATAGACATACAAAAATGTAGGTAGGTTTTGTAAACGTAACACGACGGAGCACATTGCTGTATTAAAAATAGAAGTCAGACCTTGTGACTTCCTGTGGAGGCTTCTTGTGACAACACAACATTTCAAGGCACTGAACCAGGTAAGGAAACGATCTGAGGAGTCTTCTTTCCTAAGGCTCTCCATATGTTGGGGTGGGCTTGGATCCAGTCCTACCAAGAAGTTGGGGAACTAACTAATGGCTCCTGGTGTTTCTTCCTGCTGACAATTCTATATGCCATTATAAATCTTTCAAGATACGCAGTCCTCTAAAGAGGTTTTGAACAATTAAAAATTAAATTTGTAATAGAAGCAGACAGTGAGCACTCTCAATCATAATTTTCAAAATAAAAAGCTTTCCTGTCACCTTATTCACTTATCTAAATACGCAACTATCAGCACTGAAGTTTCTCAACTAGAAACTTAGGGGTGCATGAGCTATAATCAGAGTGGCGAAAAGGCAGGAACAGATTGTCTTTAACATCAGGCAAGAGTGTTATCTTGGACTGTCTGCTCAGCCTGAGGTGCTTTGACACTTCTTTCTAGCACACCTAAAAATACTTTTTTTCCCCTCCTGCTGCTGCAATCACAAGCTTTAAGTCAATCAAAAGAGCACATAATTTCTTTTCTGAATATATCAATGAATAGCATCTTTGAAGTCTTAACCACACTGTCCTTATTGAAAAAGAGTAAACAGCACAAAGAGTAAAACATTTTCCTCAAATCATACACACAAATACTTAAAAATAAAGGAGGCATATATTTTTTACAAACTCTGTGTAAAAATTAAAACCTCAGCGTTTTCTGTAAAATATCAAGAAAAGCAAAGAAAATATATTGAATTCTTAGGAGAATTAATCATGAACACCAAAAAAAACCTAAGGAAGACTGTGTATTGTGAAAACATTATTTACCAGAAATAAATATTCAACTAAATCAATGTTTTAAACATCAAAAGGCACAAACATTTCAAGCCTTTTATGTATTTGTTTATTCAGTCAATACACTTACTGTATGCTGGACACTGTGCAAATGCTGAGAACCCAGGACAATTCTCCAGAACTTACTAGCTAATGGCAGAGACACATATATTAATGTCATTAAAATTACGAAAGAAAAAATACAAAGAGTGATGATAGCAAGTTGCATGGCTATATAGTTTGAGGGTCAAGAGAAGCATAATAGAGAAATAGACATTTGAGTTCAGATCACTTTGTGCTCTATGAAACTGAGTCACAATTCTTTTGTCTGAGTTACTATCCCTTCTGTGTTTTCATAGCAAACCATGTGTGCACATTAGCCATAATGATATGTTGGTTTTGCTGATTTGACTTCTACACTTGAGCAGGGAGCTCATGGAGAGAATGGACTATGCACTATGCATTCTGAGTCTTCTAAACACCAGCACATGAAATACAGAAAGCTGTCAATAAATGGCTACCAAATGAATAAATGACGCAAATGAGTACTTGCATAATATCTTTGAATATGTGTATTTTTGAATTTCTATAAATGTGCATTTATAGATATTATTTAATCAACTAGCACCAAAGTTCTTCTTAGGAAGGAAATACTATTTAGGAAATCGTGCTTCTTTGATGTGGAAAATGAGACCCTGAAGCTATACTGTGAAAACAAACAGCAAAAGGAAACTAATAGCTAAGCTTCTATGCTTTAAAAAAAAAAAAATGAAGATAAATTTGGGAGTGTGAAAGTGGAGAAAGGTGAAGTATGGAGATGGAAGTGTGAAGAAGGTAAATCATAGGCAGGGAGACAGAAGACTAGGCAGAAAAATGGCCAGGCATAATTTTACAGGGACAGAATGACCAAAATGCTGCTAAATCACAAAAATATCTAATAAGGAATTTTAAATATTTATATTTCTGTAAGGTAAAATCTCCTCTATTCCCAAGGTCCAGTAAATTCTATAATCTTGTCTTTGGAAAACACAAGTAAAATGATCTGAGTTTGATTTATGACTTAGTGCAAGGGAGAGAAAAGAAAATGACCCTGAGGGATGGGGTAGAGCAAAGATGAAGGATTTATCAAGAGGATTTCCAGGTCTGGATATTATGAAGTTACTGGTACTGGACCAGCTACCTTATGGCAGGCAACCATAAAGCTGGGCAAAATATATGAAACAAGTTCTTTCTTTATTCATTCACAGTATAATTATTGAGCAATTTCTCTGTCCTAGACACGGTGTAAGTGCTATCAACAAGCGGCACAAGTTTCTGATCTTTAACAGAATAAAAACTCACAAAGTAAGCCTCATATCTGCCCTGGCCAAATCAACATTTACAGTGCATGAAGCTACAGTCAATGAAGGGCAAATACATCCTGCTCAGTTTTGATTAGAGTTTGGAACAGCTGCTATCACTGGAATGTCAGGTGCCGTGCATTAGAGAGAAAGAAATTGTGCAGAAGGAAGCATGAGGGTCCCTCACGCATCCTTGTTTGAGGATTGTGCTGCATATACACGTGATTGAATTTTCAGAAAACAGTTGCTTCTGTGTTGAGAGTGAAGTTGAGCTTATGGAGGTAAGGAGAACCGGCAGATTTTGGGGAGCTAGCTTGACCAGAGTGGAGGGAGATTGCTAACACCTTAGTAAGACCTTAGGCATTCCACAGAGACACAAAAAGAGCCAACTTATGAGTGAGGACCACACCATATAGTAAAGGCTTCTCTATACTAACCTTAATAAAGCTTAAAACCAAGACTTAAAGAGATCAATACTTTGGAGTTTGAGACCTGCCAAGTTTGAAGTGGTTGAGGAATACTGAGATTTGTACACATTGACTTTCACAAAGCATACAAAAAAGCCTGTACAATTTCAAGGTGATCATCCAGTAATTCGACTATTAGAAAAACACACACACACTTCAGAGAGAAGGTAACAGAATCTGGCATCTCTATAATGTATTGTCTACAATAGCCAGTACACAAGCAGAAATGTGATCCATGTTCAGGAAAAATAGCATTCAAGGAAAACTAACCCTGAGATGGCTCAGATGTTCAATTTAGAAGACCAAATCTTTTTAAAAGCTAGTTTAAATATATTTTAAAAATTAAAGAAAATATAGTCAACAAATTAATGAGTGACTAGATAGGGATCTCAGCAGACAATCAGAAAGTAATAAAAGTAATCAAATCAAAATTCTAAACTCAATGAAATAGAAAAATTTCACTGGAGGTATTTAACAGTATATAGAGATTGTAGAAGAGAAAATCAGAAGACTTGGAGACAAATTAATAGGAATAATCCAGTCTGAAGAATAGTGAAGAAATGGGGAAAAATGAACAAAGTCTAAAGGTCAATGTCATATAATTTATCATACATCTGACTGGGATTCTGAAGTAAGAAAATGAGGGAGAAGGAAATAGCAAATGAAATCACATTTGACAACTTGCAAGCTATACTGTAAAACACCACCTTTCACTTTAAATAATCCCAGAAAGCCTCAAGCATTTGAAACATAAAGAAAAGTGCACACGGTCCCATCATAATCAACCTGCTAAAAAGTGAGTATGGAAAAACCACCATGAAGGCAGCCAAATAAAACAGAGACTTTACACATGGAGGAAAGAATGATGCAAGTTATTACTGACATCTCTTTTAGAAAGAGTAAAGGACAGAAAAAATAGAATGACCACTTAAAATTACTTTAGAAAAGAGAAAACTGTCCACTCAGATTTTTATACTGTGAATCAGATCCTACAGGTTATTTTATATTTAAACTTCTAACTTTATTAAGAGTATTACTCACCTTAATATTTAAAAATAATTTTAAAGACATTATTTAAAAAATAATTTTAGAGCAGTTTTAGGTTTACAACAAAATTGAAACGAAGGTACAGAAGTTTCCCATATACCACATGCCCTCACACATACTTACTCTCTTCCATTGTCAACGTATCACACCAGAGTGGTACATTTATTACAATTTCTGAGCCAACATTGACACAGCATTTTCACCTAAAGTCCATAGTTGGCATTAGGGTTCACTCTTGAACTCTTAGTGTTATACATTCTGTGAATTGGGACAAATGTATAACAACATATATGCACCATAGTATTGCCATGCAGCACATTTTAACTGTCCTAAAAATCCTCTGAGCTCTACCTAGTCAACCCTTCCTGTTCCCTAACCACTGAAAGTCGCTCATCTTTTTCTTGTCCACAGTTTTGCTTTTTCCAAAATGTGATGTAGTTGGAACCACCCTATCGTATGTAGCCTTTTCAGACTGGATTCTTTCACCTAGCAATATGAATTTCACTTTCCTCTGTGTCACTTTACAGCTTGCTACCTCATTTCTTTTTGATGCTGAATAATATCCCGTTGTCTGGATGCACCACAGTTCATTTGTTTTTCACCTTCTTAAGGATATCTTGGTTTCCTCCAAATGTTAAAAATTATAAACAAAGCTGCTGTAAACATCCATGTGTAGCCTTTTGTGTGGACATAAATTTTCAATTCCTTTGGGTAAATCCCATGGATCATGGTTGCTGTATTGTATGGCAAAAATGTGTTTTGTCATGTAAGAAGCTGCCAAACTATCTTCCAAAGTTGCTGCATAATTTTGCATTCCCACCAGCAATTAATGAGGGTTTCTGATTTTCCACATCCTTGCCAGCGTCTAGTATTGTCAGTGTTCTGAAAGGTCATCCTAACAGATTTGTAGTGGTATCTCACTGTTGTTTCCATTTGTATTTTCCTGATGACATATGATGTGGAACATTTCTTCATATGCTTGTTTGCCATCTGTATACCCACTTTGGTGAAGTGTCTATTAATGTCTTTGGCCTGTTTTTTAATTGAATTGTTTGTTTTCTTCTGATTAAGCTTTAAGAGTTCTCTGTATATTCTTAATAATAATCCTTTATCATATATGTCTTTTACAAACATTTTCTCAAAGTCTGTGGCTTGTCTTCTCATCTTCACATTCTCTTCTACAGAGCAAAAATGTTTGTTTTAATGAAGTCCAGTTGTATGGTGTATTTGGTGTATCTTAAAAGTCATTGCCATACCCAAGGTCATCTAGGTTTACTCTTATGTTATCTTCCAAAAGTTTTATAGTTTTATATTATGCATTTGGGTCTATAATTCATTTTTAGTTAATTTTTGTGAAAGTTATAAGATTTGTGTCTAGGTGTATTTTGGTTTTTTGCATGTAGATGTCCAGCTATTACAGCATCACATGCTGAAAAGACTATTTTTCTTCATTGTATTGTTTTTGCTCCTTTGTCAACTATCAGATTACTATAGTTATGTGGGCCTGTATCTGGGCTCATTATACTACTTTAGCCATGTATTTGTTTATTCTTTCATCACATTGTCTTGATTACTGTAGCTTTACAGTAAGCTTTGAAGTCAGGGAGTGTTAGTTCTCAACTTTTTTCTCTTCTTAAACATTGTTATTCTGGTTTTTTTTTTATTTTGGCCTCTCCATAAAAACTTCAGAATCAGTTTGTCTATATTCACAAAATAACTTGCTCAGATTTTCACTGGAATTGCACTGAGTCTACAGATAAAGTTGGGAAAAACTAACATCTTGATAATACAGAGTCTGCCTATTCATGAACGTGGACTATCTCTATTTATTTCATTATTTTATTTCTTTCATCTGATATTTTATAGTTCTCATATAGATTTTATCATAATTCTTTTTAAAATATGAATGTTACTACTGAAAATACTGCATCATTTGGTTATTAAACATTCAACTAACCATTATCCTATTATTTTGCTTGTTTTTATGCTTTTGCAATTATAGATTGTTTATAAATCAAATTCATTTCCTCAGAATACATATATAAAGATTAATTCTGAGGCCAAGGGTGAGAGTATTTCAGATTTTTATAACTAGTTCTACTTATCTCAAAGGTAGTTATACTAATGTACACTTTATTACTGTAGTGCCCAAGAAATCATTTTAATATACTTTGCTAATATCAGAGGTGCTCATTTAAGAAATAATCTGTATCAATTATAGAAGTGAACAATTACATCTTTGCTTAAATTAGTAGATATTAATTATTCAAAATAATTTACATTTTTCATATGTTTATTGCCATTGTATTTCTTGTTTTGCTAATATTCTATTGACATGAATCAGATAGTCTTGATTGTGGACAAGTCAAAGAAGAAAGGAGTTCATATAGTTAGGACTCTTTATACAATACTTTATTTCACAAGCATTAGTATTCATTAATATTTGTAAATTTAAAATGTCAAGTATGGTTATGCTATGTCAGTGATCAATAGTTATTATTTACTATTATCTTTTTCAAGGTTAATGAGAACCTTATGGGTTATTCAAGACTATAATAAACACAAAACTGGTCTTTGTACAAACTTTGTACAAATCTACCTCTAAAACATTCCTCATGAGGCCAGGTGCGGTGACTCATGCCTGTAATCGCAGCATTTTGTGATCATCTTGTTAGATAAACTTTGGGAAGCTGAGGGGAGTCAATCACCTGAGGTTAGGAGTTCAAGACAAGCCTGGTCAACATGATGAAACCCCATATCTACTAAAAATACAAAAAAGAAAATAGCCAGGTGTGGTGGCGGGCTGTAATCCCAGAAACTTGGGAGGCTGAGACAGGATAATCTCCCGAACCCATGAGGCAGAGGTTGTAGTAAGCTGAGATCATACCGCTGCACTCCAGCTTGGGCAACAGAGCTGGACTACATCTCACACAAACAAACAAACAAAAAATTCCCTGTGGATTTTCTTTTCTTTTCTTTTCTTTTCTTTCTTTTTTTTGTGTGTGTGTGTGTGTGTGTGTGTGTGTGTGGAGAAGTTTCCATTTCTTATCACAAGGTAGAAAATACAAAAACAAAAAACAAAAAACTCTTGGCAGGATGAAATTAAGTATCTTAGAATTAAGTATCTCAGAATCTTGTGCTTAACAGACTAGCCTGAATACAGAAAACAAACTGTTTCTAAGTCAATTATCTGAAGAACAACTAAATTAATTTCACACTTCAGCTTATAGGGTTTTATTTGGTCACTGGTAATACTATATCACTTTTCTCTCTGTCTCTCAAAGTTCAGATATGTCAGTTATAAAATATCTATTGATTCATAAGAGCAAGCAAAACTGTTTCAGCAGATCTGGTGGCTAAGGAGAAAACAATTACCTCCTTTGTTTTGCAACTCTGGTGAACATTACATGAGATACAACTGATATCAAATGTAAAAGGATTGTAAGAAAAGTGCTTCAAAGTATTTTTGAATGTAAGGTCAATTATGTGGAATACCTTTCTGCCTTGTTGGCATCACAATAACACAGGTCTCCCTTGTCTGTCACTACCCTCTAAATCCAAGGACTTGATTTAATTGTATTATTATTATCAAAGACTTACTCATGTTGGATCTGGACCAAGATTACTTAGAAACAAAGCAGTCCTAGACCCTTGGTAACATATCAATGGGCAATCCCAAAATGCTTCTCTATTATCAATTGATAAGGCTGATTCAATTTTTAAACATGAATTAATACAGAAAAATGGAAGGTAAAAGGGTAAAGCAGCATGCAAATAATCCTAACTTTACAGTGATCTTTCATGAATGGACGAGGGCTTGTTTGCTAAGGTAAATGTCACACAAATGTTGAGAAATAAAAAAGCAAGCAAGTCTTGTTAGACAAGCTTCTCCACCAAACCACTTTGGGATGTATTCTAGGAGCTACACTATTTTTTTGTTTGTTTGTTTGTTTGAGGATAATGACATAAAATGATACCAATCCAGGTGAGGTTGCTGCATGCAAATATACTAAACACACTGGAGGTACATTTCTATGGTACATTCTATGGCCAGAAAGAGACAAGCATTTTATTAATGACATAGAGGTAAGGCCTTCTATGTCCCATTGTTTTATATCTGTGGGGGAAAAACGTTATGATTTTTTTTTTCCACGTGCTATGGCAGTTAGTGACTGAGATGGCAGCACCTTGTCCAAGGACATTCAACAACATACAGCACATTTTCCTATAATAAACTATGGAAGATGTAAGACACGCTCATTAATCAATCCTAATCTCAGTGGAACAGGGTATCATGAGACACTTTTTTTCTTGCCCTGTTCTTTAATAACACGTTCTCATAAAGAGAATATTGAATTATACAGCTTGAAAGTGGTATGCCATTAAATGAGATGCAGTGCTCGGGGCTCCTAATTGCATAATCATGAATTTATACATCACTGTTTTCTAGAAGAATTTAAAAAATCAGCACATGTTTTCTCATTTACTCCCATACTTCAGCTAGGATTAAGGATCAGGATGGAAGTCTGTTTATGTGACCTCTGCAAAGACCATCCAGGAGAAACCACGTAGGATGCTCTACTTTAAAAAGACAAGTAGGGAATGTATCCAAGACTTGCTGTCAATGAAATGAAATGGTTGGAAGTTATTTTTGCCCTCCCCTCAATTAGGTGAGCAAACAGTTTATTGAGCATATTGATTAAACTGTTTTCCATCTTCTCTGGGTTTCCTCAAGTAGCAAAGTGCCTGCAGAATCTATAGGCTGAAACTTCACATTTTGAAGTTGATAGTTGAAGAAAGAGTTAGGTTTTTTTTGTTTTTTTTTTCAATAAGGTGAAGCAATTCAATTTTGGATTCACACTGCCAGAATCTGTTTAATGCTTCTCTGTATTTATGCAATTAGTGTATGCTTTAAAAAATGTTGCTACGTATAGATTCTTAATCATTTCAAATTAGGACTTAACCACTGTTTAAGCAAATAAAGGTAGGGAAAACATTTTATTAAATACTTTCGTATTACACTACAAAATCTCTCATATTTTACAGACAAAATGTGAGACAAAGTAATAATTAAATCCTCTTTTTAGGTCATAGATCACGCACACATGCACATACACACAAAACACATTTTCTATGTGGAGAATATATATGTTTTAGAGAATAACAGGAATGCTCTACCAAATCTGACCTAAAATAAAAATCTGTCTTTAGTTTTTCTCCTGAAAATGTATGTGAACTGAGAAATTTCCCTTGACTATAATGATTGATAATTTATTGTGTGCAAATAAAGAAGAATGTATCAACTTCCATGAAGCATATTTCCATGGGAAAAAAAAACTATATGAAAATATGCAAATGTAAAAGGAAAGGTAAAAAGTATTTAAGGAAGATTTTCAAAATGAAAGCTTATGCAGAAAGAAAATGTAGTTTACTTTTTCTTCATTTTAGTGAGTTAACAGCAATTAATATTCCTATTCAATTCAATTCAACAAATATGTATTGAGTAACTGTTTATTGGGTGGATGCTGGAAATAGAGGAACAAATAAAACACAGGGCTTCTCTCCAGTTATTCATTGTTTAGTTCAAAAAGAAATTTGAATACTGTGGTAATATACCTGTGACATCAAGTTATCAATTTTTAGTCTTTTGTACTTTATCTTAATCTTGCACTTAAGTGAAACTGCTTGCTAGTCCCACTGTGAATAATAAATTCCAGAAGTTTATTTATATTTAAAAATAAAAATTATGTGTAACCTCTTCATTGTATGGGCTGAATGATGTTTGGATGTTGGAATTTTGTTTCCCACACAGTGTGTCAGAAAACAATGAAGCTGCAATTTCAACTCTATCTCTTCTGGTGTTCATGATTGGATAAGGCTACTAATTATAAGAGCCAAACATGTCAAGAGGAGGCAAAAATGAAGAAGCATGGTGTTCTGCTGGCTCCCTCATTTGCTACAGACAGCTGCATTTAGTCATGATGGACTAATTAGCTCTAGTTATTTTTGTTATTATTTCAAGGGCTTTGCTAGAAGGATAGAAGGAATAGTATGGCAGACAAAAATAATATCTCCTGTATGATCTATAGATTTAGAGGTATCATAGTAAGTAATGAGGAATCTACTCTTCTCTGTGATGGCATGATGAAAATAACATCTTCAAAATAACCAAAAATGAAAAGAAATCTGTAACATGGATAAATAAAATTCTATATCTATCCCACTGACTTGCATTAAAAGTAGAATCAATAAAACGTATGGTAAACAAATGCCCTTATAATTTTAAATAGTAAAACATTAAACTTTTAGTACTTTGCCAGTATGAGAATTCTTTACTTAATAAGCACTACAAATTTATTTCCCAAAGAGTTTTGTCCTATGCATTTTTCAGGAATACGCAAACTATCATGTTTTCTCACCATCTCTTAAGGGTGGAATTCCTAAGAAATTAACTGCAGAAAGATACATGTAACTTATTAGGTTTTAGGCTAGAATGATCCCTTCCACATAGCAATACACGTAGAGTCAAAACCATGTGTAGAAGAAGAAAAAGTAAATGTGTATGGCTCTATTCAGAGGCAACTGGCTAGGCCACTGTTTTCACCATAAGTCCCATGTTTGGCTTTAATAATAACAATTACAAGTAGCCGTAGAATGTACTTACTGTGCTATCATTAATTCATGCGGTCAAAATGCTGCTGAGTTGGCAGATAAGTGCAGCCCAAAGCCTAACTTTCATAACTCTGGTAACGATCAGTGGGGCACGCAAGTATCTTCAAGTCACATAATTGTGGTGATCTCAGTATGCTCAGTGCTGGTGGACCGTTGCCCATACCACTAAATCAGCATTCACAGCACTATGCACATATGGCACAGTTGGAGTTCAGTGGGGGCCTAGGACTTTGTTCACTTGGGGGCCAAGTCACTCTTAACCTCCATAAAAGACATCCCTTTAAAGAACAGGGGAAAGGTCACTGCAGCTCATGCCAAGTGTAAAAATGAGAACTACAGACAGGAAACACTGTTCAGATGTTGTAGGGCTGTAGGCCTGTTTTATGTCTGCTCTGAGCCCTCTGTAGCTACAGGAGACCAGAGATGTACTCGCCATCCCCATTTATGCTAGGCCCGCAGCCCAATGGATCCAGACATTAAAAGCAGGAAAAATCCAGGGGCTAATCAGGAATTGCCCGTCTCAAAGGTAAGACATGAAATACTGCAGTAGGACATTGTGTGATTGGAATTGTGACTGTGATGTGTTGTTGTGGGTTGCAGATTGAGTGTTCAACATTATGAATGTGTGACACCGAAGCAGGCTGAAGCATGACTGCATAACTACTTACTCCCAAGTCACTCATAAAATTGAGATGTGCCTCTCCTGAGAATAGCAGGGAGCAAAAATTATAAATAAAATAAATGTTCAGTGTGTCTGAATTAATGAGCATATATTAAGATCACACATAACTAGGAGAAATAAGAAAACAGAACAACTGAGATTTTCCTGAGTAATAGGGAAAAATAGGGGAAGTTATTTTTATTATCTAATTGGTAAAAAGGCCCCAATTTTTCTGTCAAAGTTTGTAAAAGAAAAATACACACAGGTTCCAAGCACGGGGGAGTGTTGTGTGGTAAATGTGGAAAATCACTCAGTGGGGAAATATACTTCACACACAAGAAGATGCTTATAGACAAAAGTTGAAATAAAAACCATATTAAATGGTGTGACTTTAAGGTACTTTTCTTTATTAAACTAAAAGTTGTAACTAGTTTTGTAAGTAAACTTATATCATAGTTTATTTAGTTTGAATAACCAGATAGCCAGTCTATGTCAGTAATATGTATTTATCTCCAAGCAAACTCTATTTCTAGTAATTGACCTACCTTCCTTCCTTCTTTCCTTCTCCTTCCCTTCCTTCCTTTCTTTTCCTTCCTTCTCTTTCCTTTCCTTCCTTCTCTTCCTATTCTTTCTTCCCCTCCTCTTCCCTGTCCTTCCCTTGTCCCTCACTGCCTCCCTCCTTTCCTTTCCTTCCCTTCCCTTTCCTTTCCTTTCCTTTCCTTTCTTCCTTCCTTCCTATTTTTTATTTTCTTCTATCCTTAGAAGAGGGAAAAAGAAAATTGGCAAATGGATTTAAGAGACTTTTAAAATTAAAGACTATATATTTTTTTCTGTCATTCAAAGATATGAATTCAGAATTTGGGAGTGAGGGGAAGCTCAGAACTTGGGAGTGGGGAGGATTAGGTGCTAAATTTGTAAATGGCATCTATTTTTTAAACTGTGGACATTACCCTTCATGTTGACATACATGAAAACAGCCATGCATTCAATGGATGCCAAGACAGAGATGACGGTTTATGATACATTTGCCATTTTAGCAAGCAGTGTGCTTCAAAATGCTTTAGTCACAACATGAAGTTGTGAGGGACAGATATATATTTATTAAAAAATAATTTCCAGTTCACAAACTTACAAACATGTGTGTATTTTTTTGTGAGGAAAAGGTAGTTATGAAGTCTTATAACAAGAGACTATTACATCAGGTGAAAAATAAAAGATATTCAACCTAGAGTGAATTATGATAAGCATTCATTTTTGCAAAATTTGTTGTGATAGCACAGTGGGCTCCTCGTGCTCATCTCTCTAGAAATCTTCCACCCTCAGTATGCCCATGCTGGTGTGTCTGAAGATTTATTTGATTTCTTTATTTAGATGTATGTAATTTACTCATTGTGCATGTTTTTGATTATTTGATCCATTAAGAAATGCATTTCAAATTATTATCACATAAAATATACATCTTTTTATTTGCCTTTATATTTTGCTCACAGAGGAGAAAAATTGTGCATTGTACCATATAGCTGTAAAACACACGTATATTTACATATATGTAGCTATGTGTATACCTCAGTTACGTATGTGTATATAGATCCACACAATTTAGCGGTCTACTTTTATTTTAACCTTTTATTATTGTATTAAAATAAACTTAAAAATTATTTTCCCCTAACACTTTTTCTCACGAATAAAGAAATTAAGGTAGAGATAAGTTAAGTGTTTGGTGCTATATCACATTGTTTATTAGCAGCAGAAACATCAAAATTCCAGTTCACTGCCTCCTTCATGAGGGCTTTTTTCACACGTTACTTAAATTTTCCTTCAAATTCAGACATATTTGAAACCATTTCATGTATTGAGACCCTGAAATTCTCCTTTTATTTCTTTTTAAAAATGTTTTTATTATGCTTTAAGTTCTAGGGTACATGTGCACGACGTGCAGGTTTGATACATAGGTATACGTGTGCCATGTTGGTTTGCTGCACCCATTAACTCGTCATTTACATTAGTATTTCTCCTAATGCTATCCCTGCCCCCCGCCACCCCCTGACAGGCCCCGGTGTGTAATGTTCCCCGCCCTGTGTTCATGTGTTCTCATTGTTCAACTCCCACCTATGAGTGACAATATGTCGTGTGTGGTTTTCTGTCCTTAGAATAATGTTTGCTTAGAATAATGCATTCCAGCTTCATCCATGTTCCTGCAAAGGGCATGAACTCATCCTTTTTTATGGCTGTATAGTATGTTATTTCTTTCAGTTTGTGATTGAATCATAAAGTTCTTTGCTAACTAATGTCACTTGAACAATTATTTTGAAAACATCAAGATAGATTCTACTTATCTCATGTATATAAGTTGGTTCTACTATGTTTCTTTGGTTCTTTTACGGGCTATCAAGATATATTCTTGAGTACAATGAAAGCATAATGAACTTATATAGGTAATCGTTATTTCTATTATTAGTTATATTTTGGCAATTATAAAAATGAATAGCTTGATACATTTTGGTATCTTTGACGTCACTCTGGAAAGTTATATTGACATAATTAATGATCACTTTTGTGTTATGTGATAAACAGATGTACCTGTCTCTACTTAGTAAAGTCAATTAAGTGTCCTCTGTCAGTCACAATGATCAGGTCCCAAATGACAGAGATGCTACCTTGCAGAATTGATTCTATAAGGCTTCCAGCATCAACAATACAGCAAGATATTTAGAATTTTCATCAGTGACCTAAGTAATGTCTTAGAAGCAAGCTTATTGCATTTTTTGTTGACAGAAACTGGAGAGGATATTTCAGAGAAGGAGTGTTTGTTTTCCTCTAGAAAATGAGTCCAGAATTCAAAATGAGCTTAAAGTAAAAAATATATATATTTTATTTATTTGTTTTTAAATAATTTCAACTTTTACTTTAGATTCAGCAGTTACACATGCAGTTTTGTTACCTGAGTATATTGTGTGATGCTGAGGTTTGAGGTGCAATTGATACCGTTACCCAGGTACTGAGCATAGCACCCAATAGCTAGTTCCATTGTATATTTATGACCATCGTTATGTCCATAAGTACCCATTGTTTATCTCCCACTTACAAGTGAGAACATGCAGTATCTGGTATTCTGTGTCTGCATTAGTTCACTTAGGATAATGGCCTCCAGCTCCATCACGTTGCTACAAAGGACGTGACTTTTTTCATTTTTCTGGCTGCATAGCATTCCATAGTGTATATGTACAATATTTTCTTTCTCCAGTTCATCACTGACGGGCAACTAGGTTGATTCCATCTCTGTTATTGTGAATAGTGCTGCAATGAACATTTAGCAAATCTTTTTTTTGGGGGGGGGGGCGGTGAAACAATTCATCTTCTTTTGGATAGCCAGTAATGGGATTGCTGGCTCAAATTGTAGTTCTGTTTTAAGTTATTTGAGAAATTTCCAAACCGTTTTCCACAGTGGCTGAACTAATTTACATTCTCACCAACAGTGTATAAACATTCCTTTTTCTCCACAGCCTTGCCAACATCTGTTGCATTTTTAAGTTTTTAATAATAACTTCTCTGACTGGTATGAGACAATATCTCATCGCGGTTTTGATTTGCAAGAAACATATTTTAAATGTCGGATAATATGCATAAGAAAACTTAAAAAATAAGGATTAAAATACATTAGAGCTTTAAAGTTTGGAAGAGGCATCCATCTTTCTATATATGCTTCCAGCTTCTTTTTATCTCTATGTTAAGTTCTTACATGACTAATATTTTAAAAAATGTAAATATTAGCCTGAAACCATTTTTATCGGAAAAAAGCCAACTCTCATGAAAAGCAAAGCAGAAATAGCAGACTAATTGAGTGCAATACGTTTAGTTTCTTTTGTGAGAGTGGTTTCATGTCATTAGAAACATTCTGATTATCTTGAAGAAAAAGATGTATTTATTTTCATGGCTAGGTTAAAAAAGGATCAGAATTGCATCAATAATTTGATAAGTAGCTGTACAAAATGAAAGAAGAGCAGGGTAAAATAAAGCAATCTCAATTACTATTTAGTCAAGGAAAAAGAAACCAGTATATTAAAGGAATATCTGCACCCACGTATTTATTGTAGCACTACTCTCAGTTGCAAAGATATGGAATCCAACTAAATGTTCGTATTTGGATGAATGAATAAAGAAAATGTGCATACATGCACAATGGAATACTATTTAGCCATACAAATAATAAAATCATGTCATTTGCAGCAACATGGATGGAGCTGGAAGTCATTATGTTAAATTTCTATATGTAAATGATACATACATTTTAAACTGTGGACATTACCCTTCATGTTGACATACATGAAAACAGCCAGGCATTCAATGGATGCCAAGGCAGAGATGAAGGTTTATGATACATTTGCCATTTTAGCAAGCAGTGTGCTTCCAAATGCTTTTGTCACAACATGAAGTTGTGAGGGACAGATACGTATCTATTAATAATTATTTTCCTTTCCCCTCCTTCAGCTAGACACAGAAAGACAAATAACACATATGGGAGCTATAAAAAAGGTGGATCTTACAAAGATTGAGTAGAATGGTAGATACTAGAGATTGGGCAGGGTGTATAGCTGAGAAGGAGGGGGATGGAGAGAAGTTGATAAATAAGTACAAATATACAGTTAGATTAGAAAGGATAAATTCTAATATTTAATAGTAGAGTAGGATGACTGTATCTAACAAGGTATTGCGTATTTCAAAATAGCAAAAAGTAAGGACTTGAAATGTTCCCATTACACAGAAATGATAAATACCTGAGGTAATGGATCCCTAAATACCCTGACTTAATTATTATACATTCTATAAATGTAACAAAATATCATGTATAATCCACAAATATGTATAAATATTATGTATCAATAGAAAGAGTCAGTTATCATTTAAATGACTTTGGGTTATCAGAGTCATTTCACTGTTACTGTCACTTTGACCTTTGTTTCATAATAATTTGTCCAAATGGCATGCAGTGGTTTTGTCCTTTAAACAATCTTTATTGGTGGCATTTTTCCCTCCTTTTACACTTTCCATTGTTGACTAAAATAATTTACCATATTCTATGTTCTGGTGCCTTGGGACTCTCCAGTCACTTCCTATGATGCCTACTATCTGTTATAATCTTTACATCTACAAATTCTATAATAAAAGATTACTCTGTTGACGCATTTAGCACATATTTATTGAATATGTATTCTGTACCAGATACCTCATATGAAACAGCAGCATATAGAAGAAATGATAGCTTGGTATCAGAATAATAATTTTTAAATCCTGCCTCTGTCTCTCTTGCAGCATTGGGTATTTTCAGTTACATCATCTGTGTTTTATTACACTTATGTGTAAAATGCAGTACTATCATTTTCCCTGAGCTTTTGAGGAGGTCAAGTGAGATGAAATCTATGAAAGTGCTTTATGCATTGCATGGCACATGCAATATAGCCAATAAATATTAGATTTCACTCAATTTGAGGTTAAGTTCTAGAGTTACTGAAATCTATATGACATGCTGCCTGTCTTCAAGATGCTTGCAGTTTAGTAGAGAAGCTCTAAATTCAATTCAATAAATGGTGTTTACCGTGGGTCAATATGCATTATGGAGCATAGAAGAGGAAGCGATAAATTGTGCAGAGGAAATACCTTTGAAGTCATATTCATATCACTTATACCACTGGTTCACATGCCATTGTGTCAGCATCCTCCTCTCCACCACAAACAAACAAACGAACAATATTCTAGATAGCCCTTTGATCCTCCTCCAAAATTCAACAGACTGAATGAGTTCATTTTAGAGTGCTCAGTGTTCTAATAATAAGAAAACTTCTGAATAATACACTATAGGCACCCAAACTGATACTTTATAAACCATATAAAAATATGATAAAATTATACAACTAGGTTCCCCAGTAAACAGTATTTAAATAGTGAAAACAATATACATACTGCTGATGTTTGCATATAATAAACAACACAACATGGAAGGCTTATCTCTGATAGAGACAAAATATTAATATTTTCATCTTGCAAAGGAAAATAATGAAAGTATGTAGATAAGTACCAAGGTGGAAGAGATGAGGGAGGAGAGCTGGAAAAAGGACAGGTGCAAGAAAACCTCATCTTACAGTAAGGAAAGTCAAGAGATTGTGACTGTTTTTTACGTACCAAAAAATAAGATATAAGAATATTCTTTATGGTTACAAAGAGCATACTGACAATTGAGCTAAAAGTATATTAGGAAGGCTTGAGGGAGGGATAAATGGGTTAGCAATTTTTCATAAATGAAAGGAAGACTCTGATGGGTCATGTCTTATTAAGTTGATAGATCTAGAATGGCAATAAAACAACAGTTTTAAGATATGTAAGTAAAGACAATGTGAGCAAATTGTTTAATTTTGGGTATAAAGACAAAATGATTTGTATTGATTGTTGCATAAAATACATCTAATTACTGTATTATGCATATTATTATACATTTAACATGTATATTTATGATATATTAACTATCATTTAAAATAATATTAAGGTTTTCTAAATCTATGTCATGACTAAGTGAAAAAAATTTTATAAAAATGTTTAAAAAGTAGTTTTTAGCATTAAGCACAATAAAAATTTATATATTTGAATGTACTCATTGAAATTAACATTTTGAGTAAATAAATGTTAAGGAATATCTAATTATATGGTATGTTATTATATGTCATTATATGGTATGATATTTCAATTAGAAAAAATCAGTTTTTTCATTTCAAAAAATATTTCTAAGATTAGCCAACTTTTTTTCTTAATTAGACTAATTCTAAATTAATTCTTAATTTAGTATATGGCTATACTAAATATCACTTAAGTTTGGCTTGTGTGTGACTGTGGAGGTCATTAATAGTGTCTCCCGGTTATTGATGATTTGCCTTTTTGGCATATGATAACACTCGTGCTTCTTTACCCTTTTGAAGTTTATGAGTAGCTGGATGGCTTGCTCTGGTCACCAGTCTGAGAACAAATTAACTATTTGCCATCTCTCTTCAATTGACTGATGTTTTCCTTGTGAGATAAACCTTGGAAAGAAACATCTCCTGATTAATGGCATAGAACACAGCCCCCAGGAAACCTATAAGGACATATAATGTGAGCAAGAAATATTCGATGGTTGTTTGAAGTCACTGAGCTATAGGGACTGTTTTCTTTACTGCAGCATAACACCGCCTATTATGAATAACATAATTCCAAAGTTTTCAGTGTTTTAGGGTCATCTTTGTTATATTATTGCCATGTAAAGATCATTGACATGATAGCTGTAGACAATTATGTATAAACACCACAATCTAATACGGAAAAAATCTTAACAACAATCCATAATTCAGTCTGTGTCATATTTTCTGCCTGTTTTTCATATATCATGTAACTCATAAAAATATATACACCTATATACCCATAAAAATTAAAATTATAAAATAAAAATAGTTAATGGAAAAAATTAAAGAAAATATATTTGTAAGACTTTGATTTTTTGAATTTTGACCAATATGTATTTTGCTATAATCTTATTTAAGTTTGAGGAGCTCAGTGTACATTATTTAAGTGAATTAAGATCATTACTTGAGGGAAAGTTGATCAAATCAACTATGGATATAATGTCTATAGAATTCAGAAATTAGACAGATCAAGAATTGTTTTTGGCGAAGCTATTTTATTTAGCCCTTTCATTTTATAGATGAAGATAAAGGAACAACACGATTTTTTAAAAAATCACTTAGAAAGTGTGTGACAGAATTGACGTTAGAAGTCAGATCCCTTGACTTTTAGTTCAATTTCTTTCCATTACTGTTTCTAACATATGTTAGACATTTTACAGTCAAAGATTTTATGGTTCAGTATAATGTAAATTCACAGATTATTTTTCTTATTTAGGGATTTGATTAAGTCACTTTTAGTATATTAGTTATTTTTTTTTTTCTGATTGTTTAAAAAGGCAAGGGACGTAGTTTGCTTTAAAAACTGTCATCAAATAAAAACGTGAACTCAGATACATTTTGTTAAAAGCACTGTAACGGGGAACAACACACACTGAGGCCTTTGAGGAGAGAGGGTGGGAGTGGGGAGAAGATCGGGGAAACAAACTAATGGGTACTGGGCTTAATACCTGGGTGAAAAAATAATCTGTACTACAAACCACCATGACAGAAGTTTACCTATGTAACAAACCTGCACTTGCACCCCGAACTTAAAATAAAAGTTAAAAAAAAACAAAAAAAAAAACCAAAAAAAACCCACCAGAAGTGTTTCCAGTTTTGTAAACCATCTAGTATAGGCAGAACTAAATTTCCTTGTACAGAGGAAAATGTCTTGCACAAAAAAGGCTTCCTGGAAGTCAAATAGTTTTACACAACAAGTTTCATGAGCTAAGTTTACATTAATCAGAAACATCTGAATTAAATTTTCCTTGAAATATACATAAAATGAAGAGGAACCGTGGTTTGCAGATTGTGTTTCGGGTTCTATTCAAACATTTTTCCAGCCTCAAATAGTACCAGTTTTTTCATTCCTACTTGGGAGTTTATAAAAATGCTTAGTACACCACAGAATAAAACTGAATTCATCAGAAATCCAGTATAAATATGAGATAGATAATAACATAACTTTACCTAACTCTTCCTATTCATATAAAGTATTAGAGCTGAGATTTTTAAAAGGTTGTTATGAAGACTAACTCTTAACTATTTGAGGAACAAGAAACAATCATCATGAGCGTAAATATCAGCAGTTATTTTCATAGTCTGATACGCTAACTTTCATTATATGGAACTCAGAGCTGGATGCCCTGCATTATTGCTCAGATTTTAAATATATAGCATTATAACTTTTTTTGTGTGATGTAGCTCTGATATCTAGGGTGGTTCCCTTCTGTTACTTAGTAACAGATAATAAGCCCTAATTCCAGTGTTATATTAAAAAATCATTTGAAAACAATATTGTCAATATTTGAATTTGCAACTGTTTCCCAGCAGTGAAATTTGACCTTTTCCTACAAAATGGCATGACGTTTTAAAGAAATAATGAAAACAGACTTATGGTCTGAGGAAAAATACATTTCAATTAAAAAGAAGACCTATCATCCATGATTTTTTTTCAGTATATGAGAAGTGTTTCTTTGCATATTTCTCTTATTCTGTCGTTTCTTTAATACACCAACATGTATATTTTGTGTGCAATTTACAGTAGTCTGAAATGAAGCCTTTGCTGAAAAAACTATCAGTATAAAATAATTTAACATAATCTGATAAGTATATGCCCCAGTTCTTTCCTAGTAACTATAGTGGCAGTTGAATTACACTGCCAAGGGATTTAGACATGTAAATCTGCCTACTGAAAACTTTACTAAGTTTTATAAGGGCAGAAATTTGCCTTTGTATAACTAAACATAATAGTTATGGGTTCTGTGGTCTCATTTTGTATTCTCTAGTGATAGGGCTTATAATTTATATATACTATATATATATAAATTCTGACATATATATATATCAGAAAATTAATGCTGGCACTTGAAAGATTCAAATAAAAAAGAAATTAGAACAGTGAACAAATGCCTGATTATTGCTATAAAAAAACAAGATCCATAGCTTTCATGAATAAATGAACGGAGGTCCCTTAGCGCAGCATTAAAAACTGAACTAGAGGTGAATTTCACTGGCTTTCCTGGAAAAATCTCGTATGCAAAACCAGACCGGCCGGGCGCGGTGGCTCAAGCCTGTAATCCCAGCACTTTGGGAGGCCGAGGTGGGCGGATCACGAGGTCAGGAGATCGAGACCATCCTGGCTAACACGGTGAAACCCCGTCTCTACTAAAAAATACAAAAAACTAGCCGGGCGAGGTGGCGGGCGCCTGTAGTCCCAGCTCCTCGGGAGGCTGAGGCAGGAGAATGGCGGGAACCCGAGAGGCGGAGCTTGCAGTGAGCCGAGATCCGGCCACTGCACTCCAGCCTGGGTGACAGAGCAAGACTCCGTCTCAAAAAAAAAAAAAAAAAAAAACCAGACCAGGTCAGACAATTTCCCCAGCTGATTATCAGAGGCACTAAGAATACAGTTCTGGAGTTTAAGCACACTGGATATGTCATGCTGGGTTTTGTGTGGGATTTGAAGATTCATATGCATGTTTGTGAGTTTCTTATTATAAGAAATTAAAATTGATTTGATCCTTGTATTGCTCTTCGTTTGTTCCAATTAAACCTGCCAGTTTTCATAATTTCCCTACATAAAAAATATTGCTTTGCTTTCAGAATATGTAAGGTGCGGCTGTAAGTGACATTTATAATTATTATTATTTTTGAATGTATTTTAGGTGCTTTATTTTATTTTTTCCATAAGTTATTGGGGTACAGGTGGTATTTGGTTACATTAGAAAGCTATTTAGTGGTGATTTTTGAAATTTTAGTGCACCCGTTACCAGAGCAGTATATACTGCACCGTATTTGTAGTCTTTTATCTCCCGCCCCCCTCCCACTCTTTCCCCCAACTCCCCAGAGTCTATTGTATCATTCTTATCCTTTTGCGTCCTCATAGCTTAGCTCTCACATATCAATGAGAACATACGATGTTTGGTTTTCCATTCCTGGGTCACATCACTTAGAATAATAGTCTCCAATCTCATCTAGGCCACTGCAAATGCTGCTAATTCATTCTTTCTATGTCTGTGTAGTATTCCATCATATATATATCCATCATATATATATATTTTTCATCATCTATATATTCCATCATATATATGTATATATATTATACATATGTGTATGTGTGTATATATGTGTATGTGTGTATATATATGTGTGTGTGTATATATATACAGTTTCTTTATCCACTCGCTGATTGATGGGCATTTGTGTTTGTCCCATGATTTTGCAATTGTGAACCATGCTGCTATAAATGTTCATGTGCAAGTGTCTTTTTCGAATAATGACTTCTTTTCCTCTGGGTAGGTACCTAATAGTGGGATTGCTGGATCAAATGGTAGTTCTACTTTTAGTTTTTTAATGAGTCTCCACACGGTTTTCCATCGTGGCTGTACTAGTTTACATTCCCACTAGCAATGTAGAAGTGTTCGCTGTTCACTGCATCCTCACTGACATGTACTGTTTTTTGATTTTTTGATTATGACCAATCTTGCAGGAATAAGGTAGTATCGCACTGTGGCTTTGGCTTGCATTTCCCTGACGTTGAGCATCTTTTCAGATGATTTTTGGCCATTTGTATATCTTCTTTTGAGAATTGTCTATTCTTGTCCTTAGCTCATTTTCTGATGGGATTATTATTATTATTATTTTGCTGATTTGTTCAAGTTCTTTGTAGATTATGGATATTTATCCTTTGTCAGATGTATAGATTGTGAAGATATTCTCCCATTCTATGGGTTGTCTGTTTACTCTGCTTACTGTTCCTTTTACTGTGCAAAAGCTCTTTAGTTTAATTAGGTCTCAGATATTTATCTTTGTTTTTATTGCATTTGCTTTTGGGCTCTTGGTCATGAAACCCTTTCCTAAGCCAATGTTTAGAAGGGTTTATCCAATGTTATCGTCTAGAATTCTTATAGTTTCAGGTCTTAGGTTTAATGCCTTAATCCATCTTGAGTTGATTTTTGTATAAGGTGAGAGAGGAGGATCCAGTTTCATTCTCCTAGATGTGGCTAGCCAATTATCCCAGCACCATCTGTTGTAAAGGATGTACTTTCTCCACCGTATGTTTCTGTTTGCTTTGTCGAAGAGATTATTTAGCTGTAAATTTTGAGTTCACTTCTGGGTTCTCTACTCTGTTCCACTGGTCTATGTGCCTATTTTTATACAAGTACCACGCTGTTTTGGTGACTATGGTCTTATAGTATAGTTTGAAATCAGGTAGTGTGATGCCTCCAGATTTGTTGTTTTTGCTTAGTCTTCTTTTGGCTATGCAGGCTCTTTTTTGGTTCCACATAGATTTTAGAATTGCTTTTTCTAATTCTGTGAAGAATGATGGTAGTTTTCTGATGGGGATTGCATTGAATTTGTAGATTGCTTTTGGTGCTATGGTCATTTTCACGATATCGATTCTACCCATCCATGAGCATGGGATGTTTCCATTTGTTTGTGTCGTCTATGATTTCTCTCAGCAGTGTTTTGTTTTCCTTGTAGAGATCTTTTGACTCCCTTATTAGGTATATTTCTAAGTATTTTATTTTTTTGTGCAGCTATTGTAAAAGGGGTTGAGTTCTTGATTTGATTCTCTACTCGGTTGCTGTTAGTGTATAGAAGAGCTACTGATTTGTGTACATAAATATTGTATCTGGAAACTTTGCTGAATTCTTTTATCAGTTCTAGGATCTTTCTAGAGGAGTCTTAGGGTTTTCAAGGTGAATGATCATATTATCAGCAAACAGTGACAGTTTGACTTCCTCTTTACCAATTTGGATGCCCTTCATTTCATTCTCTTGTCTGAATGCTCTGGCTAGGATTTCCAGTTCTATGTTCAAGAGGAGTGGTGAGAGTGGGTATCCTTGTCTTGTTCCAGTTCTCAGAGGAAATGCTTTCAACTTTTCCTCATTCAGTATTATGTTGGCTGTAGGTTTGTCATAGATGGTTTTTATTACATTAAGGTATGTCTCTTGTATGCCAATATTGCTTAGAGTTTTAATCATAAAGTGATGCTGGATTTTGTCAAATGCCTTTTCTGCATCTATCGAGATGACCGTGTGTGTGTGTGTTTTTAATTCTGTTTATGTGGTGTATCACATTCATTGACTTGTGTATGTCAAACAATCCCTTCATCCCTGGTATAAAACCCACCTGATTATGGTGGATTATCTTTTTGATATGTTGCTGGATTTGGTTAGCTAGTATTTTGTTAAGGATTTTAGCATCTGTGTTCCTCAAGGTTATTGGTCTGTAGTTTTCTTTTTTTTTTTTTTTTGGTTATGTCCTTCCTCATTTTGGTATTAGGGTGATGCTGGCTTCATAGAATGAATGAGGGAGGGCTCCTTCTTTCTCTATCTTGTGGAATAGTGTCAAAAGGATTGGTACCAATTCTTCTTCTAATGTCTGATAGAATTCTGCTGTGAATCCATCTGGTCCTGGACTTTGTTTTTGTTGGCAATTTTTTAATTAGCATTTCAATCTCACTGCTTGTTATTAGTCTGTTCGGGGTATCTAATTCTTCCTGATTTAAACTAGGAGGGTTGTATATTTCCAGGAATTTATCCATCTCTTCTAGGTTTTCTAGTTTTGCATAAAGGTGTTTATAGTAGTGTTGAATGATGTTTTGTATTTCAGTGATGTCAGTTGTAATATCTCCTGTTTCATTTCTTAGTGAGGTTATATGGATTTTCTCTCTTCTTTTCTTGGTTAACCTTGCTAATGATCTATCAATTTTATTTATCTTTTCAAAGAAAAAGCTTTTTGTTTCATGTAGCTTTTGTGATTTTTTTGTTTCAATTTCATTTCGTTCTGCTTTGGTCTTGGCTATTTCCTTTCTTCTGCTGGGTTTGGGTTTAGTTTGTTCTTGTTTCTCTAGTTCCTTGAGGTGTGACCTTAGATTGTCTGTTTGTGCTCCTTTAGACTTTTTGATGTAAGCGTTTAGGGCTATGAACTTTTTTCTTAACACCGCCTTTGCTGTATCCCAGCAGTTTTGATAGGCTGTGTCATTATTGTCATTCAGTTTGAAGAATTTTTAAATTTCCATCTCAATTTCATTTTTGATCCAATGCTCATTCAGGAGCAGGTTATTTAATTACCATGTATTTGCATGGTTTTGAAGGTTCCTTTTGGAGTTGACTTCCAGTTTTATTCCTCTGTGGTTTGAGAGAGTGCTTGATATGATTTCAGTTTTCTTAAATTTATTGAAGCTCATTTTATGGCCTATCATATGGTCTATCTTGGAGAAAGTTCCTTGCACTCTTGATTATAATGTGTATTCTGTGATTGTTGGATGAAATGTTCTGTATATATTTGTTAAGTCCATTTGTTTCAAGGTATAGTTTAAATCCATTGTATCTTTGTTGACTTTCTTTCTTGATGACCTGTCTAATGCTGTAAGTGGAGTATTGAAGTCCCCCACTATTACTGTATTGCTGTCTATCTCATTCCTTAAGTCTATTAGTAATTGTTTTATAAATTTGGGCGCTCCAGTGTTAGGTGCATATATGTTTAGGATTGTGATATTTTCCTGTTGGACAAAGTCTTTTACCATTATATCCAGTCCCTCTTTGTCTCTTTTAACCACTGTTGCTTTAAAGTTTATTTTGTCTCATATAAGAATAGCTACCCCTGTTTGCTTTTGGTATCCATTTGCATGAAATGCCTTTTTCCACGCCTTTAAGTTTATGAGTCCTTATGTGTTAGGTGAGTCTCCTGAGGGCAGCAGAGAGTTGACTGGTGAGTTCTTATCTGTTCTACGGTTCTGTAACTTTTAAGTGGAGCTTTTGTGCTATTTACATTCAATGTTAGTATTGAAATGTCAAGTACCATTGCTTTCATCCTGCTCTTTGTTGCCCGTGTACTTTTGTTTTTTGTTTTTGCTTTTTTAACTTCCATTTTTGTTTTATAGATCCTGTGTGATTTATGCTTTGAAGAGTTTCTGTTTGGATGTGTTTCCAGGATTTGTTTCAAGATTTAGAGTTCCTTTTAGCAGTTCTTGTAGTGGTGGCTTGCCAATGGCGAATTCTCTCAGCATTTGTTTGTCTGAAAATGACTGTATCTTTCCTTCATATATGATGCTTAGCTTCACTGATACAAAGTTTGTGGCTGATAATTTTTTTGTTTGAGGAGGCTGATAGGTACCCAAGCCCTTCTATACTATAGGATTTCTGCTGAGAAATCTGCTGTTAATCTGATAAGTTTTCCTTTATAAGTTACCTGGTGCTTCTGCCCCACAGCTCTTAAGATTCTTTCCTTCATCTTGACTTTGGATAACATGATGACGATGTTCCTAGGTGAAGATCTTTTTGCCATGTATTTCCCAAGTATCCTTTGTGCTTCTTGTATTTGGATGTCTAGGTCTTTAGCAAGGCCAGGGAAGTTTTCCTTGATTATTCCCCCAAATATGTTTTCCAGGCTTTTAGAATTCTCTTCTTCCTCAGGAACACCAATTATTCTTAGGTTTGGTTGTTTAACATAATCCCAGATGTCTTGGAGGCTTTATTCATATTTTCTTATTCTTTTGTATTTGTCTTTGTTGGATTGGGTTAACTTGAAGACCTTGTTTTCGAACTCTGAATTTCTTTGTTCTACTTGTTCAATTCCATTGCTGAGACTTTCCAGAGCATTTCACATTTCTAAAAGTGTGTTCAAAGTTTTCTGAAGTTTTGATCATTTTTTCATTAAGCTATCTATATCCACAAATACTTCTCACTTTACTTATTGCATCATGTTTTAGATTTCCTTACACTGGGCTTCACCTTTCTCTGGTTCCTCCCTGATTAGCTTAACAATTAACCTCCTGAATTCTTTTTCAGGTAAATCAAGGTAAATCAAGGATTTCTTCTTAGTTTGGATCAACTGCTGGTGAACCAGTGTGATTTTGGGGTTGCTGAAGAACCTTGTTTTGTCATATTACCAGGGTTGGTTTTCTGGTTCTTTCTCATTTGGGCTCTGTCAGAGAGAAGGTCTAGGGCTGAAGGCGGGGTTCAGATTCTTTTGCTCCATGGGGTGTTCCCTTGATGTAGTCCTCTCCCCGTTTTCCTATGGATGTGGCATCCTGCGAGCCAAACTGCAGTGATTGTTGTCTCTCGTCTGGATGTAGCCACGCAGTGAGTCTTCGGGCTGGTACTGGGGTTGTCTGCACAGAGTCCTCTAATGTGAACTGTCCATGGGTTTCTCAGCCATGGATACCAGCGCCTGTTCCAGTGGAGGTGGCAGAGGGTGCAATGGGCTCCGTGAGGGTCCTAAGCTTTGGTGGTTTAATTGACATTATTAAAGAAGGTATTTTAGCAGGAAGAATAAATGACTCCGTTAACTTAACTTACGATAGATATCTGAGTCTTTCCCTATCTTCCTTAAAACTTAGAATATGTTCTTGAGAAATTGACTCAGTCAAGTTTGTCAAATAGTGTTTGCCAATCTTACTCTGTTTCTGTTTTCTGTGCTACAGACTACCAGATAAGTAAGTTCCTATGGGAAACTAAAAATAAATGTTCTTGCATTGGCCTTGGTAAAAAGGAAACTTTTATTCCAGAAGATTCAGTGATTCCTGATTCTTCCAGAAAACAATGCCTGTAATTCTATCTACATTTTATCCATGTAGATGAAGTGTTTTAACCTTATTAAAGTAGAAATGAACAGAGCTCTAAATGTGGGAAGGATAACACATTATATTCCTGCTCAAACGGATCCAGGAGCAGAATCAGAAGAAAACTGAAGTAAGATTTACCTGATAAATAAGATATTCTAAATTTATCAGTATTTAGCACTTCTGACACAGAATGAGAAAGTAAAAAACAAATATTCCCATAGAAATAAAAAAATTGGAAAAAAACATGAAATTATTTACAAACTTGAATTTCATTTAAAGAAACTTAAACATTTGAATATTTTTAATACAAGCATTTTCCTGTTGTATAAATAGTTTTAATTGTAGTTACAGCAGGGTAATAGATTGAAATGGAATTTTAAGGCATGTGGAAAGAATCTTGTTGTAGCCTCCATACATATTCTTCTCTGTCTTTTACCATCACTAGAGCTTGTTTCTGTAATTTAAGTTTTGATTTTTGACAGAACACAAATCTCTCTAGATAGGTTATTTTGAGACTTTATCAATCACATCCTTTTAATTTAATCACATCTGGTTCTAAAGATTTTCTTATTCTCTTGACACCTTTCCAACACCTCTTTCTCATTTCTTCTTTCCACTGCAAAAGTCACCATATTTTCTCACTGCCTTTAGTGAATTCTACCAAAATACTCGTTTTGAAATGGACATGTTTTCTAATAAGATTGATATATTAAGGAACTCTTTGAGCAAAATACAGATTTTGTGTTTTTTTATGCATGATTTTGGTCATAGTAAATACTAAAAGCATGCAAAAAAATTGCATCTAGCTAAATCTAGCCACATAGTATGCAAAGCACACACATACATCTCAAAAATCTGCAGGTGTCTCCATCTGCCATGTGTGTCATGAGCATACTCATCTACACATGATGTTACAACTTTCTATCCAATTTCAGATAACCTTCCTTCCACCACCTCACAATAACTCTTAAGTTGCTAAAACACTTCTAAAGCCCACTTCCACAAGCAAACTTCAGGTCTTTTTCAAGATTGAATGCTGTATTTATTGCAGTATATGCTATATATTGTGCATTTAACTATTTACACATTATATATGTATTTATGTATATATTTTTTACATTTTATGTATTTCTGGAGTATTTAATAGTTTTAAAAGTGTAGTATAGCTTTTATTACATTCATGTGGTTTTGCATTTCTTTCAATTTTTTTGTTTTAATGTATCATTGACAAATTTTAACTCTTGTGTCCTTAACTCCATTTCTGTATAAGTGATATGAAATTACTGCATTTTGTATTGTGTAGTTAATTTTGGGAATGAAGAATCAGATCATAACAGAACGGATTTAATTTTGTCTTTAGTTTTCTTAATCAGATACAAGGTGCCTGCCATTGTATTGAAATTGATAATGGACACACAAATTAATACTTTTAATTGTAGTTGTAGATTAAAATGGGATTGTAGAGCACCTTGATATTGTCTCTGAACCTTGATGTAATGTCACGTCTATATTCTTGGTTTTCATACTTTTCAACATTATTTGAAACTACTGAGTGCTTCCTCAAGCTTTTTAACCAACATATTACTGAATATATTTTATGTATACAGCATTTTAAAAAATTTACATGGGATAGAAAAATTAAGCATATAGTTTGCCTGATAGAAAAGGATAAATCAAAGACTTAACCAGTTCTACTGCTGACAGAATCAGTGGCATAAAGGGATATGAATACAGCAAGCTTCCCATCTGCATGTGGATATGAAGAAGTACAGAAGATGAAGTATTTAGAGATAGTAACAACACTGACTTACATAGGTTTTGTGTTTTCACTTACTGTTTTCTATGAGACAAGTTCCTTGAGAACAGATTTTTCTCATCATCATCCTTATATGCCTTTGAGTACATATCAAATTACAAGGACTCTGCATAGCATTTAACTCTTTTTAACTTATTGTGCCCTTGCCCAGCACGGTGATGGCCACAAGTGTTTACTTAATGATGAAGTAATCCGTGACTTTAGCATATATAGCAGGTATTGAAAGACAAAGAAGGAAGAAAAGAATTTCAGTGGGTCACATTAAACTGACAAAGGTTTAGAGAAGAGGTATTCTGGTATGTTCAGGCAGTAGCTGGAAGAGTGGAGGACAGGAGGCAATCATGAGTAGAAGTTTTCTCAGTAGCAAGTTAATGAATCTATACTTGGAGCTCTCTTTTCTTTCGCCTTTGACACCATTTTTTAAACTCTTCACCAACTTGTTTAGCTTTTCCGTTTACTCTTCCAACTGATGGTTTTAGTCATCTTTTTGCATCCTTAAATATAGAAAATGCCTTTTCCCCATACAGATTTGTCCCATTCCCATTTAAATTCCAAAGACCAGCTTAAATGCTGCATTTTCAGTGAAATTTTACTGACCACGCCAGCTGGAACTAATCTTTCTCCAAATACAAGGTTCCTGCAGCTTGACAAAATATTAAATTTATTTACCATTAAAACACTTACAGAAATGCTTTTTGCTTGGTGTAATAGTCTCTGTTTTCACACTGCTCTACAGAACTGCCAGAGACTGGCTAATTTATAAAGAAAAAGGTTTAAAGACTCATAGTTCTGCATGACTGGGGAGGCCTCAGGAAACTTACAATCGTAGCAGTAGAGGAAGCTGGCATGCCTTACCTAGTAGCAGGCAAGAGAGAGCGTGTGTGAAGCAAGAACTCACAAACTTTAAAAAAAAAAATCAGATCTCATGAGAACTCACTATCTCAAGAATGACATGGGGGAAACCACACCCATTAGCCAATCCTCTCCCACCAGGTTCCTCCCTTGAAAAATGAGGATTATAGGGGTTATAATTTGAGATGATATTTGGGTGGAGATGCAGAGTCAAACCATATCATTTTGCTGCTTGCTAAAGAAAATATTTTTCCTCAAGCACAAGATGGAACTTTATATACTGGTTACAAATTAACTTAATAAATATAAAATCACAAACCTTTTAACATACGTGCTTATGGCTATACATATTTACTATGTCTAACTATTAGAAGAGTTTTCACCTTCCTTATAAAAAATAAAACTTAACCCTATTTGATTTTATGGATTTCAAAGAAAATTTTATTTGATTTTTCATTGAAAGTGAAAGTCAGTACACAGTGCGTGATTTTGTTCTTGCTGCATTTTTTTCCAGAAATATATATACAGCATTCATAGAGTTTAACTACTTGATTGACCATGTTTACATCCAAATGTGTCTGAGTTTGCTAGAGTTTAAACAGTCATTAGGCTAAAGTGGGGGCTGAGTGTTCATACTGACAGATAATTTATTATAGGAAAATTTAAAAATCACATATTTGAATTTCTAATTGATGGCCCAGAACATTCAGGCACAGTGGCTTACGCCTGTAATCCCAGCAATCTGGGAGGCCAAGGCAGGCAGATCACGAGGTAAGGAGATCGAGACCATCCTGGCTAACACGGTGAAACCTCATCTCTACTAAAAAATACAAAAAATTAGCCAGGCATGCTGGCGGGAGCCTGTAATCCCAGCTACTCGGGAGACTGAGGCAGGAGAATCTCTTGAACCCAGGAGGCAGAGCAAAAAAAAAGAAATAATAACAGGAAGATCAGAACTGGAAGGAGAAGGGACATGGCTAGATAAGGAAGAGGTGAGTTTAAAGTGTCCATAACATCCTACTAAGTAAATTTTAAAGATTATTAGAAATAAAAGACAGGAGCTCAAGATTCAGGTCCCAAAGACCTTGTCATTTGGATGGTTGAAATAATGTACCTAGGAGGGATCATGTCGTTGGTATTCAGAGACATAGCCAGAAGAAGCAGGGAAGAATTGAGCTCCTAGAAGTCAGACAATGAACTAATTATATAATAACAAAATTGCACACTTCCGGAGTGAAAAGTTCCACCATTTTGATATGTCTTAACATATTAGAAGGAAGATTAGGAAAAACTCTGGCTAAGTCATAACACTTGAGCATCCAAGAGATATGACATTCAAGGCAGTTCCTAAGAGGATAGCAAGCCTGGAGTACAGTAAAATTGGTTTGCTTATCCTCATGATATTTGAAGAAGACAAACTTAGGTCAAAAACAGATTAAATATAAAAAAGAGCACAACTAAAAATAAAACCTGATAATTGAATGGAGGAAGATAAACACTTTTTAATTTGATCTGCACGGGTAAAGATGAGAGATACGTTTGTGTATATGAGAGTGTACACACACAAACATATACATATATACACATAAGTGTGTATCTATATATACACATAAGTGTGTCATACACATAGGTGTGTATCTATATATATGTATGTGTTTGTGTGTATACAGTGTGTATGTATATAAATATATATATATATATATAGCATCTATATGGGTCTTCAGTTGGTTAGAACAACAGTAGGCAGAAGAAGCTTTATCTCTCATTGGTTGCTTCTCTAACTCATTGTTTAGCAAAAATGCCTTATATCTCCCAAAGCAATTATTTTGATTTACTTCTCACTGAATATACTTCTAGTAACATTAAGTAAATATGATAGTTACAATAAAGTAGCTTTTGTACAATTGCTTGGCCCCTAAATAGTTGAAGATTATAAAGATAATTACTATGCTAAACATTCTACTCTTTATAGGTCAGTTTAATAAGTACTTAGCCTATTTTTAAACCTGATGCATTTGCCATTTTCTAGTGGTAATATAAGTTTTAGGCATATCAGAAATACGTATGAGCGTGTTCTGTATGTTAAAAAACGCACTCCCCTAGAAAAAAAATTATGATAAACTAATTCTAGCTTAAATTGTATGGAATAAAGTAAATTTTAGTTCTGAGTAAATGTTTCAAAATGTTCACAATGTCAGAAGATTTAGGTGTTGAGGATTATTATTATTGTTTTACTAAATAAACCACCTATAAATCAAAAGCTTTGTTTTCCAATCTTGTTAAGTGAAACATTTTCCCACTTATTACATTTGCTTACATTACTTGTACTTCTTAGGATTTATGTAGAAATAATTCTAATGAATCTAGAAGCCTTCAATTATAGAATGACTGACATACTTGTATTTATGAGACAAATCATTACATTATGTGCATGATTGTTAATTTTGCTATGACCTACTTAGATTATATAATTGCAACTCTGATAGTAAGTTTTGAAGTTTAACACAACATCCAATGTAAAATAATTAAAACACTCATTATCAAAACATTGATGGTTATAATTTTGAGCCACTGGCAAAACTACAAAACCTCAACAATCATATTATTTCTGGCAGTGTCTCATTAACTGTAAACATGGCTGAAATCAATAGATTTAATAGAAAAATAGTGTGAAGAAACACATTCTGTTATCCTATATAATTAATAGTAGAAAACTATCAGACATATTTTATTACATTTATGCTTACCACTACCAATTGAATTTGTAGTGTTGCTATTCTGATAACTGAATTCAACCTTAACATTACAATATTGACTGAACATTGTACAATTTGAACAAAGGTACGGTAGCATACAAATTTTCTTATCTATAATTGTGCATGTTTATATTTAATTTTTGCCAAGTTGTCCTTGAAACAAAAGCAGAGCCGAGAGAAAGAGAGAAAGGGAGAAGAAGAAAAGAAAACCTGCTTCCTTATTTATAAGCATGCTCAATTGAATACCTATTAACCCTATAGTAATAATACAACCTGTTTCTCATTATTGAGAATTTCATTCATTGCTCCCATAGGTTTGGACAGTATACTAAGTTTGGTAGTAGAAAGCATTCTCCATTTTCCTTACCAGCGATCTTCAAATGATTAACTAATAGTCTCACGATGATTTCCAGATGTTTTTTCTCAATACAAGGAGTGCCAACTTATCTTTCACACAGGATGATGTGGGAAACGATATTCTCTTGTAGCTGTAAAATACAGATCACGGTGGAAAATATTTCCCACCCAGAATTTGAATTTCTTAACAGGAGAAAAATTGCTCTTAATGTCAGCCTGTTGATTAATTCAATAGATAAATTCAAGTTCAGGTTTGGTACATAGGTAAACTTGTGTCACGGTGGTTTATTGTACAGATTATTTTATTACCCAGGTATTAAGCCTAGTACCCATTAGTTACTTTTCCTGATTATCTACCTCCTTCTACCCTTCACACTCTGAAAGGCCCCATTGTGTGTTATTCCCCTCTATGTGTCCATGTGTTCTCATCACTTAGCTCCCACTTATAAGTGAGAACATGTGATATTTGGTTTTTCTGTTCCTGTGTTAGTTTACTAAGGATAATGATCCCCAGCTCCATCCATGTCCCTGCAAAGGACATGATCTTATCCTCTTTTATGGCTCCATAATATTCCATTGTTTGTATTTTCTTTATCCAGTCTATCCTTGATGGGTATTTAGGTTGATTCTATGCCTTTGTAATTGTGAATAGTGCTGCAGTGAACATATGTGTGCATGTGTTTTTATAATAGAATACTTTATATTCTTTTGGGTATATACCCAGGATTGGGATTATTGAGTCAAATGTTTTTTCTGTCTTTACTTCTTTGAGGAATCACCACACCATCTTCCACAACGACTGAACTAATTTACACTCCCCCCAACAGTGTATAAGTGTTCCTTTTTCTCCACAACCTCACCAGCACCTGCTATTTTTTAACATTTTATAATAGACATTCTGATTGGTGTAAGATGATATCTCACTGTGGTTTTGACTTGAACTTCTCTAATGATTAATGATGTTGTGCCTTTTTATATGCTTGTTGGCAATGTGTATGTCTTATTTAGAGAAGTGTCTGTTCATGTCCTATGCCTATTTTCAAATGGTGTTGTTTCCTTTTTGCTTGTGAATTTAAGTTTGTTATACATTCTGGATAGTAGGCCTTTGTCAGATACATAGTTTACAAATATTTTTTTCCATTCTGTAGGTTGTTTGCTTAGTCTGTTGATATCTATTTTTCTGTGCAGAAGTGCTTTAGTTTAATTAAGTCCCTTTTGCCTATTTTGTTTTTGTTGCTATTGCCTTAGGAGACTTCGACATGAAATATTTGCTAAGGCCTATGTCCAGAATTTAGGAGACTTTGTCATGAAATCCTTGCTAAGGCCTATGTCCAGAATGGCTAAGTTTTCTTCTAGGATTTTTTATAATTTTATATCTTACATTTAAGTCTTTAATGTATTTTGAGTTATTTTTTGGTGAAAGAAAGGGGTCCAGTTGCATTCTAATGTATATAATTAACCAGTTACTCCAGCACTATTTATTGGATATTGAGTCCTTTTCCTCATTGCTTGTTATTACTGGCTTTGTCAAAAATCAGATGATTGTAGGAGTGCAGATTTATTTCTGCATTCTCTTACTTATTAGTCTATGTGTCTGCTTTTGTTCCAGTATGCTGTTTTAGTGGTTGTACCAGTATGCTGTTTTGGTTACTGTAGCTTTGTAATATGGTCTGAAGTCTGGTAGCATGGTATCTTAGGTTTTGTTCTTTTTGCTTAGGATTTCCTTGGCTATTCCGTCTTTTTTTTGGCTCCATGTGAATTTTAGAATACTTTTTTCTAATCCTGTGAAAAATGATGTTGACAGTTTGATAGGGATAACAATGAATTCCTAAATTGCTTTGGGCAGTATAGCCAGTTTAATAATATCGATTGTTCCTATTCATGAGTACGCAATATTTTTCCATTTGTCTGTGTCATCTCTGATTTCTTTCAGCAGTGTTTTGAAATTCTCATTGTAGAGATCTTTTACCTTCCCGGATAGCTGTGTTCTTAGGTATTTCTTTTTTTTTTTTTTTTTGTGGCTATTGTGAATGGGGTTGAATTATTGATTTGACTCTCAGCTTGGATGTTATTGGTATATAGAAATGGTTCTTCAAAAGAATTAACAAGATTGAGAGACCACTAGCTAGATTAACAAATATAAAAAGAGAGAAGATCTAAATAAACACAATTAGAAATGGCAAATGGGTTATTACTACCAATCCCACAGAAATACAAAAACTCTCAGAAACTGTTATTAACTCTTCTGTGAACACGAACTAGCAAACCTAGAAGAAATGAAAAAATTCCTGAAACATACAACCTCCTAAGATTGAACCAGGAATAAATTGAAATATTGAACAGAAAAATAGTCAGTTCTGAAACTGAATAAGCAGTTAAAAAAACCTACCAACCAGAAAAATCCCTGGAGCAGATGGATTCACAGGCAAATTCAACCAGATATAGAAGAACTAATACCAATCCTACTGAAACGATTCCAAAAATCAAGGAGAAGGGACTCCTTCCTAACTCATTCTGTGAGGCCAGCATCATTCTGATATCCAGACCTGACAGGGGAACAATAAAATATATGTATTTTATTACACAAGCAGGTAAGCAGACATTTTTCATTTCTCTGCTTAAGTATATATGTGTGTGTGTGTGTGTGTGTGTGTGTGTGTGTGTGTGTGTGTGTATGAAAAATAAAATTTGGCTGGGTGTGGCTCACATCTGTAATCCCAGCACTTTGGGAGGCTGAAGGGGGTGGAACACCTGAGGTCAGGAGTTCGAGACCAGTCTGGCCAACGTGGTGAAACCTTGTCTCTACTAAAAATACAAAAATTAGCCAGGCATGGTGGTGGACACCTGTAATCCCAGCTTCTCAGGAGACTGAGGTAGGAGAATCGCTTGAACCCAGGAGGCGGAGATCGCAGTGAGCCGAGATTGGAACATTGCACTCCAGCCTGGGCGACAGAGCGAGACTCCTCCGAAGAAAAAAGAAAAAACCTCAACAAACTATGCATTCCTCAAAATAGCAAGAGCCATTTATGACAAGCCCATTGGCAACATCATACTGAATGGGCAAAAGCAGAAAGCATTTCCCATGAGAACCAGTATAAGACAAGGATGCCCTCTCACCATTCCTATTTAATACAGTACTTGAAGTCTCAAGCAAAGAAATCAGGCAAAAGAAAAAAAATAATAGACATCCAAGTATGAAAACAAGAAGTCAAAGTATTTCCATTTGCCAACTATCTGATTCTATACCTAGAAAACCCTATAGTCTCTCCTCAAAGTCTCCTAGAACTGATAAATAACTTCAGAAAAGTTTCAGGATACAAAATCAATATAAAAAATTGGTAGCATTTCTAAGTTCTTGACATACTATTAATAAAAGAAAAATTGGGGGTGCTCAACAAAAACATCAGAGGAATAACAAATAAATATTTGAAAATAATTTGATTTTCTCAAAATAAAGAGTAGACTTTGTAATTAAAAGGCAATGAGAGTTAGGAGAAAAAAAAATAAAGGAGGAGGTAGAAGATACACACTCCAACTTTGAGAATTTAATCTAATCTCTACAATCCCTTCCAGCTATAAATTATAGTCACTCGTTGTTTAGGTTTATTTATTTATTTATTTGTCGGAATTAAGAAGAAATCGTTTCAAAGGGACTCCAAAAATTATATGGTTTAATTTAGTCAGGTTTAATTAGTAATGATAGTCAAACCTAATAGTTCAATTCATTGGTTATTTGAATAACTGTCAAGTCAAATGTTCTCTTGTTTCTGTATCTTGTAGCTCTTGCTTTCAAACCCGATTGATGTGTTGTGATTATTGTATCAAAGACCTGATGAAAAAAAGAGACACAAGCAGGTAAGCAGACATTTTTCATTTCTCTCCTTAAGAAATTTAGCAGAGGAAATAAGAAAAAGATGAATGAAATCAAAGGTATCTGTTCTCTTTTATAAATGTCTGAGCTTACTAAAGACCTTGTTGGGACATTTGATAGGAGGAACAACAACAATGTTCTGTGTGTGCTAGGAAAGGGATGTGAAAGGTCAGAGTTAGAGGTCTGCTTAGGGAATCCCAGAAGGGACTCTTCCACTAAAGAGCCATAGGGAAGTAGAAATACCGAAAGAAGACTGCAAGACCCAGAGAAGCCAGATCCTAAGTCCAGGGTATCTCAACCTCATCCAAGATTGTCGTAACTCGAATAACATCACACAAGATCAGATTCAGAGAATCATAAGATTCAGATTATAAGATTCAGACCCAGCTCCAGAGAATCATAAGATTTCAGATATCAGATATTTCAGCACCATATCCTAAGGCTAGAGTTATTTCTCCATTGCTTGTCCTCGAGAAAAATCTTGGGACATGAGCACAGCATTATAGTTACTCTGATTATATTTAAAATTCAATAGTTTTGCTTCCAACACAGCAAAATCCTTATTCAGAATCAGATTTAGGCTAATTGTGGAAAATAATAAATCTTTCCACCTCTGAGTTTATGGTGGCAAGGACTTACCTGTTACATAAGTTTTGTTTGTTTGTTTGTTTTGAGATGGAATCTCACTCTGGCACCCAAGTTGGGATGCAGTGGCACTATCTCGGCTCAATACAACCTCTGCCTCCTGGGCTCCAGCGACTCCTCTGCCTCAGCCTCCAGAGTAGCTGGGATTACAGGTGCCTGCCACCACACCTGGCTAAATTTTATATTTTTAGTAGAGACAGGGTTTCACCATGTTGGCCAGGCTGGTCCTGACCTCAGGTGACGCATCCCCCTTGGCCTCCCAAAGTGCTGGGGTTACAGGGATAAGCCACCGTGCCTGGCCCTGCACAGGTAATTTTACATAGATGCTTTAAATACATATTGATGGTTTGTTTTTGGTATATATTATTTTTGTGTCTATAATGTGGCAGCCAAGATTAATGATAATATATACACTAATATATACATATGTGTTAATAATTGTGTTTAATTCTGGAGATAGCCTAAAATAATCTTTGTAGAGCTCACAGTTAAATGAATCGGTTCTAACTCAAGGACTATTTTCTATCTGTTGATGGTGACTCTTAAGCTCTGTGTTGTGGTGAATTCTGGGCCTGGGCCTAGTAATTTTACCAGTACTTAAATTCATGATAAATTATTGATTAGTGACTTCTGTATGGATGGGAAAAGGAACATTAACAGAATATGTTTTACTATAATTTCTTTTCAGGCTTGCAGGTTCATGTTTCAGGTAGGAGGACAAATTGTATTCATTATCAGTGTCCATCAAAATTCACGATATGGTATCAAGCTTAGTAAACAGGTTGAAATATCAAATTCAGCATTTGAGAACATGTAACTTGGAGCTTGGTTTATGCATGCCTCAATTTCTTTATTTATAAGTGGGTGATGATAATGTACTAACTGGATAGCATAAGGATTAGAGGTGATAATAAATTGCTTGCCCAAGGCTTGATACATAGAAATCGCTCAATAAATTATTATAATTCTATGAATAATTTGAAGATATATTGCTTTGACCTCCTTTCAGTCCTTTTTCTAAATCAGATTCAATATTTTACAAATGCCTTTTCAATATAGACAGATCCTTTATTTATAAAGCCCAAACTGTAACATATTCAGCCATTCAAAACAATAATTATCATAAGCACAGAATAGTAAACTAAATTAACTGTATGATTAATTTATTTCTTTTCTGTATTAATTATGTAATTATTTCTTCTCCTGTGTGTATATGTAGCTCAATAGTAGTGCCTATGGTATAAATATTTGATTTCTAAAACATACAGAAACCTTCTAGTCTTATACTTCACCTTCACTTCCCGTTTTACAGAAGTTCACTCTTCAGCTCACATAATTTGTTTTTTTGTTGACCTTGTCAATTTATTTTAAATACTGTTTTAACTAGCATTTGTGTGTGTGTGTGTGTGTGTGTGTGTCTAAACCTACTTAAATTGCTTATAGGTTAATCCCTGCTTTAGAACTTCAGTTCTTGACATGTCATTTCTGAATTAGTTACTGTCATTTTGCCTGACCTTTTCAATCTTAGCAGTGTCCTTCCTATAAATACAGCAACAAGAATTAAACACAGTAGTGAGAATGCAGTCTTCCCACAAAGTGCTGACAGAATAACTGTAGTCATTTCTCACTTTGAAATAAGAATACCAAGGCCTTTTTTCTCTATCCTTCACTTGTTTGTTTCCATTTTCTATATGCCTGGAACTAAAAAAGGCCTGTTTAAAATAAGATCATTTAAAAAGCAATGAAAATATTATGAATAGGGATAAGGAACCCTAATATTCAAGAATAGAAATTAATTTAAGTTAGTATAAACTTAATTTTAAAACTCTGTGTTCTATTGCGCTCACATCATGATGCTACATCACGGTCCCACTCCTCATTAATCTCATATACTAGATCTTGTTTATTCCACTTCAACCAGTAAAAACTTTCACTTTTTAATTAGACCCCTGTTCACATCTGCTATTGGTAAAATCAGCAACCATCATAAAAACCTATCCATCATCTTTGCCTCTTGACTTCCTTATTCCAATCATCTCACTTTACTACATCCAGTTCACCCACTTCTACAATCATGCTTGTTTATTACCAGAAACTCTACCATCTCTAAAATCATTAATGACAACATTCCTTTCTCTGCTGAAAACTCCCTTATGTTTGTTTGTTCCAGTACTTGAATCAAATGGTTCTTTAAACTTACTAAGACTTTATTCATTGGTCTTTTCAAATTCTTTCAATCAATGTGTCACTTTCTTTCAACACTTCCCTCTGTATGCAGTTTAGATTCTGTAGTTCGCCAGTATAATTATTCCCATACAGTACTTTAAACTGACTCCTTTCCTTCTGTTTCTCCAACCTGTGAAACAGCCTTTTGAGAATGCAACTGATTTCTTAAGAAAAATCATATATCCAAATAAATTAGCATCATCATGAATTCATGATTCATACCTTCAAAATAAAAATCTTTCAAGAATATCATTTCCATACTAAAATTACCTTCCCACTTTCTGCCATAATTAATTTATGTGTTTCCGTTTTTTTTAAAGTCCCACATTTCATACTTCATTGATAAAATAGAACATATATTCAGACAATTAATTCATAAACTTACCTCCCCCTACAAAGGCCCTGTCTTTCTTCCTACCCTTCAAAACAGAATACATTTCCTTTATGGCACAGCTTAATCCCACCATATGCCTTCTTGACATCTTAGAACTCTATTACAAGACAATTCTCCATGGATTTGTTATGTTTCTGCGTATTGCAAACAGGGATACTGATACCATTTATTCTTTCCAAGATTATTTGTGTAGCGAACATCCTTGAAAGATAGAATGGTGTCTGCTTTTACAGCAGAGGACAGATATTTTTGGCATCCAATATAATAAAGTTATCTTCCACTGTGACAAAGACTGGGCAGATTTACTTACTGCCTATTATAAAAGATTCAGGTTCCCTAAGCTAAATTTTCCTCACATGTGAGTTAAACTCGTTGCATTCAGCATCAATCTGGGCCAATTTCCTTTACCCTCTAGAATTTGGTAGGAAAGAGGAATTGACGTGAGTCTAAAGTTCAAATTTGCTGTTCATGTGTTCTAAAGTCTTGTTTATCTGATCTAATAGTTTGATGTCTTTCCAGCATCCATGAAACTCTGTCAGGCTAACATGTTGGCTTGCAAGGAAGTTAAAAATTATAGCCCTTCAATATTCTTGATAAGTTCTTGCTACACTTTTCACTATCTTTTTATGACTCTTTACCTTCTTTTCCATGAGATCATTTTCTTAGATGTTCAATATGATCTAGATTCAACTTTAAAATAGCTAAAATAATTTTTAATCATACCCATACTGACTGGTGTGAGATAGTATGTCATTGTGGTTTTGATTTGCATGTCTCTGATGATTATGAATACTGAGAATATTTTCATGTTTGTTGGATGCTGGTTAGCCTTCTTTTGAGAAGTATCTGTTCATGTCTTTTGCCTACTTTTTAATTTTTTTTTGTCTTTCCCTGTTGATTTGTTTAAATTCCTCAAAGATTCTAGATCTTAGTCCTTTATCCGATACATAATTTGCAAATATTTTCTCTCATTCTGTGGGTTGTCTACTTACTCTGTTGATAGTTGCTTTCTCTTTGCAGAAACTCTTTAGTTAATTAATTCTCATTTTTCTATTTTTTATTTTGTTGCATTTACTTTTGTAGTCTTCACCATAAATTGTTTTTCTGGTCCAATGTTTGGAAGAATATTTTCTAGGATTTTCTTCTAGAATTTTTATAGTTTGAGGCCTTACATATAAGTCTTTAATCCATTTTTGTCAAATTTTTGTGTATGGTGAGATATTAGGCATCCAGTTTCATTCCTCTCTGTATGGTTATCAGGGTTTTCCAGCACCATTTATTGAATAGGATGTCCTTTTCTAATTGCTTATTTTTGTTAAGTTTGTGAAAGATCAGTTGGTTGTAGGTATGTGGCTTTATTTCAGGAGTCTCTATTCTGCTCCATTGGTCTATGTACTTATTTTTGTAACTGTACCATGCTGTTTTATTTACTAAAGGCTTATAGTATAGTTTGAAGTTAGGTAATATGATAACTCTGGCTTTGTTCTTTATGCTTAGGATTGCCTTGGCTAATGGGGCTCTTTTTTGGTTCCGTATACATTTTAGAATAGTTTTTTTTTTTTTTTTTTCTAATTCTGTAAAAAATGACATGGGCAATTTGATAGAATTAGTGTTGCATCTGTAGATTAGGCAGTGTGGACATTTTAATAATATTGATTCTTCCTACACATGAGCATGAATTGCTTTTCCATTAGTTGTGTCATCCATGATCTCTTTCGGTGGTATTTTGTAGTTATACTTGTAGAGATCTTTGACCTCATTGGTTAGATATATTGCTAGGTATTTTATTTTTCTATGGCTATAGTAAACGGGATTGCATACTTGATTTGACTTTCAGCTTGGCTGTTATTAGTGTTACAGAAATGTGATTGATTTTTGTACGTTGGTTTTATTTCCTGAGACTTTCCCAAAGTCATTAATCAGGCCTATGAGTCCTTTGGTGAAATATTTAGAGTTTTCTAGATGTAGAATCACATTGTTGTCTGGGCACAGTAGCTCAGGCCTGTAATCCCAGCACTTTGGGAAGCCGAGGAGGGCAGATCACCTGAGGAGTTCAGGACAAGCCTGGCCAAAACGGTGAATCCCCCTCTCTACTAAAAGTACAAAAATTAGCCAGGTGTGGTGGCTGGCACCTGTAATCCCAGTTACTCAGGTGGCTAAGACAGGAGAATCGCTTGAACCTGGGAGGCAGAGGTCGCAGTGAGCCGAGATTGCGCCATTGCACTACAACCTGGGCGGCAAGAGCGAGACTCCATCTCAAAATGAAAATAATGATAATAAATTAAAATAAAAAACAAAGAAAACAAAAAAAGAATCATATCGTTAACAAAGAGAGATAATTTGACTTCATTTTTTCCTATTTGGTTGCCTTTTATTAATTTCTCTTGCCCAATTTCTCTGGCTAGCACATCCCGTACCATGTTTAATTGAAGTGTTGAAAGTGGACATTCTTTTATGCTGTTGGTGGAAATGGAAATTAGTTCAGCCACTATGGAAAGCAGTTTAGAGATTTCTCAGGTTTAAAAATGGAAATATCCTTTGACCCAACAATTTCATGTGTTATTCTACCAAAAAGACACATGCACTTGTATGTTCATGACAGTACTCACAATAGCAAAAACATGGAATCAACCCAGGTGCCCATGAACAGTGGATTGAATAAAGAAAATGTGATACATATACACCATGGAATACTACACAGTCATAAAAAAACCCTGAAACCATGTCTTTTTTAGCAACGTAGATGCAACTGGAGACTGTTATCCTAAGTGAACTAACACAGAAACAGAAAAGCCACTGTTACACGTTCTTGCTTATAAGTGGTAGGTAATTTTGAGTTCACACAGAGATCAAGACAGGACCCATATTCCCTGAGGGGACCAAAAAAAGGGAAGCAACGAGGAGAGCAAGGCCTGAAAAATCTTCCTGTTGGGAACTCTGCTCACTGTCTGGGTGAGCATCATGCAATACACCCATGTTACAACCTACATATATACCCGCTGGACCAAAAATAAACATAGAAATTTAAAAATATAAAAATTACAAAATTAAAATGAAACTTCTACAAAAATTAAAAAATTAGCCAAAATAAGACGAAAATCTTTGTTGACAACAAATTGTCTTCCAGATCTTTTCCTACCTTTCAATTCCTTGTTAAAGATAGACTCTCTCTTTGCACTTATCATGCATTTTTTAAATTCACAACACTAGTTTTGAATTATGCTCTTCTCAGGAAACATCCTGTAAACATGATAAGACACATCAATACTGTCTAAATATTGTGAAAGGCAAAGCCTTATAATTATACCTCTCCTTGTAGCAATGAACATAGTTTTTAGAAATCCTTCTTTGAAATATTCTATTTCTTGGCTCTCTTGATACCATGCTTTCTTATTTCCCTTGTCTGACTCTTGGTGGTTATTGTAGACTTCAGTACTAAGTTCTCTACTCAATAGGACCTCCATACATCACCTTTTCTTAGGCTGTAGACCTAAGTCTCTTTCTTGTCTCACCCTAAAATATGTACATAGATTATCTTTCTTGGTCACATAATGTGATGGTTAATTTTAGGGGTCAAATTGACAGGATTAAGGAATACCTACATAGCTGAAAAAGCATTATTTCTGGGTAGGTCTGTGAGGCTATTTCCACAGGAGATTGGTTTGTGAATCAGAGGACTTTATAGGGAAGCCCCACCCTTAATGTGGAATGGATCCAATCAACTGGAGACCCAGATAGAACAAAAAGGCAGAAAAAAAATGTAAATTTACTCTCTCTCTCTTCTCTCTTCCCTCTCTTTCTCTCTCTCTCTCTCTCTCTCTCTCTCTCCTGGAGCTGGGACATCCTTCTACTCTTTTGCTTGGACTTTAGAAATGCAGGTTCTCTGGCCTTTGGACTCGAGGACATGTACCAGATTTCACAACCCCACCAGGTTCTCAGGCCCTTGCCCTCAAGCTGAGAGTTACATCATCAGCTTCCTTGGTTCTGAGGTCTTGAGACCTGGAATAAGCCACAATACTGGCTTCCCTGGTTCTCCAGCTTGTAGACAGTGTATGGTAGGAAATTTCAGCTTTCTTATTTTTTTGAGTCAATTCCCATAATAAATCACCTCCCATATATCTATATAGATTTATATCCTATTGATTCTGTCTTTCTGGAGAACCCTGACTAATACACATGGCTTTAATTGATACAGTAAGTCCTCAACATCATCAAAACTACATATAGCAGGTCCTTTAATAACATAATTTTCTCCAACATCATCATTTCCTTAGACCCTTGATCAGAGAAAAAAATTGATTTTATTATACATTGTTTTCCTTAAGGTCACAGTTGCCAAGAACTAATCAATGACATTAAGTGAAGACTTACTATATTTCTATGTTAAGAAATATCAATGTCTCCCTTGAATTCCAGGAGAATATTTTATACCTCTTCTCACATGCATCACGAAATTGACATGACCTGGCCCACCACTGCTTTGTAACCACCCACCATCATTTTTTCACATTTCAGTAAATGACGTCAATTCAAGTTAACTCACATGTTTGGGAGTTTTCTTTAAGCCTCTATTTGCCTTCTCTTATGCAATGCATTACCAAGCTCATCAGTTTTGCCTAAAACATATATCACCATCTGTCCATTATCTTCCCATCACCATCTTAGTCTATACCGTCATATTTTTGTCTATTATACTCAATACTAATTTGTTGCTTCTTAATTGGTCTGTCACTTGTGATCCAGCTATAATGTTTTCATTCCTTCAAATGTCACAATAATCTGGAAATATAAAAATATAAGTCACATAATCTGTCTTAAAAATGAAGGAAAAGTGTAATAAACACCTATTGTGCTTTGGGCAGGGTTGCAAATTATAATCATGATCTACAGGACTCTAATACGATGTGACAATTGCATATCTTTACACCATTTCTTTCCATGCCCTTTTTGTCTTCAGTTAGTGATGACAGCTTATTTAAGTTATTTGAAATGTACAAACTCTTCTCTGCTATAAAAGTATTTTGATCTTTCTTCTTCTCTCTGCCTGAAATGCCCTTAACCTCATTCTTTACTTGGATAAATTCTTGTCATTAAGATCTCAGTTAAATTTCAGTAATAGCATATTTAATTTCTTTCATAGTTCTTAGCACAGTTTGCAATTATATTATATGTCTGTCTGTTTGCTACATTGGTCATCTATTAAATTCTAACTTCAAAGCATGACTATTCATTCTTGGTCACAATTAAACACCTTAAATCTAGGAGAATGCTTGGAACATAGTAGGTACTTAATATATTTAATATGTTTTGAAAGGAAATGAATACATCTACTGAAAGCTCAAGTTGCAAATAGATTTTTAATATTTATAAGTTTACTATATTGTATTAAAACTAAAATTTTTCCAATTTATTTATAATAAGTTTTTGATTAACTTCCTAGGAACTTTTTCATCTATGCCAGCATTGAATGTTACTGAATAGTACCCTCAAAGGTAATTTAGATTTGCTGAGATTACTCAATTTGCTTAACTAAAGTGGTAGAATGATACTAGAATTGATTTTACTGTGTAGACATGGCTCAAGTTGATTGCTAAGCAAGTTATATAACACAGTGAATTCCATCTATTCAGAGTTCAATCTAATCAAGCCACTTTCAACTTTTATTACCCAGTACATGAAGATGAAATAATATTGTAAACATGGTTGACCAGAGAATCAGATGGAATCCTAGATGAGATAAATCATAGAAGATACAGAGTAAATAGGGTCAGTTAGGATATAGTTGTATTGTGAGGCTCCATAGTCTTTCTTTCTAGACAAACACTGAAAGTAAACATTTATGTATGAAATTTAGTAATTAACATATCATAAATATAAATTTCAAAATGTTTCTGTACTAATTTCTATTCAGGCATTCAAGTTCATATTGAAATAAAATATATATGTGAAATAAAGACTATATCTTCATTAGAGGATAATTATTTTCTAAATAGAAGAATATTGATTCCTTTTTTTAATTTAAGGAAAAACAGTAGCTATTTTCACCACTTAAATGCATCTGTTTTGGATTATATATTTCAGTTTTAAATTTTCTATGAATTGTATGAAATATCCCAATCATCATTTATTATAAATATAAGCAATCAAAATGCAATTTCTCAAACATTTTAGAATATTTCTGTACAACTAAGAATCAGATATGAGATGGCCAATTAAAACTAAGGAGATTTATTTATTGGAGCTGTCATTCATCAACAAGAATGATATTTGGAATAAGAACACTCTTTTGGATCGTGTTTTTGTATTATTTGAAGATTCCTTGTTCTAAGCATAAGTTGGATTTGAGAACATATTTTTTGGCAGCCATTAAGGATGCTATCAGAGAAACATATAATCTAGTCATTACAAAAGTTTTGGAAAATAAATTAATAGGGATTAAAAGTGTAGGTAGATGGATGAGATTGGAGACTATTATTCTAAGTGAAGTAACTCAGGAATGGAAAACCAAACATTGTATGTTCTCCCTGATATGTGGGAGGTAAGATATGAGGTTGCAAAGGCATAAGAATGATGGAATGGACTTTAGGGACTTGGGAGGAAGAGTGGGAGGGGAGCAAAAGATAGAAGACTACAAATAGGGTGCAATGTATACTGCTTTGGTGATGGGTGCACTAACATCTCACAAATCACCACTAAAGAACTTTTACACTGTTGGTGGGACTGTAAACTAGTTCAACCATTGTGGAAGACAGTGTGGCAATTGCTCAAGGATCTAGAACTAGAAATACCATTTGACCCAGCCATCCCATTGCTGGGTATATACCCAAAGGATTATAAATCATTCCACTAAAGACACATGCACATGTATGTTTATTGCGGCACTATTCACAATAGCAAAGACTTGGAACCAATCCGAATGGCCATCAATGATAGACTGGATTAAGAAAATGTGGCACATATACACCATGGAACACTATGCAGCCATAAAAAGGGATGAATTCGTGTCCTTTTTAGGGGCATGGATGCAGCTGGAAACCATCATTCTCAGCAAACTATCGCAAGAACAGAAAACCAAACACTGCATGTTCTCACTCATAGATGGGAACTGAACAATGAGAACACTTGGACATAGGAAGGGGAATATCACACACTGGGGCCTGTTGTGGGGAGGGGGGATGGGGGAGGGATAGCGTTAGGAGATATACCTAATGTAAATGACGGGTTAATGGGTGCAGTACACCAACATGGCACATGTATACGTTTGTAACAAACCTGCACGTTGTGCACATGTACCCTAGAACATAAAGTATAATAAAAAAAATTAATGACAAAAAGAGAACTTACTCATGCAACCAAATACCACCTGTACCCCAATAACTTATGGAAAAATAAAAATGAAAATAAAATGTAGGTAGAAATTGGCTATTGAGTTTTTACTATGTAAAATTTTGGTTTTTACAGATTAAATATAATTAAAATGCAATTTTACTTTAAAAAATTAGACCACTACCATCCATTAACTCCCAATTCTGCCCTCTGCCACACACACACACTCTTTTTTTGAGACAGGGTCTTGCTCTGTCACCCATACTGCAGTGCAGGAGCATGATCATGGCTTACTGCAGCCTCAACCTCCTGGGCTTTAGCGATCCTCCTACCTCAGTCTGATGAGTAGGTAGGACTACAGGTGTATGCCACCATGCCCAGATAGTTTTAAAAATGTTTTTCTAGAGACAGGGTCTTGCTGTATTGCCCAGGCTGGTCTTGAACTGCTGGACTTAGGTAATTCTCCCACTTCGGCCTCCCAAAGTGCTCAGATTACAGGTATGAGCCATGATGCCTGGCTAACCAAATCACTTTTCTTGCTCAATCTAAAATTGTTGTTATTTATAACATGTCCTGACACCATGGCCTATATCAGGACTTGTTCTCAGTTTCCATGTCTATAATCAGACAAAATTCTGGGATCAAATCCATGAATTGGACATGAGTTGAATAATGTTGAATGAGATGTTGTAGGGAATATAGCAATTGAAGATCCTGTGGTGTGGGTACACATCACACACATAGACATACACATGTGTACACATACACACACAATAGCATACATATATTAATTCATCATTGGTTTAGACAGGTTCCTGATGTGTGGCTTCTCTTCTTCCCTTTTATGAATATAAATTTTTATTTAACTTACTCTGCCCCCATTCTATCAGTGTTTATTAAGATGTGTTGGGCAGTGGGCAGAGAGTTTTTATCCCATAAGGAAGCACATCTGAACCTCATTGAGAACACTCAGCCAAGACCGCGTATGCTGATTTGGACACAGCATCTGGATGGGGCTTTGGGTTATCTCCCATGGGGTAGGGTGAGGATGTATTATTTGTATGGGAAGAAAGATGCAGCACAAGTTCAGACTATGGCAGAAAATATTAGTTATTTCATCGTTGCACAGAAAGGTTACATATCCTTCTTTTTATTTATTTAGATATGTTTATTGATTCTTGCTATGGAATGTGAATGAAGTTAATATGCACCTTTTCCAGCCTGAGATATAAAGCCTCCCCAAGCACTTTTTTCCCTTATAGATAATCAGAACACCCAACACCCAGCAACATCTCGAAGCTACATGTTAAGGACAGTAGAATATCTATCAGTCTTGAGTTCCTGGATAAGTGTACAGGGTCACCTCACCTGACTGAATTGAAAATCCATCCAGCACTTTTACAGAAGCAAGCAATAAAGTCCTACTGTGCCTGAGCCTTCATATATCTTAAACATATTTAAAATACCAGCTGGCATTATCCTCACTGTCTGGTTACTAACAATGAGACAGAAAATTCAAGTAACTAATTAAATGAGTAGAATATATTAAACATTTTTAAATTCCTAAGAGTTGTCTTACTATAATCAATAAATAAGCTCATATTAAGCACTAAGATCGAGGAAACATTACCAAATATTACATACATTATTCTTTTACCTTGAAGATACATATTTACAGATATAAATTCATATAATCATTCACAACCAGAATTATCTAGTAGAATAAAGAAAAACAAGAAATTCACATAATTGTCAATAATGCAATGAATTGTTTGTCTACATCAGTGGTTTTCAACCTTGTCTTTTCATTAGAACCATGTGGAGAACTTTTTCGACACACCGATTCCTAATAACAAGTTGTTATAATGCTTTAAAAGCTTCTAAAGAGAATCTGCTGTGCAGCCAGATTTGAGAACTATTGGACTCCACATCAAAAATTCAGCAAGTTACAAGTTGTATGTCTTATTTTCATTGCCAGCATAGATTAATTATATGAATATTATGCAGTTTACTCATCACTCTCTTAGAGCTTCTTAAACAGAAGAATGAGTCAGGGTCTGCAAGTTCCTACAAAAATCTATATGCCTGATTTCATCTGTGAAAATTCTGATTCAATGGATTCAGAATAGGGAGATCTATAGCTAAGACTTTCTATCTTTTAATTTGCACCCATCCAGTGATGTGCTCTTTGATTCTACTGCATATTGATCAGTGTTTGGAATGATAAAGAAAAAAGTTTTTAAAAAAGAAAGATCTGCACGTTAAGCATTTGTCAACATGCCTTATACTCTTTTTCAATTTTTTTCTTAATATTCTCATACATCCTGCCTGTTATGTCTGAAATTTCTCGAATCCAGAAACATCAAAAGCAGCAACAGCAGCTGGTCTAAAATGAAAATGTTAATGAAGCAGCACATGAATTGAAAAATCGTTCTAACTACCATTTCTTCAGTTAAACAACTACTCTGACTGACTGTATCAGAACTTTCCTGCTTTAAAGAAAGAAGGAGTTAGATGGATGCCTGAAAGTAATTACAAGAATACGCTCTTTCCCAAAGAGAGAGAGCTTACCTCTGACAGATGAAAAGAAACCAGACTTCATGCAAGTCAGTATTTTTATCATTGTTATACTTATTGTTCTCAGTTTTCTGGGGGGAGGGGGAGGGAATGTATCTGTTCCATATGTAACTTGATTTTTCTAATTGCTAATTCAAAAAATTCAAAAATTTCTGAATTTCCTTAATATAATTCATCTTTCTAAACAATCTGAGGTATTACTCTATTTTATTGTTACTTATATAAAAGGAGAAAAACACATGTTGTTTTCAAGACATACAAAATATTAAAGATGAATATTTAAAATTATTTTTAGAATCCCAACAACTATCTTACTCAATTTCTACCCACAGTAGAAAACCTTTTCATCCAATCATTGTGTAGGTGGAACTGCTATTTGATTTAAACTCATTGTGGATCACTCAGGCCAATACTTTTAAAAAGTTGTGTTTCTCTACTTGCCAAGTTTTCTAGACGTGATTAAACTTCACTGAATTAATAAGCATCTCTCATTTATGGACACCACCAATTATTATAAAACTATTCTAAATTGTCTCTGCTTATTCTGAACCCAGAGCTAAAATGTTGTACCTGAAAATAAAATCCTTTGGAATTTATAACTGAAAATGATCAGATTTTTAAAATGGTGTTAAATTACATAATTGGGCTATAAAGCTTGAATATTATTCTAAGTGATATAATATTGACTCCAATATTCTGAGAAGCGAATTTTAAGTTCCTTTTAATTAATATTATAGTTATACTTAAATCACAAAGCACAGCCAAGTCTTCTGTTGGAGCTAAATGACTCCAAAGTAGGAAATAGGTTATCCTGAAGCTGAGGACGAGGCAAGGTCTTATTGTATGGGCCTATAATTACACATGTGCATATATCTGTAAATTCAGTCTCCAGACTTCCAAGGAAGATCATAAAGAAAGCATATCATTTAAAAAATAATTTATTGTAATTTTATTTATTTTTTATCCTGTATTTTAGAATCAAGGGTACATGTGCAGGTTTGTTAAAAGTATAGTGCATGATACTGAGGTTTGGAGCACGAATGAATCTGTCACCTAAGTGGTGAACATAGTACCCAACAGGAAGTTTTTCAACTTTTGCTCTTTTCCCTTCCTCCCACCTCTCATATTCCTCAGAGTAAATTAAATGTAAGTATACAATTTCTTCTTTCTTTTCACAAAATTTTTTGTTAAGACTACATGAGGTCCTTGAAAATTGGTTTAATATTTGCTTTTAAAAACTAGTTAACAGAAAGAAGAATAAGGCCACAAGAAAGTATTGGGGAATTGGAGGAATTCTCCACAAAAATATAGCAAAGGAGATTTTTAACCAGAGATAGCAAGTTTTCTCTTATGTAACTCTGGTTATAGATTACATAATGTAAGCCATTCTGTGGCTCTATACTTTTCTCCCTGAGCAATACAAAATATTTATAAACTACAAAATTGTCTTCACTTCTCAGTTCAGTGTCGGGGATATATGGATGACTTCATGTTAATCTGTACCATTTTTTATTAATAGAAATTAAAAGTTTGTCATGATGTCACATACAAGATCAGTGAAAATGTTTTTTATTTTTATTTTTTTAAATGGGAGCAGTACTTTCTGTGCTACGTTTATAGAATTTAAAAAACGAGTTTTATTAAATTTTATTGATGTAACTTTTACAGTAAAAGGCACCTACTTTGAGGATACAGTTTTAAGAATGCTAGCAAATATAGATACCCATATAACAATTGCAGTTGGTTTTAACAGGGAAATGTATGCATGTATAAAGACAAGAACATGTTTTCTTACCTGGTGAGGTTAAAAAATATCAGATAAAAGATCAAGGACCTTTTCGTCTAGAACCCAGGGATACAAGGAAGGCATCCATGGAGGAGATTAAGGCTCTCAGAAGAGGCCCTGAAATTATGTGCAAAAGTGTACATGTGTAGTTTTCAGACAAAAGTATTAATAACTTCCATCAGAATATCATTAATGCTTCTGATCCTGGAAAATTTTAAACTCACCGAAATGATTGAGATTTGTGTCCCCACCAAATCTCATGTCAAACTGTAATCCATAATGTTGAATAGGGGTCTGCAGGGAGGTAATTGGATCATGGGGGAGATTTCCCCTTCGCTGTTCTCATGATAGTGAGTTCTCATGATTTCAGATTTTTAAAAATGTGTAGCAACTTCACCTGCTCTGTTTCTCAGTATCTAGCCACCTAAGACTTTTCTGCTTTCCCTTCACCTTCCACCGTGATTGCAAGTTTGTGACCTCCCCAACCATGTTTTCTATAAAGCCTGTGGAACTATGAGTCAATTAAACCTCTTTTCTTTATAAAGTATGCAGTATCAGGTAGTTCTTTACAGCAATGTGAGGATGAACTAATACACTCACTAAAATTAGCTTAAAACCATCATGAAAATAAATAATGCTTAACTTTTAAACTTCTCTTTCGTGCTCTGGCTTATGGCAATATTTCTTTCCCTTGAACTTATTCTCAATATTACTCATAACTAATTCTCAATATTATTCAAAAATTCCTCATAAAATGCATATTGAGTGTATTAGTCTGGTCTCACACTGCTATAAAGATACTACCCGAGACTGATAATTTATAAAGAAAAGAGGTTTAATTGATTCACAGTTCTGCATGTCAATGGGGAGTCCTCAGGAAACTTACAATCCCCTTGTTTCCTCCATGGATGCCTTCCTTGTATCCCTGGGTTCTAGACCTAAAAGTGGATATCTGATATTTTAACCACCAGGTAAGAAAACATGTTCTTGTCTTTATACATGCATACATTTCCCTGTTAAAACCAACTGCAAATTGCTATATGGGTATCTATATTTGGCATTCTTAAACTGTCTCAAAGTAGGTGCCTTTACTGTAAAAGCAGCATCAATGCCAAATAATAAAACCTGCCACCCTATAAACGAGACACAGAAAGTACTGCCTCATTTAAAAAAATAGTAGTGATCTTGTATGTGAGAATGGACAAACTTCTTAATTTCTATTAATAAAAATGGCACAGATTAACATGAAGTCATCCATATCCCTCTACACTGAACTGAGAAGTAGCTACAATTTTGTAGTTTATAACATTTTGTATTGCTCAGGAGAAAGTATAGAGCCACAGAATGGCTTACATTATGTAATCTATAACCAGAGTTAAGCATAAGAGAAAACTTAAGCATTCTGGTTAAAAAATCTTCTTTACATATTTTGTGGAGAATTCCTCCAATTCCCCAATACTTTACTTTTTCATGTGTAGACAAATTTTATCAAAATCTGGTAAACATTCTATTGTGTATATGTACCACATTTTCTTTATCCATTCTGCCAGTGATGGAAACCTAGGTTGCTTCCATATCTTGGCTACCGTGAATAATGTAGAAACGAACATAGGAGTGCAGTTACCTCTTTGACATACTGGTATCTTCTGTGGATATATACCCAGAAGCGGGGTTGTTAGATCTGTATGATAATTCTATTTTTATTTTTGTGGAACCTCCAAGAATAGATGTTTAACATATTAATGAGAAAAATAGGTTGGTGAGATGACAGATATATTAATTAGTTTAATTGACTCTTTTACATCGTATACCTAGATCAAAATATCATATTGTACCCCATAAACCGTACACAATTGTTGTTTGTCAATTAAAAATAAATTTGCTTTAAAAGTCCTGTAAAAATGATCATGACTTTTCATTGTCATGTGACCGACATGATCGATATAGTTGGCCAAGCCCCATTAAAAAATGATATCAGCTTTTGTCTTGAACAGTTTGGATAATGTTTCTTTAAAAACAAAAGAAGGAGCCAGGGAGGTTCAGTTACCCTAGGGAAACTGAGGTGAATACCTGCTCATCTTTTCTTAAAATAAATTCATGCCATCTATCAACCAACACCTTTTTCTCCAAATCTATTTTGACATATTGTAGTTCAAATATCAGGCATGTGGGAATATAGCTCTTGCACTTCTCGTGGTATGAGTGCTAGGACAATGTCAGGAATAGGGTGAGTAATGACACTGCAAATTGAAGTCATCTGCTTATTTTCCACATGCCTGCACAGAGCAAGCATCTGCAAAGGAATTTTCCTCATGTTGCTTTGCCCATGACCTTGATCCAAAGAATCCCATCCTTCAAAGAGAAATGCAGTGTCATTTTACAGAATAACTATATTACTAATTAATATAGTTTTTAGTCCTTTATAAATACTAGTATACTTTTGGAGTCCAATATCTATCCATTAGCTAACATGTGTTTTTAAATGCATTTTCTACATTGGTCAAGAGAAGATTTGAAAGAACAACGTATTAGTTCTCTATTGTATAGACACACTTAGTACCATATAAATCAAAGGGAATTTTGTACATATATCTTAGAACAAAAATGATAAGCGTATTGGTATTTCACAAATACTTGAAAAATTAAAGACATTGCCACTCTGTAGTGTACTGCAAATATCACAGGCAGAAATAAACATACCCTATATCACCCAATCTTTACCTTTACATAGTCTTTTTAATATAAGTTCTGTGTTAGTCCATTCTCACACTGTTAATAAAGACATACCCAAGACTGGGTGATTTATAAAGGAAAGAGGTTTAATTGACTCATGGTTCAGCATGACTAGGGATGCCTCAGGAAACTTACAATCGTGGTGGAAGAGAAAGCAAACACATTGTTCTTCACATGGCAGCAAGGAGAAGTGCAGAGCAAAAGGAGGTAAAGTCTCTTATAAAACTGTCAGATCTCATGAGAACTCACTATCATGAGAACAGAATGGAGGAACTACCCCCCAGATACAATTATCTCCACCTGGTCCTTCCCTTGACATGGGGATTATGGAAACTACAATTTAAGATAAGATTTGGATGGGGACACAGCTAAACCACATAAGGCTCCAAATAATAACTAGTAGATAAATATCAAATTGTTGACCTGTGCACTTGTGTGACCCAACTGCTACCCGCATACTTATCCATACATTCTTTATCTAGAAACAAAGGATTACTCTATTTTAAGTCACTGGAGCAGGGTAGGATCTCTGCATCCATATTTTCTTTGAATCTGTTCCAAAATTTATACATATTATTTATTTTTGGAATTAGAAACAATTTAAATGAGTAGTTTTGTGTTAATCACAGCATTTCCTACATTCTGAAATGAACAAAATCATTTTACCACTTTGAAAATTGGCATATTGTAGTATAAAAGGAAACACCAAACTAACTAAAAATAAATACACAAAAAATAAAACACAACTGTTTTCTACTCCCATCTGTGAAGATCTATGTGATGACCTTGAGCAAGTCACTTGATCTCTTTAACTTTCGTTTTTTTCCCCAGCTCACAAATGAAGATCTGGTCATTCCTCAGGTCATTTATAATGAAAAACTTCTGTTATCTATGATACATCACTGTAGAGCTATAAATATTTATTTTCCAGTCATGGAGAATGAAAGCAGAGGTTATGCTGTCCAATTTTCATGACAATATTTGAAATGATTTTTTTTTACTTGCTTATAGAAGCATCGAAAGGGTACTAACAACATATTTGGTCCTTTCTGGATGAATACCATCACTAGTATTATACCATCATCTTTTGACATTTTGTCTTTGGAAGATTTCTTTCCAGAATGATTTGACAGGAAGTATATAGTTTCTTGGTATTTGAATATATACTTGATACACTGAATACACACACACACACACACACACACACAACTATCTTTATTACATTGCAGTGTTTTACTTGACATATCAACTCTTATTTTTCAGATTATGTCCTCTTAACCTTTAGTAGCTGGGAACATGTGACCTCCACAAAATATAAGAAGTTGCCTTGTTGCTAATCCTTCGGCCAGTTTTTGAAATTAGATAGAAACGATGCCTACTTCCTCAGTTTTAAAGTGGCACAATTTCCGGTAACCATCGTAAATACTCTGTGGAATTGTCCATCTTTGCTGATTCCAAGTACACATAGATATTTCTCAAAGGATCAAGAGATTCTTATCCTACTGGCATTTAAAGCACCCATACCCTGTCAAGAAAAAAACGTGATTACACACACGAGGATCCTACTCTAGCATTTCTACCTTGTCAGCTTGGCCTATGAAATAGCCAAATAAACTCACCACTTACAGTTTCTTTATAGCTGTTAATTTTCCTGGAAATGCATCATACTGGAAATGCACTAAAAATATGTAGACTAGCCCAGTTCAGCATTGTTATGCTTAGTGACATGATTCCTTTAAGTATCTCTGACAGGGCTTGGTACGCAGTCCTTCACATAGGAGTGGTTCTGCATATGCCATTACTACATGACATGACATGCCAGAACACTATGTCATTTGTTCCCACTTACTCTGACTATATTGTATTATAACCCTTTTTCAAATAAGTTCCCTCAGAGGAAATTCTTTATTGCTCTCAGATATTTCAGCCACCTGGAACATTTCTCTGCCTTTAGTCTGCCACTGATCAGTGGATGCCAGTTTTCAAAGAGATGTACACAAATAGACCTCATAATTAGACACATCACAAGACTGATTTATTTAAACTGTAAGACAAGCTTCTTTTCTAAAGTTTTCACTTACTTGGCAAATACTGGAAATTCTTCACCAGAAGGAAAAAAGTAATAAAAATTTATGAAGGAAAATCTATCACTTACTGAAATCATTCATTCTAGAATCAGCTCACTAATAAATGAAGGAGACAGGAAGTATCTCAACACTTTACATCCCAAGAATTGTCATTTGCAAGTGACACTGATGAGAAATTCTTCCTGCAATAAACTATTGATCTCACTAGTCATAATGATATAAAGAACATGATATGTTAGAACAAGAACATCTAAACGTCTGCATCTAAGTGTCTGTATTTTTTCTGCTAATACAGTCACATCAATTATGTTTGTTTCTAGGAGAGGGAAAAGGACATCATCCTAAGTCTTTTTCCTTAGTCTTTATATCCACATAATGTTCAACTTGCTATAGTATAGGATATGTAAAATAAAAATTAGAAACATACTAAGAGTGTTGCAAACAGCAACACACTATCCGAAGCCATAAACTTCAGATAACCAATTTCCAATCTAAATTGATCTTAAAAGTAAAAACAATGCATGTCAGTGATTTCCCAAGTTTTTCTTTCATGAAGAGGAAAACTTGCCAGAAAAAAAAAATGGCTTTTTTCCTCAGATAATTGGCTTAATAATTTTAAATACATATATATTTTTCTAGTCAATCGACCTGTATTTTTTAATACTAATGATATATTTCATCTTTAAAGTTTGTGATCTCCTGATTTTTTAATATTGAACATTCTTTGTTGGTTCTACTTTAAGTTTTCCAGATTTATCCCCTTGGTAGGAAATTACAAACCTGCCTGAGAAAGAAAAAGTTGAATTAAAAGTCTCTCTCTATCCCTCTCTCTCTCTCTCTCTCACACACACACACACACACACACACACACACACACACACACACGAGGGAAGGGAGAGGGAGGGAGAGAAGTAAAATACATAAAGAGAAACAAAGAGAGGGAAAGAAAATAAGAAACTACTATGTGCTTCCCAAGTGACATACGTATGTGGTTATTTTTGAAAATCTGAAGACCTGCTCTACTCTGGTAAATGGGTGAGAGAATGAACTCTAAAATGAACAAACTCCAAATGAAACTTTGCCCCAGCTACTTACTGGCTTTCTTATTGTAGGCTTATTAATTTTCGATATGATAGTACTTACCTCACAGGTAGTGTCATTGGTAGAATTATTTGAGTTTGTTAAAGTATTTAACATAACGTGTGGCCCAATAAAAGCCTTAATAAATGTTTGCTCTCATGAAGACATCGTGACTCTGCCTCAAAGAATTCGTAGTCCAAAGAAGCACAGACAAATGAATAGAAAACACTAATAAAATCTGTTCAAAGCTAAATTAGGCTTATGCCCAGGATGCTGTGCAAAGTAGCCCAGGGGGCTCAGCTGTGCAGAGAAGTGGCTTGCGGAAACAACCAGCAAGTTGATTTTTATAGGACAGCAGTGTGAAACACCTTGTGGGGTGTGCCACAGTTCACAAGCAAGTTAAAGCATACTGTGCTTCTAAAAGGGTTTCCCAAAGTAGAAGTGTTTTTAGAATCCCTCAAAGTCTTCAAGCATAACTGGAAAACACAATTTCTTTAAAAGAGTCTATAGAGTACAGTAATGCGGAGAGTGCGTCTGGTTTCAAACACACCTATACCCAAGCCTGCCTCTGCCGTGCAGTAACCACTGATAAATAACTTGTCCCTTCTCACCTCGGGATCTTCATCAGAAACAAGGACATTATATAAGCATTCTTTGAGATGGTAGGAATTAAATGAGTTAATGCTTGCAGGATCCATAGTCATGCCTCTCATGTAGTAACTGCTCAATACATATGAAACCTGTTATATGTCTTTGCAGTTTGGTATACAGTCTTAACATTTATATTCATTTTGTACTATTATATTCCCATGTACTTTTAATTCCCATTTCAATTACTTAGAATTGAGAAAAATTGAGTTTTAAGATGCTACACTGTTTAATCATACTTCCTAGGAAGAAACATTGTTTATTTATCCTTTTATTTAATACTTATTTAGTATATGCCTCCTTTAGGACAGATACTGAGCTAAATGCTGCGAATACAATGAGGATAAAAAAGATGAACTTATAGCCCAGTAGGGAAAGTAAGCATTAATCAAATAATCATACTAATAAATGCATAATTTCAAACTGAGACAAATTATCTGAAAGCAATCATGCTAATGAATGTGTAAATGCTTTTTAGGAAAGTTGGAAGAACAAAATAAAGAAGACTGATTTAGATGAGAGAAAATGATGATCAGAGCAGGTCTGAATAGGAGAAGTGTACGAAAAATGAGTGAACTGCCCCAAATCAGTGGGAGAAATTAGTGGTCTAGCAAAGGAAATAGAAAATGTAGAGGCCTTCGTCAACTAAGTAAAAGCACGATATCTTCACAGAACAAAAGAAGGGCAGGTTAGTTGAAACAGGTAAGTGAGAAGGAGAGGAACGTGAGATGGAGTTTAGGGGTGGACAGCAAGCACCACCATACTGAGCGCTGGATGTCCTTTTATGGACTTGAGTTTATATCTGAAGAGCAACAGAATGAAACTACAGGATTCCAAGGAGCAGTGGTGACATAAGATTTTCATTGTGGGAAATAAAGGATGAAAAGAAGGACCAGAGAGAAGATAGGCGGAAACTCAAATACAATGTCTTAGTCCAGGCCCTCAGAGGAGCAGAGATTAGATATGCAGGAAAACGTGGGGAAAGCTGGGACAGGCCTGTGAGTCATTGGGTCACCACACAGGTCTGACCTTTGTAAGGGAGAGAGGAAAGGAAAACATCTGAGTGGAAAAGTCTTAACTGGCAATTCGACATGACTAATGGGAAGTTCTGGAATATTCTTTCAGGTGAATCCGTTGTCTTTCAGGAACCGGCCTACACATGCATTCCCTGTAGTACTTAGTCACTGCCTGGTACCAGTCCCTGGGATGTTTAGCCTAAGTATGGATGCGGTAATCATTTTGGGTGCAGCAGCTAGGACTGTGGTAGGTTGTGCTCTGGTCAAATACACTTAGTAATAGGAGAGCTGAAAGATTCAATTTCATGGAGGCCATGTACTGTGTTGACTCTGAAGACAGAAAGTAGACCAAAATGATGAAGATATAAGAATAAAAGTCAATGTCAATATATAATTTCTAAAGAAAGGTTGATAATTTATCAGAGCAGTCTTCCCTGGCCACCATGACTGTAAAGCACTGTCTTCTCACATATAGTCCTATTCTCTCATTGAGTTTTACTTAAGGAACTGGCATTTACCAACTGTACATATTATATTTTTGTTTTAATTCTTTATGTCTGTCCGTCTATACTCCCCCATCCCTACTACAATATGAACCTAATGATTGCAAGGAACTTCCTTGCATCGAACTGCTGTTTTTCCAGCAACTCAAATAGTGTTGTCGTTTAAGATATATATGTTGGAAAATATATGTTGGATAAATGAACAGCGGAGGAGAAGGTGTTCAGGATGAGAGAATATATTGTCAAAGAAGACTTCCAAGTTTAAGGTATGTGAAGCTTAATGGATGGTGATTAGTTACTGTTGAAATGCACACTGGAAATCTTGGGCAGGTGGGCCAGAAAACAACAAGTTTTATTTGTACTTGTTGAGTATGGAATTCCTTTAAGACATCCAAATGGAGTTTGTAAATTCCCTAATAAACAAAATGTTATAGTACAAAAATTTTTTGTGGGTAATGTAAGAGTGCAAGTGTAAATACAGATTAGATCCGGTTGTGAAGACCATTCTATAATAGACTAAAGAGTTGAAACCTGAGAATTGTACTTCAAAATCAACGTATATTCATCAAGACTCTGTTAAGAGGTGATTGAAGAGGTTAATGTATCAGAAAGATAATATTTGAAGAGAGATAGGTCAGTCATGAAAACAGAGAAAATATGGATGTATGGAAGTAAAAGGCCCCAATATCCATTTGAATACACTGGGAAGGCGCTGGGTCTTTAAAATTGTGTTTCCTTGGTAGGCCCTTCCTTCTGTGAAACAGTTAAATAAATTTATGCCAACAAATAACATTACATATTGGATTCATCAAACTCCCTTAATTCTGACTTCATTATTATTAAGTTGTCTTCTGACATTTTTCACTTTGGTTTGCCTGTCAGAAAAATAGGGTCATTTAATAGCAATATCTCATTATAAGTCAATAATCTGGGATTGCGGTTTCACATAAAAATCTCTGGGACTCAGTGTGTGCCTTTTACCGACCCATTCCTGATAGAGGTATTAACCCAGTTCACATTACATTAACAAGGCCCAGTTCCTGAGCATCCCAGGCTGAAGGGCAGATCCAGGACTGTACAAATTTATCAAAGTAATACAATGCCACCCTGAGCATTCTTTGGAGTCAGTCTACTAGCCATAGTCTACGGTGACAAAATCTGGACATTGTTGGCATCTTTGGGAGGTCAAAAAAGAACTTCAAATATGATGCCAGATTAAATAGCAGTTGACTTTGTCTCCAAAATAGACTAGATTTTACCCTGAGAAGTGAAATAATTTTGTCCCTTCAGGAACAAAAAGGAGTGTAAGGTAATTGAGGTTTAATTGTGGTCTATGAAATGAGTATGAACATGAATTCAATCATGGGTCATCCACTTTATAGGTATGTGACATCAGACAACTCACTTTATGTCTGTCTCCAAATGTTCATGTTGTTAAGATGGAGGTAACAGTACTTACTACACAAGATTGCTATGAAAAACATATGACCTAATATATATGTAAAGTGCATTAGCAGATAGTAAATGTACCACAAAGGGTATTAGGACATTATGAATGTACAGAAATCCTGGAATGGAAAAAAAATTACAAAAATGTACTCTTACTTATTTCCCGTTTGATTTTGGTAGGGAAATACATACTTCCTGTCCACTAGTTAACTTCCCTTTGACAAGTTATGTTATTATTTAATTAATTAAAAGGCTATATATATATATATGTAAAACCAAAAAATGTCTGTAACTGCTGTAATGTACCCTTCTACAGGCAGACCTCACTTTCCAAGGTGCTGTGTTAAGTGAGATTCATGCATATCAGAGCCATGCAAAGCAAAGTCATTGCTACTCTACATAGAAGTTGCAGTTACTATGGTTAAGTGATCATGAGGACTGCCTACAGTATAGTAGCCCATGAATCATTAACAACTGTGAACATAATTACTCTTTTGCTCTTTCATATATTTTAAGAACAGAAAACCAAACACTGCATGTTGTCACTCATAAGTAGGAGGTGAACAATGTGAACACATGGACACAGGGACGGGAACATCACACACTGGGGCCTGTTGGAGGGTGGGAACTAGGGGAGGGATATTATTAGAAGAATTATCTAATGTAAATGATGAGTTGATGGGTGCAGCAAACCACCATGGCACATGTTTAGCTATGTAACAAACCTGCACATTTTGCACATGTATCCCAGAACTTAAAGTTTAATAATAATAATAAAATCATCATACATATGAGTAAGTTCTGAAATAAAATAATGGCAAATAGTTGGTATTTCCTAAAAAGAAAAAAATCAGTTAGAAAAAAATGAATAAAACCTACTATTTGTTAGCACAATAATGTGCTACAGTCAATAATGATTTAACTGTACATTTTAGAGTAACTAAAAGAGTATAATTGGGCTGTCTGTAACATAAAGGATGCTTGAGGGGATACCCCATTTTCAATGATGTGTGATTATTACACATTTCATGTCTATATCAAAATATCTCATGTACCCCATAAATATATACAAGTACTATGTACCCACAAAAATCAAAATAAAAAAATACTGCAAAACGCATGGAATATTATCAAGCATTCTAATATTCCAGTAACTGGAATCTTAGAAGAAGAGGAGAGAAAAAGGATCCCAATTTTTTTAATTAAGAAAAAGAGTTTTATGCAGTCATAAAAAAGAATGAGCTCATGTTGTATTATGCAGCCATAAAAAAGAACGAGTTCATGTCCTTTATAGGGACATGGATGAAGCTGGAAGCCATCATTCTCAGCAAAGTAACACAACAACAGAAAACCAAACACTGTATGTTCTCACTCATAAGTGGGAGTTGAACGATGAGAACACATGGACACAGGGAGGGGGGCATCACACAGTGGTGCCTGTCAGGGTGTGGAGGGCAAGGTGAAGGAAAGCATTAGGACAAATACCTAATGCATGTAGAGCTTAAAACCTAGATGACAGGCCGGGCGCGGTGGCTCAAGCCTGTAATCCCAGCACTTTGGGAGGCCGAGACAGGCTGATCACGAGGTCAGGAGATCGAGACCATCCTGACTAACACAGTGAAACCCCGTCTCTACTAGAAAATGCAAAAAAAGTAGCCGGGCGAGGTGGTGGGCGCCTGTAGTCCCAGCTACTCGGGAGGCTGAGGCAGGAGAATGGCGTAAACCCGGGAGGCGGAGCTTGCAGTGAGCTGAGATCCGGCCACTGCACTCCAGCCTGGGCGACAGAGCAAGACTCCGTCTCCAAAAAAAAAAAAAAAAAAAAAACCTAGATGACAGGTTGATGGGTGCAGCCAACCATTATGGCACATGTATACCTATGTAACAAACCTGCACATTCTGTGCATGTATCCCAGAACTTAAAGTAAAAGTTGAAGCAATCTAGAAAAGGAAATAACAAGTAATATCAATTGCGTAGCTGTTAATCTTCAGTAATTATGTCATTTGTAATTAAATACCTTTTTCATTAGTCATATTATTATATTCTGTAGCTGGTTTCTACTACATAATTGTTTATCTTCAATAAAAAAGAATATAATACTAGTAAATATAATATTATTCAGTTTTCTATTTATATATGGTGGTTGCTGTTTGGCAGATAAAATGCATGGAGAGGATGTTCTCCAAAGAGAATTCATCATTTTTTTTCCCCCAGACTTGCTCTTCTTTCTTTATTCACTGTTAAATAACTTAATATCCTCCTCATTAAAAGATGTAAATCCTTGCAATTATCTTTACCTTTTTTCTTTGTTAGCCTCATATCCAGTGGGTGGTTAAGCACCGGCATTTCTGGCATTGTGCTATCTGTCACAGCTGTTCTTTTTCCTTTAATTTTATTGTTCCACAAGAGATTAGACTATCATTAAGTTTTCCCTGGATGACTGCATAGTTTTCTACCTAGTCTGCTCTTTTTTTCCTCAAATAACATAAGCACTATGCTTACCAATTAATTTTCTTAATACACAACTGTAATCATGCCATTTCTCTGCTCACAAGACTAAAACCAGCCAATATTTGCATTCAAGTTCATCCCCAGCCCAGGCCTCAAATTACCTTTTCTATCCCCGCCGTTTACAACATTTCTCTAGCTCTATATTCATTGTAAATTTAAGCAACATGGATAAACTCTATATTGACCTTAAATTTAAGCAACATATTTTAACTCTATCATCACCCTAAATTTAAGCAACATGGAACTATTGACTTTTGTACTTTTGTTTCATCTAAGAGAAATAACTAACTACCTTCATTTTCCCCACTTTCGTTCCTCACACTCATGTCCCATATTCTACACAATCTCTAAATGTTAACATTTTCTCTACTTTTCAAGACCAAATGACAATGTCACTTATTCCACAAACTGTCCAACTCACAAAGCTGGATGTTCTCTCTCCTCCCTCTGCATCCCGCCTCTCTCGATTTTTAAACTTCTTATGACAGGCACATTTTCCATTTCTTATAGTTATTTGTGAATGCATTAGGTCTCCTACTATCCTAGAATATTCACAAGTAGGGAATCTGTATCTGTTTTGCTTGTGCTCTCCTTTTGTATTGTACACTCAGTTACTTGTATAGAATAATTACACACCAAACACTTTTATTATAGCAAGATAAATTAGCAATAGAAGTGTTCATCCTTTAATAATTTTAAGGAGCTGTATAAGTGCAGCTACATCACCTTAATACTGTTTGTTATGAATGCTCACTGGTATAATTAGGCCGTCTAAGAAAAATAAATGAAATCATAGGAACATTTTCATTAAAAAGAAACAATTACAAGGGATATGATCCTCAAAGAGCTGTCTAATTGTGCCTGTTTCTGTTTCTTTTACTCATCATGCTGAGACGGAGTTTTAAAAATTTCAACTCAATCTTATTCTTTAGAGGAAAGACACTAGAACAAAATCCACTTAAATTCTCAGTTGCTATCGAGTTTAAAATCATTTCATTTAAATATACTTAGAATTTCACATAGCAAACACATTAAGAGGATTATGTTTTCCCTCAAAGTAAGCTCATCTTCTTCAGGACAGAACCAATAATCAACTACCATGGAATTTGAGCTTACTAAATTTAGATCCTAGTAAGGAGGTCCATTTAATTTTTTTGAAGACTTACTTTCTGTGAGGAAATTACAGATTCCATTTTATGCCATTTGGGAATTACAGCATCAAGAATATCATTGCAGACTAATAGAGAAAACTTACATTTCTTTTTTTTTTTTTTCCAAACTGTGAAGCACATAGGCCAAGTTGTATTACACTCCTTTGATGTAAAATTTTAATACCTGCATTTGGGATTCTGATGATGTATCAGGAAACTTTTTTACTCTCAGTAACCCAACATTGGTCAAGAATAATGGGGAGAGTTATTCAGACAAAATTCCTTATTGATATCTGACCGAGGGAGACATAGATGTAAGAGGATATAGGACAGAGTTTGCAGTTGATTTCATGGAACCAGCAGAGAATTCCACATGGTTGTAGGAAGAGTAATTCTCTTGATCAGTTTAAATCAAGTGCAGTACATCCATATCCAAAGAATATTTTTGCCATACAAATTTGAAAATTGTAATAAAATCAACAGAATATATCAAACTAACCAGAAAAGACTTTTGAACCTTTGAATAATAACCTCCAGGATAAATTAATATTTTGTAGAAAACATGATCTTTTATTTTAAACTAAAGTAATATTTCCTAAAGGAATGTAAGATCATTTTATTTATTTGATTTCATTTTGTGCATTTATTGTTGCTTATTTTGTGCAAACAAAAAATGTAACACTGTGGACTTTGAATTTAGAATAGCTGAGTGTACTTGTTTCTCCACTAATTGTGAGGACTTTGGGCAAGCTTCTATGGCTCTAAGCACCTCTGTTTTCACTCTGAAGCCTTCTACAAATATTGCTTGTTTCTTATTAGACAATTCTTATTAACCTACTTTTATGTGTTTGTCAAACTACTAGAAAATAAGATGAATCTCAACTCTTGAGATTTTAAACACAGTACTGAGATGCATCAGTTTAACTTTGCCTAGTATGAGAATGTTATAAACTAAATTGTCTTCCCACAAAATTCATGGTAAAGTTCTAAGCCTCAATTTTGCTACAGGCATACCTTGTTTTTATTCAGCATCACTTAATTGCATTTTGCAGATTTTTTTTTTTTTTTTTTTTAACAAATTGAAGGTTTGTGGTAACCCTGAGTACGAGTCTGTCCAACAGCATGTGGTCTCTGTGATACATTTTGGTAATTCTTGGAATGTTTCAAGCTATTGATTTACTATTTTATCTGTTATAGTGATCTTGATGCTACTATTGTAATTATTTTACGGTGCCATAAACCATGTCCATATAAGATGACAAGTTTAATCAATTAATGTGTGTATTCTGAATGCTTCACCATGTTCCATTTCTCCGTATTTGAGCTGAGACACAATGCTGAAATTAGGACAATTAATAACTCTGTGATTACCTCTAACATGTTCAGATCAAATGAAAAGTCACACATCTCTCATTTTAAATCAAAAGCTAGACATGATTCAGCTTAGTGAAGAAGGCATGTCAAAAGTTGAGATAGGATGAAAGTGGGACTCTTGCACCAGTTAGCCAAGTTGTGAATGCAAAGGAAAAGTTCTAGAAAGAAATTAAATTTGCACAAAACTTCATTAAGTTCTGGAAAGAAAAACATGCAAATGATAAGTGAACAGCCTTATTGATGATATTAAGAAAGTTTTAATATTGTCCATAGATGGTCAAACCAGCCACAACATTCTCTTAAGCCAAAGCCTAATCCAGAACAAAATTCTAACTCTTCAACTCTATGAAGGCTGAGAGCAGTGAGGAAGCTGCAGAGAAATATCTTTGAAGCTAACAGAGGTTTAAGTAAAGAAGCTGTCTCTATAACATTAAAAGTGCAAGGTGATGTACCAAGTGCTGATACGGAAGCTGCAGCAAGTTTTCCAGAAGATCTAGTTAACATATTTCATGAAAGTCACTACACCAAAAAAACAGATTTTTAATGTGAGCAATACAGCCTTATATTGGAAGACGATTCCATCTAGGACTTTTATAGCTAGAAAGATAAGTCAATGTCTGACTTCAGAGCTTCAAAGCACAGGCTGATTCTCTTGTTAGGGGCTAATGCAGCTGGTTACATTAAGTTGAAACCAATGCTCATTTACTATTGTGAAAATCTTATTACCCTACACAATGATGCTAAATCTATTCTGTCTGTGTTCTATAAATGGAACAACAAAGTCCAGGTAACAATGCATCTGTTTAAAACATGGTTTACTGAATATTTTAAGCCCATGATTGAGACCTACTTAGACAAAAAAGATTTCTTTCATAATACTACTGTGCGTTGACAATGTACCTGGGCACACAAGTGTTATGATGGAGATTAATGTTTTCATTACTCATAACACAACATGCATTCTTCAGCTTGTGGATAAATTAGTAATTCTGACTTTCAAGTCTTATTATTTATAAAATACATTTTGTGGGGTACAGCTGCCATAGATATTTATTCTTCTGATAGATCTGATCAAAGTAAACTGAAAACCTTCTGGAAATAATTTACCATTCTAGATGCCATTAAAAACATTTGTGATTTAAGAAAGGAGATCAAAATGTTAACATTAACAAGAATTTGAAATATATTTATTTCAACCCTCATGGATGACTTTTAGGGGTTCAAGAATTCAGTGAAGGAGGTAAGTGCAGATATGGTAGAAATAATGAGAACTGGTATTGGAAGTGGAGCCTGGTGATGTGACTAAATTGGTGCAATCTCACAAAAAACCCAGCACAGGCGAGGAGTTGCTTTTTATAGACAGGCAAAGAACATGGTTTCTCAAGATGAAACCAACTCCTAGTTAAGATGCTGTGAACATTGTTGAAATTACAATGAAGAACTTAGAACATTACCTAAACATCCTTGAAAAAGCAGGAGCAGGCTTTAAGAGGACTGACTAATTTTGAAAAAACGATTTACTGTGGGCAAAATGCAGTCAAATAGCATCACATGATGTCGAGAAATTTTTCATGAAAGGAAAAGTCAAATGATGGGGCAAACTGTGTATGTGTCTTATTTTTAAGAAATCCCAACCTTTACCAACCACCACCCTCATCCATTAACAGCCATCAGCATTGAGGCAAGACCCTGCACCAGCAAAAAGATTACAACTCACTGAAGGCTCAAATGATTGTTAGCATTTTTAAGCAATATCTTAATTTTCCACTAAAGTATGCATATTTTTTGGATATCATGCTAGTGAACAATTAATAGACCATAGTGCAAATACAGCTTTTGTAGGCACTGATTGAGAAACCAAAAAATTTGTGTGATTTTCTTTATTGCAATATTTGCTTAATTGTGGTGGTCTGGAACTGAACCCACAATATCTTTCAGGTATACCTGTATTTGGAGATAGGGTTTTCTGGGGGCAATTTAAGTTAAACTTACTAGTAGTATAATTATTAGCAAGCAATATACGCAACGGATACTCTCATCATGTATCTGACTTTCACTCTCTCCTTACTCTCCAACCCATCCTTCTCTTAGCTTTATCACCATTATAGAGAACACTGAATGTTTTACCCTGGATGTGATGTGCTAAATCATTTGGTGCTTAAATATTTGGACTATGGCCATATTGGAGTGAGATACAGGTAAGGAAGTGCCATGATCTTCCTCTTTAAAATTAATTCAGGACAATTGTTCAGGTAGTGTCAAGGTACTGTGGAAATCAAGGGTGGGGTAAGGGTGAAGTTACTGATTGACAAACACTGACCTAGGCAATGGGACCATAAAAAGAGATGACTAATTAGGTCTATAGTCCTCTGGAGTTTCTATTATAGAAAGGTAATAAGATATTAAGTAATTAAACAATAAAGATAAATTTAGATGTTTATATTACATGTTAACATGCTAACAAAGCAAAATGGCAGAGTGATGTGATAAACAGTAACAGGAAAGGGGCAACATCAATTTGTGTGGTCAAGGAAAGACCTCTATAAGAGATCAAGGGAAGTCCTCTGTAATAAATAATAATGAAAGGGGGCCTAAATGACCAGAAAATAGTTTCCATGAAGAGATCAGAGGAAGGATATTGAAGCCACGTGAAATTGCACATAGAAAGGCAGAAATAAGCTTGACATTTACAAAGAACAGAACATTTTAAAAACCTGTAGATTGAACATACAGGCATGGGAGAGAGTGGTGAGAGAGAAGGTTAAAGAGAACTGACACATGGGTTTGTTGGCCAGAGCAAAGAATTTAAATTTTGTTTTGTGTAGAATGGAAGCCATTGGACTGGCTATGTAGAAGAGTAATGTATGAGTGACATTTGAAAACTAGCCCTCTAGCTGACCAATTGAATTAAAATGTCCTAGAGGTGGGAGATGGGAAATCAGAATGCTTTTTATGATTGACTCAAGTCAGTCTTATGATCAGACACTTTGAAAATTTTTGTCTTAAATGAAGAGTGCCAACATTAACCACCAGAAAACTGGTGCCTAAGTGGGTGCAAATATATCTTAACCCTAAAACTCAGATAAGTTTGTTCACTCTGATTCTGTCCCAGGAACATTTACACAAATCAGAATTTTCTATTTTAATTAACTTGTTCCATGATTTCCTGGAGCTTATATTCTAGAGAAGCAAGTCAGATATTAAATAAACAAAAGGGACATCAGTTCCTGTCATGAAGTTAAGGTGACATTCAACAGCAAATAAAAAAACATCATGACAAGTCAAGAAAGAAACTGCAGAAGAAAGAAAAACTTTTTCCCTCCTTTGCAAACAAAGGGTTTGGCATGTTTCTTTTGCAATGAGCCCAGAAAATTATGTATCTTACCCTGTTAATAGATTTACCTCATCTGTAAGATCAGGATGGAATTTATAGTTTAAAGATTACATAAAAATAATACTCATATAGTACTTTGCAGAATGCCTCACAAGTGTAGGTGTTCAATAAAAGATAGTTTCTCCCCCTCTCCCCTTCTTCTACTTTTCACCATTAACTAAGAACATGTTCACTAAGACACTGAAACTCCAGGATATCATTGGCTTCTTCACCTATAACATAAGTAGGTTTGGAGAGACACTGTCTGAGGTCTGTCATATGCAGGCAGCAACATGCTTTTTTCTCAGCAACATAAAGTGGACCTGATACCAACACATCACAATCATGTGTCATAGCATGATTCAGGAGTACCTGTCAGCTCAGAGAATAGCTTATCTGAATTATTCAGTCAATTTCACTGTACCCTGTAAAGAGAAGCATCTGTTAAAAGGATTTCTAAGCTGTTGTATTTGTTTCTGAGGCCTTGATGTTTTAATTATTAATAAAATATTAATATATGTATGTTAGTATTTTAAAATATTCTAATTTCATTACAAGATAGTTGTGCCTACATTTTATTTTTACGTCTGGTGATTAAAATCTTTGCTATTATACTTTATACTTTGCATAAAAAATATAGCATACACACATTATACTGTGCATAAAAACCAATCTAAAACTAAATAATTTTTAGGCCTGCTTTTAAAAATACCATGTCAGACTTTATAAAGTATGCAATAGATTATCTCAGTTTTTTGCAAGATTAAATTTAAAATTATAAGTAACCTTTAAGATAGACTAATATGTGCTTAAAGAGAAGAAAAATGATTTTCCTCATGCTTCCTTTTCACTCTTCCATTCTCTCCAAAATGAGAAACTTCTCATCTAAATCTAATAGCAAATATCACAAAAATAGATAGGAAACAATCTGAAACAAAATGAGAAAACATCAGTATCCTGGGACAAGAAGTTGAAAAGATAGGAAAACATCTCATTAAACGGCAGGAGATCAAATAGAAAATTAGAGCACAGGTTTTCAGAACGACAAATTCGCTTTATGTATTAGTGCTTAAGAATTTGGACCTTTGTCTAAGTATGGTACAAGAAGCAGTTTATGAATTACTTCTTAGTTACTTTTAGTGTACAGACATATTTACACATTGAGTAATGTACATGTTTATTAGAGTACACACATATTACTTTAGCTGAGTATAGATAAACTAAAATCATATAAATGTGTTAAGGAGGGTAATTCATGTAAACATTATTCATTTTAAGTATATAACAGTTTAATTTTTCACATTAGTTACCTGAAGTAACACATTAAAGAAGAGAGTTGTACTTGGTAAAGAAGAAGGTTTACTCAAAAACATCAATAGTAAACGCATGACACTAAAGGCTGGGTTTTTTCTAAGATGATATTAAAGGAGGTCCTGGTAATTAATTCCTATCTGTACCTCAGGATAAATGCTTATCATAATTGATAAATGTTTGTCAATAATTTTTCTATACATATATAATATTTAGCAGGATATAAACTTATTTTAATAGGGGAATTTTAAAGTTACAATTATGTCCACATAAACTAATGAGACCAAGTATGAGACAGTCATCTAGGCAAAAAATGAGTCTTCAGTGGAAGCATAATGTACATATATCAAATTCACAACAAGACAATGATATAGCTACAAAATGACAAGGAAATTCATCATTAAGGGTTTCACCAGTCTTTTTGTGAGAGGCTTATTTATATGTTCCAAGAAAGAAAGTGTCCTTTACTAGTTAACCTATCTGGTAGCTTTTTGTGAACTGATGAATAAATATATTCATGCCTGTAATTGAAAGTGACCCTTATAGAGGAAAGCTGGTATAGTGCATGAATATATTCACAAAGAGTTGGAGTGGATTTAAATGTGTTGCATTTAAAAGGATTGGCTCCTTCTTATTTGATCCTTTGTATAATTACAATATGATGAAGATGGTGCTAATTATTATAATAGTGTCCTCATTCAATGCCATTTATCTGAAGAGATCAAAGACATTGAGAAATCTCAGCCAAATAATCCATTGTGGTAAGCATCACAGGAAATACATTTGTCTAAGGAATAGCAAAGCAAAATAAAATGTGCTCATGTGAAAAGCAAAACAAGTTTATTTGGCCTAAAGTTTGCTTTTAAGTTTTCTTCCACAGAGCTGAGAAGGTGCCTAACAAGTCTGATTAGGTCAATAGTGCATTTAACTGTGGGGCTCAAAGGCTAAGTGTTAAATGCTCTCAGACGCTTTCCTCTTTTTAGAACCTCATATAAAAATAAGGTAGGTTAGGTCAGGCACAGTGGCTCACGCCTGTAATCCCAGCGCTTTGAGAGGCCTAGGAGGGCAGATCATCTGAGGTCAGGAGTTTGAGACCAGCCTGGCCAACATGGTGAAACTGCATCTCTACTAATTTTTTTTTTTTAATTAGTTGGGCATGGTGGCGTGCACCTGTAGTCCCAGCTACTCGGGAGACTGAGGCGGAGAACCGCTGGAACCTGGGAGGCGGAGGTTGTAGTGAGCAGAGATCGTGCCACTGCACTCCATATTCATACTAAATCTAAGATTTCTAAGCTGTTAAATCGCTAAGAAAGTTTGAGGAGATTATAAACAAGGAAACTATTTAGGGTAAATAATATCAGAATTTAGGAGTCTGTTAAGAATGCTATGTAATTTCAGTCTGAATATAGTTGGTCAGAAGAGAAAGAGAGAATATAAAATATGTGACATTAATTTGCTCTGTGTGAAAGCTATTGGCCATTCTTCATTTCTTTCACATCTAAAAGCAAAAATCCGACACATTTTTACCCATCTTGAAGTACAATTTATTTTCAAGCAGAAAAATATTCCAATGCCATTTTAATAGATATTTTCATTAATAAAAAATGAAATAATTTCCTAGATAAATTGTATTTAATAATTGCATAAATTATGGCATTCATTGTGTCATCCATAGTATCTCACTTATATGAGTCACATAACAAACGTTTATGGAATTAAAGTTATGCAGCATTGTCATATTTAATATAACAGTGGTATTTGATATAAACCTATGCAATTCATGGCCTATTTGGTCCTAAAGCAGGAATGATATTAAAGTCCTCATTTTTACTAGAAAGGCAATATTTTGCTTTTTTATCCAGTTCCAAGATTCTACTGCATATTCTCTCTCTAAAAGAGCCTAGATTTCTTCAGAATTTATATATATACATATATATAAAATTATATATACATATTTTCAACTATGAGTATGAGGAATACGAATGTCATTTTTTAAAGTTTAAAATCATATTCCATTTTTATGTGAAAACTAAAAGATGATTAGGAGCTCTCCTCTAGGGTTCTCTCAAAGAAACCAGGTGCCTGGATTCTCAGAAATTGATCCTTAAGGGGAGAGCTGTCTCTGGAATGAGAACAAGGTTAGAGAATTGTATGAATTTTATGCCTTCCTCTTCTGATTAGGTGCCAAGACAGCCACATAAAACACTGCTAAATAGGCAGCATTAGGAAACGCTACAATGAAAAGAATGAGCTCAAAAGACAAAGAGTAAGGAGATTTCCATTAAAACGTCAAGTAATGCAAATATTAGCAATGTCTATAGAATTAAGTTTTACATATTGTTCACATCATTTAAAAGTATCCAACGTGCATGGTAATCATTCACTTTATTCTCTATATGAGGACTATTCCAAATGCTCACAATGTTATCTATATGTAGTAAAGATAATCATTTTTACATTCAGAATTTAAAAAAATATAATCAGTATATACCTCACACAATAAGATGTGCTGTGGTTAGTGGCTGCGAGTTGAGGTACAGGATGGAGGAACATACAAATATTTAAGAAGAAGTCCCTATCATAAAGAACTATTCAAAAGCTAACATAATTAATAAGCAATAACTACTGGATAGTAATAATTTAAAAATTATGGAAAAGCTAATATAATTAATAAGCCATATATTTTTTGTCTTTATTATCTATAACATAATTCCTATATTTATGATAAAATATAAAATTTTTCAGTTACAATTGAAGTAGTGCAAATTCCATTGCAGGCATGAAAGAGAATATTTTTGAATGAAACATTTTTTTAACTCTTCCATGATCTTTCATTTTCAAGAGCAATGAAGCCTCTTTCGGGGGAGGGATTGCTTTCTTTAATATGGTAGATCTCACCTTGAAACCTTTACTTACAAGTACTTTGAAATTGAAATTGGTGATCTGATTACCAAGAAATAATTAACCCAAGAGAGTACACAGGAAATTAGAGCTAAACTGGGGGCATTAAAACAGTTCAAAGACCTAGTGAGGAGACAAAATATCCAGGAATGTAATAATTAGAGTTACACAAATTTAAATTTAAAATTAAAAGGCTTAGTGATGAATGTGTTGTTGATAAAGACAACAGATTCAAAAATTATGAAGAATGCCCTGTTTACCTAAGCTCTGAAAGAAATAAAGGAAACTTCTCACAGTTAAAATATGAAATTTAAACATAACAGTGAATACATCAGTTTTACAGTTTTGTTTTTACACAACCCCCTAAACTCACCTTTGCAAAGAATGTTTTGGGATACACTAAAAAGGCACATGAACCCAACAGTAAACGAACTTCAAAGGTTAATACATTTGGACAACCTATTCTAATGAAAATTTTGAAAAGAAAGTGTATTTATGAATAATATTAATATATATACACTTACTTGAAAAGAAAAGGAGTCACAGTATTTCCTTCGAACAACAAAGAGGGTTATATTATTGAAGGAAGCATCATGAAGTTTGTTCAAGGGAGAAAAACATTGTGAACACCTTTTATTATTTGAAGTTTGCACTTTAAGAAAATGACATAAAATTCTGATTCATATGAAAGGGCTAATTGCTATCCAGTGGAAGTGTGCATTAATTCCCTCACATCTATTCATATTTATTTCACAAATATGAAAAGCAGCACTGAGTACCACTTGTGCCATATTCAGTGTAAGCTATTGGGGACCCTAAAATCATTTATAAAATATATTAATTAAAATATTATTAAAAATGAATCTTTCATTCAATCTAGAATGGCAATTCTTTTTAAAAATACAATAAAACTTGGTGAGGGTTGTGATAAAGAAAGTAAAAAGTAGGTACTATGGGAGCACAAGAAGGTGCATTACCAGAAATGGGGATGTTTAAGCTTAGAATAGGAGAGAGCAAAAATGTGGTTAGACAAACAAAACATTTCACTGCTGACAGTTTGTGCAACAGCAGTTCTGCAGAAAAACAGAGACAAACATATCAGAGGGAGAATGGTCTTGTCTGAAGTCTACAGGTAGTTGCCTCACTTATCTGTGTCTCCATGATATCCACACTTAACTCAATGATAGTGCCCATAGCAGTAACTTGCATTTCATAATGGTACATGTCTTTTCACCTTAGATCCATACATTATTTTCTTTTTCAACTAGCTATTCTCAAGTGCTTATCAAAATTAAAACTCAATAAATAATTTTACCCTCACCTAAGGCAGCACAGCTACTCATTCCTCCCTGTTTAGGAAACATGTGAATGATAGATAGATAGATAGATAGATAGATAGATAGATAGATAGATAAACAGATAGGCTCAATTCTGTCCCTTCAAAATTGATATGTTAAAGTCTTTGCCCCCAATAGCTCAGAATGTGACTGTTTTCTTAAAATCAGTGATAAAATTAGAATGAGGTCATTAGAATTGGTTTTAATCAAATATCACTGGTGCCCTATAGAAAGAGTAGATTAGGAGATAGACATCAAGGCAACATCATATGAAGACACGGGGATAAGATGGCAATCTATAAGCCAAAGAGTGATACCTCAGGAGAAAATTAATACAAATATCCTATTGTTTAAACCACCTTGTGTGTGTGTGTGTGCATGTGTGTGTGTGTGTGTGTGTATGTATATATATCCCAAAATAGATCATCTTTTTGGATGGCCTAACTAGCATTAAACCGCTAATTTTGTCCAATAGATGGTTGACTTTGAATTGGGAAATGTGACAATGATACAGTTCACCAAGTTTGACAAATTCGTGCAGAAAGACATCTGTTGTTACATTCTTAACAAGAAGCCTATGGATGTTTTCAAGAAACCATGTCATTTCAACTTATTAATCACTATATACGGTGTTTGATATGGATGGTTAGTGATCAGAATTATGCTTTGGGAATGAAAAGTGATCTCAAGATCATTTTAACTGAGAAATAAGAATTTGAGTTAAGACATCACACACTGAAAAGAAAAGGAAGGGTGAAGTAAGAAACAATTTAGTTCTATTTTGATGTTAACCTTGACATGTAGGACAAGAGAAAAGAATAAAATAAAGATGACATTCAGGTTTCAGGTTTAAAGGGGAGTGATGCCATCATCTAAATTATAAAACACCCTTTCGCAAAAAACAAGAGCAGAGTTGAGAGAGAAAAAGATTGAGTCAATTTTAAATATTTTAAATTTGAAGTGTTCGTGTATTATTAAGTAGAGATGTATTAGCAGTTTAGTGAATAAAGATGATCAGAGGGTTGTTATTGAAATTCAAATAGGCTAATGTTGGAGACAAACAAAATCAACAGTCAATAATGTGGGATCAGAAACAAGGATTTGCAGGTTTTTATCGTAAAATTCATGATGTTTAGTAACAAACACTAGCTTAAGAGATACATGTTATGGGTTACAACTGGAAGAAACCAAATTTATAAAGACACATGCTTCTTTGAAAAAGTAGTAAAATCATCAGTCTTGTTTAATGCAATCAAACTGCTCTTTTAAATTATATTTTTAGTTCTGGGATACATGTTCAGAACATGCAGGTTTGTTACATAAGTATACCTGTGCCATGGTGGTTTGCTGCACCCATTAACATGTTATCTACATTTTAGCCCCACATGCATTCGTTATCTGTCCTAATGCTATCCCTCTCCTTGCCTTCCCAATCCCATTCCCCTGACAGGCCCTAGTGCGTTACGCTCCCCTCCCTGTGTCCATGTGTTCTCATTGTTCAACTCTCACTTATGAGTGAGAACATGTGGTGTTTGGTGTTCTGTTCCTGTGTTATTTTGCTGAAAATAATGGTTTCCAGCTTCCTCCATGTCCCTGCAATGAACATGAACTCATTCTTCCTTTATGGCTGCATAGTATTCCATGGTGTATATGTGTCACATTTTCTTTATCCAGGCTATCATTGATGGGCATTTGGGTTGGTTCCAAGTCTTTACTATTGTGAATAGTGCCACAATAAACAGGCGTGTGCATGTCTTTATAGTAGAATGAATATAAACCTTTAGGTAAATACTCAGTAATGGGATTAGTGGGTCAAATGGTATTTCTGATTGTAGATCCTTGAGGAATTGCCACACTGTCTTCCACAGTGGTTAAACTAATTTACTGTCCCACCAACTGTGTAAAAGCATTCTTATTTCTCCACTCCTCTCCAGCATCCATTGTTTCCTGATATTTTAATGATCGCCATTCTAACTGGCATGAGATGGTATCTCATTGTGGTTTTGATTTGCATTTCTCTGATGACCAGTGATGATGAGCTTTTTTTTTTTGTATGTTTGTAGGCCACATAAATGTCTTCTTTTGAGAAGGGTCTGTTCATATCCTTCACCCACATTCTGATGGGGTTGTTTTTCTCTTGTAAATTTGTTTGAGTTCCTTATAGATTCTGGATATTAGACCTTTGTCAGATGGAGAGATTGCAAAAATGTTCCCCCATTCTGTAGATTGCCTGTCCACTCTGATAATAGTTTCTATTGCTGTGCAGAAGCTCTTTAGTTTAATTAGATCCCATTTGTCAATTTTGGCTGTTGTTGCCATTGCTTTTGGTGTTTTAGTCATGAAGTCCTTGCCCATGTCTATGTCTTGAGTAGTATTTCCTAGGTTTTCTAGGTTTTAGGTCTTACGTTTAAATTCTTTAATCCATCTTAAGTTAATTTTGGTGTAAGGTGTAAGGAAGGGGTCCAGTTTCTGTTTTCTGCATATGGCTAGCCAGTTTTCCCAGAACCATTTATTAAATAGGGAATCCTTTCCCCGTTGCTCGTTTTTGTCAGGTTTGTCAAAGATCAGATGGTTTTAGATGTGTGGCATTATTTCTGAGGTGTCCTTTCTGTTCCATTGGTCTACATATGTGTTTTGGTACCAGTACCATGATGTTTTGGTTACTGTAGACTTGTAGTATAGTTTGAAGTCAGGTAGCATCATGCTTTCAGCTTTATTCCGTTTGCTTAGGATTCTCTTGGCTATACGGGGTCTTTTTTGGTTCCATACAAAATTTAAAGTAGATTTTTCTAATTCTGTGAAGAAAGTCAATGGTAGCTTGATGGGAATAGCACTGAATCTATAAATTACTTTGAGCAGTATGGTATTTTCACGATATTCATTCTTCCTATCCATGAGCATGGAATGTTTTTCCATTTCTTTTTGTCCTCTATTGTTTCTTTGAGCAGTGGTTTATAGCTCTCCTTGAAGAGGTCCTTCACATTCCTTGTAAGTTTTATTCCTAGGTATTTTATTCTCTTTGTAGCAATTGTGAATGGGAGGTCACCCATGATTTGGCTCTCTATTATTGGTGTATAGAAATGCTTGTGATTTTTGCACATTGATTTTGTATCCTGAGACTTTGCTGAAGTTGCTTATTAGCTTAAGGAGTTTTGGGGCTGAGATGATGGGGTTTTCTAAATATACAATCGTGTCATCTTCAAACAGAGGCAATTTGACCTCCTCTTTTCCTAGTTGAATATCCTTTATTTCTTTCTCTTGCCTGATTGCCCTAGCCAGAACTTCCAATACTATGTTGAATAGGAGTGGTGAGAGAGAGCATCCTTGTCTCATGCTGGTTTTCAAAGGGAATGCTTCCAGCTTTTGCCCATTCAGTATGATATTAGCTGTGGGTTTGTCATGAATAGCTCTTATTTTTTTGAGATACATTCCATCAATACCTAGTTTATTTAGTGTTTTTATCATGAAGTGGTATTGAATTTTATCAAAGGCCTTTTCTGCATCTGTTGAGATAATCATCTGGTTTTTGTCATTGGTTCTGTTTATGTGATGGATTACATTTATTGATTTGCATATTGTTGAACCAGCCTTGCATCCCAGGGAGGAAGCCAACTTGATCGTTATGCATAAGATTTTTGATGGGCTGCTGGATTCAGTTTGCTAGTATTTTATTGAGGATTTTCACATCCATGTTCATCAGGGATACTGACCTGAATTAACTAATTTATTTTTTGCAGTGTCTGTGCCAGGTTTTGGTATCAGGATGATGCTGATCTCATAAAATGAGTTGGGGAGGAGTCCCTCTTTTTCTATTGTTTGGAGTAGTTTCAGAGGAATGGTACCAGCACCTCTTTGTAACTCTTGTAGAATTCGGCTTTGAATCTGTCTGGTCCTGGGCTTTTTTAGGTTGGTAGGCTATTAATTACGCCTCAGTTTCAGAACTTGTCTTATATGATTTACATTTAAGCCCTTGAACCATCTTCAGTTGATTTTTGTATAAGGTGAGAGATGAGGACCCAGTTTAATTCTCCTACGTGTGGCTTCCCAATTATCCCAACACCATTTGTTGAATTGTGTGCCCTTTTTCCACTTTATATTTTCATTTGCTTTGTCAAAGATCAGTTGACTGTAAGTATTTGGGTTTATTTCTGGCTTCTCTATTAGGTTCCATTGGTCTATGTGCCTATTTTTATACCAATATCATGCTGTTTTTGTAACTATGGCCTAATAATATAGTTTGAAGTCAGGTAATCTGATGCTGCCAGATTTTTTGTTTGTTTGTTTTTGCTTAGTCTTTCTTTGGCTAATTCCATATGAATAAATTCCATATTAATTTTAGGATTTTTTTTTCCTAGTTCTGTGAAGAATGATGGTGGTGTTTTGATGAAAATTGCATTGAATTGGTAGATGCTTTTGGCAGTAAAGTGGCAGTATTGCCACTTTCACAATATTTATTCTACTCATCCATTAGCATGGGATGTGTTTCCATTAGTTCATGTCATCTATGATTTCTTTCATCAGTGTTTGGGAGCTTTTCTTGTAGAGGTATTTCACCTACTTTGTTAGGTATATTCTTAAGTATTTCTGTTCCCTTTTTGCATCTATTGTAAAGGGGTTGAGTTCTTGATTTGATTCTCAGTGTGGTCACTGTTGAATCCAGCAATCCCACTACTGGGTATCTACCTAGAGGAAAACAAGTCATGATATGAAAAAGATACTTGTACATGCATGTTTATAGCAGCACAATTCACCAACTGCATAAATACAGAACCAGTCCAAATGCCCATCAATTGACAAGTGAATAAAAAAAATTGTGGTATGTGTATATGTATACACACACAATGAAATACTACTTGGCCATAAAAAAGGAACAAATTAATGACTTCACCACAACCTGGTTGGAACTGGAGACTACCATTCTAAGTGAGGTAACTCAGGAATGGAAAACCAAACATCGTATGTTCTCACTCATAAATGGGAGATAAGCTATAAGGACACAAATGTATATGAATGATATAATGGACTTCGGAGATTTGAGGGAAATGATGGAAACAAGGTGACAGATAAAAGACTAAAAATTGGGTTCAGTGTATACTGCACGGGTGATGGATGACCAAGATCTCCCAAATCACCTCTAAAGAACTTACTCATGTAACCAGATACCACCTGTTCCCCAAAAGCATATGAAAATTAAAAAAATATATAGGAAAGTTAACTTAGTTTAAGAATTTGAAACTTTGAGGCAAACAAAAGTTGGTGGTTTGCTACTATTCATTATTGTATTGTAAGAAAATAAGATATATCTCAAAGCAATACAAATTAACTCAAAATTCATAATTAAACTACAAGAATCTGGGATATAGGTTAATAACTTAGATACATATACTATAGAAAGAGAAAAAGCAACGTGGAACTGGTAGATGGATGCATAAAAGATATGAGGTATTTAAAATAGCCAAACTCACAAAAGCAGACAATAAAATGCTGTTTGTTAGAGGCTATGGAAAAGAGAAAATGGCAACATGTTGTTCATGAGTACAAAGACTCAGTTATGTAAGGTTAATACCTTCCAGAGAGCTGCTGTACAGCATAGATCCTATATTGCAGTGTGCACTTTATACTTAATAGAATAGATCTTATGTTAAGTGTTTTTACTATAAAACAGACGAAGCCAAACAAACAAAAACCACTACAAAAGAACACTAGAAATGTTTTGGCGGTGATAAATATGTTTTAGTACTTTTAGGGGATGGTATTATAGGTATATACAAATGTCAAATCTCATTGAAATGCATACATTAAATATGTGCAATTTTTGTGTATCAATTATACTTCTATAAAATTAGAAAAAGAATGAATCAACACTTTGAAAACTTAAAAACTAAGAAAAATACTGGTTTTCTATTTGCATTATAGACAGAACTGAAGAATTCAAAACACTAAATATTTAGAAAATATACTGATAATAGAGTATTTTTAGAACAGAAATTGCAAATATAAGATAAATAGTTAAATTTTGGAAATCTTTATTTTAAATATTATATACTCATAAAATTTGCTCATTAGCAAGTTGTAGTATGCCTATGAATTCCTATAGGAGCAACAAGAATAACTGAGAGGGAATTAATTGGACTCGAATAGTTTTCTTTCTTTCTACAAAGCAACTTCAAATGCAATAAATAAAATTGTTAGAAAGATGTAGGAGAAAACAAAAAAGAGAATAAATAAATACTACCCCTCTCTAGATGTCTTAAATCTGTTCTTCTCCAGTTTTGGAATATACAATAATCACCTGAAATACCTGTAAAAATCCAGGTTGCTGGATCTGACCTAGACTAGTACATAAAAATAGCTTAGGCAGGACCCTAAAATCTGCATTTTTAACAAGAAGTTCTCTGGAGACTTGTAAAAAGTTGGACCATGTAATAAAAAGTTTTTTAAAAAGACTCTTTTAGAAAATGCAAGGAAAAAACAAAATCAAGAAGATCATTACAGAACTGTGTCTAAAAGTAAAAATGCAGTGCGAAAATGTGGAAGAAAATAATATTACAATCGTCTCACAGTTCAAAAATGAACAAAATGATTACTTTAAGATGGAGGACAGGCACAGGAAGTGAGATCAAAACATCTATATTTTAGTTTTATGTCATCTTTCACAAGATTTTGTACATGGTCCTTAAGAAATATTAAGCAATAGTTTTTAATGTTTTAAGTAAACTTTTAAGTTTAGAATAGTTTCAGATTTACAGAAAAGTTAAAAAGATATTAGAGAGGTCCCATATATCCCACACTATTTCCATATTATAAAGATTTTATATTAATATGGCATATTTGTAATATGAGACAACATTGATTCTTTACTGTTAATATACATTTATAATTCATTCAGATTTCTATATTCCTTTGCTAGCTTTCTTTTGCTGTTTCAGGATTCTATCCACAATACCACATCACATTTAATCATAGTATCTTCAAAGTCTCTGCTTTGCTATGACAGTTCTTAGACTTTGCTTGTTTTTGGTGATATCGGCAGTTGAAAAGTCCAGATTAGGAACTCTGTAGAATGTAACTCCATTGGGTTTGTCTGATATTTTTCTCATGGTAAAACTGAAATATAGGCTTTTAAAAGGAAGATCACAGAGGCAAAGTGCCACTTTAATCACATCATATGAGTAATAGCTTGATTTGCTCATTCCACAATGTATGCATGTACCAAATCATCACATTATATTCATAAATACATATAATTTTCTAATTAAAAATAAAAAACTGCTGAAAACTTAGATCCTTTGGGTCCTAGAGATATTACTAAGAGGAATCTGACCAACAAGTTTTACTAACTAGCTTTTATCTGCCGGTTATTTGCCTCTTCCACAAGTTGCTGTTGTGAGAGACTAAAAATCCTTTTCGTTTGTATTATTACTTCTCTAAAATTTTATTGTTCTTGGTTGAAGGTGCTATGATATATATGCTGAATCCAAACTCATCTCTTTGAGAACTATTTATTCCCTAGGTATCTCCCATGTGTATACGAAACAAACATGTTAGTAAACTTCTGTGTGTTTTTCCTTTATTAATCCATATTTTCTTACAGGGGTCCATTCCAACTAATAACTTATTAGAGCTGAAGAAAAAGTTACTTCTCCTCCCCTATAACACTGAGGTCTCCAACTCTAATTCAGGAATACCTGGATTACAACAGTCAGACTGCCATCGTTTATCATCCATTAACTTAATTGTTCAATATACATGTATAGTGGTGCTAGCATGTGCTCCATGGGAAGCAACTTCATCAACTAGAGGACAACACTCATGTACATTTCCCTTTGTCTTTCATCTTACAGTCTCTAGTCATTTTCCAAATTACTTAGATTAGCACCTTTAGACCCTAATCCAATCAGTAAGGTAATTTAATACATTTTTAGTATATTTAGATTTTTTTTATCTCAGTCTGAATCCCATCTTGGAATCCCTCAAACTTCTATATGATTTTTAAAAATGTGTGTATGTTGAGTCTGTTTGTACTATAATATTCTATGGTTTTGATAAATGTATTATTTTATATATGCACCCTTAGAGTATCTGGAAGAATAATTTCATCAACTTACAGATTTCCTTTGCCACCAGCGAAATTTTTAATTTTTCTAGAGTTTTATATTTTCCAGAATGCCATCTATTTTGAATCATACAGCATGCAGACTTTTCAGAATGACTTCCTTCATTTAGCAAGACACATTTAAGATTCATCCATCCTTTTTTGCCATGACTTGATAGTTCATTCCTTTAGTCATTGAATAGTATTCTATTGTCTCTATATACTATAGTTTAATTATCTACATATTTATTAAAGGACAGCTTTGTTGCTTTAATTTTGGGGTTATGAATAAATATTCTATAACTTTCATGTTCCATTTATATGTCTGTGTGTGGATGTAAGTTTTTAAATCAGATGGTAAATATCTAGTAGCGCTAGATTGCATGGTAAGGCTATGTGTAGGCTTATAAGAAACTATTGCACTATCCTCCAAAATGACTGTATCATTGTGCACTTCCACTAGCAATGAATGGGAGTTCCTATCATTTTCCATTCTCATGAGAAATTTGTGTTGTCATATCTTTTGGATTTTAATTATTTGAATAGGTCTATAGTATTATCTTGTTGTTGTATTTTTTAACTTGCCTCTTCCTAATGACAGATGATGTTGTATATAATTTTTGTATGCTTATTTGACATAATAGTGAGGTATACCTTCAGAAATTTTGCACATTTATAATCTATTTGGTTTCTGATTGTTGAGCTTTTCGGGTTCTCTTTCTGCTTTAGATACAAATCCTTTTCCAGATTATATTTTCCAGAATATATTTTCTTTCAAATATATTCTTCTGGTCTGTGACTTGCTTTTTCATTCTTTTAACAGTATTTTTGTTGAGCAGAAGTTTCAAATTTTAGTAAAGTGTACCATCTATTCTTTCTTTCATGGATCATTCATTTGGTATTGCATCTAGGAGCTCATCCCCAGCCCCAGGGTCATGTAGATTTTCTCATGTGCTTTCTTCTAGATCTATTATGGCTTTGCATTTTACATTTAAGCCTGTTGAGTTAATTTTTATGTAATGGTTAAGGCCTCTGCCTAGGTTTCTTTAAATGGCATATGATATAATGGTAAAATGATCAAATACTGATTCACACTGAAATTTTTAAAAGGTAATGGAAAAATAATAAATTACTCACCACTGACATTGCTTAACTCTGACGACAACATTTTGTAGTGTTCTTTCTTCAATAGCTGGCCATGAACAGAATATAATATAAAATAAAACCTCTAACTCTTGCATATCTTATTTCACAAATGATTTGGTACAATTAAAAGAAATTATGAAACAAGTCAAAAAGGTAACAAATATATGATTGGGTATTACAATATTTTTTAAACTGTGAAAATTATTCAAAAGCATTATTCAAAAACACTAAATACCAAAAGGCTCCATATCTTGATGCTCAGTCAATGACATGGTTAAAGATATTAACATGAGGAAGTTAGAAAAGCTACTTTTATAGGCTCTGAATGCAGTTAATATACTCTGTCATAAGAACATTCAGACCAAGAATATTGAAGACACAGGTGATAAAAATAGGTTGGCTAACTCTACTATAATTTATTTAGACAGCATCACTTTGACAGCTAATTGGTGGAAATATCTAAAATACTGAAATTTCAAAGATTTAAAAAGAAACAGAAATCAATACAAAAAGCGTGAGGGCATAGAAATAGGGAAAAGAGGCCAATACTTTACGATTCAATTAATTTTAGTTCAGCCACTATGTGTTAAGGCACTTGGCTATGCTTTGCTAATAGAAATCTGAATAACACATCGGGCTTCTCTTTGAGGGGCGCACTGCCTAATAGAACAGAAAACATGTGTTCAAATCATGTAAGATGTATATCAAAATAGACTTTTATACAAGAAAGGTGACAGCCCACTGAAGAATTTATAAGTGTGATAGAAGAGCGCTCAAAATGCGAGGAACAGCAGATGCAATGGTATGAAAGTATGAAACTGCACTGTGTATTCAGAGATTTATAGATGACTTAGTGATTTTTGAAATTAAAAAAACACAGACTTTCAAGAATCATTTTTCTTAGTATCATATTTTTCACAAATAGATATCCATGTGGGGTCTTGCCATCTTAATGTGTATATAAACAGAAGTTATATCATTTTTAAGTATATTTATTAGAATTCATCAAATAAATGATTCTTCTTTTTTAACCAAGAAATGAAAAAAGTTCTTCTGTCCCAACTGTCTACCTCTTGGAAACTTGAAGCATATAGAGTGAGTCTATTCAGATTCATTTCTACCCATTCATTTCGATGCCAATCATATACCATATAGTGTCCAGAGACAGTGGTTGAAAAAAATTAAGGGGAAAAAAAAGCACGGTTTACACATAAATTATGTCAACCATAAAACTGACATTCCTTAGATGATAACCCAGTATAATTGTAGCATTTTAAGCACTATTATCCACTATTCTATGCATTTCTATGGCATTGTTCACCCAAGTTTGCAAGATCAATGAAAAAGCTGCTGTTTTATAAGAAAGTAGTATAAAATGCAATTAGATATTCACAGTTTTGTGCTGAAGCTGGCTAGTAAGACTAGCAGAAGCCGGTTGGGTACATTTTTTTTCCCCAATTCCTCATTCAGCGACCTCGTATTGGCAGATTGAAATTGGCCATGGTAGCAGTATATATACGACAGAAATCAGCAAATATGACACATCAGCTTTGTTTTCCCCTGGGGCAACCAGTGATTAAACAATTTCTAGCACACTACTGAATATTTATTTACGAAAATCTTTTAATATTGGAAGAAAAATTATTTCATGGTGTATAGATTGCTTGAACAAGAGTTTTAAAAAATACATCTTAATACTAGAATATTTAGAATCTTAATACTAGGTAAGGAACACTTGATATTATGAGTAAAATGATTATTTATTTTGGAAGTGACTACTAATATTAACATTGAACATTTTGTTTTCAACATAAGAAGTTTTTATGGAAATCAAAAATAATGGAATCTAAGTTATTAATATTCTACATTCTACCTCCTAAATTTTGAAACAATAATGAGATTATCACATCAAATTCCATCGCGTGAACCACACTAAGATTCCCAATCAACTCTATCATGTATAAGAAAATGATACGATGCCTGTGAATTTTCACAATTTGCCTGTATTTTGTGTATTAAGCTGTCAGGGACTATCTAAATCACTTCCTTTTCTGTCACTCCGTCTTCGGACAACATCCTTTGAGACACAACAGCTTTCAGCAAAGACTTCCATCCCCAACGTCTCAAAATGATATGTAAATCCTGCAATTCATCATGCTCTGTGTAGTACAGGTTTAATTCTTCCTCCTAGGCCTCAAGCTGATGAAACATTACTCTGATATACAGTACAAAAGCAGTAACAAAGATGTTCATATCAGTCCTTTGTGAGTTTGTGGCAGGCAGAGAAATCAATGAAGCCAAAGGGACAATAGCTGGAGTTTAAACAGGCTGCTGAAATTTGCTAAGAGGCAGACAAAGGGCCTATGCTGAAAGGAGAGCTGCCGTGGAATTCCTTGGCCCCATTATGTGCCTGAAACAATCCTTACTCAGAGAGTGGATTTGCATCTCTAATAGAGTTCAGGCTCTGTTTGTGAAAGGCTTTCGCTAGGCCTGACCCCATGTCTCAGGAGCACATTGATACCCAGTGCCTTGCCTTTGCCTTGTCCCACACCACAGAGAGCAGTATCATGGGAAAATGCACTAACCTAAAAGAAAGCAAAGGAAGGCAAGAGGAAGGGAAAAAAATTAAAGGCTTGAGGCAGTTTCGGTGGTACTTAGTGGTGAAAATTACTTTGGCAAATAATAGAACCTACTGCTGGTAATTACTGCTAACAAGCTTCCCCCAGCCCAAATGTGACACTTGGGCTGATGTGAGAAAAGCTGATATAGGCCAAGCTTATTAAGCTTGAATGAAAGGAACCTTTTCCCTATGAAAATACAGCAACTTAGGGGCTTGCAAATCTTGTAATCTAGTGTTACCAATTATTCAGTAAAACAGAAAAATGGTGCTGCAATATTTAAAATCCTTCTTGGATTTAATTCAGGCTGGTGCCCTAATCCCAAGCAATTGTAATCATGAACATCCTTGATTTCCTAAACATGTACTCTTGGTTCCAAACAAAATATTTTGGGTACTTAACCTACTTCATGCCAAGTACCACTGGGGAAACCTTTCATACTTGATGCCCAGCAGATAACTTGGCAAAACATTTTTCTCTAGAAGATTTTTAAAACTGTAAACAAATACACATAATTTGAAAGAAGGCAATAGACTCTTGTTCAACGTATGTCCCCAGAACACTTTCATGACTTATTCATGATATTAATTTCAAATTAAATTTGGTGTGGTTTGACGTAGTAATGTTAACCTCTTCATCAACTTTAAAATTGCTTTAATTACCTTGGGAAAGTAATCACATAAAATTATAGCATCTATTAATTATCATATTAATAAAATACTGTGCTTTATTTGAGAATAAACTCATGTTTCCTGAGTAAAAAATAATTAGGAAAATTAAAGAAGTCTCAGTAAGGTATTTTATTTGTTACTATATTTACTACGTAAAAGAAAAGATTCTATTCTTCCCTATATAAGACACAGGCATTCATTAAAAGATGAGTATTACTTGTGTGCAACAATAATTACATGAAAGATAAATGCTTAATTCAGCATTTTGAATTGAATTCCATTAGTATCATCTGGCATACCCATAATGTTTTAAACATTAATATTTTCACAGTTTTTCAATGTTAATTAACTCTATGATATAAATGACATTTCTATTATACAGCAAACTACTGAAATTTTAAGTTCATTTAAGTCAGTGAAACAAAATCATGTGTTACTATGAACCTAAATGGGTATAATTGTGACTTGACTTTAAATTTTTCAATGTGGCTTCAATTTCTTAATACCTCCTTAGTTCATTGTTTGAATGTACTATTTGAATATTTCCAATAATTTGTTTTTCTCCAGCCTAATTACCTTGGGCATGTAGCAAGTATGAGATAGTGTAAAGTTTTGTTATTTTAAGAGTTCATATAGACACTTAATATATATGTTTATGATTTTTTTCAAAAAACTCAAAACACATGTTGAACAATATAATAAAGCCAAGAAGTTACACATTTGTCTAATTATTCATTTTGAAATATATGTGTTTAATTCTAGAACTCTGTGGTGTTTTACGGTTATGAGGCCTGGAAACCTTACAATGCTCTTCATGCAGCAAAATATTGTTTGTTCATATTCGAAGGATTGGTGCCATGTGTCACAGTTGATCCATTCACTCGGCACTCAAGAGAGTCAAAATAAAGTTAAAACTTTATATTAAACCAAGAGAGCACATTTTAAATTTTCCTTAGAATCTAAAATTTTGTGCTTTAAAATGATAATATTAACTGAAGACAATTTAAAAGAACTTTACAACATATTTTATAACTCAATTTATGCTGTGCTTATATTTAATTAATTCCCATGGAGAATGTTCTATTTTTCCATTCCTGTGCTGTTGCAAAATCTTAAAGACTCTTTTTTGTGTGTGTGTAAATTAAGATGCTAGCTAAGCTATAATTGTTTTTACAAAATTTATTTTTAAGTATCTCTGCATTTGGTTTATCTCCATCATGATAGTGGATAAATTTAATCAAATAATTCCTTTATTTCCTAAACATAATAAATACATAATAAACTTGTGCTTGAAAAATTATTACCCCCTGACCACAAGCTGAAACCAACATGGGTCTAAAATCTTTCAAAGTAAAATAGCATCGCTCAGGAAAAAGCTATTTATAATCAGTGAATAAAATTTGGCAAAAGTTGGTTAATCCATGTTAGAAATGTTCAATTTAATTTTCAAACTTTATAAAATGATGAAGACAATTTTATAATACACTCTAGTAAGGAAATTCTCTCTTCTTTCTAATCCCATAATCCGGGAAAAGAAAAGCACCAATGGGAATAGTAAAGAAGCTAAATAAATGAGTACAGATTACAACCCTTCTTCAGCTGTTTTCTTTAAGCAATGTAATTTTTTTTTTCAGATGGAAGGGTGTGTATGTGCATGTGTGCACGTTATTGTGTGTTTTATATTATCTTCACTTTGGAACAAAATATGTACAATTAAAATAAAAAAATTACTTAAGACATTTTGGTGAGAATGAATGCTATAATTAATTCATATAATTGCTATCCTAATGTGAACCACAGAATGTATTGATTCTGTAATAAGAGTAAGTATATGTTTTCAGTGATTCTTTATGGGAAAACAAAAGCAAATGTAAAGGAAAGGAAAGAAAAAACCAAGGGAAGGAGGAGAGAAGTCAGAAGCTTAGAGGATATGAAAGAAGCGGGTAGAGAGATGGGTCAAGAGAGGCAGATGTGGCTTGGGGGGTGGTAGGAGAGGGGGGATGGCAGAAATATAGGGAAGAGAGAGAAAAGAAACTTGTGCCTCACCAATATGGGCAATTTAATTCACGACACTGTCATAAGTCTATATTCACTAGTACACTTTCTTAAAATCCTGTTTTGCCAGTGGTTCTTTTTCTGTTTTATGGAGGCATAATTGACAAATAAAAATTGTGTCTATTTTAGGTGTACAATATGATGTTTTCGCATACGTCAACATCGAGAAATGATTACCACAATCAATCTAATTACCATATCCATCACCTCACATAGTTACCTATTACTTTGTGTATGTGGTAAGAACATTAATCCATCTCCGACTTTTTCTAAAATCTGTTTTAAGCTATTTTGTCTCATTACAAGGATAAGTAGTAGTTAAAAATAGACTTTATGGCAAACTAATTGTTCCAAGCTCTGTTAATACATTTCTATGGAGAAAAAAATACAAACTTAATGATAGACTGTGAAGAGTTTGAAAAGAAAACATGCAAACAAATTGGATGGCTCATGATATTCTGTAAGCCATCTATTATTAAGTATATAAGAGAGAAAATTAAGGGAAGCAGCAGTTTATGAAAGAGAATATAGTAATTGATATCAAATACTTTGTTCTGCAAAAGTATGTGCCTAAGATTATATCTACACGGTATATAAAATTTTGTACATACAATTTGAAGCTGAGAAATGATCACCAGATGAGACCAGTCACTGAAAGTGGGAGTGTGTTGAGACCTTCATTCATTGTGATGCTCCAGTGAAATTCTTAATTGCTTAATTCTGTACAATGTGTTACTACTTTGTCCAGTTTTGAAAGTGATGCTCCCTTTCATTTTTCCCTTCTCTGTCTACTATCAGATATTAATCCCTGTAGCTACGCTTTCTTGCATGTCTTTATGCTGTATACATTACTTTAGTTGCATTTTATTATCTTTGGTCTGACCACTGCTGCAGCCTCTGATTCTCCTTTCCCTTCTTCCACTTTTCAACTTTCCGTTCCACTCTGTATAGACTTATCACATGAAGTATCCTAACATTCAAATCCAATCATGTCATATTCATACTCAGAAACATTCCAATCTCCCTGTTGCCTTCTGAAAAGACAATTAACTTTTTTCACTCCTCGTACAATTATTCAAAACACGTATTGAAAGCTTTCCAAAATCTAAACTAAATTTCTTTTCCAAATTTATTCTCACTCTATTCTTCTACACATAGCATCCTTAGAAGAAGTCTGCTATTCCATGTTTATGTCAGTACCATGAATATGTTCCAGATCTGATTATTTTGTTCGTGAAGTTTCCACTTCTTCTCTGCATCACTACCTATCAAAGTTCAAATGTGACTTCTATTACGACGTCTTCTTGGATCTCACTGGCAAGCAGTACCTCTGAAACTTCATTGCCTCTTACATTAACCAGCCTGTACTTTACTGTAATACTTGCATGTTTCAGTTCTGTCTTTTAATCCTCAAAAGTATGTAACAACTTTTCTTCCCATACATACTATTCATTAACATGGAATGAATTTAATACACAGAGAGAGATGGATACTAGCTAATTTTAAATTAATAAGACCAATAACAAAAGAGATATTCATAATGTCAACAGTTAGATTATCAAGATTATTTTACCTTTTTTAAAAGAAGCTAAATATAGTTATGTGCCTTTAGTGACAAAAATTAATAGTAAATCTTTACATATACTGGTCATTTTTAACTATGGATATAATTTATCACATTCAGGAATTTATTTCTAGGTTAATATTATAAAAATCAAGAAATGGAAACTATTCATCAATTTTAATTATGTCTGCACTAGCAATATAAATGCAGATAAAGATTGTACTATAAGATAGTATTTGGGATATCTCTTTAAAAGTGAGTTTTCTTTTTTTCCATAAAAAGTAATACTTCTATTTTGATAGATCATATGTTATATTTCTTATAATAATATATGAGATCAATATAATATATAATGAAATTTATAAAATCTAAAATTTATAACTATAAGAAGTAGCAAGCTATGAGATAAGATAGATTGATTTATATTCATCTCAAACGTTTTATAGAAAATATACTGTAGACGTGTCATAATAGAAAAAATTTTTAAGTGAAACTTTTATATAATTATTGATTTCTTATTATTCAATTCTACTGAAAGGCTGCCATTCTTCAGTTCCTTTATTCAGAATGTAGCATGTGAATAAAGATCCTCGAAATTCTCATAACGCTGATATTTTACAATGGCTTTTAATAATCTTGTATGCATTGATTATGTAACCGTTGATATATTTTAGAATGAGGCTGCAGGATTTTTTAAAAACTCTTTTTCTTCTTTCCCAAATTCAGAGATGAGTGATCATTTAAATGTCTCTTATTGTTTTTGTTACACTTTGCAAACTGGAATGTATATTAAATTTCTCTTAATATAACTATAAAGATAGTAAATGCACTCTACAGCAGCTGAGTAACTTGTTTTAAAGATACAAGTGAGGTCTAAAAAATGCAGTGTCAGTTTTGTCAATTTGTGTATTTTACTTTTTTCTTTTAAATACTTTCTAATGAATACAACAAAAATTTTATAGATAATCTCAAAACTTGGTACTATCTACATTTACAAGAATAGTATATTTCTTATGTATTTTGTAGTGTTTTGTGTACTGTACACAATGATTAAAATAAAAATGGTACAATGAATTATATAGTTTCTCCTATTCTTTGAAATTTTAGGGTATATTACTGGTGTCAGTTTACCATTATCTTAGAGAAAAATGGCTAAAATCTTATACAGTATGACTCAGTTTTTCTCTGTATATACAGCATCAGCAAGTATATGAGTCACTAACAATAGGATATTTTAAGTCATTTCAAAACTTTTGAATATTATCAGAAATGCAAAATAACAGACCTACAGCGTGTTTAACTTCAATACCTGAGGTATCTTTTGTCTCTACCAATTTCTATATCATGGTGTAAAAATATTTCATTATCAAGTTATGTGATTCTATATAAAGCTAACTTGATTTTTAATGAGCCTCCACACTTTATGAAATAGTCCACTAATTTTCTGTATTTAACAGTTTGCTATAAAATGTAAGGGAAAAACACAAAATAACTGCTCATTTCATTTTAACATTTTTACATGAAAATTATAATACCACTTAAAAATGCTTAGGATGTTTAACTTTCTAAAATTAGTCTCAGATTTCTGAAAGTTCTGAAAAATAAGACAATTTATTACTTATGTTTAAAATAGAATAGCAGGGTGATCAAATGTACTTTAGTGAGAATTTGAAGGCTGACTATGGAGTAATGCCTTGTGGCCCAATTAACATTTTAAGTCCCACTTACTGGGTCTGTCTCCTCTGTTCCCACATAACAACAAAAATTGTGCATTTAGTTTTTGTTGTATCAAAGAACAAAGACAAAATACATTTCTGAACTTGAATTTTCAGATCATAATAGCATCTTGTCTCCTTGGTGTTTCTTTCATTTTACCAACTGGGTGACTTGTTGAAGGGAATAAAGAGAGAAGGCTTCATAGAGGGGAGGCCACCGATATCATTGGCAAGAGAAGTGCACGACAAATGAGATATTGTACAGGCAAACACAAAATGAGCTTTCACGCAGGGTTCTGTCAGTGTCATTCAGCTTTGCCTGAATGGATAACCCTCTCATGATTTATCTTCCATTCATCAAGTCAATGCCTGGTATCTTTTCAGTTGTGATGGATAAGACCTTACTAAATTGACTACTGCCTGCTGAGCATTGTGGAGCCTGAGAACTGAACAGGAAGGGGGATCCAACCATATTTCATTCATATAGTAAGTCAGCCATGCTCAGTAGATCTAAGGACTGAGAATTATAAAGAACCTTGTTTCAACTTGCTTATGGATCTGGACCCGAGAGTGGTCAAGGATCTATCCAGTTTCCTGATTTTGAAAGTAAAGAAGGAATAGAGGTTGTTAGGGATTGCCGTAATAGGCCATCTGGAACACTGAAAATGAGTTTCCTAAAAAGAAAATACTATTCCTTCAGGTCTTATTCTAGACGACAGGTATTTAGCCAAATCTTTTCAAATATCACACTTATTTTTTCATAAAAAGAACCATATCAGATATACATTATTGCCTATAAATAACAGAAAGAGGCTAAACATGGTTAAGCCCTTTTACAGCAGTAAGCTTACTTTCCTCTTTTAGTTAGCTTTTAGAAGACTATCAAGTTCAGTAAATGTCTGTGGATAGATGGAGGGAAGGAGGTAGAAAGAGGTGGAAGGAGAGAGGAAGAAAGGAAAGAAAGAGGGAAGGAAGAAAAGAATTCCAAATTCTAATATTAGACTTAAGATTTGAAGTGTGAGTATACATTTCTAAGTACTGTATATTTTTTCCACTTTAATAAAAATCAGCCCTAAAATTTTCTGAAGTACTTCTTCAAATATTAAAAGGGCAAGTACAATGTATGTACTTAAATCTCTTTCACAGATATCACATCCTTTCAGCCTCTAGAAAACTTTTTTCTGATTTCTTCTCATAAAGGCATAGATCAATTATTGAATACCAAAAGTATGAATTTATAGCAGAAGGTTTATATAACTGCTATCTTCCTTAAATAATTTTTTTAGACACAGTTTCTCTATTAGACTTTTGAACTTCAAATGTTCTTTAAAAATATATTAAATGTCCATTTTCCATAAAGTCATGACAATAAAATGCCAAGGTATATTCTTAAAATCACTGTTCCATATAAACACATTCAAAGATATGGATACCAAAAATGAGGAATGCCTGCATGAAATAGGGACTATTATAGCCATACAGTACCAAAAGCAAAGAAGAACATTAACAAACATAAATACACAAAAAACATAACATGAAAAACAGAACATCATACATATTAATGCTGTGGAAATTGATTAAATATATTACTTGTACATTCACAAAGAATTACTTGAAAAATTAAGTTCCACGGGAAAAAAATTTTCATTTTTTTATACTTTTGTGTCTGCTTTTAAAATTTAATTAACAGATTACGAAAGATATTACGTCAACACCATATGGAAAAAGACAATAGAAGGTAATTAATTCATATGAAGCATGTTATCAAGAGCTATTTATAGATGAAATGGATTCATTTAAACACTTGCAACATAGGAATAAAATGTTTCTCTTTTATATTTCCAACAAGGAGCAATATTGAAACCTGATTACAAATTGATATGCCTTTTGTTTGAAGAGTTAGCTAAGTTTCTAAGCACAATGCATTGACATGTCTAAGCCTTTGCATTTTACGTGGACCTGGGAGTTAGGCCCAGGTGGTCAGGAAGAACATACCCTATATTATCACGATAAATATTATGAAAAAGAAAATACTAGCAACAAAAAGGGAGTGGCAAACGAAGTTAAAGTAAATGATAGACTTGTAGTATATTTTTAGATTTTTAAGCTAAGCTGTCTCCTACTTACATTTGTTTTGAGTTTTCACTTTTTGTTTACCAAACAGAATGTACTTTCTGTAGCAAGCAAAGTAAGTAAAAATACCCCACTCTGACATCTTAAAGCACAGAGAATATTCCAAAATAGGTAGGTCAAATGTATAAGGAATGTCTACAAAGGATTGCGCTTGTGTGCGCATGCACACACACACACACTCACACACATAATGCAAAGGAAAATTAAACTGACTGATCTCCACAGCCTCCTTTTCTAGGGTTTAGTGTAAAACTTATTTAAAAGACAATAACACTGTTGATTTTTTTTTTTTTTTTTTTTTTTGAGACGGAGTCTCGCTCTGTCGCCCAGGCTGGAGTGCAGTGGCCGGATCTCGGCTCACAGCAAGCTCCGCCTCCCGGGTTCCCGCCATTCTCCTGCCTCAGCCTCGAGTAGCTGGGACTACGAAGCCGCCACCTCGCCCGGCTAGTTTTTTGTGATTTTTTAGTAGAGAGACTGAGGGTTTCACCGTGTTAGCCAGGATGGTCTCGATTTCCTGACCTCGTGATCCGCCCGTCTTGGCCTCCCAAAGTGCTGGGATTACAGGCTTGAGCCACCGCGCCCGGCCAACACTGTTGATTTTTAAAAATTTCTTTGATTCTTTTCTTCTGCCTTGGCCTGTAATTATTTTTCTATCTCAATCAGCTTTCCCAAAGCATGTGTTATGGATTGCATAAAGACAGGAACTACAGCCAGTTTCAAGTTATTTGCGTAAATAGTAGAACAGTTGACTGGGAGGACTTTAACAGCATCGCTTAAAATAACGTTTTGGAATTGTCTTCGTGTATGAATTGTGTCTCTTCTCTCTGTTCTGTTATGAAAGGAGATTGTCAACAATGAACCAGTTTGATTTTGTTTTGGCATTGTAAGGTATTATTGTTATGATGGTATTTTTTACTGCCAACCTTAATTTGTGTAGAGAAAAGAATTAGTGATCCATGTTATCTGTGCTCCCTTAAGAGAATAAAACTGCTAACAGTTCATGTTACCCGCCATATACACCAAAGCTCACAAATGAGTTTTATTCAACTTTTATTTAACAAATATTTATTGAGTGCTTTCTATGTGCCAGATGTTGTTCTGGGAAATTGGGATACCTCACTGAACAGTACACAGATAGCTCTGATATCCTGGCCCTTATATTTTGGGGGTAGAAAGGAGCATGAATTGCAATTGTATGAAAATCACTTTTAATATCAACCAAGATTTGGAAAGGCAGGATACTTCTATATGTTTTGATCATTTATTGATGTGTCTGCTGTTTAACAAATCCTCAGGGCTTTCTATTATTTTAAACAAAATAATTTTGGGGGGCCTTTGACACGAATAATCAGAGCATCCAAATTTATAATGATTAAGGTTATCAAGTAAATAAAAATGACACTGGGTATACCTAGAGCAAGATCTAGTTTATAGCCTCAACCTCAGTGTCATCTTTCTGAGCTCCACATAGTCATGCTTCTCTCCTAAACTGCATTGAAAAAGTACATGGTGATTAGGACCATCTGCCCTGACTACTAGAGATTGTTATTAGCATCATATGACAGAATGTCTAAGGCAGTACTTATAATGGATGAAGAATGAGGCATCTTACCAAGCCTACATTCAGTGGGCACTCTCCATATATCTTTGGATGAATGAATAGACCAGTGAAGAAAAACAAATGTTCAGCACTATTTGTACCATTCATGGCTGACCTGCCTGTTGAATGTCTGGTCTTTCAGTCCAAGCCTAGTTTTAAAACTAAAAATGTCAATTCCTCACTCCAGGACTGCAGAGAGTACATTTTTTTACATACTCTAGATTCACCTAAGTGTTTTTGGTGGATGTGTCTTGTTGAAATAAACAAACAAAAACCCTATGTGCGTTAATAATGATGAACATATTGGTTATTAAATTATGATAATCAGCTTGCTCTTTGAGTACTGTTAGTTCTTCAAAGAGGCTTAGCTTATATATTTCAGAGTTAGCATAAGTATCCTGTCATATGATATATTTAGAATAAAAGAGTACTTAGCAGCTGCTGAAGAATTAAGATGTAACAAAATCTCCATGAGTCTTAGTACAAATTTAATTTTTCTTCAAATATTGTGGTTTTATTTTATATCTACAATTACTTATCTCCTTATCAAGCTTAATATTTTACTTTTTGTCTGATAGAGTGAAGAATAACTAAAACTAAAGGTTGCAAAACAAGTAATTTCTCTGACCAAGATTGCAAATATCAAAGACCTGGCAACAGGGGGTGGAAAATGGAAGACGGAAAATCCGTATTTGGTTGCACTGTCACTTGGCTTCAGCCTAAATCTCAGTTATGTGATCAACCACGCATGTGAACAAAGAAGACATTCTCACAGGAGAGGAGGGATTTCTGATGGAAATCACAGAGAAAAAAGAATATAGTTTGGAAAAAAAAAAAAAGCAAGAAGATGGGTGTCAGGGCCTTGTGGGTTTTGCTAAACGGGTAGACGCCCCCATCCTCTTTGCAGCAATTCTATTCTCCTTAATCTCTAACTTTCTTTTTCAGAATGCATTAAACCCAATCCAGAATCTCTTGTAAAGGAAAGTTTTGTGTATTTTTGATGTCTGTGGGAAAGAAGTGCCCCTGCAGAGGCTGTATTTAAGAAGATATTTTAGAAGCATTTTCTCGAGGGGAGAAATGGTTTTCATTTAAGAGGAAGACTTTGCCATGTTTGTTAGCATGAAATTGCAGAACTATGTATTAGATGATTTTCTCATTTCTCACAGTTTAATGTGTCTCTACACAAATTAGCTATCCAACTCTCTCTCCAGCCAAAGAATATGGCATCTTCAAAAGAAGTATCATGGATATGAACGGTAGCAGGTTGGTCATTTGCCTTTAGCTACTCTTATGAAGAAATTAGGGAAATATTTTTACAGGTAAAAATATTAAAAACAATGAAAAAGATGAGGTGATAGTCAATTGAATCAATAACATTATGTCAACATATTCAATTTACATTTACTATGGAAAAAATACACAAAAATGTGGAAAAACAAAATACCACAGCCCACCCAGAAAGGAAAAAAGTTTGTTTACTAGACAACACTGTCAATGTTTATTCTACTTGTAGTTGGAAAAAACACAATTAACTCTCTGAAATTTTGTGAATCACTGTGCTATATAAGGCATGTTAATAGATCCTCATTCAACAAATACACTCAGTACTGAAGGGCTGGTTTAACTCATTTGCATCATGAACTAAATAGAATTATAGGTCTCGAGAACCTTCATATTTAAAATGTGATGCTCACACAGTTAGCTCTTCTTTCCTTTTTCTCTTATATTTACACATTCACTTCCATCATGGTCATTAAAACTTAGGTAAGTAGTTGAAAATGTGAAGGATATAAAATAAAATAATTAAAATTTGTTCAATCCAATAATCAAAGTTTTTTTTATAACATTTTATATATTTAATGTGTTGGGTAAAGTAGAAGAAAGTCAAATGACTAATTCAAGATTTAACCCTTTCCATGTGAGTTAGGGATTGGGAGTGGAGGCAGTCAGTGAGGGAATAGAAAGGAGAAGGGAAAGGAAATGCTTTTTACTGTTTTGTTCAGACACCTACACAGGCACAAAGAGTTCTCTATACTCATATAAATTGCTCCATGCAGCACGCTAAACACACTGCTTGATTGCAAAATAATAACTTCCCGTTTTAGATTTTAAGAATAAACAAAAGCAAAAACAAAATCTTTTAGGAAACATTAGGGTTTAATATGATTTATTGTCCTTTAGTTTTTCTGAGTTGTGCTACCATGCCGTAAAACGTATTGAGAGTCTATCCACTTCCTGCCTCAAATTAGAACACACTAACTACCCAGTCACAAAAAATTAATTGTATCTGAATTGGCTTAAAGGTTAACTTTTCAGTACTGTCTATCTTACCTTACAAATTTTAATGAAGGCTTTTCTGATATACGTCGTGACATCAGTGTAGTGATAATTATTAATGTTAGCAACCCAATACAAAAATCTTTAAAAAGAGTCATCCAATAGGAATTTTAATGTGAACATTTTCTATTATTTTTCTAGTGAGATTGCCTTCAACCTCCAAGATATTCCAAACTAAGTTGGCATGTCACTTATCATAAATAAAAACATGAGAAATATCTGTGTCTTGAGAAAAAGGAACATATAATAAATGTCATTGATAAATTATATTTTTGATCTAAATTTATTCAAAAAATAATGTCAAAAGTAGATATTTCTACACTATATTGCTGAGAATTGAGCCTTTATCCCAGCGTTTCTATCTAAATCTATCAGGTGTGGATAACCATTTCTTTACTGCCACTGAATATCTTATGAGGTTTTTCATCAATTCCATTGGTGTTTATACTGAAAATCCTGCCACATGTTCCTGTTAACCCTTTTATGAGGATGATAATGACATAAGGACTAACATATGGAATGTGTAGTTTGCGCCAGTTACTATTACAAGCACTTTACATGTATTAGATAACCTAGATCTTCTACTATAACAGAAACTGAAGAGACGAGTAAAACTCTTAATGGTTCTTTTAAAATGCAAATAAATAAAATTGTCATTTTTGTAGTGAAAACATTTGGAATTATTTTCATATGTTTCATCTTAATATAAAATATGTATTGGTTTTATTTGACTTTTAAGGTTGATAACATGTAAGTGTGTAATAGGCAAATATACATCCATGTAAAATTTTATAAACATGAAAATTTATCAAAGCAAGAGTTTTATTGACCAATAAAGTTTGTTTGTGCATTGTGATTGTGTTTCATAAGATATTTTAAAATGTAGCCATTAAATTGACCTTTAGTCAGTTTGCATACACTGCTTATTAATGACTCTTATTCAACCAACTAATCATCCTTTCAAATGAGATCAACACATTTTCACATTTTTATTGATCTCAGGTTTACAAAATCTCCCCACTACTTAGCAGCAAGATAATTATAAATTATGTTAGCGAAAAGCTGACAGTAGTTTATTATTTCAGTAAATGGATGCCCAGAGTCAAAAGAGAAACTCAAATAGATTACCAGTGAGAATTATCTAGCTGTTCTAATACAATACCGGAAAACAGGCTCTACACTGTGGCTACCAATATCATTGACAAGGATGGTGAAGAAATTGATAGTGATTAATTTTTTCTCAATTATATTTTTCTTCTCTTCATTATTAGGAATAAAAATAGAACGCTTTCTTGTTTTCCAGCAGGAGCATTTGTTTGTTTGTTTATGTAGTCATTTAACAATATATAAACTACTATGATACTCCACAGCTAAAAAGACTAAAGAGACTGCTAATTCTAATAAGAAATCATTCCAATTTTATAATTAGAAAGCAAGTCATAAGTAATTGAGTCAACAAAACTTAACAGCATTTTAAGTAATTAGATTTGATCATCAGAGCAAAAACATTTTAACAACAGAAGCTTGTGTTTCCTAGGAAAACTTAATATTGTCTCACCTAGGACAAATGTTTTAAAATATTTTTAGCATATGCCCTATAAGGTTCAAAGACAGAATTTTCTATCATCAATCATTCTCTTGGCTAATAATGAGCCAATCTTAACCATAAAATATAGATCAGATTTGCTGCCCTCACATTAAGAGTTTCAGGTTCTCCTCCTGCCCTGATCACAGTATAGCCAAGCCTAAAGGAGAGGTCTTAGAAGAAAAGAACAAGGATCCATTAATCATGAATCATTATATTTTGTCAGTTGGCAAAGGAATACTTTGCTCATTTATCCTTTGAATGAAATTAGCTCTGGCTCAGACCCTTGTAGAAGGAAATTTTAAATTGTCTTGGCAGCTTCCTATAGCAGTTTGTGTATGTGCCATAAAATGGCAGATGGGGTTTATTAATGGCAGATGAGTTTAGTTTGCAAGTGTTTTTCAAAAATTTTTCTATTTGATAATTTTAATATTGAAGCTCAGATATGACTCATGTATTATTGCTGTTCATCTATAAATATATGTTTTATCTAATTAATGTAAGGAAAAAGAGAAATCTGGTAATGTTTATGTTTCCAAATATGAGCAAGCTCTTTCTTCTCTGTGTTATAGACAAAACGGGCACATATTTCCTTAGGGGTAAGTATCCTCGTGGAACCAAATCATCAAAATTGTTGAAAATATTCACAAAAAGTATGTGAAGACGATAATTTACTCATAAACAGCGCTAAGCCGTTGATAGAATTATATGAAGATTACGGTCACATGAATTTATGTTTAACAGACATTTGAGTGAGTTTTGAAAAACTAGTTCTGTCATGAATAAATTTGATATAAGTTTTTCTGCCTTTACACGATTCTAAATAGGGACGATTTGCGCATTTTTACTATTAAACACTAAAAATTAAGCTATATAACTGAAATAATGGAGTATCCTATAGGTGTATTAATCAGCCGTTGAGTCTCACCTTATTGACTGTGCTTTTCCAGTGGGGTAGATAGAAACATGAATCTACTGGATGAGGGTTTGGCTGGCAGCAATCTAATGCCGAACAGGAGGTATCTCCTCAAATACATACCTAATTTCACAGAAGTGGCACAAGTGCTAGAGGAAATACACATACGAAAGTGTCTTATAATCTATAGAGAACTGTAGGAATGAAATCTATTATTTAACCTAAAACCAACAGATGTAAGGACTTTACAAATTATTATTTAAAATGTTTATACTGAGTGTCCATATGCTGGACTTGGTGGAAGCCGATGGTGAAAATTTCATTTCAACAATTTAAAATATAGTTTTGACTTGCTTTGAAGACAATTAAAGTATGTTAAGAATCATAAGCTACATACTTAAAAACAGTTCAGAGCAAAGTAAAAAGGAAATGGTATTTACAATAACTCTTAATCAAAGAAAATCTGTGACTGAATGCATTTCCCTAATAAGCAAGTGAAGCCTCAGCAAAAGGGTAAAATAATAAGCCATTTGTTTTCCTAAGGCGTCTTGAAATAGGAATGAGTGTCTATTATAAGACATCATTTAGATATTTTAAGGGAGATATTTGTTTTTACAACTTACATCTTAACGTCAACCAGCCAATTATATCGGTTATGTTCTTAGTTCATCAAACACATTTTTACTGTGTATACTTAGTACATATTTTTATTTTAATATAATGGAAATAGTTAAGCTTAAATTTGGTAGCAGCCTTAAACAACAAAAAAGTGACATATCAAGGTAAGAGTTAAAATGTTAAAACAAATTTAAGTACAATTCTGTAGATATTATTGAATATCGATTAAAAGCCAATCATTTCCCATCATGACACACAGAAAGCTACTTAACAATTTAAACCAAGATCCAAATGCATACAAGTTTCTTTTATGTTTTTTTCTGGCCATCCTAATGTTGGATTCAGAATCAATCTGTCCATACTGCCACCAATTACTTTTTATGGATATAATATAACATTTTCTAGTATCTGGAGAAGAATAAGACATATTTTATATTTATGAAGGATATGGTTCCACTATTAGGGAAGATTTTGCTTCTGTTTCATAATCATTATTGAATCATAACATAACTGGGCACCTAGGCAGACCTATAAAGTATGTGTTCTGATTCTTGTTACCACTACGTATACTCCTAAAGTACTACTTCTTGTGTGTAAAGGACGTTGTTTATCTCCACAGAAACACAAAAGGTCAGCATCCAGTCATTAATTTTCTCTAGGTCTAAGACGGTGAAGAAATACGTATCACACTTTGGCTGCCAAAAGATAATGGAATCCCCCGAAATCTCATTTCCTACAAATGTAATGATAGTCTTCTTAAAGTGAAACAGCAGAAAAGGAAGTGCAATGTTGCTGAAAAACTAGTATTGTAAATAGATATCACTACACATTACTATTTATGTCAATATTTCACATAAGGAATAAATTTCTTTTACATTTGGGACCTGATTTAGGATTACACAAATGATAAAATTATTTTCCTCTCCATATTGGAGGCTATGCATATTTTCCCCTGAATAATTTTCTTTTTTCCTACCTTTAAATAATGTAACTCTGACTTCCAATCCTCCTTTGCTCCTCTTCCACAAATTCTTGGGATGCTGGATTGATACAGGGATAGAAACATAGGGTCCCAGACAAGTGAAGCCCAGAATTTTTACAGGAGTGAAAATAATAACAAATACATACTTATCATATGCTAGGATCTGACCTATTTTCCACGCATTCGATTTTGTAATCCTCATGATAATTCCACAAGGTATTAGGAAAATGATATGATCTTCCCATTTGAGGTCGAAATCTAAACAAATTGTAAACCCTTTGCTTGCTGTGGCCCTGCAGGAAGGTCTCAGGCCCTGTCTGAGAATGGTACCCACACAGAGGAAAGCTGAACCGAGTCTTGAAAAGAGACTATGTTTTAATGATGTTGTTTGATCTCCTGGATCCAAATGCGACAGAAGTCAGCCAATTTAAAAAGTAAAATGAAGCGATAATGATGTTCTAGGTATTACACAGAACAATTTTGTGTATCAAATGCCACAATGAATGCAAAACTTCACATCGATACTTCTTAGAGTCACTATACAAAATACTGAAAACTAAGCACATTTTTTTCTAATGATATTCAAAATTTAATGAAGATCCAAACATTTAATTAAACAAATGAAACTATTGGTTAGCAGAATTCCCTGTTTGTGCAGGATTTTATGGCAGGCACAGAGTCTCCCTGAGGCCCTTCAAATCACACCAGATTCATATTGAGCACACAGGTATTTGGTACCTACTATGGGGAAATTACTACAGAAAAGAGAGATGGCAATGCCATAAATCTACAGGGGCCCGCTGGTGTGCAAATGAGTGAATTAAACCACGTTTTGAAAGCTCAGGTAAGAGACCAAGAGAGACAAAGCTGGGTGCCTGGCAAGAAGGCGGAATAGGGACCGCTCTGGTCTGAAGCTCCCAGGAGATCAACGCAGAAGGTGGGTGATTTCTGCATTTCCAACTGAGCTACCCGCCTCATCTCACTGGGACTGGTCAGACAGTGGGTGCAGCCCACAGAGGGCAAGAGGTAGCAGGGTGGGGTTAGGGAAACTCCCTCCCCTAGCCAAGGGAAGTCTTGAGTTTTCATAGTACCTTTCAAGCTCCGGAAAGCAAATGTGACTGATGTTTGCCAGTTAAAATGTAAAATGGATGATGAAGACTACAGTGAAGCAGATAATATACTTCTTGCCTTTCTACCTAAAATGTTTCCAAACGTTATGCTTTAAAAAAAAAAAAAAGAAAGAAAACTGGAATGGAAATTTTTATTGAAAACATTCCAATTCTTAGTGTTGGCACAATGTATTTTTTTAAGTACGGGCACCCAAAGTCAAACCAAACTCACAACAAAAACATGTTGGGGATGTGGGCCGCTAATAGTAAAGAACACAGACATGATCAACTGTAAGTTCTACGTTTACAATTTGAAAGGTGTCTTTTCATTGTTATTTGTTTTAATTATTAAAATAATCCACTGGAAAATTATCTTCAGTTTATAGATGAGAGAACAGAAGTCAAAAGAAGTAAAGTAAATTGTTCCGGTAATGTGGCTGAAAGATTGCAGAGTTTACATTCATGTTCTAACCCAAAATGAATTTGAAATAGATTTGAAAATTCAATACACAGTGTAAAGAAGTCCCTGATACAGCTTTATTATTTATCAATATATTTATTTATCTTGTTATACAGCAAATATATACAGGGTAACTACTATGTGTCAGGCACTCTAAACACTGAGAAACTTTCAGGTTAAAGACAGTAAGGCTGCAATGAGACAGAGGAACATTCTTTTTGAATCTTACTTTTTAATTATTATAGAAGCTTAGGCAGTTGCAAATAAGACTGGCAGAAAAAAAGTTAGGCTTAAAGGTAGAGGATGTTGAATGCTGAAATAAGCGATTTTGACTTGAGTAGTTGAAAACGTGGCTTATACACGAAATTGTCATAAACACTAGTAGATGCTCAAGTCATTACAAATTTTTATCAAAGGAGTAAAATAGAAGTCTCTAAATCTGTGAGTTATGAGTTTTTGCGAACTGTCCTAACTTTTGTTTAAATTTGTATGTGCACCTGCATGCATGTGAATGTTTTTCTGGAGACGGGGCTCAGGATTTCCACATATTTTTGAAGGACTCTGTGACCACAAGGTTAATAAAAGCTAGATTTGAGTTTTCCCTTAAGAAAATTCATCTAGCAGACATAGGGAAAGAGGAGACTACCAAAGGCCACTTGAGAGATGACTAAGTATAATAGTCCTAGTAAGAAGGAATTGAAACTTTGGCTAAGAAAGGAGAATCATTAACAAACGAATTAATGCCAATAAAACTTTTTTCTTCTTTTCTTCCCTCACTTTTCTTCTCTCCTTCCCATTTCCCTTACTTCCTTTATTCTTGACTTTTTTTAGCCCTATACTGAAGACTTCACACAGCTTCTTACAAGAAACAGGTGTGAACATCTTTTCCAAACTGCTCAGTAATGTAATTTTTGTAACTGGAAATCAGCTATGGATGGGAGCATTTACACCAATTAAAATAGAAAACACTAGAAATCAGGTTTTCACACCTGTAGAAATGATTGTTAAATATTTACAGATAGACAACTTCTCTCTTCCTTCCTCTCTTTCTCTTTTCCTCCTTTCTTCCCTTTCTTCTTTCCTTCTTTCTTTCCTTCCTTTCTTCTTTCTCTGCCTCTCTCCCTCCCTCTATTCCTTCCTTTCTTCTTTCCTTCCTTCCTTCTTCCTTCCTTCCTTCCTTCCTCCCTCCCTCCCTCACTGCCTTTCATTTTGCCTTACTTCCCTTCATCCTTTTTGAAACTTCTTTCCTTCTTTATTTATTATCCAGTTTCTAATCCACATTTCTGCTTGATTTATACAAGATCAGGAAGAAAGTGGACATGCAGCACATACGTTGAAAAAATCAAATTAAATAATTTGAATAATATTGAGCACATTGAACTAAGTTCTGTATGTAATCATCCATATTGCATATTAACCACCAATGAGAGATTCTATCATCTAATGTATCTCAGTCATCTTCTGAAAATGTTTACTTCTTTGTAAACAATATTTTGGCCTTGATTTATTTTCTTGATGAATGCAATATAACATCACAGAATTTAAACACGTCTAAATAAATAGTTCTCAGTCTCTGAAATAACAGTGAAATCAAAACACAAGATTTCAAGTCCTAGCTGTGCCACCTAATAAATTTGTGACATTGATCAAGTGACTACATCTTTTTGTCCATTAGCCTCTTAACAAACATGGATTGCTAATTGGTTTCTAGCTCTAAAACTCAAAAGCTGTGCAAGCATAGAATGTTTGACATAAATGTTTTTCCATATTACATAATATATCTGTGCTGAAACAAAATATAATCAAACATTCCAGTACTTAATTTACATTATCACTTAAGACATTATCAGTAAGAAGTAAGAGAGTGGGGCTACGGTGTGTATACCACAGACTATGCTGAATTACATCTAAATGTGATCTTCTGAATACCAGCACCTGCTTGGAATGATAATATTTATGTATAACTTTTAATGCCTGTGCATTCATTGGCCAATATCTTCAGTCTTATTTATCAAATTTCTTTCCCTCAGTTACATGTAATTATATAGCTTTCTGAATATTCACTGTGGATATTTGTTATTAATCTCTTCTAATTTTCCTTCTGTGGAGGAAAAAGTTTCCATAAAATAAACTTTAAGAATCAGGAAAATTAGAATATGAATTCTATAAAATAAAATAACTATACAGGTATTTACATGTACATATATGCAGATATATATGTATGTGTATATATGTAAATATACATGTATGTAAATAAGATTAAAAGAAAAACAAAATGGAAGTTTTTCTATTTAATATATTTAGGTTATACATAGGCAGATTAACAACTACTGAAAGAAAAAATACAAAACTTAAAAAATTATGATACACCTAATGTAAATGACGAGTTAATGGGTGCAGCACACCAACATGGCACATGCATACATATGTAACAAACCTGCACATTGTGCACATGTACCCTAGAACTTAAAGTATAAAAAAAAAGCACCTATATGAATAAAAAAAAATTGTGTTATCGATGGCCATTCCTTTTTTTTCCGAATAGTAATATTTAAAAATACTTTTTTAAATATAAAAGCAAAGGTTTTAAAAGAAAATAACCTATATTTACTTAAATGCGTATATTTACTATCTTTGGTTCCATTCCTAAAATTAGAAAGTATTCTTGCCTCTAACTGGATGAAACATGGAGGCTTTCAGTATTACATTGTTGCTGTTACCTTTAATTTAATTATGTTAGTGTACTGAAGAGTTTTATAGATTTACTGGTTATTATTATAAATGTCATTTAACGCTGATGTTGGACATTAAAATGTCAGTTTTTTTGCTTTTAGGTTAATAAAATGTTTTTACCGAAACAAGGATGGTGATATAAAATGCAATGCATAAACCCACTTTGATATGCACATCATGTAATCACAGAAACTACTCCATAAACAATCTATTTAACTCGTTTCTCCTGACAAAGTTGTACTAGAAGCTCTCACTTTTAGCATCATTACAGTGAGCAATATAAACTTACTACCTAGTTTATTCTATATCAGGCAATTTCAGAATCTTTGAGGACTACAGAATCATTTCCTTCATTCCTACTTTGCTAGTGATACAATCATCTGTCTGATAGGATGGCTATTAGAGAAGATAGCAAAGTGGCTAAGGTATCTTCTGAGGCTGATAAAGCATAGAGTGGCATCAGATAGTGACTGAGCATCATTATATAAAATTGGAATCCTGCACCCTAGAGACCTCTCACTTGGTCAGGTACATATTTATGCCTCCTTGCAATACTTACTTTCATGATAGGACAGAAAGCTTTAGTCTGCCAGATAATTACAGATTACCAGATTACTTGTGTTTTTGTTAAGTGCATGAGTATAAGTGTAAACATTAATGTGTAAACATGAGGAAACCAAAGATCCCCTGATTCTGAGGAGGCAGTGCTAGTCATTTATAAGCAAAGTCAAGATCTCCTTCAGCCTCAATTACTCAATTAGAATGCCGGTGGTTGTTGCGGATGACTTCGTTCATAGCTGTAGGAAAATAGAAGAAATGTACGAAGGAGGAAGAACTGGGGTGGGAGGGGAGAGGCAGCTACAATAGATGAAGGATAGAGAAAATTTCTCAATCAACCTTTACTATATTTAATAACTTTATGGAGACAGACTATTTTATGTAATAGTCTGACTCTATTTTTGATGATTTCCTGCTGGCAAATTTTGAGCCTCGGCCCTCCCCCTTCCCCTTCTGCCTGTCTAACATGTGGGAAATCTGACAAGAATGCCCCTTCCTGCTTTGGTGATGGCAAGAAGTTCAAAGAACCCAAGCTCCTGTCACACATGGGAATCCTTACCATGGACCCACCCCTTAATCATCATAAAATCCTTGAAGCTAGTAACCTTATTTAGCTCTCTCAAGCCACCTTTGGACCTGCTTGGAAAGCCTGCCAGATTCTCCCTGCAAAGCCCTATTAGGTAAGCAATAAACTCTTTAATACGCTTTTGGTGTGTGTGTGGTGCCATCATTCTTGACATCCAAACCTCATTTTGGGTAGGGTCTCACCCTAATTCTATAAAGTGTCTACACAGAAACATAAATTTGTAGGAAAAAATCAATGACCAAGAAGTTGGTAGACATTTTCAATAATTTCAAATGATAGATGATGTCTAAATTATAAAATCATCGACTATTATCCTTTGCAATCGTAGCAGTTCTTTTCATTTCTCTTTCAAATTTTATGTAATATTCTTGCCCAGTGGAGATCCTGATGAATATTAATGCTTTGCCAAGAAATATTCATACAACATTTAGCAAAATGACATATTTAAGAGAGAAAAATTACCATTTTCCTTATATATTAGTTTTTTAAGGCTTCTGTAAGAAGTTGGCACACATTCAGTGGCTGAAAACAACAGAAATTTATTCTCTCACAGTCCTAGAATTCAGTAGTCTGAAATCAGAGTACAAGCATGGAAGCTAAATTCGCTGTGGAGACTCTAAGGGAGTTTGCTTTTTCCTTGTCTCTGTTTTTTGTGACTCTCAGCATCCCTTGACTTTGACTTTATCTCTTTTGCTCTCTTTTTTTTTTTTTTTTTGACAGAGTCTTGCTCTGTCTCCCAGGATGGAGTGCAATGGCACAATCTCGGCTCACTGTAACACCTGCCTCCCGGGTTCAAGCGATTGTACTGCCTCAGCCTCCCCGAGAGCTGGGATCACAGGCGACCGACACCACACCCAGCCAATTTTTGTACTTTCTGTAGAGACGGGGTTTCACTGAGTTGGCCAGGCTAGTCTTGAACTCCTGACCTCATGATCCACTCGCCTCAGCCTCCCAGAGTGCTGGGATTACAGATGTGAGCCACCCCACCCGGCCTCTGCTCTCTTTTATATCACCTTTTCCATTGCATGTCTGTATCCTCCTCTATGTACTCCTCTTATCTTCTACTGCCTATTTCTTAAAATGACACTAGTAACTACTTTTATATCCCCATCGATAATCCAAGTTAAACTATGCTTCTCAAAGTCTTAACTTAATCACATGTTTTTCCCTACAAAGTAATATACTCCTTTGCCATATAAGTTATATTTCTGAGGTTCTGGGGATTAGGATGTGGATATATATTTTGGAGGGTGCCACTATTCATTCACAACACCTTCGCTAATATCAATAGATACAAAAAACCAAGGAAGTTTTCCCCTGAACCAAAGCCATGTTGAGACAGAGAATATCTGGACCTCCTCCTTCAATGAATTTATGGGAAGAATTCAGTTAATGTGATGAAACATAACAATTAACATGGATTTACCCACATGACTTCAAAACTTATCTCATCTGTTTATGACCTTTTCCATGGTGTTTGATTGTTGTAATGAACCACCTGGTATTCACTCTATAAGCCCTGAATTTCTGCACCCAGAATTCTTTTAGAACAGTTCCTTTAGCTCACAGTGTCCTTCTTTCTATCATTTAATGTTCATATTGTATTATCCAGTATGATTTGTTAAAAGGCCAATTGTTTAACATGTCTAACTAAACTATAAATTAACTAAGGGAATAAGTTCTACTAGTCATTTTTTTCAGTACTAACATAATTCCTTTTACATACTGTTACATAAATATTTAATGAGGTGATGAGTTGAAAGTGTCAATTTTTTCTTAAAGCTACACATTTATTTCTGGACTACATCCAAAGCACTCCCTATCTTTGATTTTTATTCATGACTACACTAGATTTCCTATATGACTGACTGCCTCTCATACTTGCTCTTTAGGCTGATTCCTTGGATTATCTTTAGGTTGAGTGAGGGTTTTCTAAGTCCTCAATTTCAAATACGTGTTGTCCACATCTGTTGGATTATTAAGCATTCCTCTATAGGATTCTGACCTGATTCTTTCATTCTAAGAGTCTGAGTTCTCTTGAATCACAAAAACTTAAGTTTTAATATCATCTTTATGTCTCCTGCATATTCCTAAATTGAGATAAATGAGGTAGATTGGCCACATTTGCTAGTGAGGTCAAACAGATTGTCCCATATCCAGCTCATTGAACTTAGATCCCAACTGATTGTCATGAAAAGAAATAGACCAACACTTTTAAAAATAGAAACACACAAAATCCTTACTTCCATCTGTGGGGGAAAATTGGATGGCTATGTTGAGGCTAGAAGAGGCTATGTAGCATTACCTTGTTCCCATTGGGAACAATCCTTATTTGACCTTCATTTGTGTCATGGGCTCCCTAAAGGAGGAGCTACCTTGCTCCCATTGGGAACAATCCTTATTTGACCTTCATTTGTGGCTGCCTTCTTGTTGTGCAAGTTGTAGAGAAAAGCATCCTCCTTGCCATTAATGGCATTAGGTTCAGATAATCTGGGACCAATTTTCTCCTATGCTGCTGACTGACTTAATGACTTGGGCAAGTCACAGAATATCTCTGGTCCTCTATGTCCAGAGAGAGTTGGATTCAACGATAGAACTGGCACTGTTCATGACTATTGTTTACACATGATATAATTTAATACTATTTACTTCATCCTAGACTCATTAAATAGGTAATGGAGAGAGACTGACAAGTGATCTGAAATTTAAAAGACACTATCCAGATAAAGAAAATAGAAGGACGGAATCTCAGGCAAAGGCAATAGAATATACTAAACCATGGAGGCAAGAAAATATGATACATGCAGAGAAGTAGTATATTCATTTTTAACTTTCCAACAAATATTTATCGATCACTTATACTCCAGATACTAGTTATGCAATAATTTATAAGGCAAACAGTCTGTATCATCACAGATGGTACATCTCAGTGTTCAGAAGACAATTGCAGCTTACAGCAATTACTGCCAGCTGTCAGTGTGAAGACTCAAGCCTGGGAAGAGATGAAGCTGTGGCGGTAGAGGGACAGAAATACAAAAACCTGATCTGCTGAACTAAGGGACTTATATTGCATTCAGTGGACAATAATCACAAAGCAATAATAAGTGATTATAAGCAAAGAGAAAATGTAATGAAATTATCTTTTTAAAATATCACTCTGTGGATAAGAAAATAACAGATTGAAAGGAGATATTACTAGAGAACAAGAAATGTATTATGAGACAACCACAAGAATCCAAGAAGTCAACTATGGATTTAAGGTAAGATACTGAATATAAAGTTATTTTAAAAAGAGAACCCAAAAGAGTTGACAATACCTTGTCTTCAAAGTGTCATAGAAGAGTCTGACATGGGTGGCAGATTTTATTCATTTGACTCTTCAATAAATACTTATTGTTACTACTAATAATCTAATAGTACAGAGCTAATATAGATTCTAACCATATATGAACAAAATCAACAAAAAATTTAGCTTGTATGAACCTTCTCTCCAGTTTAGTGGAAACTAAACAAAAACAAGATAAATAAGTAAATTATATGTTTAGGTTATAAGTATTATAGAATATAGAGAAGGAAAAGGAAGATTGCAACTGATGGGGGGAGTCAAACTTTTAATAGAGTAGTCAGGGCAGGCCTTATTGAGAAGGTGATAATTGAGAAAAGACATGAAACAGATGAGAAAGTAAGTCATAAGCATATTTAAAAGGATATCATACAGAAGGAAGAAACTTTGCAAATGTTTTGAGGCATAGCATGTGTCAGGCATGTTGAAGTAAATAGCAGCTTGAAGGCCGGTGTGGACAAGAATCAGGGACAGTGAAACAGAGTGAGACGAGGTGAATCAGAGAGCATGATCTTCAAGACCATCATGAGAAGTTTGGATTGTTTTCAGATAGGGAAGATTTTGTGCCAAAGAGTGACCCAAATATAGTTCAATTCTAAAAGGAACGTGACATTTGATCTGTCATAAATAAGCAAAAAATCAAGCAAACATGCAAAAAATCCAAAGAGGCAAGAGAATATTTCAAGGCAAGAATTGATTGTGACTTAGATATAGTGGTAGCAGTAGAGACGGTAAGAATTAGTTGTATTCTGAGTATATTTTAAAAGCAAAGCAAACAAGATTTGTAGTTACATTGGATATTCAATAATAATAACTTTGTATACTAATGTAAAGATACAGGGGAGAAATAAATTTGAAATAGTAGAAAAAAAAGATAGGTAAGAGAATCAAGTGCACAACAAAAGAGTGTTTCCTTAGATAGAATCAGATAAGTTTCATCTTTAGAAATGGATTAGAAGGAAGAAGCATGAATATTGATTGTGGTAGGTAGATAGGTGGGTTCCTGTGAATCTGAGAAAGTTCTCTTTGAATGATGTCACTTTCTTTAATGAAACAGGAACAATGGTTACTTGAGAGTGAAAATGTGAAATTATGTGTTGTACCTTGAGAAAAGAAGAAAAGCAATGCAATAGTCTGTATTAGTCCATTCTCACACTGCTATGAAGCAATACCTGAGACTGGGCAATTTATAAAGGAAAGAGGTTTAATTGAATAACAGTTCCACATGGCTGAGGAGTTCTCAGGATAATTACAGTCATGGCGAAGACAAAGGAGAAGCAGGCACCTTCTTCACAGGGCAGCAGTGAGTGCAAGCAGGGGAAATGCCAGATGCTTATGAAACCATCAGATCTCATGAGAATCACTCACTGTCATGAGAACTGCATGGTGGAAACCACCCCTATAATCCAATTGCCTCCCCCTGGTCCCGTCCTTGCCACGTGGTGATTATGGGGATTATAATTCAAAATGAGATTGGGGTGGAGACACAACAAACCATATTACACTGTTTGTGGTATATACTCTGGGGTTCACTGTCACATGCAAAGAAAAGTTAGGACATGGACACATGCAAGGAGTCTAGGAGTGGAGGTTTAATAGGCAGAAGAGAATAGAAAGAGAAACAGCTTTCTCTATAGTGAAAGTAGTCTCCCAGCAGAAAGGAGGCAAATGTGCTGGATTTTATAATCCAGTTTGAGGAGGCAGTGTCTGATTTACATAGGGCTTATCGACTGGCTTGATCAGGTATGTCCTTTACATAATGCGCAGGGAAGGTGGGTCATCCCCCCCAATCTTACTCTGCAAATGGGCTTTCCAGTTGATGAGTGCCATCTTGTCTGCTTCTTACTGTACACCTGGCTGGCAGAGAGGGGAAGATGGAGCTGTCATCTTGAACATATCTATTTCTTAGTTCCTGCCAGCATTTACCCATTCAGGCTCCCCGCTTGCTTGTCTATGTTTGTAGATCAACTTTGCAGGTTGCTCTTTGTTAGGTAATGATTTGGGTCTGCTTTTCAGAAAAGCCATACTGAGGACTTCCATACGCTTACTATCTGCCTATGTAATTTCTTCTTAACTCCTGTGTCCTGTTCACAATAGCAAAGACTTGGAACCAACCCAAATGCCCGCCAAGGATAAAGAAAATGTGGCTCATATACACCACAGAATGCTATGTAGCTATAAAAAAGGATGAGTTCATGTCCTTTGCAGGGACATGGATGAAGCTGGAAACCGTCATTCTCAGCAAACTAACACAGGAACAGAAAACCAAACACTGCATGTTCTCACTCATAAGTGGGAGTTGAGCAGTAAGAACACATGGACACAGGGAGGGTAACATCACACACTGGGGCCTGTCAGGTGGACTATGGGAGGGATAGCATTAGGAGAAATACCTAATGTAGATCACAGGTTGATGGGTGCAGCAAACCACCATGGCATGTGTATACCTATGTAACAAACCTACGCATTCTGCACATGTATCCCAGAACTTAAAGTGTAATAATAATAATAAGATATAGTTTCAAGACTTCAGAATTTGAATTGCATGTTTTGGTTCAAACATCTATTCTCTCTCCATAATATTTCTATGTCTCATGAATCCTACGAAATCAGTCCTACTATGACTTCTGAAAATATATTTATTTCTTACTTAAATACAAACAACAGGATTTATGCTACAACCATTATAGAAACTATTAATACGACAAATGCCTGTGCTTTGTTGTCTACAAAAGAATGTGTTTTGCCATGGTCATGCTATATAAGGTATGGCTGTAGAGATGATTTACATAAGATATTCTACCTAAACTTGCTGGTTGACATGAAAGGTTTTGCCTAATAAACAAATTGAAAATGCCAATAATGATTTTCAATAGATGCGAGAATATAAAAACTAAACAAATTCAACATAGGCCAGATTTCCCCTGGGTGTTATTAACCCATAGATCAGCAGCTGAAGATAGATACAGGCCAGGCACAAGGCAGCAAATCAGTGTCATCCTAAGCATTGAAATGAACTCTAAAAGAAAAGCAAGACAGTAAATTGTGACCTTATCCCCTGGGTATTTACTATGTATGCAACTACATGCTCCAGAACTATATTACATCTATATAAAGAGCAGCCCTATGCTTGTGAAATCATGTATGGAAAATTAGCATTTAGGAGTGGTATGAAACATTTTTCCAATCAGCACTTCCTTAACTATTATTTAAGTATACATTCTTCACAGTGAACATTTTACCTAAGCTTATAAAACAAGAGAATTTTATTACAATTTATTGTTGAGACAAATCACAAAAACACTTTTATTTAAAAAAAAAATAGATGTATAGATGCTGCAGAGGCTGATGATAATACTACTTAAAACTGATGGTTCCTTTTTTTCTTCTTTGCACACATCACTAAGGCAGTCCTATGAACATCAGCATTATTCTTCAAGGTTTATCACCATTTTCATAGGTCAATTTAGGTTTCCTGGAAATATATTAACTTTGTAATTCAATTAATATGAAAATCCATAGCAAGCTATTTGATTAAAATGTGTCCTATACTTCCCATATGTGTATATTTTCTTTCTTTGAATCTCTTGAAGGAAGATTAATCTTAGAAACTTTCAAATTACTTTTAGTTTTTAAATTTTCAATTTATTCAACCAGTTAACAAATTGGACAAGAAAGGGGCAACATAAAGTCGTTCCTTGTTAACACATATGTTATGTTGTTAACACGTATTTAGAGATCATTTGAAATTTAAGTGCCCGTTTATGGTCATGAAAATTATCTCTGAACATCTGTGTTCCACACCCTCAGAGACAGTGAACATGGCAGTTTCACCTGGCTGGGGTTTAGATCTTATCAATACTCTCTCAACTGAATGGCCTTTGGTGCTAGTAATGGCTTTCCAATATGTAAAGCTCTTTGCAGACATCAGGGCTTACAGAGGAATGAAAGAGTGAAATGCAAGTAAAGAGGCAAAATATTAGTGAGAGAGAGAGAGAGAACATATTGTGAACATTTAGTTCCACATTTATATTTTATTTTATACCATTTTTCTATTTCATAAGATAGCCACACACGGCCTCACCCAAGGAGAAAAGGTGATGGTTTAGTGTTCTCCTTACTCAATTAGGACAAACATAGCAGTTTATTTCATGAGTCAACTGTGCTAGAATCACCAGGAATACTTGTGTAGGATGACCATATAATGCATCTTCCAATCCAATACCCTTTTGAGAGAGAAACAGGGGGCTTTGATAATTAAGCCGGGAGACCAAGCTCAAACAATTATGCTTTGTTGTCACCTTAGCTAAAATGCAGATTGCTCATTCCCATTCTAGATCAAATAAATAAAAACAAATGCTTGGTTTAAAAGAGTAGAAAGAATTTGATATTTTCAGTATTCTTTCATAAAAGGGAGATAATCTGAAGAGGAGAAGAAATAATATGAAGGAGAATTTCAAAATTATAGCAAGAGGCTAAGGGCCCTGAGGTGCCGCCCACATGGTAGGACACGCCTGACAATTTTTTGCACAGTGATGTCTACTGTTACAAATTAATTTATTGCCAGTACTAACTGTAATATGTATTTCTCTTCTTTGCATCCAAATATGAACTAAAATGTTTTTCAAGTAGTACGTTAAGTAATATATTTTAGAGAAGTGATACTTTAAGATAAAGAGAAAATAGGGGTAGAATCCAAAATTCAGGAAAATGGCAAAGAAAAAATAAACTTTTTGAGACAAGATGCACAGTGGAAACTGAGAATGCAAAGGAAACAGGCTATTGGAACAATATACGTGCTCAAGAGAAATATACACCTCCTCAGTATCATCAACAGCATGGTGGGGGCGAGTGAGTTTCTCATCGTATATGGAGTGGGAACCATTATAATAAAGGTCCACTCAAGCAGGGACTTTGGCAACTTGAGTCACTTGAGTAACACTAATAATGTGAAGAACGTGCTCATGCATAAAACTTTTTGTGTGATTTTACAAAGGTAAATCTATTAATGGTGAGAGAGAGAGCTTACCGCAACAGAGATTAGGACAACTAGTTAGTATGATATTGTGAAATATATATTTGATCCTCATCTTCTTGTTCACAACTTCTGAAATCTCCAGAATCTTCAAAGTGATAAGTGTCATTTGTATGCTGATGAGATGATGAATGGCTGGCAATCCCTAGATAGATTTGGAAGGGGAGCTGACCACCAGAAAAACCAAGGTGGGATTACAGGGTTGGAACTTTCAGCCCTACACCCCAACTATCAGGGAGGGGACATGGCGGTGCTGAAGGATATGTTGATCACCAATGGCCAGTGATTTAATAAATTATGCCTATGAAATGTAGCTTCCATTGAAAACCCAAAAGAATTGGGTTTGGGGAATTTCAAGATAGCTGAACGTGTGTACGTTCCTAAAGCATGGCACACAAGGAGAATTATGGAATCTCCAAACTCCTTCCTCCATACCTTTCTGGATGCAACTCTTCATCTATATCTTCTGTAATATTCTTTATAATAAACTTGTAAAAATAAACAAACGTTTCCCTGAGTTCTGTGAGCTGCTCTTGCAAATTAATCGAACCTAAGGAAGGAACTGTGGGAACCTGGATTTACAGCCAGCCTGTCAGATGCACAGGTAAAGCAACCTGGGGCCTGTGATTGACATCAGAAGTAAGGGGTGGTCTTTGGGGCTGAGCCCTCAACCTGTAGGATCTGAACCTATGCCCGGGTAGATAGTGTCAGAATTGAATTGAATTGAACTGGAGGAAACCCAGCTCATATCTGTTGCAGAACTGATTGTTAGCATAAGGTGTGGGAGTAAACCTCTGCACACCTGGTATCAGAAGCATGTTGTGAAAGTGTACTAGAAGAAACACTTTGTTTTTCTCTACTCTGTCAGCAACTGCAGAAACATGAATGAATGGAAATAATTTGCTGGGAGAGTATGACCAGAATTTATGGTAGAAATAAAAGAACTTTCATGTAAAGATTGATATGATCATCTCTACAAAATTCAAATAAAGTTACAGTACATGAAAGCTAATTAAATATGGATTAGAGAACATAGAAGGAGTCAAATAGCTGTATTTTTTATATTTAAATAAACAAGCTCATGATAGTTTTGGCGCTAGACAATGATACCTAATCTCTCTGTGCCTCACTTTTCATATCAGTAATACAGTTATTTAGTACCTACAATTATTTGTAACAGTACCTGCCTTATAGGTCATTGTGTTAATCATACATCTATATCATATATATGTATACACACATATATATATTCAATATAATACCAAGATAAATAAATACTGGCTGACTGGATGTGAAGTTAGGGTGGTTTTGTTGTTATTATTATAAAATGATGCTTTTTCTTAACTGCAATAGGGCATCACAAAGTGAATAATACTAACTACGTACATTTATCCAGCCCTTGCTATGTGCCAAGCCCTATCTCAACGTTCTGTAACCATTACCTTGGTAAAGAGTATTCAGTGCACCTGTGACCCCAACTAATTATTTTGGAAATCAGTAAATGCCTTCGGTCATGAAGAGGCCTGGGTAAATATGAATAGATGAAAACACATCCATCTGATTTCCTTAAAAAAAAACAGCTACAACGCACAGAGCTCCTGATAGTGCAGCAGAGGCATTTCCTAAAAGAAGCACTGTGCTTGGTGGACTCAAATGCCCTACAGAGAGCAATGTATTTCCAATAACTCAACCTCAGATCTGTCTCTCCTCAGTCATCTGTCTCTTTTTGTTATCTTTCTTTTGTGTGTTTCTGAATTCTTTTTTCTTTCCATTTTACACACGCACACACCCTTTATGCCTACAGCAAACTATATTTCCTCCCATAGGAAACCTGGCTTTAATCCTAAGGCTCTCTTAAGATATACGAGTTCTCTTAAAGTTCTAAGACACAGTAATGTCAAACATTTGATTGTCTGAATCACCCTTATTATCCAAGGTGTAATATTATAAGGTAATTGTAATAATAAAATCCTACACCATTCTAAATCATAGCTTGCCATGTGCCATTGGAAATAATAAACAAAATAGGATACTTATTATTTCCTAAATGACTCATTGGTTCAATGTTTTTAGGCCACCAAAAAAGACTGGTATAAAACTATTTAACTGTGATGCCAAATGTAAATGACTATGATAGCAGTCACTGGTGACAAATGATACTGTCAATGCAATCCATGATAATTACTTTTATATCTATGAATGTATATAAGTTGATATTGACCTGACTTGAATACAAAAATCCCTTCTGCATTCTTCAGCTATAGTGGGAAGCAAGGCACATGAGCTACAAAAATTTGTTGATCCAAAGTATATTCTGAAATAATTACTTCAGATTTTATTGACCCCAGCCATTACTCAGTGTTCACTCTATGACTCCAACTGAAGCTTTTTCTTAGAATTCTCAATGAGGCTGCATTATTAAAACATGGCTTTAAGTTTCTTATCTTACAGGGTGATGCTATGAAAGGCATTAGTATAACAGATTAAGGAGGGCATGTCTTATAAAAGCAAATCACTAACCTTTCATGTCTACTTCTGCACTTTGTGTGCTACAATGCTCCCTAGATATTAAAAAACAGTGAATCAAATGGAACTGTTCACTGCGAGGAAAGATCAATGTTTTTTTTAGCAGATTCCCACAGATAGCCAAAGAAACTCACTCAATGCATTTTTATATGAAGCTCTTAAATATCAATACGAATTGTATGTATCCAAAGGAGAGGCTAAATCAAGAAAAACGTTAAGCAATGCTGACATTTAGGAGTTTTCCTGATGGCCATCATGAATAGAATTAGTATGTTACAAAATCAGTCACAAAGAAAGCCTAAATTTAGACTTTCTAAATTAAAAAAAAAAAAATCTACTGGAATAATAAAAAATGCTAATATCATTCTTAGATGTTACATAAAGTGTACCCCACTAGCAACACCACCACCAAAAACAAAAAGACCTTTCAAATTTTCAAACACTTCCTCAGGTAGCAAATTATAGAAATGTTGTCATAATTTTCAAAAAGAACTAGGAATTCTTTTTGAGTTTAACATTGTGGATTGCTTCCTTTCATTTGAATATTTTCAATATGCCCATCTCATTATATCATATTCTTCTGGGAACAGATAATATTAAATCCTCTAATTCAGAGAGGGACTAAAATTCTATTCTTAGTCTCCATTATAAGTGAAAACTTCTATAAATCTGTTGGATCCAGGATCTTAAAATTAAATATTTTACTTTACATTTCAGATGTTAATGATTACTTTCATAGAATTAATGTAATGTTTTTATTAGCAACTTGAAATTATGTGACTGTTTCAAAGACTCTTACATCATATTACAATTTTTATATATCTATAAAATCTTTTAGTAGTCAATTCAACAACCATTATGATGAAGCATACTGTATCTGCTACATTAAATCAACCTCTACGTTTAGAGAGGGTCATTCTCTATTCTTGAATGGTTCTTCCTAGTACATGCATACCTCATTTTATTACACTTCAATTTATTATGCTTTGAAAATATTGCATTTGTTACAAATGGAAGGTCTGTGGCATCCTCATGTCGAGAAAGTCTATGAGCACCACTTTTCAACAGCATGTACTCTCTTCATGTCTCCGTGTCACATTTTAGTAATTCTTGCAAATTTTTAAAATGTTTTCAATATTATTATATGTGTTATACTGATTTGTGATCAGTGATCTTTTTCTACTATTGTAAATGTTTTGGGTTCCCCATGAACGACATCCATGTTAAGATGACAAACATAATAAATGTTGTGCGTGTTCTGATTACTCTGCCAACCAGTTCTTCTCTCAACTCTCTCCTACTCCTTGGCCCTTGTTATTTCCTGACACAAAACTATATTGAAATCAGGCTAATTGATAACATTACAAAGATGCCTAACAGTTGAGGTGAAAGGAAGAATTGTACATCATTTACTTTAAATCAAAAGCTAAAAAAGATGAAGGTTAGTGAGGAAGTCATGTCATAAGTGGAGATAGAGTAAAAGCAAGGCTTTCAATGCCGGTAAGCCAAATTATGAATTCAAAGGAAAATTTATTGAAGGAAATTAAAAGTGCTACTCCAATAAACACATGAATGATAAGAAAGCAAAACAGCCTTATTGCTGATGTAAATTTTTAGTGGACCAGATAGAAGATCAAAGCAGCCACAACATTCCCTTAAGCCAAAGCCTAATCCAGAGCAAGTCCTTAAATCTCTTCAATTCTATGAAGACTGAGAGAGATGAAAAGTTGCAGGAGAAAAGGCTGAAGCTAGCAGAGGTTGGTTCATGAGATTTAAGGGAAAAAGCTTTGTCCATAGCATAAAATTGCAAGAGAAGCAAAAAGTGCTGATGGAGAAACTATAGCAACTTGTCCTGAATACCTAACATAACTGATGAAAGTGGCTATGCTAAACAACAGAGTTTTCAATGTAGAAGAAACCACCTTGTTTTAGAAGAATGTCATCTAGGGACTTCATAACTAGGGAAGAGAAATAACTGCCTGGCTTCAAAGCTTCAAAGGGAAGTCTGACTCTTATTAGAGGCCAATGTAGCTGATGACTTTAATGTGAAGCCAATGTTCATTTACTATTCTGACAATCCTAGGCCCTTAAGAACAATGCTAAATCTACTCTGCATGTGCTCTATAAATGAAACAAAGCCTGGATGACAACACATCTGTTTACAGCATGGTTTACTGAATATTTAAGCCCACTGTTGAGACATAGTGTTTAGAATAGAATTTTTTCAAATGATTCCTTTTCATTTACTATGCACCTGGTCACCAAGAGCTCTAGTGGAGATGTACAAGTAGACTAATGTTTTTGTGCCTCCTAACACATCTATTCTGCAGTCCATGAGTCAAGAAATAATTTGACTTTCAGGTCTTATTATTTAATAAATATATTTTGTAAGGCTACAGCTGCCATAAATAGTAGTCACAGTGATTCCTCTGATAGACCTGAAAAATCATTTAAATCTGCAAAGTAAATTGGAAATCTCCTGGAAAGGATTCATTCTCCTAGATGCTTAAAAACATTTGTGATTCATTTAAGAAGGACAAATATCAACATTAACAGGAGCTTAGAAAAAGAGGATTCCAAACCTCATGGTTGACTTTGAGAAGTTCAAGACTTGAACCGAGGAAGTAACTACAGATCTGGTAAAAATGTCAAGGGAACTAGAATTAGAAGTGGAATCTGAAGATGTGACTGAACTACTACGTCCTTGTGGTAAAACTTGAAGAGATGACGAGTTGCTTCTTATGAATAACCTAAATAAGTGGTTTCTTTGGAGATGAAATTTATTCCTAGGGAAAATGCTATGAACATTATCAAAACGACAACAAAAATTATACAATTTGGGCCACGTCCTTTAAATATGGCTTTCCCAGGTGCGCGCGACAATGTGAGGAGCGGGGAGGAGCGTGTGTGGTGTGTGGCCGCTGCCCGGGCAGGAGCCACCACAAACCATGAGTTGAGTAAATTCTGGAGGGATCCTGCCTCCATTGGAGCCCTTGCAGCCAGGCAGCCGTGAACTGTGAGCTAGAGTGAAGCAGAAATCTAGGAAGATGAGCTCCAAGATGGTCATAAGTGAATCAGGACTGAATTGGGATATTTTCCTCAAAAATGGCCTTAAGACATTTTTCTCTTGAGAAAATTATAAAGATCATTCCGTGGCTCCAAGTGTAAAAGAACTATGTTTTATCGAACAGAGCGAGCAGAGGAGTTATGTGGACTTGTTGATTAAATATACAAAGATTCCTGCAAATTTCAAAGCTGTTGGAATAAATACAAATGACTTCTTGCACTCCTTGGATATGAAAAAAAAATGTGAATGAAGAAGTGACTGGGTTCCTAAAGTTTTTACAGAATTCTGCAAGGAAATGTGCACAGGATTATAACATGCTTTCCGGTGATGTTTGTCTCTTCCCAGAGAAAATTTTAAGAGCTTGCATTGAACAAGTGAAAAAGTACCTAGAATTCTATACTCTCCACGAGGTCACCAGCTTAATGGTATTCTTCCCATTCAAAGTAGAGATGGAATTAAAGTTAGAAAAAACTCTTTCTGCATTGGGCAGCGTAAAATATGTGAAAACAGTATTTCCCTCAATGCCTATAAAGTTGCAGCTCTCAAAAGATGATATATCTACCATTGAATTGTCAGAACGAACAGCTGAAACTATGCATTATGATATTAGAAAAGATCCAAATGCAGAGAAGCTTGTTTCAAGCTATCACCCTCAGCTAGCTCTAACTAGTCAATCATTATTTACCTTATTAAATAATCATGGACCAATGTACAAGGAACAGTGGGAGTATCCAGTATTGATTCAAGTAATACCTGTTGCAGGTTCAAAACCAGTTAAAGTAATATATATTAATTCACCACTTCCCCAAAATAAAGTAACTATGAGAGAGAGAAATCAAATCTTTCATGAAGTTCCATTAAAATTTATGATACCCCAAAACACATCTGTTCCAGTATCTGCAGTCTTTATGCACAAACCTGAAGAGTTTATATCTGAAATGGACATGTCCCGTGAAGTCAATGAGAGCTGAAAAATTGAGACTCTTGAAAACTTGTATTTGGATTTTGATGATGATGTCACAGAACTTGAAACTTTTGGAGTAACCACCACCAAAGCATCAAAGTCACCAATTCCAGCAAGAGCTTCCACAGTACCTAACATGACAGATGCTCCTGCAGCCCCCAAAGCAGTAACTACACTTGTGGCAACAAGTGCACCAGACATTACTGCTAATTCTAGAAGTTTATCTCAGATTCTGATGGAACAATTGCAAAAGGAGAAACGACTGGTCACTGGTATGGATGGTGGTCCTGAAGAGTGCAAAAATAAAGATAATCAGGGATTTGAATCATGTGGTGATAAGGTGTCAAATTCTGACAAGTCTTTGAAGCAAGATAGTGACTTGAAAACATCTGATGCCTTACAGTTAGAAAATTCTTAGGAAATTGAAACTTCTGATAAAAATGATACGACTGTAGACATGGTACATGCTGATGGTGAAAGACCCAATGTTCTGGAAAACCTGGACAACTCAAAGGAAAAGACTGTTAGATCAGAAGCAGCTAAAACTGAAGATACAGTTCTCTTCAACTGTGATACAGATGAGGAGTGTTTAATCATTGATATGGAGTGTAAAAATAATAGTGATGGAAAAACAGATGTTGTGGGTTCTAACTTCAGTCAGTCCAAATTCTTCCTCAGGGCAGGCTTCTGTAGGAAACCAGACATACTGCTTGTAGGCCTGCAGAGTCATGTGTTTTGTAAAAAACTTATCAAGTGAGTATATAAAACACATGATCCAGTTGGAGAAATTTTAAAAATGCAGGATAATCTCTTAGAGCCAATTTCCAGAAAAGTACCTGAATTGTCCTTAATGAATTTAGAAAATTCTAAACAGTCTTCTGTTTCTCAGCAATTGTCTGTTCCTTCAGATAGCTCTAGTTGACCAAAATCTGGATGGCCTTCTGCATTTCAGAAGCCCAAAGGACGATTGCCCTATGAACTTCAGGACTATGTTGAAGATACATAGGAATACCTAGTTCCTCAAGAAGGAAGTTTTGTTTATAATTTATTTAGCCTGCAAGACCTGTTGTTTCTCATGTGCTGCAGTGTCCAGAGGATAGAGACAAGACCATGTTCTAAAAAAAAAAAAAAAAAAAAAAAAAAAAAAAAACCAGAAGAAAATCAGAAGACAATTTCCAGTTTATGTACTCTCAAAAGTAGAGTATCAAGCTTGTTATGAACTTGAAGCTCTGATTGAAAGTGAACTTTGTCACTTATGAACTGAAAGTTTATTGCATTCCAACAGCTCATTTTATGTTGGGCATATCAATGCTTTTACTTCAAAGCTTTTTCTACTGGAATATATTACCTCAGAAGAATTAAAAGAAAAGTTTCAGCACTCAAGATTTCCAATTTATTTAACATCCTCCAATACATTCTAAGGAAATTAAGTAGCTTGCAGGAGGGTTCCTACTAGTTATATCATGCAGCAGAAGATTCTTCGCTCCTGATCTATAAGGTCTGTGATGGAAAAGTTACTAGGACAGCATACTATTTGTATAAAACCCATTGTGGCCTTCTTGTATCTTCCAGTCTCTCAGTTCCCTGGGTCCAATTAGATCCCAGCCTGTTATTACCATATCATATCCATCATGGAAGAATACCTTGTACTTTTCCACCTAAATCACTGGATATCACAACCCAACAAAAGTTGGTGGAACCAGAATGCCTATATGCAGCCGCAGGATTCCAGTTTCCATAGAAGCCAAAAGCAGTTGCTTGCCTGTTCAGCAAGTTGAAACTGAAGGAGTGTTTCCAAATAAAAGAAAAATAACTTGAGGACTGAACCATGGAAAATTAAATTAAAAAACAGTTATAGCAATGTTTAATTTAGAAAAGTTTGAGGGAAAATATAACTAACAGATCAGTAGGCAAGAGGAACATTTTTCCTGTAGTATTCTGAAGAGTTCTTAGAGTGCCTAGAAAAAATATGTTGGCTATGTGAAGGAATGCTTCAACTAAAATGGAATGTTATGCTTTTCCCCTTTAAAGTCCGAGGAGGATCTTGATATGTTTTAACATTACCATGGCAGGGAAATATATAAAGGAGAAAAATATTTTTACATTAAACCTTTTCTAAAAATTGTAAATAGAAAAATAATTTGCTTTTTTTTAATCAAGAACAACACTGTTCTGATAGACTGACTCTGTTGAGACTGACTCAAAAGGTTGAATATTGCCAATGTTGAAGATAATTATGAGCATTGCAAACCTTGTTTCTGACCCATTTTGACGGTTTTTATATACTCCTTTAAAATGATGAATGTTGCAAGTTAAAATTCCATAACTTAGTTAAGAAAGCAGTGGAAGGGTTTCAGAAGATTGACTCCAATTTTGAAAGACGTTTTACTGCGGGCGAAATGCTACCAAACATCATTGCATGCTACAGAGAAACCTTTCAAGAAAGGAAAAGTCAACTGATGAGGCAAACTTTGTAGTTGTTTTCTTTTAAGAAATCGCTACAGCCACCACGACCTTTAGCAACACCATCCTAATCTATAAGCAGCCATCAGCATTGAGGGAACATCTTCCACTAGCTAAGACTTTCCACTATGACTCACTGAAGGCTCAGGTGATCATTAGCATTTTTTTAAATAATGAAGTATTTTTATATTAAGATACACGCATTGTTTTTTATACTGTGTGCTGTTAAACACAGAACAGGCTACAATATTGTATAAACATAATTTTCATATGTCCTGGGAAATGAAGAAACATTGTGTGACTTGCTTTATCGCAATATTTACTTTTTTGAGGTGATCTGGAAGTGAACTCACAATATCTCCAAGGTATGCCTGTGTTTATTACTATTAATATTCCATATGAAAGAAGGTACGAATACCTCAGTGTTTCATTCCTTGAAATTATAAAGGAAAACACTTTACCATGTGTACGGCATCATCCCGAGTTTTATTTCTTTAAGTGATAAAGAGAAAAAACTAGAGCGGAAGCCATAGTGGGAAAATCAGGCCAGGGTTTGTCCAGGAGCTCGTAGGAATCCTTCAAACTGGTAACAATGTTGACAATGAGATAGGCCAAAAAGTGGAGAAGTATATTCTAGAATACCTTTTGACAGAAGGATGTATGTAACATCAGAATAAGTATTTGTGTTCTTTGTGCTTTTTTTGGTTCTTGCCTTCAGAGTAAAGGGTGTTGGACGACATGGTAAGTAAAGTCCTTTGATTTGTTATTGTATCACCTTGCTTGGAGGTGTATCACAAGCAATATACCCTAAAGGATATAAGTTCAATTTGTGTACTTCTTTTTTCTCTTTCTCTGTTTTTTTTTTTTTTTTTTTTTGTAATAAGACAATGTTGTGAAATAATAATCAAGATGCTTTCCACTTTGTAACACTACTACCCTCCCTCATTTTTTTCTGAAATGACCTAGCCAACACCCTAGAGCAGTTAATCAGTTATTATACTTTTAGTGTGAACGGTGAAGAAATTGACAGACTGGTTCAAAGTATAACGTTTGAAAGAATCCTTGCAGAGCAATTTTAAACTTTATTCAAGTATTTATATGTGTGCGCATATACGTATATATGTGTGTTTCTGGTATCACAGAAGGAATCTCAACATCCTGGGATGCCAAAGAAAGAAAAAGCAGAGAGTTAGATGGATATTGTGGGCTTCTTATCCATCAGCACTCCCTAGTCCATTAGTTATAGGCCCCTATATACATTTTGTGGGATTGAGTAATTAAGAGAACCTGTATCCAACTTCCTTTTGAAGCCTGAAAAGCAGAGCAAACTGGTAAAAATTTCCACCACCCGCTAAAGAGAGAGTCAGTAAAGGAGTAATAGCTATGTTTGTAGCCAAGGTCAAAAAGGTCGATACAGACATTATAAACACCAGTAAAAGATGATATACCTGAGACACTGGGAATGTACTACAATTAGAGGTTTTAATTCATTTTTTAGCAAGCAATTATGAATTTCCTAACGTTTTTCTAGTGTTATTTTATTCTAACCATCTCAAGTTGTCAACAGCAACCTGCCATCTTTCCCCATCTAAGAAAATCCTAGTTATCATTCTCATCCTTTTATTTTTTTACCAAAAGATTTTGATTTTTATGTTAACTGCACAAGTAGAATTAAAAAAAAAAAACTTAGGCTAAAATTAATATTTTACCATGCTTATATTCACATCACAGAGGCCAAAGCCCTGTGAGACAATTTCCAGTAAGCAGTAATTCTGATTTCATTGTTCATAGCAAGTAGGGAAGGCATTATTCCACGAAATGTGATTAAATTTCATGTTGGGAAGTTTGAGTGTGAAACTATCTAGACTTTTTTGTGCTTAAGTAGAGGACAGAAATTTGAAAATGATAACACTGAGAAGTTATTCGTTTCACACATTCCCCTTAAAATGAGTAGTAAGATAATCTTAACCTTCATGTTTATGAAATAATGTAGGTGAAGAGAAACCATTTCAAAGGAGATGTAAGAATATTTCTTAATTTAGGTTTATCTTCCAAGAAGTTATTTTAAATGTGTAAACATTAATTTTGATTTTGCATGCAAATTGCCTAACCCCATGTCTGGCACATAGTAGCCTCTCAATAAGTAGTTAGGTTTTTTTTGTTGGTTAGCAATATTACTATTAACATCACTTGGTAACTGAATGTAGTTTATAAGGCTGAATATATATACAACTATTCAACGTATTTTAGTTGACTTTATCTGATAAAATAAAGTTCATTAGGTAAAATATCAAGTTCACAAGTAAACACAGATTTTACTAATTTTGTAGGTACATAACATTGGAAACAAAGAATCAAATATAAAATATAGACACTGGTCTGGCGCAGTGGCTCATGCCTCTAATCCCAGCACTTTGGGAGGGTGTATTGCTTAAGGTCAGGAGTTCAAAACCAGCCTGGCCAACACGGTGAAACCCTTGTCGCTACTAAAAATACAAACATTAGCTGTCCATAGTGGCCTGTGCCTCTAATCCCAGTTACTCAGGAGGCTGAGGCATGAGAATTGTTTGAACCTGGGAGGCGGAGTTTGCAGTGAGCTGAGATCACACCACTGCACTCCAGTCTGGGTGACGGAGTATGAAAAACTATCTCAAACAAACAAACAAACAAATAAATACATACATAAATACATAAAATATAGACATTGTAAAATATACTGCTTTTATGGATTATCTCCTTGAAAACATTAAAATAACTACTGTTGAGCCTGAAATGCTGAAGTGTATTGCAATAACGGTGAAAATGGCATCATGAAATAGTTCTATAAAATAAATAACCTATTCTTTGAAAAAAGTGGCCCTTAGAGATTGTAATGATCACCAAGTAAAAGCACAATAAATGTTCAAATAAATTGATTATATTTCCGAAATCCTTCCCTTCCTTCAAAAAGAGTAATCTCTCTCCTGGTTATTGATATATGAGGTTTTTGATGAAAACATGAAACTCTGGGCCAGAAAATAGATTTAGGAAGCATCAGTGTTTTGGCCTTTCTCAAAATACAGACATAACTGAAGTGTCAGAAGTGGAGCTGACAGTGATGGCCGAGCATCTGACAGCTCAAACACAGCTTGCTCGTCAGTCTGATGCTGCCAAGCAGGAGATGGCAAGATTCCACCATACAAATATGTTATCTTCAGGTTAGGACTGGTTTTTGCCTTCATGTGATTGGAGCTTATTATTATTATTATGAAGCATTGATTACCACTTAGTCTACAACTTCAGGGCCAATATTCAAACCTTCATTTCCCCAGTTGACCACGATGTGCTTGCAATATTTTCTCTCTTTGAATATACTCATTCAGAATGAAAAAAAAAAAATGGGTGAGAGGGTCTACATTCAGAGGCACTTTTGAGACCTGTCATATTTCCTCATTTGCATGGCAGTATGCTACGAAATCAAGTTTTGGATTCTAATTTTCTGGCTCAGTCAGATGACTTGAACTGGTGATGTCAGCACTGCATGATGCTGATGCCAAGCGTTGTTTATGCCTTCCTGTCCTCCAGGGACACGTAAATCCATCCTGCATCCGCAAGCTGTCAGAAGAGAAGAAAGGCACTGGTCACTAATCTTGTCATGATCAACACGGCTCTCAGCACCCTGGTTTATGTCTTGCCTGGATTGGAATGCGCCGGTAATACAAATGTGTACCTTGTATGTCCTTTCCGTCGTTGCCATCAGTTGATCTTCTTTTCTCTTGACATTCTTTTAAACCGTGTTAGACAGGTGTTACACAAAGTTGAAAACGTATCTCTACTAAAGAGTTTCATGCGTATGTGTTTAATGGCTATTGAACAATTTATTAGGGTTTTGCAGGAGCAAGCAGTCCCTCCAGGTTCCTTTTTTCCCCTCTGAATTCTATTTTAGTTAACAGGCTGAATATAAAGGAGAAGCTACTGCATAATGTGGTATGAACAGCAATAAGACTGAAAGTTCTCTGCTTAAATGGCCCCATTAAATCCGCCATTGCCCCCTTGATGGCCCATGATGGCTCATTTCTTTCAACAAAGAATACTACCAGTGTCGATGTCATGTTCAATAATCATGGTCTGCTGTTCTCAGAAAAAAAAAAAATATATATATATATATATATATCTTCCCAAATAGTGAATGTTGAGCTTCAACATTTCAAATTATTTTCAGTCTTTCAGTTTGCAGAATGAATAGACACAGAATTTTATTTTCTCTTTCTTAGCATTTTTTATTAATATACTTCGCTGTTCTTTTTGCCTTCAGATAAAATATTCTGATGCATATGGAGATAAGAGTTCTTTGTTTACTCATAGCCCATGTGCATAAACAAACGTCCTTACTATGGGAAGCCTTTATTTTCTACAATAAGAGGAGCATTTTTTAAAGAAGCAAATATTTTTTGGTTATCACTTCAGCCTGGATGGGAGTCTGTGGCTCATTTTACAACCTGCACAGGTTTTTGGTACTTGTAAATTTGTTGTTGTAAAACTTGCTCTTTCCACCTTTGACCTGATATCAAAAGCTTTATATTTTCACTTTCTGAAAAAAAAAAAAAAAAAAAAAAAACCTTGATATTTTGAAATTCTCTGACCTTTCATTTATGCATATCCATAATAGGAAACACGGCTTAATAGAATGGGCTTCAAATAATTTTGAAGGCAAACCGATTTTAGCTTCAACCCTAACATTTCATATCTGTGGGCTTTCTGGTAAGATATTTAAACTCCACGTCTCTCAATTGATTCAATAATAATAATAACAGCAACACTAACCTTGCAACATTTTTGTAAGAAGCAAAGACATTATTTACGAAGTATCCAGAACATTTCCTTGTATACAAACAAGGCTTAATATATAATAACTCTATATTTTATTTACGCAGATTATGAAGCTCTTTCACTAATAGTGGAACCCTGCTTATTAGTAAAAGAAACTAATGCAGGTAAAGTGAACATCTACAGCATTCGTTAATTAAATAGAAGATACCCTGAGATCTAATTTTGTAGGAAAAAGATATATAAAAGATGTGTAGACCTATTAATTGCTTTTGTTTTCATTAGAGATTTTATTGTGGATTGATTAAAATGTGCGTGCACATGAGGTCTCTTCTGCACTGGCTGACAGTGTCACCTCCTTCGTGTCCTTTATCTATAATACATTTGAGAGTCTACCAATAATCCCAACCCCCAAACAAGCCAGAGCTTCTGTTCGCATTTCTCTGTCTTAGAAATTGCTCTGTCAGTTTTCTTTCTTAATTCATTAATTTAGTTTCATCACTCAATAAAGTATATGATCAATTCCAACACATGTCCACTAGTTGATGACATAGCTCAGAAATATTTTTCTTTCCATGAAATGTGAAAGATAGTTTCAGTGGTACCTAGCTCAAAAATGTAACTTCCTTCAAGTTCCTCCTTGAAATAGTTCCGCAGAACTACTTTGCAAGTATACACTTTGGTTAGCCAACCAAACAATTGTTGTTTTGTATATGAAAAAATAACAATTGCTTTTTGTATATATCCTTTTCTACTTTTCACCACCAGCTGCACTAATTCCTATCCAAGAGATCACATATGAGGTCCTTTCAAGAATAACATACACTTCTAATTCTTTTTGGGTTTGTGTACTTCATGAGGCCTCACTCCAGATTCTCACTCGGATTGACCTTAGAGTAAAATGAATAATTTTGGAGATACTGTGTCTTTAGGAAATACTTTAAAGGATGAAAACGTTTAGACCTTGTGGCAAAGCACAGAAACTCTGTACTAGCTGTTTCTGGATGGTCTCCATCTGACTTCTTGGAACCCCTCTTTAGCTTCAGTTCTCTGCCTTATGGAAAGCTAGCCTAATCATGCACTGATGATACTTTCAGTAGAGAATTCTCTCTGAAGCGATGTGAGAATCTTTCTGAAAACAGAGATTTCTGGAGGGAGAGCTCCCATGGCTTATCTCAGATACGGAAAAGAATCAGTGAGTCAAAAAACTTTCTCAAGACAGTAATTCTATTGGCTCCCAAATATTCATATGTGTGGTTGCCAGCTCCAGGCTGTGTCATTTTGAGTCAGAAAAAAAATAATAATAACCCACAATGTACGTCTCTAAAGAAAGTACTCAGGGTCTGGCATATTTTTCCCCTGTTCCTCATTGATGCTTTCTTATTGACCTTTCTTTTTTGCTCCAATTTAGAATCTGTTAATCTGTTACCCCTGGGAGGTATGAATTTCCATATTCTGGTTGATTTATATGGATTTCCTGTAAACTGAAGACTGCAGGATGAAATCAATCACTGTGATGCCTATACCAGTGGCCCGGGATAAGACTTAAAAAATACCTGATGTTTTCCATTCTTATTAGGAGTGAAATGAGGAAATACTATTTTCATGATGCTTCCTGTACTGTGAAGATTATTTTGAGAACTTCACACTGATAAGAGAAGAATAGGAACATGACATTTTGTACCTTTAGCTGATGTTTTATGATGGTGATGAAAGAATATCTGAAGGTTTTATCTGACCCTTTCAAGAACTGTAGAGTGTTACAGGACTTCTGTGTGTAGGAATACGATTAGTATCCCGGAATGTAAGAAATTGCTGCATTAACTCAGTTTAGCTAAGCTTTCACTAAAAAAGGGAATAGTTCTGAAATTCTGAGTTATATTCACATGTTGGAAGGAGAGTTGTTAGTGTGTTTAATCTCATTCGCTTTCTTATGAGATTTTTTTCTTACTGTTCTTCTGCATGTAGAAATATTCCATGTATATTCAGTTACCAAAAATGATGTAAATACCAATTACCTCCTTTCAGAAAGAATTAAACAGCATTCTGACAACCCCTATATTAACAGTTACTAATTTTTAGAAAACTATCTGACAAAGAAAATCCTGAGAGTCAAAACTTGGGCCATTTCTTTGTAGTTAAACTGCATTTTAGTTTTTCTTTTCTCTTTATTTTTATTTATTTATTTAGTTAGTTAGTTTCCAGATTTCCATTTGTCATGGAAATTTAAAATTAAGCCTCTCCAATGTGCACATTTTAATTTAATATGAGGAAATGTAATTTATTATTTGGCACAGATTTATTGTTGTAAAAAGCTCCCACTGATGTCATGGTGAATTCTGTGCATGAAATGAGGGCAAACAAATGATTCATTTTTTCATGAATATTAACAATCAATGTTACATTCTCCTAAAACTGCAGTATAAGATTCTTTACCAAAATGCTCAACTATATTTAGATATATTTCTTTCACTAAAGCCATGAGACAGAGAAAATTTTATGAAAAATAATAATGTGGTTGGTATAACCACAAAAAGTGATATGGGATAAAAAGTCAATTTCCAGATCCATGAATCCCTATGTCCAAGTGGTAATAACCCCATAGGTAGGGTCACCTTGTTACCTTTGATATATTTCAGTAGATACATTGCTGTCCTGTCTCTGTTGATTAGATATATGAAATAATTATTATTTTCACACATAATGCATCATGCTAATAAAGATCTCTCTTTATGAATCAACCCTTCTTTCATTCGACACATATTTATTAAAGTTATTACATGCCTTTGCTGGATATCTGAGACAATACAACAAAAAAGATTGACAATGTCACCAACATGTCAAGGAGCTTATATTCCAATAGGCAACACTAACAATAAACCAAGATAAATGGGATAATTACAAATTATAATTACTACTAATGTTATGAAGTTTTTCCTGTTTTTCTAATTGAAATCAAATTGCTTTCTAAAGCCTGATATATTATAAGGTGATTAATGGAGAATAATTTTTTAAATCACTAATTAATGTCCTTATGTTTTATTTAACACACACACACATACACACACAGTTCTGTTAGTTTTAGTTTTCTCTGTGTCTTTTTCATGTCAATATCTCAACAAGAAAATGCTAATGGATTTAGCTTACCATACCACTGAGCTAAACAATTTGTGAAGTACTTATATACTCATTTTTGTTTCCTAAGGCTGACATAATAAATTACCACAAACTGAGTATCTCAAAACACCTGAAGTTTTTTCTCTCACAGTTCTGGGGTCCAAAATTAAGGGTGGCAGGGTTGGTTCCTTTTGTAGGCTCGAGGGAGAACCCATCCCTGGTCTCTCTCCCAGCTTCTAGTGCCTGTGGGCAATTGTTAGTGTCCCTTAGCTTGTAGATGAATTATTCCAATCTCTGTCTCCATCTTCACATGGCCTCCTCCTCTGTTTCTCTGTGTCTCAAATGTCCCTGTACTTATTCTTATATATGCAAAGGTTATTGGGCTGAGGACCCATCGTAATTCAGGATGATCTCATCTCAAAATCCTTAAGTACATACGCAATAACCCTTATTCCAAATAAGATCAAATTCTGAGGTTCCTAGTGGAGATATCTTTTGGCGGAACAATATTTGCCCAGAACACTTGTAAATTACAATTTTATTCATTCCTGAGCATGCAAATAAGTATTATTTGTTAGGTTAACAAGTTAGCTCCCCCGTCATGATCTGAAAACATAAACTTACAGTCATGGAACATGGGCAAGTTATTTCTCCTCTATCTGTTACATGTTCCTCATCTACAATGTGATAGAGCTGCAAGGATAAATAGTAGAATCCACCTTATAGTTGGAGATGCCAACACCCTGCTACATGTAATGGACAGATCCAGCAAGCAGAAAATCAGTAAGGACATAGTTGAACTATATAGCACCATCAATTAACTGGATTTAATTGACAGAAAATACTTCATATAACAACAGCAGAATGCACATTTTTTCTCAAGCTCATACAGAATATTAACCAAGATAAACCATATTTTGAGCCATGTAACACATCTCAATAAATACAAAAGTACAGAAATCATTCAAAACATGTTTTCAGAACACAATGGAATTAAACTAGAATCAATAACATAAATATACCTGCACATTTCCAAAAGTTTTGTAGACTGAAAACACTGTTAAATAACACCTGGACCAAATACATCTCAAGAAAAATTTAAAAATACCTTAGACTAAATTAAAATAAAACAAAACATCAAAATGTGTGGAATGTAATACTTACAGAATGTTTTTTCTTTTTCTGAGACGGAGTTTCGCTCTTGTCACCCAGACTGGAGTGCAATGGCGCGATCTTGGCTCACTGCAACCTCTGCCTCCAGGGTTCAAGCGATTCCCCTGCCTTAGCCTCCTGAGTAGCCTGGATTACAGGTGCCCGCCACCATGCCTGGCTAATTTTTGTGTTTTTAGTAGAGACGGAATTTCACCACGTTGGCCAGGCTGGTCTCGAACTCCTGACCTTAAGTAATCTGCTCACCTCGGCCTCCTGAAGTGCTGGGATTACAGGCGTGAGCTACTGAGCCTGGCCTACTTACAGGAAAATTTTTTAGCGTTGACTCCATATATTCCAAAAGAACAAAAATCTAAAATCAGCAATCTAATCTTTCACTACAGAAAATCAGATAAAAGAAGAAAATTAATTTGAAGTAAGCGGATTAAACAAATAATAACAATTACTTGAGAAATTAACAAAATTATAAACAAAATGAATAGAAAAGGAGAATAATATGCAAAGTGTCTTTGGCAAGCCAGTTATCAATGGTTTTATGAAACGAAGAACCTAGAAAAGATGAAAGAGGTTTTTCAGAAACAATAGGCACCTAGGTTGAAAATTGCAGTAAATGTGAAGATCTAACGTTCGTATACTATCACATGCTTTCAGAGGTAAACTGGAAAAGAATTTCTATGAGTGTGAAAATATTCAAAATTTAGTATTTAATGGTTTATTAAGACACCTTATCAATTTTAAACATGTGATTGATTCCATGTTAAAGTCTTTTATAAACAGTAAAGAGAATGTTTTTATCTTGATCCTCAGGTTAAAAACAGCTGCCATCCTAGACATGTGATCTTCAGAAAATCTACCTATATATTTCCATGAAACTGATGTGCTAAATGTAAAGGAATTAGGCAGGAATACTGTGTCTAGAAGAGCATTTCCATTTCAGAATGGAAAACCATTCTGAGATGGAGTTTAGAGCGCAAGCATTTTGGGTTATAACAATTCCTTAACAGGTAAAGCTGAACAAATTTTTAGTTTTGCAACACTTGCCTAAAATGTATACTAGTACTGACAGAACTGATGCATAACATACTGGTAATTAGCATGATAAACCTGCATTTTGAACAATGAGAATATCAAAAGTGATGAGAGAGAGATTATGATAATGTGAAATAAAAATTAGTGCATAGACACTATGACCTACTGTTACTTTGCATGAGGTGAGAAAACAGGGAAAAGCTCAAAGCACCAGCAGTGATATGTCTGTATAACCCAAAGCTTTTCAGTCTGCTCTCTCTAGCTCATAAATCAGTGCACCCTCCTTGTCAATGCTGACTTCTGCACCCATCTCCCAGGCAGGCTAAATCAGAACTTTTGGTGGGTAGGGCCATGGACTGTATGTTTTCTCATGTATTGTTGTTTGAAAATAACTAAATAAAACTATAAGCTGTTTAATGACATGAATCAGGTATTCATTTTAATATCAGGATCTCAAAAAAGTGCTGTATATGTAGACTTCATCTCTTAATTATTACTGCACTAAACAAACAATAAGGTAAATTATAGGGTTATGATATTTAAATGATTTTATACTAGCAACTATAATTTTGTGCAAGTTTTAGGATGATTATGTAAATGCCACTTTGTGGATTTCTGAAATATTAGGAAATTATGAAGCTTATTAATAAGAATATACTATTAGATCTTGATGACCATTAAGCATAAATAAATCTTAGTCTAGTGCAAAAAAAATTAATGCAAACAAGGTCTGCAATGGAGTAAGACATAGAGGTCAGGCAGAGTAGCAGTTATTTATAGAACATCTATATAAAAACTGTCCAACATATATTTTAAGTGCTTTTTTACCAATATTTCTGATATTTCACCCCAACACACAAAATAAACCTCCACCAGCTGTGCAGTCCCCTAGGTCCCTTGGAAAACCATTCTGAGATGGAGTTTAGAGTGCAAGCATTTTATTAGAGTGCTGTTGGATTCAACTTCTTTGGTAATAAATAAAGCAGCCAGGCAGAGGGAGAAGTTGAGCTGTGATACAGTCTCAGTGGAGGCATCAATGGTGGCTGCTGGCCAGATAACAGTTTGCCATAGCCCTTGCTTGTAGCCCTTGTTTTGGGCGGGAATCTGACTCTGTCCTTAGGCTGGAGTCTGCAGTGGCGGATCCAGCTCACTCAAAGCTCCACCCTCCCGGATCACGCCATTCTCACTGCCTCCAGCCTCCCGAAGGTAGCTGGGGCTACAAACCATACCACCTCCGGCCCCTAGTTTTTTGTATTTTTTTTAGTAGAGACCCAGGGGTTTCACTGTATAGGATAACCATTTATATTTATCCTGAACTGGAGTGAGAGAGCCAAACCTTTATAGCCCTGCAGGTGATTACCAGATGCAGGCTGCCCCTAGAAGAAGGTGTGACCTTGAGCAATGTACCTGTCCTGCAGCCAAGGCAAGCCCAGCATGGGGCTGGCAGATGAGGACTAGCTATGCAGACAGTTCTTGTAGCAGCTACATTCTTGAAGGGAGAGCTTCGATAAGCCTACTGCTTGAATTACTTGGCACCACTTAATTTAAAACTTCAGGGAACAGTTAGCCCAGGACTAGAGTCAACCTCTCTTCTTAGAGAAATTTGGCTGAAGCGGATTCGTGAGAAAACCATGTACATTACTGCTATGACGGGTCTTAGAACCACAAACATTCTCATTGTTTTTCTCCTCAACCATTCATTCTATATTCCCTTCCCTTCAACATTGACTAGCAGCTTTGCTGATCTTCCTGGCATGATGAATACCATAATCTCTGAGAAATTTGAGCCCTTGTTCCTCACGTTCTTATCAAATTAAGGTTGTTGCATTCGTCCATTCACCAATATTGGGCAAGAGAATATCAAGAGAAAGTAAATGTACTACCTGAATGCTAAATATGTTTCTTCTTGCCACCACTATGTGACAACAGACCTACTGGATTTTCCTGATGAGATTTAATGAACTCTGCCAAAAAGGTGACTCTCCTTCTTGCCTCCTCTCTCCCTTCAACCCTGTCCCTTGAACAAGAGTCCTTAGATTCTCATCCCATGCATAATCATGGTGATTAGGTCCTTACAGTTCTTTTGACGTATTCTCAATTTCCCCCCCCTTTTAGGCCCTGTTTGTCTCTGGCTGGGTTATATCATGACATAGCCCTAGAGATCAATAGGAGAACTGGGGACAAATCTTGAGGTGCACGAAGGAAGCCCTTTCACCATCTTCAAAAGAAGGGTAGACTATTAGCCCTAAATAAGAAGGAGTAAGCCACTTCAACCCTCAAGGCTTAGGGGAATTTAGGGAATTCTAGGTCCAATAAATCTAGATGTCCCCATCCCATGTGTCAAGGTCACATTCTTTCCTAACTGGGGTCTTGGTCCCAGCACAGCAAACCTACTTATATTAAGAGTTAAACCATCTTCGAAGCTCTGTCACTCCTGTGATTAAGTCCTGGACCTAGTCCTCAGCTTTCTCTGACTCCAGAAAGTGAAAATTTCTTTACGTGGTAAAAGTCCCCTAGCTTCACACTTAGCTTTCAGTTATCAGTTAATCACTCTGAGCCTTTCCCTTTCTTTTTCCTAAGGCAATAGCCCTTAGCTGACCCACAAGTTTTACGTCCTTATAGCTACCTTTACCCAATATTTCTCACACACCACAACTGACACAACACACCATTTAATGCAGTCCTTCTACCAATATACTAGCTTGAATAATTGTTAAGGTATTTTGTTTCTGGAGCTATCTGTATTTTAACGACTCTCTCTCTTTCTAGTTTAAGGTGACTTCTCCCTCCCCACTACATTGAGACCAAGTTTGGCGCTTTCTAGACTACTGGTACTTCTACTCTACTTGAGTTTTCTTACACCATGCCCCCACCTTGGTAATAAGTCCATCTGCAAATAAATCCTTCCCAAGTTATCCTAACTTGAGTGTACTCTAACTTATGCAAACATCTTTTCTAATATTATCAATTGTCTGTAAACTCCCTTAGTGTTGTATCTTTGCCTAATTTGTACTTGTCTCCAACCTGCTCTAAGTGTATAATAAGGATGCAATAATTGTGTTAAATAAGACTTTTTTTCAAACAGATACACAAGATTTCTACTTAGGTCAATACTATTATCATTTGAGGTTCTGATTACTTCCTACTTTTGCCACAGTTGGAGAGAGTATCTTAAATGCGGTAACATTCACTGCATGTCATATTTCAGTTATAAATATAATATTGTCTAACTCATATTTTCAGTTATGTGGCCTTATTATATAATGCAGAGACCATTTAACTAGATAATGAGAAGTGATAATTACTCAAGAGAGTCCAGTATGTGTACGATCTGGTAGAAGTTGCTTGGTCTCAGGGCCTTATTTCTACATCTGTGCAATAAGAAAGTGGAAAAATAAAAATATCACTGAAGACTTTTCAGTTCTAATCTCTTGTAAGTGCTCTGATGCAAAAAGTTGTAAAATAGACAAGGCACATTGCTTAGAATTTTCATTTTGTATATCTTTTAACTTCTGGGACATTGTATTTTTTACAGGTAATGTTCTAGGCAATTGATTATTATTTCCTGCCTTTTAATTGATGCCAAAAAAATGATAACTAGACAACGTCACTGCGAGTTTGGCAAAGACAAAAATGAGAGGTTTATAAATACTGCATTTCTGCCTTTGATGAAGTGGTCATTGCTCAAAGTTAATGTCTTTGGCAGACCTAGATCACCCAATGTTGATTGACTGACATAAAGGTCAACTGCTTAATTTATAAGCTGTCCTTCCAGAATAAAGTCACAATGTTGACCTGCTGGCAGGATGGGGCTGCCATTGACACTGTTGTATACAATAATATAGTAATGATAATTTTAAAATAATCCATTCACCTTATTTTGATCCTCGCTTCTTGTGATCAATGGCACTTAAGCCAGGTCAGGATAAGCTGTAGACCACCCTGCGGATATAGAACAAATAAAGGCCAACTTGCTAAAAGCAGTATTAACTTAAAGTGCATTCTGTTCTAACAAACTGAATAAGCTGGATATGGACAGGTACTATTACTCATACCACAAGCAAGTTCAGGATGGCATTTTCCATTAGTTCAAAACTGTTCAAACACAAATTCAGTCATTTAATCACTCCATGCCTTGACAGTATTTTAAAATTTTGTCTCAGAAGTCATTTTGTAATATCACAAATTCTATTCTACACTGTTTTGTCATTTATGAAAGCTGGTAACTATAGCTAAATATGACTTAATTTCTTTAATTCTTTGAGAATATGAATACATCATTTAATTCAGAGTTTCTCAATCTAGGCACTATTGACATTTTGGGATAGATAATTCTTTCTTGGAAAGGATTGCCCTATGCATTATACAATGCTTAGCATCAGTACAGGCTTCTACTCACTAGATGTAGTAGCAACTCTCCTCAGTTGTGACAACCAAAAATGTTCCTAGACATTGCCAAATATCCCCCTGGGGGAAAATCATCCCCAGCTGGGAACCACTGACTGATCTAATAATAAATATTTTTAATTTTACCTTCTTGCCAAGCATTAAGCACTGGGGACTCAAAGAACAGAACGTGGCTCATACTCCCAAGAATCTTACAATTGGTTCAAAAAAGGAAGATTGCTAAGTACTACCATTGAGGTATGTATGGAAGGTTTTTGGATATTTTTTAAACTTTCTATGCTTTCAAAGTGTTTTATTTAGTAATAATATGTTAGACAGTACATTTGCCATCAATTGATTAGGCTACTCCTTGCAGTTTTGTCTCAAGGAAAAAGGAGAACCTAAAATATCTGGAAGAGGGGATGAGAATAGGGACCTTAACGAAAATAGAATTGAAATAGCTAAAACAGATGACTTGAACTTTGACACCTTAGTAAGGAGAAACATAAACACCAAGTCTGAAGATGAAAACTAATTTTACTAGCATGGCATCATCCTTTACAAAAGTTATCAAGCAAATCTTCTAGATATTTGCAGTCAGATGTTATACAAGTTTAACATTTATATCTATATTACCAGGAGACAACACTTGCAACCAAGTTTGCCTGGCACTATCTTCTCATGCTGGTTTATTCACCTGACAATGTAGGGCAGGTCTTGCTATCTCTCCTTTCCTGCTGCATTTTTAACCCCCAAACTAAAAGTCAAAATGCAGTGACAGTTCTCTGAAACTCAAAGAAATTAGAGGATGAACTCCAGCAGGGAAAATAATGTTGTTGCCACATACCAAGTGGGTAGAGTGGGAGTTTATATAAAAGTCATGCTCAAAAGGCAGTAGAAAAGAATATAATGGAATGACTAGATTTAGTGAGATCTACACACTGAAACTCTTCATGGAACACAAAATTTTCAGCTGTGACAGTCAAATCGAATTAGTACTCTTTATATTGTTTAAAAAAAAAAAAAAAAACAAAAAGGTCACTTACTTCATCCATTTCGGACATGTCCAGGAAAAATCATGAGCTTATACAATTCTACAATAAAAATCATTAAGACCCACAGCAGGTTTCCTATGTATGGAATTATCCAAGTAATTTCAACAGAAGTTCTGGAGTTAGAAAGGTACTGCAAGAAGTCCAGGAGAGCAGCAGTTATTTTTAGCTTTAAAATTCACATTTTTAGTAGATACTAAATACTCAGACCAAATAGAACACAAATTTTCCAAAAAATGCAGAAAATTTGTACTTTATACAAAATTGTTTTTCACTTGAATGTAAATTACCTAGGTAGTTGGAAACAAAAATTGGACCTCACAATTTTATCTTTTTTTGAGCAACAGAAGGTATTATCTCAAGCATACACCAAGGCCAATAAAAGGAGAATGAGTTAATACGCCAAGCAAAATTAACATCTTGACTTAAGATCCACTCAGACTCTAAATAGCAAATGGCCAGATTATTGTGAGGAACTTTTTTTCCCGTTTTCCAGGTTGAAATCAAAGGGCAGGTGTGCAAGCTTGATCCCGTAACAAGTTGACTTGTATACTTGCCCAAACTATTTCACAAATGGAGGCCCATCCTGTCCACGACTATCCATAACCCACTATAAGAAAAGAGGACACAGCCTGAAAAGGCAAAATAACAAGTAACAAAGAACAGACCTCTTATATTTGCCTTAGTTCATTCCCTAGTTAGTTTGAACCTGTAATCGTTGCAAAGCTCTGTGTGAGAGAATTCAAATATGAATTAGACAGATTCCTTTTCTCAACTTGTTCACAACTTAGTGGGGGAGATTAATGCAGAAGCAATTAACTAAAACAGACTTCATTAAAATACTCTTAATTAAAACACAAATGAAATAATTAAACATAGAACATTGTGGAAAAGGGAACAGGGATAAAAATGGGGAATTGCTCTTTTCTTAGCTCTGGCAAGCTTTTGAAAATTTTCTATACGTCCATATTCATAAAGTGAATTAGAGCAGTCTTATTTTTGTTGCTTATTCTACGTCCTTATATAAAAATTGTAGACAGTATCCTACAAAGATATAGGTGACTATGTGAGGGTCATTTCAGGAAGGATCAGTTTCTCTTTCAGCTATTTAAACTGAACCTAGGTTTTCTTTGAAATTGGTGGTGTTCCAGTCAGCATCTCAGAAGTATAAGACAAACGCGAGCATGTATCAGATTTTTCCTTTTACTTTTTTGAAAGTGCCATTATATTAGAATGGCAACAACACTTAAGAATTTTAAAATATATTACACCAGAAAGCTTAGAACTTAATATTTGTTAAACCAGAAAATGCCATTATCCAATAAAAATTAAGAAGCAGATGTAGTGTTACTTTTCTGATGTTTCTATACATTTATAATTATATTTTTATGTTTATATATGTGAGTGAATTTTGAATGGGCATGTGTTTAATGATATACAGGTTGCAGGCTTATAGGAATGAAAACAAATTATTCTGTTTCTAGTCTCTATTATACTTAATTTAAATACCAAACTGACCATTTAAATAATAGAATGCATTTACATTCTAAATTATAACATATTTGTGTTAATATAGCAAATTATTATATATGATATTTGTATAACTTTTGGTTTTGACACATTACATAGTTTTTTTTTCTTTTTTTTATTATTATACTTTAAGTTCTAGGGTACATGTGCACAATAGGCAGGTTTGCTACATATGTATACATGTGCCATGTTGGTGTGCTGTATCCATTAACTCGACATTTACATTAGATACATCGACATCGACATTACATTAGATACATCTCCTAATGCTATCCCTCCCCCCTCCCCTCTTCCCACAATAGGCCCCAGTGTGTGATGTTCCCCTTCCTGTGTCCAAGTGATCTCATTGTTCAGTTCCCACCTATGAGTGAGAACATGCAGTGTTTGGTTTTCTGTTCTTGCGATAGTTTGCTGAGAATGATGGTTTCCAGCTGCATCCATGTCCCTACAAAGGACATGAACTCATCCTCTCATCCTTTTTTATGGCTGCATAGTATTCCACGGTGTATATGTGCCACATTTTCTTAATCCAGTCTGTCACTGATAGAGATTTGGGTTGACTCCAAGTCTTTGCTATTGTGAATAGTGCTGCAATAAACATACGTGTGCATGTGTCTTTATAGCAGTATGATTTATAATCCTTTGGATATATACTCAGTAATGGGATGGCTGGGTCAAATGGTATTTCTAGTTCTAGATCCTTGAGGAATCGCCACACTGTTTTCCACAATGGTTGAACTAGTTTAGAGTCCCATCAACAGTGTAAAAGTGTTCCTGTCTCTCCACATCCTCTCCAGCACCTGTTGCTTCCTGATTTTTTAATGATTGCCATTCTAACTGGTGTGAGATGGTATCTCATTGTGGTTTTGATTTGCAATTCTCTGATGGTGAGTGATGATGAGCATTTTTTCATGTATCTGTTGGCTGTATGAATGTCTTCTTTTGAGAAGTGTCTGTTCATATCCTTTGCCCACTTTTTGATGGAGTTGTTTGTTTTATTCTTGTAAATTTGTTTGTGTTCTTTGTAGGTTCTGGATCTTAGCCCTTTGTCAGATGAGTAGATTGCAAAAATTTTCCCCCATTCTGTAGGTTGCCTGTTCACTCTGATGGTAGTTTCTTTTGCTGTGCAGAAGTTCTTTAGTTTAATTAGATCCCATTTGTCAATTTTGGCTATTGTTGCCATTGCTTTTGGTGTTTTAGACATGAAGTCCCTGCCCATGCCTATGTCCTGAATGGTATTGCCTAGGTTTTTTCCTAGGGTTTTTACGGCTTTAGGTCTAAAATTTAAGTCTCTAATCCATCTTGAATTAATTTTTGTATAAGGAGTAAGGAAAGGATCCAGTTTCAGCTTTCTACTTATGGCTAGCCCATTTTCCCAGCACCGTTTATTAAATAGGGAATCCTTTCCCCATTTCTTGTTTTTATCAAGTTTGTCAAAGATCAGATGGCTGTAGATGTGTGGTATTATTTCTGAGGTCTCTATTCTGTTCCATTAGTCTATATCTCTGTTTTGGTACCAGTGCCATGCTGTTTTGGTTACTGTAGCCTTGTAGTATAGTTTGAAGTCAGGTAGCATGATGCCTCCAGCTTTGTTCTTTTGGCTTAGGATTGTCTTGGCAATGCCGGATCTTTTTTGGTTCCATATGAATTTTAAAGCAGTTTTTTTCAATTCTGTGAAGAAAGTCATTGGTAGCTTAATGGGGATGCCATTGAACCTATAAATTACCTTAGGCAGTATGGCCATTTTCATAATATTGATTCTTCTTATCCATGAGCATGGTGTATTCTTCCATTTGTTTGTCCTCTTTTATTTCACTGAGCAGTGATTTGTAGTTCTCCTTGAAGAGGTCCTTTACATCCCCTGAAAGCTGGATTCCTAGGTATTTTATCCTCTTTGAAGCAATTGTGAATGGGAGTTCATTCATAATTTGGCTCTCTGTTTGTCTGTTACTGGTATATAAGCATGCTTGTGATTTTTGCACATTGATTTTGTATCCTTAGACTTTGCTAAAGTTGCTTATCAGCTTAAGGAGATTTTGGGCTGAGACAATGGGGTTTCTAAATATACAATCATGTCAATCATGTCATCTGCAAAGAGGGACAATTTGACTTCTTCTTTTCCTAACTGAATACCCTTGATTTCTTTCTCTTGCCTGATTGCCCTAGCCAGAACTTCCAACACTATGTTGAATAGGAGTGGTGAGAGAGGGCATCCCTGTCTTGTGCCAATTTTCAAAGGGAATGCTTCCAATTTTTGCCCATTCTGTATGCTATTGACTGTGGGTTTGTCATAAATAGCTCTTATTATTTTGAGATACGTTTCATCAATACCGAATTTATTGAGAGTTTTTAGCATGAAGGACTGTTGAATTTTGTCAAAGGCCTTTTCTGCATCTATTGAGATAATCATGTGTTTTTTGTCTTTGGTTCTGTTTATGTGATGGATTACATTTATTGATTTGCATATGTTGAACCAGCCTTGCATCCCAGGGATGAAGCCCACTTGATCATGGTGGATAAGCTTTTTGATGTGTTGTTGAATCCGGTTTGCCAGTATTTTACTGAGGAATTTTGTATCAATGTTCATCAGGGATATTGGTCTAAAATTCTCTTTTTTTTGTTGTGTCTCTGCCAGGCTTTGGTATCAGGATGATGTTGGCCTCATAAAATGAGTCAGGGAGGATTCCCTCTTTTTCTTACATAGTTTTAAAAGTAGGTTCTTAAAGAATCTGAGATGATTAGTTTAACAGTAAGTGATTCTAAAAATGACTTATATGAGATTTTTAAAAGATAAAAGTATTAATTAATCTTGAACTAGTATTATTTGTGCTAGAAGATAACTTAAAAGGAAGTCTTGACTAGAAAACATAAAACAAGAGCTTTATCAGGTTGACAATGACGGTTTCAGAAAATTGCTTCATAAGTTTCATACACGTACAGTTAAAACTGAAACACTTGCATATCATTTACACCAATTTAAAATCAAATGTAGCAAGATGATATTTGAGAAGCAAATAAAAAGTAAAATTCTGAGAAGTTCTTGTAGTTTGAATAGCAGTCCTGAAGGGGAATTAAACAGTGAGGTGTGTAATGACATGTTTTTACACGATTAAGTTATTGATTTATAAAATAATGCTGAAGTTCATGTTCTACCTTTCTACATATGAGTACAGTGCACTTGGAATTATCGTAATTTATCCACATAATGTTTTAAAAGTGTAACAAGAACCTCTATATAATTGGCTGTATAATTAAGAGATGACATTCCAACCATGATCACTAACAAATGAGGTTGGTGATAAACACCTACCCAGAAAGACCAAATTTCCTAAGAAAGACTATAAAACACTTGGCACCTCTGTTAAAAGATTGTAACTTTTTTTTTTTTTGCATTTCATTTACTAATTGAAATCTTTAAACATGCTTGATTATGGCAGTTCCGTTAAACAGAGTTCCCACTGAACAGGTACAAAGTAAAATGTCAACAAAACTCATTGGTCTTTAGGCAAAATATATTTGTAAAAATCAATTCTGGCACAGGAAAATATCTATGTTATATTTTATCTGCATGAAAAACTGCGTTTTAAAAAATAGTAATTATGCATCCAAGGAAAAATTTTTAAAGACAGCATCTTAAACAATGGTGTCATTATAATGATCATCCATAAACAAAATGAATATAAATGATAACACAGTCATTTCAAATACACTGAAAGTAGAATTATATGGTAGAAATAGCACTGTATTCATGTATATTTTAATTCATTAAATGCTATTCAGGAAAATAGATACACCTTAGCAGGTGCTGAATACAAAGCAGAGAAATGAACATGATTTCAGATGCACGTGGGTAGTCACAGCTTGGATAACAATAACTGGAAGAAATTCAATCATTATAGATTGCATGCAATGAGATACCACTATTCTTCTCTGGAAAGTTTCATTATTTCCTGTTCGGTTAAATATTTTCAAATTAAATGGAATGTCACTTTCAGTTTTAACAATGTGATGTAACACACTAAATATGCATGCAGATATGGAATATTTTAGAAGTGTCACTTGAGAGTTATTCTGCAGCCCTCTATTAAGTATATAAACAGACATGACAAAAAAAAATATAATTTTTGACTACTTATTGCCAAGTACTTTACAGATACTAATTACCAAGTCACTTGGTCCAGCAAATGTAAGCTTCCTGAGAACCTTGGTCTAACAAAAATCCTAGGAGGTAGGGCACAATGATTGCACAGAGTTTTATACACAAAGGTAAGATATGATTGATGATAAATATCTTGCCCATTTCAGACAGAGGACGTAATAGTAGATGTAGGATTTGAACTGAGTAGTATGGGGTGAAACTGACATTTTTAAACATGATGCTGTATATGCTGACTATAGTTTCTGACAGACACTTGGAGATGTCCCTTTCCCAAAACTAACACAGTTATGAAATACCTTGTTGATATTTCCTAAACATTAGAGAACAAACTTCGATCTACTCTGTTTTTGTTATTGTTGATTTTTTCCTGCTGGCCAACATCTTCCTGTGGTTTGTAGATGGGATGTTGCCAGCCAGGTTCAGGTTTATTTTGCCCATGCTCAGTAAATCAATCACAATGATTGTTTTGCAAAAGAGAAAAGATTCATTTACAAGGACACCAAGCAAGGAGGTGGGAGAACAGCTCTCAAATCCACCTCCCTGAAGATAAGGCTTAGGGATATTTATGGGTTAGAGAAATGGCTTGGTTTAAGGCATAGGAGAGGTGACTGGCTGTGGGGAAAAATGAAGTAACAGATTTATTTTGACAACTGTAGTTGGGGATCTTGGCATTTCATAGGACATAGATATGCAGAAAATGGTGGTGTTAGCATAATCTGAGGGTGGAGTTTTTGGCCCTCTAATATCAAAAACTACCTCTAGGGCACTTGCATAGGCACAGTGAAGGGTCAGTGATCTCAACTGGTTTGAACTGGACAGGAGTTGGCCCATGTTCCTGAAAAGCAACTGAAATGACCATTACCAAGATGACTTATGAATGTTATCTATAAAATAGATAGTGAAAGTTAAGTTTCAGCATTCAGCAGCCAACTTGTAGCCTTCAGCCTCAGCTTTTTTTTTTTTTTTTTTTTTTTTTTTTGGAAAAAGGAAACAAAAACAAAAATCAAGCACCCAAAAGCAAGGAGGGCAGGAAGACATAGTCAAATTAATGCCTTGGTTTCAAGGACCTCAGGGTTAATCTTCTCAGGTCAATTTTCTTTGGCAGAAATATTTACTTGATTAGAGGAGAAAAAAGAAGAAAAAGAGAAGGAGGAGAATAATGAAATAAAGAAAATTTCCAGTCCATGTTAATAAAGGAAAAATGGAAAAGAAAGCAAAAATTGAAGGCCAAAGGCCTTTTAACAAAACCTAGTCAGGCTGTTCTTGCATTAAATGCACACATTGAAATTTGAGGACCCCTTTATGGGATAGGATAGAACTGAATGAAGAGTGTACCCTGACAACAAAAAGACTGAAAAGGAAACAAAGAGAAGTTTCTTTGAAATAGTTGAAACTCCTACTCCACACCATTCGGGTATCTAAAATGTAAAAAATAATAGTAATCATACAAACTCCCCACATTTGGTTATCCAGGTAAACAGAGAGACACACAAAGAATCTGCTCACTCTGTTTCTGAAAACCAGCTTTAAATAAAATTGTCTCCAGTCAGAGGGGGAAGAGAAAAGAGAATTCACATAGGTTGTGTACAGCTATTTTAGGGAGTAACAAATCAAAGAAGGAATACAGTAATCAACAGATACATAGGGAATAAAATCCAAGTAAATAGAAACAAGAAGAAAGCTTAGAAAAGAAATTCACCACGTGCTAAAATAAATTTAGTAGACAAGTGCATCAAGTACTCAGATAACCAAGTAGACCAGGAAATCTACGAAAAAGAGATCGATGATGAGATAATCAGAAAACTGATGAGCTTCTAAGAGAGCTAGTAGTAGTCAGAAAACGAAGTGAGGAGAATGGTGCCATCAGCGATAGTAGATACATTAGAAACAGGAGGGAGGAATTGGAAAATCATTTCTAATGATAAGATATCTGTCTTGAGATTATCAGAGATTGAAGAGAGAAACGACAAAGCTGGAGAAAAAAGAGGTAGTGAAATAAATGCTAGATTTTGGGAACAGAAACATGCGGAAAATTGGAGGTTCCTTGACGCAGAAAGCAGAACAAATAGAAAAAAAAAAGAAATTAAGTATATGTTCTTGAAATGAGAAAATATCTGAATCCACACATTGACAAAGTTCATTTTATTCCCAGAAAATTTAATAGAGGACATTCAAAACTAGAATTTACCCTGTTGAAATTATTGAATTACAGGGATTAAAGAAAACACAATCATGACAAAGGCATGCAAACAAAAGAAGCAAGTCACCTATTAAAAAAAAAATCAAGAGGGTCTCAGACTTCTTTAAGGCAGTCTCTGTGGATTGGAGTCAAGTCTGCCATGTTTCTAGGGAAAAGAAGAATGCATTCAAATTCCATTCCTAGCCACGTCATCCTTAATATGTAAAAGAGACAAAAAGACATTATCAGATTGTCTGCAATTTGAGAGATGTATTACCTGTAAGGAAATCTTTGTATAATTTATACAACTAAGATACTAACTGAAACAATGAAACCCTTATGACAGCTATTGAAACTAAACAAAATAGAACTATATAAAAAGAACAAAGTCACCAGTTACAAGGAAAAGTATGTCTTAAAAAAAAAAAGTTGTATACAAGTGCCATGTTTAAAGTAATTTGATTAAAAATATTATTACAAGGGGGCTTCAAGATTGCTCATTAGAGACATCTTTTACCTCTTCCACTATGAAGAACCAAAATTGTGAGTAGATAATTGCACTTCAAATACATTGTCCAAGAGAAAACACTGGAATTCAACAGAGAAATGACAGGAAACACCTAAAGCAAGTAAAGGGAAGAAGGCAGCTAGCATGCTTATCTGAGATTGGTTGACAGAGATTCCCCAATACCGGGAAACGGTAAGAGAGAGGCCACAGAAGTTCACATTCCCATCACTGACTTTTAGAATCCCAGCCACAGGAGAGTGTGTAAACCCTCATGGGCCCTGAGCCTTATTTAAGGACTTCTTTGGAAGTCCCATTGCTCCAAAGATGGTGCTCATGCTGAGTCCCACAATCCCCAGAATCCTTGGCAGTGGCAAAGCAACGCCTTTATGGAGCACAGCTCACACCCCATTGGACTCTGGTCTGTCCTGCAACTAGGGCAAGGTAGCAGCCAAAGATAGCAATCCTTCTTACCTTCTTACTACCCTTATACATCCTCTTGCCAAGGGGTGGCCACACAGTCTCATATACCCAGAGGACAAATTTCACTGCCCATAATTGCTTTGACTGTAGAATGCTGTGGACCAAGATACAGGCAAAGCTTCTACTCCCCATCTGGCTGGGTGTCTACAATTGCTTCCAAGGAAAGCAACTCTGCCTTCCCCAGTAGCAAGGTCACAACATAGCCATTGCTGCTTCCACCTGAGCATTCTGCCAGTGGTTTGCAACTCACCTCACTGCTGCATACCATAGCCAGTGTATTTTTCCCCCTGCGGGGGTGGGGTGGGGAGTGGGGACTGAGGGAACAATCCCACCTGGTTCCATGCTTCCCAGTACCTAGTTATACCACCCAGGAGCTTGGGAATCACCCAGCCCAGTCCACCAGGGATGGCACATGAGCACTTCCCAAGTACAGCAAGAGAATTAAACATCCACATACAGGTAGCCTAGAGATCTCCAAATAAATATAACACACAAACATTTTCATGGCACATTACCATCAACTCTCTAAAGTCAAAAAACAGCCAGAGATAAGTGTTTAGTCATCTATAAAGGAATTTCTGTCATGCTAAAAGCAAATTTCTCAGTAGATACCTTACAGAACAGGAGAAAACATAATAATACATTCAAAGTGCTGTAAGAAAAAACTGCCGGCCCGGGGGGCGGTGGCTCACACCTGTAATCCCAGCACCTCGGGAGGTCAAGGTGGGCAGATCACGAGGTCAAGAGATGGAGACCATCCTGACTAACAGGGTGAAACCCCCTCTCAACTAACAATACAAAAAATTAGCCGGGCGAGGTGGCGGTGCCTGTAGTCCCAGCTACTCGGGAGGCTGAGGCGGGAGAATGGCGTGAGCCCGGGAGGCGGAGCTTGCAGTGAGCTGAGATCGCGCCACTGCACTCCAGCCTGGGTGACAGAGCAAGACTCTGTCTTAAAAAAAATAAATAAAATAATAACAATAATAATACATAAATAAATAAAAAGAAAGAAAAAGCAGTCATCCAAGGATACTATGTCCAGCAAAAATGAAGGAGAAATAAACTCTTTCTAAGACAAGCAAATGCTCAAGGAATTCATCACCACTAAACTGGACCTATAATTAATGCTGAAGGGAGTCCTAACCGTGGAAATGAAAGAATGACATTTACCCTCATGAAAACACACAAAAGTACAAAACACATGCGTGAAGCAAACATCCAAATAAGAAAGAGAAAGGACTCAAAAGACACCACTAAAGAAAACTACCAAACCACAATAATAAGAGAAAAATAAAGGGAAAAAGTATATACAAAACTACCAGAAAACAATTAAAAATGTGAGACAAAACCTCGGATATCCATAACCTTGAATGAAAATAGATAAAATTAAGCTGGGCACAGTGACTCACGCCTCTAATCCTAGCATTTTGGAAGGCCGAGGAGGGTGGATCACCTGAGGTCAGGAGTTTGAGACCAGCCTTGCCAACATGGTGAAAACCTATCTCTACTAAAAATATAATAATTGGCTGGGCTTGGTGGCGTATACTTGTAGTCCCAGCTACTGGGGAAGCTGAGCTATGAGAATTGTTTGAATCCAGGAGGTGAAGGTCGCAGTGAGCCGAGATTGAGTCACTGTACTCCAGCCTGGATGACAAAGCAAGACTTTGTCTCAGAAAAATAAAATAAAACAAATAGATTAAATTCTCAATTTAAAGACATAGGCTGGTTAAATCGATCAAAGAACAAGATCTAAATATATCCTGCCAAAAGAAATGCATTTTACTTGTAAAGATACATATAAACTGAAAGTAAATGGATGGAAAAAAATCAACACAAATGAAAATGAAAAGTGAACAGACTTTATGTTAAAAAAAATAAAAAATGTCCAAAAGAGTTATTAAATAATGATAAAGGGACCAAACCACCAAGAGGATTAACAATCCTAAATATATATGCTCCTAATACTGGAGTAACCACATTCACAAAGCAAATATTATTAAATCTAAAGAGAGAAATAGGCACTGATGCAATAAAAGTAGGAGACTCACCTCACTCTCAGCATTAAATGGATAATCTAGATAGAAAATCAAGAAACATTGGATTTAAACTGAACTTTGGATCAATGGATCTAACAGATGTTTACAGAACATTTTATCCAATGACTGCAGAATGCACATTCTTCTCATTGGCACCTGGAACATTCTCCAGAAAAATCGTATGTTAAGCCATAAAACAAGCCTCAGCAAATTTCAAAAAATTAAAATTGTATTGAGCATCTTCTCACATCACCTGGGATAAAATTAGAAATCACTACCAAGAGGAACTCTAGAAACTATGCAAATTGATGGAAATTAAACATGAATCTGAACAACCACTGGGTCAATGAAGAAATTAAGATGGAAATTTTAAAAAGCTCTGAGCCGAAAGAAATTGGAAACACAACAAACCAAAACCTGTGTGACATAAGCAAAAGCAGTACCAAGAGGGAATTTTATAGCAATAAACACCTACATTATAAAAACGGAAAGTTTTCAAATAAATAATCTAATAATACACCTCAAGGATCTAGAAAAGGAAGAACAAATAAAAACCAAAATTTACAGAAGAAAAGAAACAATAAACCTCAGACCAAAATTAAACAAAATGGAGACTAAAAATAAATAAATAAATAAAAGATTGATGATATTAAAAGTTTGTTATTTAGAAAGATAAACAAAATGGATAAACTGCTTGCTAAACTAACCCAGAAGAGAGAAGATGCAAATAAACAAAAGCAGAAATAAAAAAGGAGATATTACAACTGATATCACAGAAATACAAAGATCATCAGAGACTATTATGAGACTATTATGATACACTAAGAAATTGGAAAACCTAGAGGAAATGGATAATGTCCTGGAAACATAAAACCTACAAAGAGTAAATCAGATAGAAAACCTGAATAGACCAATAATGGGTAGGGAGATTGAATCAGTAATAAAAAATCCCCCAATAAAGAAAAACCCAAGACTGAATAAATTCTCAGCTGAATTCCACCAAACATATATGTAAAAACTAACACCAATCTTCCTCAAACCATTTCAAATAATTGAAGAGAAGGAAATTCTCCCTAACTCATTCTACAAGGCCAGAATTACCCTGACACCAAAGATAGACAAGTACACAACAAGGAAAAGAAAAGCACAGATCAATATCCGTCATGAACACTGATATAAAAATCCTCAACGAAACACTAGCAAACTGAATCCAACAACACAAGAAAAAGGTGACTCAACATATGCAGATAATAAATATGATGTATTACATTAAAAGAAAAAGAATACAAATCATAGTCATCTCAATAGACACAGAAAAAGCATTTGATAAAATTCAATATTCCATGATGATAAAAATGCTCAATGAACTAGGCATAGAAGTAATCAAAATAGTAAAGGCCATATTTAAGGACTGACAGCTATCATTGTATTGAATGGGAAAAAGTTAAAAGTTGTTTCTCTAAAAACTGGAAGAAAGTAAAAAAAATCTCTACACGAAAAACTACAAAATACAGATGAAAGAAATTGAGGAGGAAACAAACAAATGGAAGGATATCCCTTGATCATAGACAAGAAGAATATTGTTAAAATAACCATATTAACCAAAGTAATCTATATATTCAATGCAAGCCATATACTTGCAGAGATATATGAAAAAAAAGGTCCAACATCACACATTATCAGAGAAATGCAAATCAAAATCACAATAAGATATCATTTTACCTCAGTTAAGATGGCTGTTATTAAAAAGACAAAAAAAAAAGTTGACAAGGATGTAGAGAAAAGGAAACTCTTGTACACTGTTGGTAGAAATATAAATTAGTGTAACCAGTACGGAAAACAATGCAAAGATTTCTCAAGAAACTAAAACTAGAAATACCATACAATCCAGCAATCCCAGTATTCAGTATTTACTCAAAGTGAAAAAAAAAAAAAAAAACACACAATATATCAAAGGGACACATGCATTGCTGTGTGAATTGAAGTACTTTTTCAGAAGAACAAAAATATGGAATCAGCCTATGTATCCATCAATAGATGAATGGATAAAGAAAATGTGGTATATGTACACAATGGAATACTATTCAGCCATAAAAGAATTAAATCTTTACACCTGTAGCAACATAGATGGAAGTGGACATCACTATGTTAAATGAAATAAGCACATGTATAGCAGACATATAATGCATACATATATAAACCAGGAGATAATATTAAGATCACAAGTAACATTAAGACCTGTATATTTATGCAAATATAAAACAGGAGATAATGTTAAAATCTGACAAAGTGGCATTCAAGACAAAAACGTTTTCTTAATTGAGGCAAAGAAAAGTACTTTGATGAGAGATAATGTCTAGGAAAGACATGTAAGTATCATTAATATCTCCCAAATCACACAATATCAAATATTTCTTAAGGTCTTGGAAATTCAAAGAAAATAGTCAGATACAATAGTCCTCCCTTTTCTGCAGTTTTGCTTTCTTTGGTTTCAGTCACCCATAGTCCACTGTGATCCAAAACTAAGTGAATACAGTATGATAAGATATTTTGACAGAGACAAAATATATTCACATAACTTTTATTACAGTATACTATTACAATTGCCCTATTTTATTTATGAATTATTGTTAATATCTTAATGTGTCTAATTTATAAATTAAATTCCATCATAAGTAGGTATGTATAGGGAAAAAATGTATATATAGGGTTGGGTACGGTACACTGATAGTCTTCGAACAGTTCCCCCATGAGTAACGGGGAATGACTATATACAAAAGTAGATATGTATTTTATATATAGCAGGCCCTCTGTATGTATGAGTTCTAAATTTGTGAATTTAACTAGCCCCAGGTGAAAAATATTTGGAAAAATATTCCAAATAATTTCCAATACCAAAACTTGAATTTGCCATGCACTGAGTACTAGAGTTTATTTTGTTTGTTAATTTTTTTTAATTTTCTTTTCTTTTTTTTTGTTTTCTTTTTTTGTTTTCCTTTTTTTTTTTTTTTTTTTTTTTGAGACATAGTTTTGCTCTGTCACCCAGGCTGGAGTGCAGTAGCACGATCATAGCTCACTGCAGCCTCAGCCTCCTGGACTCAAGCAATCCTCCACCTCAGCCTCCAGAATAGCTAGGACTCAGGCATGCAACACCACCACTGGTTAGTTTTACATTTTTCTTTTTGTAGATACAGGGTCTTACTATGTTGCCCAGGCTAGTCTCAAACTCCTAATCTCAAGCTATGCTCCTGCCTCAGCTTCCCAAAGCTTTGGGATTACAAGCATGAGCCACCATGTCTGTCCTGCATTGAGTGCCACCTTGAATCTATACTAATGACATTATGTGCAAGTATTCACTTGTGTATTATAAGTAATCTAGAGATGATTTAAAGAATATGACAGGATGTACATAGAATATATTAGAATATATGCAAAAACCACACTATTTTACACAAGAGTCTTGGGTATGGTCTTGGGTTTGGTATTTGTGAAAGGTACTGAAAACAGTCTTCCATGGTTACTGAGCAATGACTGTATACAAGAATACATTTCTAGCAGTTCTTAGAACAAATATACAAAAATAAATAATGCTCTGAATAATACAATTAATATGGTTGATTTAAAAGAAATATAAGAAACTCTATATGCAAGAAACAGAGAACATATCTTCTCAAGGATCCATAAAACATAAATTTAGCTTGAAATTGGCAAGGTAGAAAAATAATCTACCACTCAGAATTAGTTAATAAATGTGTAGTCTTGATGTCTTTCCTCTATGCTACCTAAGCAACTACTTGAAAAGGATCCCCTTATTAATCCACTTTATATTCAAATGTTTCATTCAATTTTTGACATAAAATAGAATATTTTTACCATTTATACCTGGTATATGTGATTGTATAAAATGAGGCATTTAGAAAGGATTCTTTCCACTAAGAACATTCAAAATACTTGCATATGTGCTTCATATGCAAGTGTTCTGAGAAGCAGCATGCAATGTCAGTGATTGATGAGCTAGTTATTTCAGAATTCCATTTTGTGATAGTATTTCAGAAATGTTAACTCTTGTGGCAGTTTTGCCAGATCAAAAAGCCGTAATTCAGTGTCGACCATAATGCTGAGCAGTTAGTTCTGGACCTGTAGTTTGATGCCATCTTTACATTCGCAGATCAATCCCCCATACACCACTGTCACATAAAAAACACCCCATCGCACTGTACAATTTGGCATGATTGCCTAAGAGGCTTGGACTGAACTGGCATTAATTAGCTATGTCACACTATTATTCATTCCCCATGAATTTGCTCTTACCATTCAGATCAGGAATGAATTCACTAGCACAGCAGTATGTAGAAACAATATATGATCTACTCGATTGTGTTTGGTCTCATATTTTTACACAGAAGAGTCAGTGTTGCAGAATTTAAAGCGCTCTAAATGCTATTCCATCTTTCATACCTTCCTTTCATTCTTTAGCACAAATAATTCACATGTTAAGAGAATTTCCTCAGTCTGAAAATTGCAATTGAAGGCCCGTTCCCTTTCTTCCCTTTATGGCAGCCCCGGTTTAGTCTCTTTACCACATTCTCCTGTACCTATTATATCCTCCTGTCTGTCAAAAGCCTACCTTCCTGGATTCAAATGTTTGAGGACTATTTCATCCTGGCTTCATATATAAATTTATATATATATATCTCTCTCCCTATTTATTCTGAGTTGTGACCTTCTAAAAGGGAGAATATATAGTTCATGACCGTGCTTTTAATTAAATAATATGGAAAGATAGCTATTTACTAGGTAACATAAGAACCTTAGGTGACACTCTAACAATATTCATTTTAAACTATTGTTTAGCATCTTAAAAGCATTTTATTACTATTTTATTGTCCATTATTCTGGTTGCTGCCAGTAATCATAAAATTATTATTATCATTTTGAGGTTGAGTCTCCCTCTGTTGCCCAGGCTGGAGTGTAGTGGCACAACCTTGGCTCACTGTAGCCTCCACCTCCTGGGTTCAAGTGAGTCTCCTGTGTCATTCTCCTGAGTAGCTGGGAATACAGGCTCCCTCCACCACGCCTCGCTAATTTTTGTATTTTTTAGTAGAGACGGGGTTTCACCATGTTGGCCAGGCTGGTCTTGAGCTCCTGAGCTCAAGTAATCCACAGCCCCTTGGCCTCCCAAAGTGCTGGGATTACAGGCATGAGTCACAGCACCCGACCAGAAAATTATCCTTTCTTAAAACCTGTCTACATCCAAGCAAGAATATGGAACGAGACTTTTTAATTTTGTAACCCAGAATCAAACTAGTCCCACAAAACTGTGGACAGTCTTCCAGATTGTGTGTGTTGAAAATAGTTGAAAAGGAAAAGTACTGCATAATCTTTTTTCTGCTAATGAGTCTGAAACGTAGACTAAAAAGAAAAAAAAAAAAGTTTGCCAGAATGTCACTGTTAAAATGTATGTCATTAGAAGTTGTTTTAAAAACGCTACTATTACAAAACATTGGTGGCTGTTAAGACGTATTAAACTAGAAATGACAGAAAATTTTGACTCAGCAATAAAAAAATACTTACCTGTTAAAACAAAAAGTCCTCAGGTCGGGCCTCATTGAGCATTTTAAAGACATCATGAAGGATCTTTAATCCTCAGAATATCAGCTTAGCTCTTGACATAATGGAAAGATTATCGCTACAATTTCAGACAGTATATGCAGTCATTTCCCCACCCAGTAAAAGGAAAAAAAGAAAAAAAGAAATCTTTTCCGGGATAGTTGAGAAAACATCTTCCTATATTCCTTGGCCAGTATTATGTCACATCGCTAAGGTTAAACCCATGGCAAGTAAGGAGAGTAAGGCCACCATGACTGGCTTAGGCAAATCAGAATTTACCCTTGGATTTAAGAATAGTGACATCCTTCGCTGAGTGACAATGGGGATTTGATATCAATAAAGGGGATTAAGGAAGCAACCAGTCATATCTGGGAAATTCTTTTGCTGAATTTCCCAATACATATTTTGTTTCTTATGAGAAGGAAACCCAAGGCAAGTTAATAATCTTCAGTGGGACTTATAACATTGATAGGATAAGGCCCAATGATAGGAGAGGACTGAGGCAAATAATAAGGGATTAGACCAGAAAAAACCATTCCCATAGTACGACACATTTATGTTAATGGGAACTGGCAAAGGGGGTTAGGGGAACTCAGCAGTTAAGGAGATGAAAGAGAAGGGAAGGCACTGAAAACACAATGTTTAAGGCGACAAATTTATCTTCTCATTTTGTTCTTAATTTAGACAAGGACAAAGAATTCAAAACATCTTTGCTCAGATTTTACAGATTCCAGGCAAATAGTTTTTCCTTCTATATTTCCCTCTCTTCTTTCTGCCATAAATTTAACAGATATTGTTCTAGCTGACTGGACTGTGGCCATGAGTGACATGGGAGAGAAATGTAAGGCAAGGTAATAAAACAGGTGGGGTATACTTTAAAATCATGTATTTAGATCACACTGCATTGCAATGTTATTTGAGAAAAGACTTTCTACTATTCAAATCACCTCTGTCTTAGTGTTAAGTTGTAACACAACTGTGAAGACTTTGAGATAATAAACATCCTTCACAAAATATGAAAATGTACTTATTCACTATTCTATAAAATCTAATATATTTTGTTAAGCTATGTTAGAAAAACCTTTTATTCTACTTTCTCTTTAACTATCTCTAGAGGTAACTTTCAGTTTCTGATATGTACTAAAATTTACCATGAAAATTGATTTCTTCCTTAAATTATAACCAGTTCTAGGTTTATTCAAGCTACTATGCATTCCTTTAAGTTCTGCCCACTTACTTGGCTAAACATTTGGCTTTATAACTGGCTAAAATAGAGCCTCTTTATTTTCTTTCTGGGAAGGCTATTGTTCACTAAATAGTAGGAAGACTTGAGAAGAAGAGGGACACAAGTTTATGAGGAATTGAAAGGGGAAGCCTTCACCTACTTTGTCAACCAAAATAGCCAATAATCAATCTTAGTGATCAAAGGTGTAAAAGATTGCCTTAGTATGCAGGTGGCTTTCTAGAAAAGCTATTGATTTATTTGCTGTGAAATAGAGAAAGCAGTACTCTTGAGCATAATTTTAAAACAATCAATGTTTATTTTCGATATCTTTTGATGCCTTCCCTTTCTACATTCTCTAGGTACCTAATGCACTTGTTATCTCATTCTCCTTTCCCAAACTATCCTAGACTTTGAAGGTTTTGAGTCTCTTCTTATCATCCTTGTACATAGAGCTCATAGGTCCATGCCAGGTTACAGCACTCACTTGATAGATTATTTTGCACCAAAGTGAATTATAGAAAAGGATATTATCATTCGTTGTAAGTTATATGCTCAATTTTTTTCAAGAGTCTTGTACATCTTAATCCATATGGATGTAGCAGATAGTAATAGACACACAGGAAGCATCTTGTAAAACAGGTGTGCTTCAAATCACAGCTCAGGCCAGAGCATGAAGGCAGCACTCCCTAGGTTTTACTCTGTAGAAAATATTTCCTCTTCAATTTGTTTTCTATCTCTCATTTCTAGAAATTCAAATTTCTAGAAGTACGATGTAGTAGATATTTTAAAAACTCCTATAGGCAGGATATAACAGTTTTAGTGAACTGATAGTATGGAACTTAGATTATAAGGCATATTACTCCCACCTAGAATTATTAGCACCCCCCTCCCCACCACTGCTAGAAATGTTTGGGGTATTGTAGAAGCAACACATACTTTGGGTGAGGTCTCATACTAGTGGATGGAGATGCAACACATACTTTGGGTGAGGTCTCATACTTGTGGATGGAGATGAGCATGTTGAATATTCTTCAAGTGTAAGAGAATTTGTGTATTATAAAAACCTCCTGACCAAAATGCTCATAGTCCTCTTGTAAAGAAATACTGAAACATGTAATTTGGTAGGAGCAGTGAAGGGAAGAGAAAAGAAGACCCTCCAGTTAACACTATCGAATATGTCACGGTGAAAGCAAGCAGGTATGGTGGCTAGGTTAGGGCAAATAGGAGAGAGGACAAACAAGCATGGGCAAAGTATCCGATCTGCTTCAAATACAAATGTAGGTAACCTTTTTATACTTTTTCACATTAACAGAGCAATTCTCATTTTTACCACTGAAAGTACTGAAGCTCAGAGATGTTAAATAATTCACACAAATTCAACATATTAGTAAGGGATGAAGCCAATATTCAAACACAGTTTCATTTAACTACAGAGTTCACATCCTTTCTCCTAGAGTGAAGGACACCAAAGCACTGCTCTGAGCCCACATGTAATTCATTGATTTATTTGCTTTAAAAACACTATATATAAACATATATATACTTCCCTTACAAACTTTTGTCTATGGTGTCAGGATTTGTGTAAAAATATTGGATGCCAATAATATGGTTATTCATAATAACACATTATACATACTAAAGTAATATAAAAGTAGTATTTTATTATCTCTCGGAGGCTTCAAATGACTAGTGTGCTGAAGAATGAAAGCCCAGGCTGATATGATAACGTGATAGATTAACTGATTGCATTCTTGGCCCCAATTCATAAATTAATGGCCTCTGTTTAGCCCAGCTATCGGACCTGTAACTTTATAGTCCCCTCCTAAGCTGACTCTGAACTGGCCTTGTGAATTGCCTTAGCCAAGAGAAAGCTACAGGAGTCATGGTGTGCTTATTATAGCCCTAAATCTTAAAAGGTCTTACATTCCTTGCCTATCTTTCTTGTGTCCTCTTTGGACCCTGATACCTCCACAAGAACAAGACTGGACTAGCTACTAGAATACAAGATACCATATGGATCACAGCCCAGTTATCTCAGTCAAAGCCATCCTGAACTATTCTATGGCACGATGATCTCAAACATATGTGATAGACTAGAAAATGCATCTACATCTCTCTTGACTGTCTCTAGACATGACATATGAGGGAGCACAGTTGAGAACAAAACTATTGCACAGCTGATCTATAGACATACAAGCATTAAAAATAATTGTCATTTTTAGCCATTAATATTTGGAGAGACTTGTTACATAGTAATAGGCAACTAACACCAATGGCTTTCTTGAGTTATTTTTTAATGACTAGTGTTAATGTCCCATGAGAACCAACACTGCTTCAGCTTCTCAGGACATGGCAATTCTGAGTGCATCAGTAGACCATATTCTTAATATAGATCTGGCATAACCATCAAGGGAATGAGAGCATTAACTCATGAGAGCTCCTTCAGGAAGCTTCAAGGTCAGGAGCCATCTGCTAAGGGGAGCTGGCTAACAAGGAAGAACTTGGTACATAGATGATACATAAATAAATTGATCTGCTAAAAACATGAGTCACTCCTTTGGGGTACCCTAGAGAGTGAACATTTCCTTTAGTCAAGCTTCTGATATTTGAGCTATTATAATTGAGAATTGAAAACAAATTTGTTCAAATTTTGGATCCTTAGAATAATAAGGCATTTGGCCTACCAGTTACACAAGCAAAGCTATCTCTCAATGCAATTAATCACATGTGTCTGGAATGGTTCAACCGAAGCCACGATGTTTGTCCAAATGACTTTTTGGCATCCTTTCTGACCCATAAATTCATAACTTTAAACAGGGAATTTTCCCAAAGGAATTGCCTATTCTTTGTAGCACATTATTACTTATAATTGTAATTTAACAAATGTTATAGAATTCAGATTCCATATTTTTAAAAATTCACTAAATCCCTAAAGCTCATTATTGAGCAATCAGCATGCAATAAACCTGGAAGACATCTTCAAAGAAAAAGAAGATTTACGTGGGACGATCTAAAGTCTGGGAATTACAATAATCAAATCTTGTGGTCAGGAGACATTCGTTGCTGCTGTGAGGTCTCTGGAACATAAACATGGCTGAAACCCACATTGAACCAATAGCTTACATCAACAAGTTTTCTACTATGTCCTACACAAACAGATTGGGTGGAAAGAGAAATCTTCCAAATTAAATCAGCTCATCATTTCCAGACAACATTCTTGTAACCCTGCTGCCATCCAAATTAGGGAGGAGGTGAAGAAGGAAAGATTGGAACCTCAATAAAACATCTTATAACCACCAAAATGTCAGTCTTCCTGGTTTGGAATTAAATAGGGTTGGCTTGTTCACCGAAGAATGTTCCTATGAGTGTCCTGGAAAACAATAAAAAATACTAAGAAAATATTTAAGAATAAGCTATAGGCCGGGCGCGGTGGCTCAAGCCTGTAATCCCAGCACTTTGGGAGGCCGAGATGGGCGGATCACGAGGTCAGGAGATCGAGACCATCCTGGCTGACACGGTGAAACCCCGTCTCTACTAAAAAAAATACAAAAAACTAGCCGGGCGAGGCGGCGGGCGCCTGTAGTCCCAGCTACTCGGGAGGCTGAGGCAGGAGAATGGCGTGAACCCGGGAGGCGGAGCTTGCAGTGAGCTGAGATCCGGCCACTGCACTCCAGCCTGGGCGACAGAGCGAGACTCCGTCTCAAAAAAAAAAAAAAAAAAAAAAAGAATAAGCTATAGACTTATATTTTACTAATATGTTCTGCGTCTATAGTAATACTTTGTTAAATACATTTTTCGTAGCGTGAATGATAAAAGTATTAGTTCATGAAAATATGTCATGTGAAGTTTACATATGTGTGATTACTATTACAAGTCAAACCCTATCATAACAAATAAACACTTATATAAAGTATATCCAAATCCTAGTTACTCAATCACTTGTTTCATATATAAATATTTGATAACATCAACTTCCTTTAAAATAAAAGAAAGTAAATGTCTCTCTTCCTTATTTCACTTTAATCAAATCTTATCTGTATAAATAATAAAAATATGAATCAGCCAATTAGTTAGGAAACAATGTACTATGAATGTTTTATAACTTAGAAAGTATCTCATCAACCTAACAATCTCAGCTAATGGAAAGTTTTTGGCTGAAACACGAAGTCAATACTATCTAAATATGCAGTTTCACCATTTCAAAGATTGCTATTTAAATTTGAATATTTGTTTTAAATATTCATCTAGGTAATGCTACAGATGTTAACCAATTGTACACTTTACAAAAGGTTATAAGGAATTGCATTAGCCTCTCTCTCTCATCTCTTCCTACTAACCCTCTTATTTCACAAATCATAAGAAAAAATGGGTTTTATTCCATCAAAGTAAGTATTTTTGTTCAATGAAGGACACTACAGACAAAATCAACAGCTACTTCATAGATCAGGAAGCAATATTGAAAATATCTAAAGCATATGAAGATTAACAGTAAAAACATAAAAGAAAGTCTTGAAAATCAAAATGAAAAAAATTAGAAAACGCTATGGATAAAGGGCTACAGGATATGAACAGATCTGTCACAGGAAAGAAAATTAGAATGCCTAAGAAGTAGACAAAGATATGACTAAACTCACTTTTAATAAGATGTTCACTTATGTAATGCTACATAACACAGAACCCAAAATGGAGAGGCTTGAAACAAAAAAAAAAATGATTTCTTCTTTGCCTCATGGGATAATGACTGGCTTATTACTCATTCAGCTGCATTTGTCTTTGAGCTTTTCTAGAATTGGAACATCAAGGCTGGCTTCTCACACATATGTGGAACCTCAGCTGGGATGGTTTGAACAGATGGGGCCACACATCTCACTTTATCTGGGTATGTTTTCTATCAATGTAGATCGCCTCGTTATACAGTTCAGGGGTCTCAGAGACCAAAGGCAGAAGCAGAAACTGGCATAGTATCATTTCTGCCACCATCTATTGGTTATAGTAAGTCACATAGCCAGATAAAGATAGGGGAAATCGGCCAGGCGTGGTGGCTAACACCTGTATCCCAGCACTTTGGGAGGCAGGCGGATCACCTGATGTCAGGAGTTCAAGACCAGCCTGACCAACATGGTGAAACTTTTCTCTACTAATAATACAAAAATTAGCTGGGTATGGTAGTGGGCGCCTGTACTCCCAGCTATTCAGGAGGCTGAGGCAGAAGAATCACTTGAACCCGCAAGGCAGAGGTTGCAGTGAGCTGAGATCGTGCCACTGCACTCCAGCCTGGGGACAGGGTAAGACTCCATCTCAAAATAAATAAATAAATAAATGAAAAGAAAAAAACAGGAAGAGGAAATAGTCGCAGTCTCTTAGTGCCGGAAGTGGTCAAGAACTTGTGATTGTATTTAACTGCACCATTAGTTAGGTGCAAAAATCTTAAAACAATAGTAGTGTACTACTTCTCACATATCAGATTGGTAAAAGGCATGAAATTTGAATAGGCTTGGTAAGGATGTGAGAAAGCAAAAACCTTAAAGCACTTATATAGAGATAATATACATATTGAGAGGACTCTGGTGAAGCAAAGAAATAAGTAAGATTTGCTCTCTGACCCAATATTTGTGATTATACATTCCAGAAATATTTTTGAAAAGCTCCCTAGGTGAACCTCTAGGAAAATATTCTTTGCAGTATTTTTTGTGGCAGTGAAGCAATGAAGGCATCTTATATGACCATCACTGTGGAATTCAGCAAGTAAAATAGGCTGAATTTATATTGAATCTCATAAAGCTATCAGAATCAATGAAATAAATATACTCACGGCAACATGGAAACATCTTTAAAAACATAATGTTGACTAAAATAAAGCCAAAATGAAATAAATAAGCAATATAGCTCAATACACTTAATGTAAATGGAAATAACACTTCTGAGTTAACAAAAAACTTTTCCAAAAAAAAATTGGAGAGGCAAAGCAAGATGGCCAAATAAAAGACTTCAGTAGTCATCTGCCTCACAGGAGCACCTAATTTAACAACTATCTGCATACACAAAAACACCTTCCTGAGGACCAAAAAATCAAATGAGCACTCACAGTGCCGGTTTTAACTCCATATCTGAAAGAGGCACTGAAGAAGGTAGGAAAGACAGCCTTGGTTACTGATGCCGCCCCTTCCCCATTCACCCACAGAAGTGCCTTGCCACAGAGAGAGAATCTGTGCACTTAGGAGAGGGAGAACACAGTGATTGTGAGTCTTTGCATTGATCTCATTGCTGTCTTGTCACAGTAGAAAGCAAAACCGGTTTGGAACTAAGTTCACATCAATCCACGGAGGGCACATTTAGAACAGCCCTAGCCAGAGGGGAATTGCCCATCCCAGTGGCTGGAAGTTGAGTTCCAGCAAGTCTTGTCACTGTACTCTTTGAGGCCCTAAATGAATTTGGAAGGCAGTCTAGGCCAGGAGGACTGCAACTCCTAGACAAATCATATATCATATTGCTGAACCCAGTGTGGAGCTAGTGGATTCAGGGGGCATGGAAACCACTGAGACACCACCCAGAGTGGCTAAGGCAGTGGTTGTGCAACGCTGCATAGGCAGCACAAATTACAGCTCCAAAAGAGGCCCTTTCCTTCCACTTGAGGAGAGGAGAGGGAAGAGTAAAGAGCACTTTATCTTGCATCTTAGATATCAGCTAAGCCACGGTAGGATAAGGCACAGTCAGAATCATGAGGCCCCCATTCCAGGCCCTAACTATCAGATGACATATCTATGCATGCCCTGAGCCAGAAGGGAGCCTGTTACCTTGAAGGAAATGACTCAGTCCTATCAGGATCCATCACCTGCTGAAAGAGCTCTTGGGCCCTGAATAACAAACAGTGATACCTAGGTAGTAAGCCAAGGGGATTAGGTGAAGCTCTGAGATGTGCTGGCTTCAGGTGACACTCAGCATGTTCATGGTGGCTATGATGAGAAACTCCGTCTGCTTGAGAGAAGCAGAGGAAAAAGTAAAGGGGATTTTGTATTGCATCTGAGATACCAGCTTGGCTACAGGAGGGAAAAGTACCAAGTGGGCTCTTGGGGTCCTTGATTCCAGGCATTGGGTCCAGGATGGCATTTCTGGACCTTCCCTAGGCCAGATGGGAGGCCACTTCCCTGAATGGGGAGTCTCAGGCCAGGCAGAATTCATGACAAGCTGACTGAAGAGCCCTTGGACTGTAAGGGGACACTGGTGGTAGCCTAAAGCATTACTCTCTATGGGCCTTTGGTGGTGTTAGCCAGAGGAGGAGATTCCTCTGCGTGTGGAAAGAGTGGGAAGGACAGCATCTCACGGTTTGAGTGCCAGTTCAGTCACAATAGACCACCAGGCTGATATCTAAGGTTCTTGAATTCAGTCTCTGGCTTATTGTTCATCTCTTACTGCACCTAATTTATACATTAAACTTTATCATAGCTACATATGCATAGGAAAACCCACAGTATATATAGAGTTTGGTACTATCTGCAGTTTCACTAGGAATCTTTATCCGCCGACAGTCTTGGAATGTACCCCTTAAGAATAAGGAGTGAATACTCTGATGTCTAAGATCCGCAGAAAAATTTTTGGTTTACTTTTCTCTTTGCTATAAAAGTTACTTATTGTAGTTCTTATTTAGTTTAGACCAATTAACGTTTGCAATAGGTTTTGTGGAACAGCCAACATAATAAAAATACAAATTTAAATTGTAAAATATGCTGCACATGTATTGACTTGGGTTTGGATGATTAACCTTTGTTGAAACTATAGTCTAGTTAACATGATTACTTACCCATAATATGTATACCTCATGTTATCTTTACCACAAGAGATAATAATTTTGTGGAAAACTAAGTTTTATTTGGAAAATTACCACTTTAAATACAAATACTCAGAGAAACTTTCAATTCCACCTAAGTAAATCATCTTGAGAATAATACATTAGTGACAGTACAAATTAATAATTCAGTGGGTCAAGCGGGAGTTTTAAAAATTCAAGAAGCAAACCAAAAAAAAAAAAAATGCAGCCAACAGACACATGAAAAAATGCTCATCCTCAGTGGCCATCAGAGAAATGTAAATCAAAACCACAATGAAATACCATCTCACACCAGTTAGAATGGTGATCATTAAAAAGTCAGGAACCAGCAGGTCCTGGAGAGGATGTGGAGAAATAGGAACACTTTTACACTGTTGGTGGGACTGTAAACTAGTTCAACCATTGTGGAAGACAGTGTGGCGATTCCTCAAGGATCTGGAATTAGAAATACCATTTGACCCAGCCATCCCATTACTGGGGATATACCCAAAGGGTTATAAATCATGCTGCTATAAAGACACATGCACACGTATGTTTATTGAGGCACTATTCACAATAGCAAAGACTTGGAATCAACCCTAATGTCCATCAATGACAGACTGGATTAAGAAAATGTGGCACATATACACCATGGAATACTATGCAGCCATTAAAAAGGATGAGTTCATGTCCTTTGTAGGGACATGGATGCAGCTGGAAACCATCGTTCTCAGCAAACTATCGCAAGGACAGAAAACCAAACACCACATCTTCTCACTCATAGGTGGGAATTGAACAATGAGATCACTTGAACACAGGAAGGGGATCATCACATACCGAGTGATTACCAGTGTACTTTTGGAATATACAAAAGGCACTATTGAGGGAAGGGGGTAGAGGGGAGGGATAGCATTAGGAGATATACCTAATGTAAATGATGAGTTAATGGGTGCAGCACACCAACATGGCACATGTATACATATGTAACAAACCTGCACATTGTGTACATGTACCCTAGAACATAAAGTATAATAATAAAAAAAAATTATCACAGTCTCGGCAACATGGAGAGACTTTATCTCTACAAAAAGGAAAAAAATAAAGTAGCTGGGCAAGGTGGTGCTCACTTGTGACACAAGATGCTCAGATGATTGAGGTAGGAAGATCTTTTGAAACAAGGAGGTAGCAGCTGCCGTTAGAATAGAGACCCTGTCTCAAAATAAAAAAAAAAAAACTGGGCGTGGTGGCTCACACCTATAACACCAGTAGTTTGGGAGGCCAAAGTGGAAGGATAACTTCAGCCCAGGAGTTTGAAACCAGCCTCTGCAATGTAAGTGAGGGCTTGTCTCTACAAAAAAATAGAAAAATTAGCCAGGCCTGGTGATGTCTGGCTGGGACTTCTGGTCCCAGCTACTCAAGTGGGGCTGAGGTGAGAGGACCGCTTAGGCCTGGGAGGTCTAGGCTGCAGTGAGCCGTGATTGTACCACTGCACTCCAGCCTGGGTGACAGAGCGAGGCACCGTCTAAATAAATCAATAAAATTCATGACACTCGGTGTGGTTCAAAAGGGGCAATGAAGTTGTGTTTATCCTGCAGATGTCAGCTGGTTCTCTTAAGCCATCATATATTGTTGTTACCTTTTTATTTGGTAAGTAGATAGGTGACTGGCTCTGTGACCTAGAATGTATCCTTAAAATTATTTTCAAGGAAAGCAAATTATGTGGTTTTGTGAGGAAAATGTTTTCAATTTCAAGCAGAAAATGGATTATGTATTAATCCATAAAATGTTATATGCTAGTCCCCAATTATACTTTGTATAGCTCTAGTGTTACATGTTTTGAGCACAGGAATGAATCTCTGTCTAGTCATCCCAGTCATTTATCTTTTATTTTCCCCATAGTATAAGACAAGAGGTAAGATGGATGAGCTGCCACTTTTCCACAGAGGGATAACAGTGAGATACAGACACTCCTGAGGTAGGTTTTGGCAGTGGTCCTAGGTTGGCATAAAACTCTTCAAAATTTCCTTAAATAACACCGATTAAGGTTTGTATTCTGTGATGATGCCAACCTCTGCTTTTGACTGCATCTCTTTCGTAAATGTTCTAGATAAATTTTGAATTTATAAAATTTGAACAAGCCTACCAATTTCATTTGATTGGTAGGCTTATTCAATTGCAGAAAAAGCTGCTTTTTCCCATCACACACATTCTTGTGTTTTCCAAATTACCGCCATCCTCATACCTTGGGAGGTACAGTTAGGTTGGGTAACAAATTCCTGAAGCAAATGTCTTTAAAAAATAAAAATCGATTTTTCACAGTTATTCAAAAATGCATAATAGTTTGGAGTTTGTCTACAGGGAGGTATTACTTACTCAGCCACAAGTTCTGTCCCTCTTGCTCAGTCTCCTTGTTGGAAAATACTTTGTGTAAACCTTAGGTGCACAGAATATTACCGTGATTCACTCTGCAGAGCAGAACATGCTGTGAGGGTCCTGCCTGAAGCAATTGTTCTGCATTCCTTTGGGACACTAGAATTCTCTGAACTAAAATTATGCTTGAAAGCTTGATAATTTGATAAATCTTTTAATTGTGAGCTGTAAATCATCAAATTGCTTTTTAGTTTGGTGTTAACAATATTAGCTCTCTGCAAAGAGCACACTGAAATGATTAGCTAGAGAGCATCCTGTTAAAAGGACAGACTATGGATTCGCTTTTTTGTACCATCTTCCAGAAGCAGCCAAATAATGTAGACACTTTACTCTTATTATACTGAGGTGAGGAAAGCTGAAAGTTTGCCACATTCTTGGAAAGAATCAAAGAGTTCATTCTTTAGCTTAGAAATTGGGTTTGCATTAATGTGTTGCCTTTAGGTATTTCAATCCATAGTACCAAGCGTGTTCTTTCTTTTCTTGTACATAGCAGCAATGCTGACACCAGAGATTTTTCTCTTTTTTTCTCATTTTATTACAATATATTTTTTTATGTTAGCTAGGAAGAGGTATGGAATCAATATTTTACTTCGAAAGTTTTGAAATTAATACAGAAATTTTCAATGGTGTGCCACAAAAGGGTTTTGTGTATCTATCTGACAACAGATACATTTATTTTTTTGGCATTCATGTTATTAAAACAGGAGCAGTGTTTTTGTCCAGTTACTCAGGAAAGAGACCAAGAGGTGCTGAAAAATTCTGGAAGAATCACAGAGAGAGGATAGAGTCATACAATGAGTTAAAATTATATATATATATATATGAAAAATTGGGGAGATAAGTTGAATCCTTGATAGCAAGTCATAGCAACATTACGTTTAATTTGCCTCAAGCAACACTGTCATCAACCTCCTGGTAGGAGCATTTTTTATGGTTTGAAATCTCATCTAGGCTAATTGGCAGCTGTTCTAGCTTGGCTATACATTTTACATCCTGGAGTTTTTGTTTCTTCATCTAGAAAATAAGTCAATAGCATGTTTTTTATGGTATTTTAAATATCAAATGAAATAATACATGAGAAGACAGAATGTTTAGAAGAGTCTCATAAATGTTAGTCCTTTCTCAATTAAAAAGCAAATGTTCATTCAAGATATAACACAAAAGCTAACTGGGCATTAAAAATATCAAGTACATTTGTTTTGCAAAGAGCTATGCCAGTAACCTTAGTTTCTTAACTACTAATTACCAGTGTGCTTTTGGAATATACAAAAGATACTATATTCCTCTTAAACATATTTCCCTTAGAACAGCAGATATAAAATGAACTTGTAGTATGTTGTGAGGAATTTTATACTTCTTATCTTAATTCTTTTGTATTCCTATTGCTTACAATTTCAGGATTTCAAAACTTTTTATCTGAATAGTGTTGTAGCCGTTATTTTAAATTACTTCTTATATCCCTATTATCAATATTATAAAGATAAGTGATGATCCTAAAATTATCTATACAAATATCTTCAAAGATTATTCTTATCCCATTGAATATATCTGATTTTTTTTCCATTTCAGCATTTGGCTTCAAAATTTATAACCATTATTTCTAGTTATTCCTATACATGCACCTTATACTTCAGCTAAATTAAGCTCTTTCTCATCTCTAAACATGTCTTAAGTGCCGTTACATTCTTTTGCTCAAACTAACCTTTCCATATGGAATAACGTCGCCACCTGAAACATCCTCCTGCCTTTCATTTGACAGAACTGTATGACTGTATGCATCTCTCATAATCCAGGTCAAATGTGGTGTCCTATACAAACGTAGCTCTCGTGATACTGAGAAAATAATTCAGGGTTCTTCTCTGCATTCTCTCTCTCTCTCTCTCTCTCTCGCTGTGTGTGTGTGTCTGTGTGTGTGTGTGTTTATCATATACATGTGGTAAAAAAAAAAAAAATTGAAAATTTCCCTAAAAGAGAGAGAGAGAGAGAAAGAGAGATTCATCTATCTTATGGCTATTACCATATTCCTTGTTTTTAGTTTACCTCCACATATGCCTTTGGAGCTTTATAATCATCTTTTTGATACTGAGAATACCTAGTATGATGAAATTAAATGAATCCCTTAATCCTTCTTCTGGATTAGAGTACTAGATCATAACAATGAGTATTTTTAAATGAAAAGGAATTGAGAAGTAGAAGGAAGAAATAACCTAGCAGAATAGATCTGTCCCGTCAGGAACCTGATGAGCTGGTGCTGGGATGGTGATTGTAAGTGAGCAGGTTCTGGGCAAAAACAACGGGGGCACGATGAATGGAAGTGTATATACATATGAGAGATACTATTTCAGTTTTTGGCCAATGGTAACTCTGTTCCTATAGAAAATGGTGATATAGAGCAACTCAGCCACTGGAGAAAAAAGAAGACTGTTTGCAAGTGTAAAAGTTGACCTCTAATCTCCATCAATGTTCCAGACTGTGCCCTAATAGCACACCTTTCCTCACACAATTGTGACACTGATCCTCTCGGAAGCATTCAGATTCCTCTCACGACCTCTTTAGTCAACTGCAGCTCTGTGTAGTGCACGATCTAAGATCTGGCACCTTTCAAAGTTGCCTTTGCCTATTCTGAAACAGATATTGAAAACTCTCGCCAAACTAGGCTGCTCTAATATTTCACACATGACCTAGTTTTCTTTCCACTGTCATACAGTTTCTCATATTCTTTGATCTGACTGGAATACACTTCCATCTAACCTGTCTTCATTCCCCACAATCTCCATCTCTATTTATGTATTGAAATGCTACTCGTGCTTCAAGACATAATTAAAATATCTGTTTTTATTTGAGGACTTCTGAGATTCCTAGCAGTATGTCACAAATAAGATATGATTTCTTCTTTGTACATGCAAAATAATTTAAATAATTTATAGAAATCACAGTACTTTGTTATAATGTGTGCATACTTTTTAATATCCTTTATTATTCTATAAATACCTAAACATGGAGTACATATTTTTAAAATTGCACATGGAATGAGTCAAGAAATATCCTACGAATTCAAACGTAAATGATAGGAACTGTTTTCAACAATAGAGTCAGAATAAAATTAAGAAAGTAAAATCTTTGATTTTTATGTGAAATAGCAGAAAATTTCATTCAATTGAAAGATTAATATGGAGTATGTTAAACTGGAGTTTGCAACAAAACATCAATTGGTTAGTTTCACAGAGATAGGAAAGGTTGTTGGGCATGGTGGCTTACGCCTGTAATCTCAGCACTTTGGACAGCCAGGGCATGGGATCACTTGAGCCCAGGTATTTGAGGGCAGTCTGAAAAACATAGGGAGATCCCATCTCTACCAAAAAAAAAAAAAAGAAAATAGCCGGGCATGGTGATTCACACTTGTAGTCCCTGCTACTTGGGAGGCTGAAGTGGGAGGATCGCTTGAGCCAGGAGCTTGATACTGTGAGCCAGACAGCCATCAGACCAGTAAAGCCAGTGTGACAGAGCAAAAGTCCTGTCTTCTTTAAGAGAGAGAGAGGAAGGGAGGAAGGGAGGAAGAGGAGGAGGAGGGAGGAGGAGGTGAGGGAGGGAGGAGGAAGGAATAAAGGCTGAAGGAAGGAAGAAGGAAGGAAGAATAATAAATAGCTGAAAAGAATAGAGGAAGGGAAGGAAGGAGACAGAAAGAGAGCAAAAGTGGTTAGAAGAAAGAAAGAAAGAAAGAAAGAAAGAGAAAGAAGAAAGTTGTTGTTAGAAAGTTGTTGTTGTTGTTGTTGTTGTTGTTGTTGTTAGCTGAAGGAAGGAAGGAAGGAAGGAAGGAAGGAAGGAAGGAAGGAAGGAAGGAAGGAAGGAGTTGACAAACATAAGGAAAACAACCAGCATGAATGAAAGAGACATCTCAATCTAACGATTTTATAATAAAAAGAAATAGTGATTGCTTTTGCATCAAAAATCACCAAATCTCTCAGGAGTTCCAATGTCTAATTAATGCTGGTTCCCCATCAAAAACTCTTAGTGAGAGTAGGGGACTAAAACTTTTGATGGCTTTGTATCCTGAATTCTCTACCAAAAGGCCATCACTAGATTTCTTGCTCGTTCAAATCTTAATTCTCTCACCCCTGAGCTATGATTTCTCTATCAAGCCCAGGCTTGGCTACTTTATTCATTTATTTGAATTCATTCATTTGACACCAAAAAAAAAAAAAAGTACAATCATTTGAAACACAAAAAGAAGTATCACTCTTTTCTTGCCTCCCAAAGCAGTCCAGGTTATCTCTAAGATTGCAATAAAAGACAAAATTAAATTTCAAGAAACAATTAGAAAGAAACATATAAGAATACATATGGAATCCCAAAAAATAACAGTAGTTATTTTAAGTAATGTTTCTCTTTAAAAAGTCTAATTTGTTCAGATAGGTCATGTTTTAAATTGAATATTCCGTATGCAATCCCCATCCACTTTTAATTATTATTTTGTATTTGAGATGCTTTCTTACCAGCCAATCTTTTGTATGGCATGTGATTTGGTATAATCATCTCCACAAATAATGAAATCCTCAACCATGATATCTAGCCTTTAATAGAAATTACTGTAGCACACACAATGATTTTATAAAATAAAGGTGGTAATGGGAAGCAGACAATTAAACATCATCAGGAAAATGTCAAGTTGATTTTCTTCCCAACTAATTCAACCCATGACATACAAATTTCTATGTTTTAAACTAAATTGATTTAACCTTTAACTTCAACAGATAAAGAATTATGTTCCAAATTTATTTATTATTTAAAATGCATAATCATACATAAACCTGGAATGAATGCAGTGTGATGCTATGTTAAATAGAGCAACCAGAAAAAGTGAAATGTATGACCTTGTTTTAACTAATCTCTCCTTATCCTTATTGTCCTTATTGGGAGAGATTTCAGTCCTCCCACCTCTTAACTTTTATACAATAGCTAAGGAAACAAGAGGAACACAGTCCTTTCTGTGGAACATACAACAACAAAATTCTGTCAGTATTCACTCTGCCAAAGTGCTATAATTAGAACTTGCTGGAAGTGAAATTACAGTGATAAATAATTATATTTTCTCTACTAACAGCACATGTGGGAATACAATAGAGATAAACACAATGAGAAGGGGAGGGAGACAGAATACTCTTTCTGTCTAACATCTGTGATAAAAACGGCACCAGAGACAGGCCATTAACTTAGTATGCAAGTAGTAACTCTCTCCCATGAACCCAGAGCTCCCCAGTTTGTCAGTGTCGAGAAAGAAAGAGTCCCAGACATTCTTAGGAAATCAGTGACAGTGCCAGGTTAAACGCTCCTTCATGGGTTATTACAGGTCAGTCTAAGAATCCCTTTATCCTCATTTTCCGTCACTTTGCTATTTTCGTTATGAGTTTTTAGTTTTCCTTATTGAGACATCATGATTAAACAAACATCAAAACTGCCAGTTAAATGCAGGTGGATTTTCTGAGCAAATATGAAAGCAACATGACCTACAAATAGCATGAGAGATGTGTTATATACAATGTCCTTTCCACAGAAAAAACAGTAAAGACTGAGTTGACAGTTGTAGAAAAATACTTCTTTTGTCCAAATTACCTGGAGGAACTCTATTATGGAAATTGAAGCTGTTTTGTTTGGTTTTGTTTTAAAAGGGATGTGATGCCCGCTCACAGGGAAACATTCTCAACACAGAAACACCCCTAGACCACAGCTGGATTGTCCAGCGCTCCAGCTATTCCTTACTCTGTTCTTTCATGTAAGTAGTCCCCAGAAAGCCTGTCTAACCTACACCTCCAGCCAGCTCAGATTTGTCAAGGCACGTTGGCAGAGCTGGAGTCTTGATCTCAAGGTGGATCTAACATCTTGAAGAATCAGAAGCTAAAATGAACTAAATATAACTTGGAGGCCAGCTATATGGTTTCAGGGGCATAAGTCACCCTTTAAATCTCTAGGCTGGTTGAGAAATGTTCTCATATAGATCTGAGCACCAGTCTCGTGTGGAATGGTCTGTTAAGTAAGGACTATCTGTGCATATGAATGAGGTGAAACCCAGATAGGCTTATAACACAATTCCTGTTTGTTCTGAAGGGCGTGTGTGTGTGTGTGCGTGCGCGTGTGCGTGTGTGTGCGTTATGTTGGGGGACAAGGGAAACCAGAGAACATAATAATAGAATACAGGTTGTTTCACTGGAAAATCTTTATGAAACTAAAAGCAGAGTATTTTGGGACCTACCTGATACACAGAGGAAACATGCCCTGTATTTTCTCCAAGTGGATTGGCCTCTGGATAGCATCCAATAGCAGTTAGGGCTCCTCTCTGTGAGCTGCACACTTGAAGCTCAGTAGGGTCTTGTGTTTTTAAGACCCATTTCCTCCAACGCTTTTATTATGTTGAATCGTTTTGTTTTTTCCATGAGACCTTCTTTTTTCCTACACTTCTATTCTATGTGAGAAACAATTATGATTTTAAAAAAGCAAATAGTACTACTTGTAAACTATTAACAACCTATTCGGCATTTCCACAACTATCTGGTGCTTTAGGCAAAGAACCTCTGGATATGAGAATAAGTGGTGGCTTTATGATTTTTCATCCATAATCTGGACCCCAGGTGAGATTTTAGAATGAAACCAAGTGTTAAACTATGTGCTATCCAGGATCTACGCTATGGTCTGAATGTCTGTGTCCCCCTAAAATTCATATGCTTAAATCTTAATCCCCAAGGTGATGGTATTAGGAGTTGGGGTCCTTTGGAGTTGATTTGTTCATGAGTGCTTTGCCCTTATTAATGAAATAAGTACCCTTATAAAAGAAGCCCAAGAGAAACCTATTTCCATTCCACCACATAAGAACACAACGAGAAGGAACCCTCTGTAAACCAGAAAGTGTGTCATCACCAGACACAGAATCAGTTGAGACCTTGATCTTGGATTTCCCAGCCACAGAACTGAAAGTAAATTTCTATTTATACACCACCCAGTTTATGGTATTTTGTAACAGTAGTTCAAATGGACAAAGGCAACCTATAAGCACTCAGATATATAAAGCAATTCAGCTTCTACTTGTAATATGGAGAAACTCCTCTCTTGGTCCCCCATCATGCTGAGATAGAAGACTCTCAATTCTGAGGGCCTGGAGCAACCAGCCTTGTGGTTGGTTTAGGGGAATTAATCTGCCAAGAATCAAAGCTTTGCAGGAACAAGTGGGCTCTAGCATTTGACTCCTACATGAAAAAGAAGGCCTGTGTCACCTCTCTAAACACCTGTCGTGAACACCATCATTTTACCAGTGAACAACTACTTCTAGCATCCCTTGGAGGCAGAGAAGCTTGATTGATATACTTGTGATAGGGACAGGAAACAGGGAAGTTCTGGGCAGGAGAGGGAGAGTCTGGCAAGGGCCTCACCCTCAAGCATAGAACCACGGCCCAAAGTGAGAACACGCATTCTTGTTTTCCTGCTGGAATTTTGCCTTTTCCAAAAGCACCTATGGCCCTCCTGCCGCCCATCCTGTACCCTTAAAACCCTCAAGCTTCACTGGCAGAGAGAGAGGAGAAGAGGAGAAGCAGCTGGAGTTCCAAGACTACGGTTTGATGTTGGAGAGAAGCAGCTTGACTTCAGAGGGATGGTTTGATGTCATTGCTTTGTAGTGGAGTCCAGTCGGGGACAGTCAGACTCTGGGGTAAGATCCCCTTCCCACTCTATCCCCTTTCCAGCTCCCCTTCCAGCTGTGAGCCACCTGCATTGGCAATGAAATCCTCTGTATTCACCACCCTTCAATTCGATTGTGTGACCTAATTTTTCCTCAATGCTGAACAACAGTTCAGGTGCCATGGGCACAGATGCTAAAGGCTGCCATGCTGACCCTCCACCCTCACTGACAAAGAGCAACCACCTCATGCAAAAAGGCAGAGGGCCCACTGAGCTGTTGAACACTTAAGCCATTTGTGGATGGCAAAGCTAAAAATGCACTGTAACGCATGTCCTCTGGGGCTTTGTGGGTCATGGGTACTCCCTGTTAAGTGCTGCAGGAGGCAGACATGGAGTTTTGCTCCCACAGGCACTTGAAGGCACTCGCCCCAGCTCCTGCTCCCTCTCACCTGTGCTCCCACTCCAGCAAGGGGTGGTACACAGCAGGACCCAACAAGAGGAGTCTACCCCTTCCAGCACAGAAGTGGATGGCTAGTTCTAGCATCTGCACACTCCAGTACTCACTTGCAAAAGGGTCAGAAAAAAATTCCTGCTTCTCTTGGACCTTATGAAAATTCTATTATAATTTCTTTAATTTTCTTAGTGATGTAAGGATGTCATCAATTGGAAGTAGAGATGGAGAAGAAGGGTTGGAGGTGAAGAAAAGAGGAAGGGTATGAAATCAACATGTAAGATAATGGGAACATGAATGGATGAGGGAATGAAGTTTCATTTATTTGCAGTGTTAGGGGCCCATTTGTTGTTATTCGTCATGATTTCAAGGTTGTTCGCTTTGGTGGTGCATTTTTCTCCAGACACATTCAACTGCATGAATGCAGACGTGGACTAAGCAAAGAGGTGCATTTAAGTGGAATTAGAATTACACTCCATAACTGATGTTGAAGTATTTTCAAAGAAAATACAACATAAAGTATATAACACTATTTGTGATCCAAACTGTATATTTCCAGTTTCTTTCATTGTTATTTTCTTTCATCCAGTTATTTTCATTGTTACTTATTTAAATTGATAGTCTCAGAGATCCCAAATTGAACCTGCCATCCCATAATCAACCTGTGTAAAATAAATCCTTTTTATTTATTCTATCTCTCAGCCCCACCCCCACTACCAACACCAAAGCACTCATCGAAATTATAATTAATCTATTTATTTGTTCTTTATCACTCTCTCTTTTTGAAATTATATGTGTAAAACATACATAATTCTTTGTTTGCCATTCTATTCTCAGCATCTGGCACAAAGTCGCAGCATAGAGTAGATAATGGATATTTATAGAATGACTACATGAATGAAGAAATGAATATAAGCAAATAAGTGACTGAAGGAAGAGAAAGATCTGACTATGGTTTGTATCTTACAGTTTTCTGGTTGTGATGAACTAGAGATAGGTGGTTTATCACCATCCCTTGTGATTTCATAATACTTAGCCTGTTGACTTGGTGAGTGCTCAGGACTAGAGCCAGTCCAATCTACTCTGTGACCCTTCTTTCCCAATCATTATTGGAATAGTATTGAACCAGTGACCCATTCATTTGGCATGAAGTAATTATCTAAATTATGAAGAATCATGGACCAAAAACGCTCAGGAACACTAAGAAGTGAATTTACTTTCATTGTGGTTGAGAATTCTGGTTCAATATAAGCTGGCTTTACAGCTCTCTTCTGTTTCTGTCCCACCCGCAGTAGGTTTGGCAATCTTTCTAAGCTATTATGTTTGGCAGGGCTCCAAATACAACTTCTGGGTTAAAGATGCAGGTAACTCCTCCCAATTGGCTGCTTCACATGGTGGATAAGAGTCAGGATCTTTGGAACTTCTTTTTAAACATTCATACATGCACAGACTTACTTATTTTTATTTACTACTCTCATTTATTACACTACGTTTTATTTGATTCTATTTCTTTTTCTTCTCTTTATGTTAACCTACACTACTTGGCAGGTCTTTTACAGGTTACATACTCTTATTTTATGCTTTATGCTTACTCAGATCCCAAGATTTTAGTCACAATATTCTTCAAATACTCTTCATTCAGACCCTGCATTCTTATAACATTAGCATCAACAATGGCCAAATTTTCAAAAATATGCATGAGATACATTTTATTAAGTATAAAAATGACACATTTACAAAAATAATTGGGAAAAACTTACTCATTTAAAAATTAGGAGATTCTCTTTCTCTTTTTCTTCTTTTATTATTTTTAAATATATTTCCCAAAAAGTTTTGGAGAAATTTCCTGCTTTACTAAGCAAAATTAGCAATGAAAATTTTGTTGTTAACAAAAATCTTATGATACTCAGGACCATTACTATTAGCATTGTTACTGCATTGAGAATATAGAATGTTTAAGACATAGGACTTGGCAATGGATCTTGTTAAATTTATCAGAATTGTTTCCTTTGAAAACAAAGTATTATGTGAGCTTGTTTGCTTTCTTTCTTTCTTTCTTTCTTTCTTTCTTTCTTTCTTTCTTTCTTAATTTCTACTTTCTTCCAAGGGCTATATCGAAACTACTTTCTAACAGCATAGTCATTAAAGGCTTACTCATTATTATGTTCCTACAATAAGTGAAACCTGAAGTACACTTTGGCTCACTTATCCATCATGATTCAAGCAAGTGAAATTTTAAAACCAATCTATCAGAAAATTGCCCTGAATCTCTATTTCCTTTAGTATGTGGACACAGTCCATAAAATATTTTGGAAGTGATTATTTGCTTCATTTTAAAACAGCTGATTCCCAGGATAAATTTAATAAAAGTGATTTGTCATCACCATTGATTCATGGTAAGTAGCTATCCTGGGACTTTGGCATCACATACTAAATTTTAAAATTTGCAGAACTTGTAATTGCTACCTTCAGAAGTTTATCCATTGAAATACAGAGGGATGAAAAACTTTTCAGAATCAGAAGGATGATTCAGCAACAATATGGCTTAAGCAAAGACCTTTATGGAGATTAATACCAGACAGGAAGAAGGATGCATCTGGCCCACATCTTCATGAGGACATTCTTAAAAATATGTTCAAATAATTATTAGGAATGTGTGAGGCTAACTATGTTTTGTTTTGTAACCCTCAAATTTTAAGAAAAATTATATTCAGAGAAAAATGCAAGTAAGTTGTGCCAAACACTTCTCTCTCTTAAATTTTAATCCCAAGGAAATTCCAGTGGAATGCACTGCAAATGATTCTGATTTATTTTTACTTATTCAATCATTAAATCAAATAGAGACTATAATGAAGCATTGGATTGTACTTTTCTTTGTCTTTGTAACACAATTTCTATATGAAACAAACAGACCTTGAGCTCCTTGCAGGATTCAAACTGTCTGCAAACTTCATGGTCTATAGATTAAAGGGTTTTGCAATTTTTCAAATCATGGCAAGCAGGACACAACAATTGAGAATGCTTTATACTGTTAAATTATCGTTCTTACTCTGAAAATAGAAGGAGAGATAATGACTCCTTATATAATTTACATAGCTTTTAGGGAGTGAAGGAACAAATTCAAACTTAAAAGCACCAGGAAACAAGATTATAGGAAGATGGTGGAGTAGAAATCACCAGATGCCACACACGTATAACAATTACTCTAGCAGAATCTGTTTGGTGTAACTATTTTGAAACTACAGACTCCACTGAAGCCTTATAATTTGCCAGGGAAGTCATGGTTAACAAATTACAGATAATATCAGTCAATTTCAGGTCTTATTTTGACAGCAGTTAACCATCTCTGAACCCTAGCCTCCTGGCAGGCAGTCATGCTCATGTTCCTAGAACAGCTTGCATACAGCATGCAAAAGCAAGAGTAGGCAATAAGGAGCTGTCCCCCAAATATTGGAGAACTGTGTTCTGAGTATTGATTGTGTTTGATTATAGAGGTGCAGATACAGAGGCAGATAGCTATCGTTTTTACATCCCCCCATTGTTGCAAGCTGCCCAAATCTCTAATTGAAGTGGTTTCTAAGGGGTGTAAAGGACTAGTGATTCTTAACACCCTTTATTCTTATCTTGTCCTCTTTTTAGGGGCTAGACATTAAATACCAGAACATTCAAAAGCAATCGCATACACAGGAAAAATTGGAAAATCACTATGCACACCTGTGGAATGTATGATCAGAAAAGACCTACAAAGACCTTAAGATTACACCTTAGGCTCATTCTCAGCACAAAGACAGCTGACATCAATTTAAAAAGAAAAACTAAACAACAACATCAAATCCTGAGAAAGGGGAAAAGTCTGATTTCTGGGAATTTACACATTATTAGACTCAAATATCCAGTTTTCAACAAAGGAAAAATCACAAGACACACACAATAAAAACAGAAAAGTATGACATAGTCTAAGGAAAAACACCAACTGAGACTGTCACTGAGGAAAACCTAAAAAGTTTAAAACAACTGTTTTTAAAATTGTTAACAGAACTAAAGAAAGATATGGAGAGAGTGAGGAAAATGATGTATGAACAAAATGGAAAAAATTCAAAAGATAGAAAAGTCAATATCAAACAAAAAATATTCTAAAGCTTAAAAGCACAGTAACTGAAATAAAAAATTCACTACGTGGATATAAAAGCAGATTTAAACAGACAGAAGGAAGAATTGGTGAACTTGAAGATAGGATAAATGACATTATTGAGTCTCAGGAAGAGAAAGAAAAAAGACTGAAGAATAGTGGAAAGAGCCTAAGAGATCTAAGAGACCTCATCAAGCAAACCAACTTATGCACAGCAGCAGTTCCAGAAGGAGAAAAGAGAGAAAGGGGCAGAAACGATATTTGAACAAATAGAGGCTGAAAAATTCCAAATTTGATAAAAGACTTAAATATAAACATCAAAGAATCTCAATGAACTCAAAGTAAAATGAAGTCAAAGTCACCCACACTGAGACACATTACAATCAAAATGTCAAAAGCCCTACAAGGCTACAATAAACAAAACAGCATGGTACTGGTATGAAAACAGATATATGGACCAATGGAACAGAACAGAGCCCTCAGAAATAACACCATACATCTACAACCATCTGATCTTTGACAAACCTGACAAAAACAAGAAATGGGGAAAGGATTCCCTATTTAATAAACGGTACTGGGAAAACTGGCTAGCCATATGTAGAAAGCTGAAACTGGATCCCTTCCTTACACCTTATGCAAAAATTAATTCAAGATGCATTACAGACTTAAATGTTAGACCTAAAACCATAAAAACCCTAGAAGAAAACCTAGGCAATACCATTCAGGACATAGGCATGGGCAAGGACTTCATGTCTAAAACACCAAAAGCAATGGCAACAAAAGCCAAAATTGACAAATGGGATCTAATTAAACTAAAGAGCTTCTGCACAACAAAAGAAACTATCATCAGAGTGAACAGGCAACCTACAGAGTGGGAGAAAATTTTTGCAATCTACTCTTCTGACAAAGGGCTAATATCCAGAACCTACAAAAAACTCAAACAAATTTACAAGAAAAAAACAAACAACCCCATCAAAAGGTGGGCAAAGGATATGAACAGACACTTCTCAAAAGAAGACATTTATACAGCTAACAGACACATAAAAAAAATGCTCATCTTCACTTGCCATCAGAGAAATGGAAATCAAAACCACAATGAGATACCATCTCACACCAGTTAGAATGGCAATCATTAAAAAGTCAAGAAACAACTGGTGCTAGAGAGGATGTGGGGAAATAGGAACACTTTTACACTGTTGGTGGGACCGTACACTAGTTCAACCATTGTTGAAGACAGTGTGGCAATTCCTCAAGGATCTAGAACTAGAAATGCCATTTGACCCAGCCATCTCATTACTGGGAATATACCCAAAGGATTATAAATCATGCTGCTATAAAGACACATGCACACGTATGTTTATTGTGGCACTATTCACAATAGCAAAGACTTGGAACCAACCCAAATGTCCATCAATGACAGACTGGATTAAGAAAATGTGGCACATATACACCATGGAATACTATGCAGCCATAAAAAAGGATGAGTTCATGTCCTTTGTAGGGACATGGATGCAGCTGGAAACCATCATTCTCAGCAAACTATCACAAGAACAGAAAACCAAACACCGCATGTTCTCACTCACAGTTGGGAATTGAACAATGACATCACTTGGACACAGGAAGAGGAACATCACACACCAGGGCCTGTTGTGGAGTGGGGCGAGGGAGGAGGGATAGCATTAGGAGATATACCTAATGTAAATGATGAGTTAATGGGTGCAGCACACCAACATGGCACATGTATACATATGTAACAAACCTGCACATTGTGCACATGTACCCTAGAACATAAAGTATTTAAAAAAAAAACGTCAAAAGCCAAGAATAAGAATCTTAAAAGTAACAAGAGATGAGTGTTATCACATACAAGGAATTGGTAATAAGCTTGCCAGTACACATAAGAACTTTGGAGGCCAGAAGTCAATGGGTTGATATACAGGCATACCTAAGATATTGTGGGTTCAGTTTTAAACCACCATGATAAAGTCAATATTGCAATAAAGCAAGTCACATGAATTTTTTCATTTTCTAGAGCATATAAAAGTTCACATTACTATAGCCTATCAAGTGTGCAATAGTATATCTCTAATAAAAACTACATACCTCAACTAAAAAATACTTTATTGCTCAAAATGCTAATAATCATTAGATCTGAAAGCAAGATTTAATATTTCTTGTTGGCAAAGGGTCATGCCTTCTTATTGATAACTGATGACTGATTAGAGTCATGCTTGCCGAAGGCTGGAGTGGCTGTAGTAATGTCTTAAAATTTATATTTTCTTTTAAATAAATAAATAAATTACATTTATTAAATTTAAATAAATGTTTCCACATCAATTAAAGCTCCCTTTCACAAAATATTTCTCCATAGCAGGAAACACTATTTGATTGCATTCTGCCCTGAGTAAAAATTATTTGAAAGTAGGAGTCAATCCTCTCAAACCTTGCTTCACCAATTAAGTTTATGTGACTCTTTAAATCCTTGGTTGTCATTTCCATAATGTTCTGAATATCTTCAACAGGAGTAAATTTCATCTCAACAAACCAATTCATTTACTCATCTGTAAGAAACAACTACTCATTCCTTAAAAATTTATCACAAGATTGTGAGAATCAGCCACATCCTCAGGTTCAATTTCTAATTCCAGTTCTCTTGCTATTTCCATATGCGCAGCTGCTTCCTCCACCAAGCTCTTGAATGCCTAAAAGTCAACAAGAGGGTTACAATTAAATTAATTGTAAATTAATTTCTTCTACACAATTAAATTCTTCTACACTCCTGCTAATTGAATGTTGATATCTTATTTTTTTAATTTTTAATTTTTGTACCTACCTGGTAAGTGTATATATTTATGGGTTACATCAGATATTTTGATACAGGCTTGCAATGTGCAATAATCCCATCAGAGTAAATGGGATATCCATCATCTCAACTATTTATCCTTTGGGTTTTGAAAAATCCAATTATACTCTTTTAGTTATTTTAAAATGTACAATTAAATTACTTTTGACTATAGTTACTCTGTTGTGCTAGTAAATACTAGGTCTTATTCATTCCTTCTATTTTTTGTGTGGATTAACTATCCGCATTTCCTCCCCTCTGCACCTGTCGCTGACCACACTACCAGCCTTCCTAGCATCTGGTATACATCCTTCTACTCTCTATCTCCATGAGTTCAATTATTTTAATTTTTAGCTCCTCCAAATAAGTGAAAACATGCAAAGTTTGTGTTTCCATGCCTGGCTTATTTCACTTAACATAAGGACCTCCAGTTACATCTATGTTGTTGTCTTCAAAGACAGGATTTCATTTTTTGTAGCTGAATAGTGCCGTATATTGTGTATCTGTACCACATTTTCTTTGTTCATTCATCTGAAGATGGACACTTAGGTTGCTTCCATTCTTGGCTATTGTGAATAGCGCTGCAATAAACATAGGAGTGCGGTTATCTCTTCAGTATACTGATTTTCTTTCTTTAGGACATACACCTAAGAGTGGGAATGCTGGATTATGTGATAACTTAATTTTTAGTTTTTTCAGGAAGCGCTAAACTGTTCCCCATAGGGGTTGTATTAATTTGCATTTTAACCAACAGTGCATGAGGGTTCCTTTTTCTCCACATCCTTGCCCACATTAGTTATTGCCTGAATTTTGGTTAAAAGCCATTTTAACTGGGATGAGATGATATCTGATTTTTAGTTTTGATTTGCATTTCTCTGATGATATATAATATTGAGGACCTTTTCATATGCCCATTTTCCAGGCTACTTAACTTGATGTGATCCCATTTGCCTATTTTTGCTTTGGTTGCCTGTGTTTATGGGGTACTTCTCAAGAAATCATTGATTACTTCAATATCCTGGAATTTCCCCAGTGTTTTATTTCAGTAGTTTCTTAGGTTCAGATCTTAGATTTGGTCTTTAATCCACTTTTGATTTGATTTTTGTATATGGTGAGAGATAGGGATCAAATATCATTGTTTTGCATATGGATATCCAGTTTTCCCATCACCATTTATTAAAGAGACTCTCCTTTCCCCAGTGTGTTATTGGCTCATTTGTTGAGAATTAGCTCACTGTAGATATATAAATTATCTCTGGGTTCTCCGTTATGTTCCACGGACATGGGTATCTGGTTTTATTCCAGTAACATACTATTTGGTTTACTGTAGCCTTATAGTATAATTTAAAGTCAGGTAACATGATTCTTCCAGTTTTGTTCTTTGTGCTTAGGATAGGTTTGGCTATTCTGGACCTTTTATGGTACAGTATTAATTTTAGGATTTTTTTTTCTTTTCTGTGAAGAATACTATTGTTGTTTTGATAGGGATTGCATTAAATATGCAGATTGTTTTGTGTCATATGGACACTTTAACAATTTTGATTCTTCCAATCCATGAACATAAAAGATCTTTCCATTTTCTTGTGTCCTCTTCAATTTCTTGCATCAACTATTTTTTAGTTTTTATTGTAGAGATCGTTCACTTCTTTGGTTAAGTTTACTCCTAGATGTTTTATTTGTCATTATTTTAAATGGGATTACATTCTTGGTTTCTTTTTTGGATTGTTCACCGTTGGCATATGGAAGTGCTAGTGAATTTTGTATGTTGACTTTGTATCTTGCAACTTCATAGAATTTGTGTAACAGTTCTAATAGCTTCTTGTGGATCCTTTAGGTTGTTTCCACATACAAGATTATATCATCTGCAAACAAGGATAATTTGACTTCTTCCATTCCAATTTGGATGCCTTTATTTTTTTTTCTCCTGTCTTACTGCTCCAGCTAGGACTTCCGGTACTATGCTCTATAACAGTATTGAAAGTGGACATCCTTATTGTGTTCTCGATCTTGGAAAAAAGGCTCTCCATTTTTCCCCAGTCAGTATAATACTAGCTATGGGACCGTCATATTTGGCTTTTATTATGTTGAGATATGTTCCTCATATACATAGATTTTGATAATTTTTCTCATGAAGAAATGTTGAATTTTATAAAACGCTTTTTCAGCTTCAATTGAAATGATCATATGCTTTTTTCCCTTCATTCCGTTGATGTAATGTGTCCCATTCACAGATTTGCATATCTTGAACCACTTGCATCCCTGGGGTAAATCCCACTTGGTCATGATGAATAATCTTTTTAATGTGCTGTTGAATTCAATTTGCCAGTATTTTCTTGAGAATTTTTGAGTCACTATTTATCAGAGAGAATGGCCTGTAGTTTTCTTTTCTCAATATGTCTTTGTCTCATTTTGGTATCAGAGTAATACAGGCCTAGAATTAGTTTGGAAGTGTTCCCTGATCCTCTGTTTTTATAGTAGTTTGAGTAATATCAGTATTAGTTCTTCCTTAAATGTTTGGTAAAATTCAGCAGTGAAGCCAAGGGGTCCCAGACTTTTCTTTGCTGAGAGAATTTTTATTATGACTTTGATCTTGTTACTTGTTATTGTTCTGTCTACATTTGGAATTTTTTCATGCTTCAACGTTGGTAGGTTGTCTGTGTTTAGGAATTTATCCATTTCTTGTAGATTTTCCAATGTATTGCATATAATAGTTCATAGTGGCAACTAATGATCCTCTGAATTTCTGCAGTATCAGTTGTCATATCTCCTTTTTCATATCCGATTTTATTCATTTGGGTCTTATCTATTTTTTCTTGGTCTGGCTAAAGGCTTCTCACTGTTGTTTAATTTTTCAAACAATCAACTTTTTATTGAGTTTTGCATTGTTTACTTTGTTTTAATTTTATTTCTGTTCTGATTTTTATTATTTCTGACTTTGGGTTAAATTTGCTCCTGCTTTTCTGTTTCTTTCAGATGCATGGTTAGGTTGTTTATTTGAAGTTTTTCTTCTTTTCTCATATAAGCACTTATAGCTATAATCTTCTCTCAATACTTTTCTTGCGGTACATCATAGGTTTTGGTATGTTGTGTTTCCATCATCATTTGTTTCAAGAAATTGTTCGATTTTCTTTTTAATTTTTTCATTGACTCCCTGGTCATTCATGAGCACATTTTAAAATTTCCATGTATTTGCATAGTCTCCAAAATTCCTCTTGTTCCTCTTGTTCTTGGTTTCTAGTTTTACTTCACTGTGATCAGAGAACATACTTGATCATATTTCAATTTTTTATATGTGTTAAGATTTGTTTGTGACCTAACATGTGGTCTAACTTTGAGAATGTCCTGTGTCCTGAGGAAAAATCATATTCTGCAGCCATTGGATGAAATGTTTTGTGAATGTCTATTCAATCCATTTGGTCTCTAATGCAGATTAAGTACAACGTTTTGTTATTGATTTTCTATATGGAAGGTTTGTTCAATGCTGAAAGTGGATGACGAAGTCTCCAGCTGTTATTGCATTGGGGTCTATCTCTCTCTTTAGCTCCAATAGTATTTGCCTTACATATCTCAGTGCTTCAGTGTTGGGCGCATATATATTTACAGCTGTTATATTCTCTTGATAATTTGAGAACTTTATCATTATATAACCACTTTATTTCTCTGTTTCCATAGTTTTTGTCTTGACACCTATTTTGTCTACCATAAGGACAGCTGCTCCCGCTTTTTTGTGGTTTCCACTGGTATGAAATATCTTCTTCCATCCCTTTAAGTCTATGTGCATCTTTATAGATGAAGTATGTTTCTTGTAGATAACAGATTATTGGTTCTTGTGGTTTCAACCATTCAGTTCCTCTATGTCTTTTAATCAGAGAGTTTAGTCCATTTACATTCAGCGTTATTATTGATGAGTCAGGACTTACTTCTGTCATTTTGTCATTTGTTTTCTGGTTAGTTTGTGGTCTCCTCTCCTTTCTTTCCTTCCTGTCTTCCTATTAGTGACAGTGATTTTCTAGGGTGGTGTAATTTAATTTCATGCTTTTTGTTTGTTATGTATCTACTGCATGATTTTGTGATTGGTGTTAACATGATTCTTACAAATACTATCTTATAACCCATTATTTTGAGCTGAAAACAGCTTAACACTGCTTGCATAAACACACAAGCAAAGTCAACTAATAAAAACCCTATACCTCAATGTCATCCCCAGCTTTTTTTACATTTTATTATTTTTATTTGTATTTTATTGTATTGTCTGCATCTTAAAAAGTAGTTGTAATTATTATTTTTGATTGGTCATCATAGTCTTTCCACTTAAGAGTAGTTTACACTTCACAGTTACATTGTTATAATATTTTGTATTTTTCTGTGTACTACCTAATGTAGATGACGGGTTGATGGGTGCAGCAGACCACCATGGCACATGTATACCTATGTAACAAACCTGCACGTTCTGCACATGTGTTGCAGAACTTAAAGTATAATTAAAAAAAAAAAAAAAGAACGAGGAGATTATACCAGTAATCAAAAATATCTGGAAAAGAAAAGTAATGGATCTATGACTTCACCTGTGAATTCTACCAAACATTTAGAGAAGAACTAAAATCAATCATTCTCAAACTTTTTCAAAGAAATTCAAAAGTAGGGAACAATTTGTAAACTATTCTATAAGGTCAGCAGTGCCGCGATACCAAAACGAGACAAACACACTACAAGAGAAAACTACAGACCAGTACCTCTCATGAACATTGATTAACATGTCCTCAACGAAATGCTGTCAAACTAAATTCAGCAGCATATTCAAAGGATTATACACCATGACCAAGTGGAATTTATTATTGAGATGCAAGGATGTTTCAACATATGAAAATTGATCAATATAACACACCACATTAGTAGAATGAAGGAAATAAAAAACAACACGTAACCATCTCCACTGATGCAGGAATCACATTTGACAAAATTCAACACACCTTTATGGTTAAAATAACATATTAAACAAACTAGAAATAAAGAAAAATGCATATATATATATGTGTGTGTGTGTGTGTGTGTGTGTGTGTATATATATATAGTGCCATATATAAAAAAACTCACAGCAGGCATCTAATTAAATGGTAAAAGACTTAAGCTTTTTCTTTAGGATTAGGAAAATGGCAAGGATACCCACTTTAACAACTTCTATTTAACATATTGCTTGGAATTCTAGCCAGATTATTTAAAGAAAAAGAAATAAAAGTCATCCAAATTGAAAACCGAAGGTAAAATTATCTGTTTGCAGATTTTATGATCTTATATATAGAAAATCCTGAAAATTTCACTCCCCTCCCAAAAAATGGTAAAACTAATAAATCTGGAAAAGTGACAGGATATGAAGCCAACACTCAAAAATCAGTTCCATTTCTACACACTAACAATGAACAATTTGAAAAGGAATCAAGTAAACAATTCTGTTTATGATAGCATCAAACAAATAGAATACTTAGTAATTAACCAAAAAAGTAAAGACCTGTACAATGAAAACAACAAAACATTGCTGAAAGAAATTTAAAAAGACATGAACAAATAGAATATCTCATCTTCATGGATTGTAAGACTTAGTATCTTTAAAATGGCAATACTATCCAAAGTGATCTAAAGATTCAGTATAACATTTTCAAAATCCCACTGATGTATTTGTAGATATAAAAACAATTCTAAAAATTTTACCATGAAATTTCAAGGGAACTTCAATAGCCAAAACAATCTTGAAGGAAAAAGTTGGAGAATTCATACTCTGATTTCAAAACTTACTACAAAGCTATGGTAGTCAAAACAATGTAGTTCTATCACAAAGATAGGTGTATTGACCAATGGAATGAAATAAAAAGCCTAAATATAAACCCATGCATATATGTTTAAATTATTTTTTACAATGGGACCAAAATTGTTCAACATGAAAAGGGTCATCTTTTCAACAAGAGATTCTGGGAAAACTAAATAATCACATGCAAAAGAATGAAATTGGACCCTTAACTCCTACTGTATACAAAAATTAACTAAAATGAATCAAAGACCTAAATGTAAGATCTAAAACTATCAAACTCCTATAAGAAAACATAAGGAAAAATCTTTATGACATTGGATTTGGCAATGTTTTGGATATGACACCAAAGATGCATGCAAAAACAACAAAAATATACACAAATCAGACTGCATGAAAACTTAAAAAATTTGTGCATTAAAAGACACCATCGACAAAGCAAAAATGCAACTTACAGAATGGGACAAAATATTTCCAAATCATATGTCTGGTAAGGAATGAATATCCAGACTGTATGTCTAAATATAGTATATTTCTAAAATTCATGGACCAAAAAAAAAAAGAAAAACAGTAAAAATAAACAAAGAACTTGAGTCATAACTTGTCCAAAGAAAATATAAAAACTACAAATAGGGACATAAGATGCTCAACATCCCCAATCATTAGGGAAATGCAAATCAAAATTACCATGAGATACCACCTCATACCCAATAAAATGGCTAGTCTCAAAAAAAAAAAAAAAAAGAAACAACCAACTAAACAACAATAACAACAAAACAGAAAATAATTATTGTTTGGAGGATGTGGAGAAATTGGAAACATTGTACACTGTTGCGGAGAATGCAAAATGGTGCAGCTGCTATGGAAAGCTGTATCACAGTTCATAAAAAAATTAAATATAGAATTAACATATGATTCAGCAATTCTGCTTCTGGGTATATGCCCCAAGTATTAAAAGCAGGGCCTTGAAGATATGTTTTCACACCCATGTTTACAGCAGCATTATCTACAATAGGCAAAACATGGAAGCAACCCAAGTAGCCACTGACAGACAAATGCATTCTTTTTTTCTTTTTTTGAGACGGAGTCTCCTGTCACCAAGGCTAGAATGCAGTGGCGCGATCTCTATTTAATGCAATCTCTTCCTCCCAGGTTCAGGCGATTCTCCTGCCGCATCCTCCAGAGTAACTGGGATTACAGACGCGCACTAGCACGCCAGGCTAATTTTTGTTTTTTTAGCAGAGAAGCGGTTTCACCATGTTGATCTGGCTGATCTCGAACTCTTGACCTTGTGATCCACCCGCCTTGGCCTTCCAAAGTGCTGGGATTACAGGTGTAAGCCACAGAGCCTGGCCTGAATTTTTAAAATATGTTGTGTATATATACGTGTGTGTGTATATACATCATATATATATATAATCTCTATTATTTATCTATATATAATGGAACGTTAATAGGCCTTAAAAAGGAAGAAAATTCTGACTTATGCAGCAAATGGATAAACCTTGAGGACATTATGCTAAGTGAAATTGACAATCACACACACAAAAATACTGTTTAATTTTATTTATATGAGGTACTTAGAGTAGCCAAATTCACAGAGACAGAAAATAGAATGGTGGTTGGTGGGGGCTCAGGGAGAGGAGAATGGAGAGTAGTTTAGTGGATATAGAGTTTCAATTTGTGAAGATAAATGAGTTATGGAGGTGGGTTATGGTGATGCTAACACAGTAATATGAAAGTACTTAATATTACTGAAATACAGACTTAAAAACAGTTAAGATGGTAAATTTTATTTTATGTGTATTTTATGACACTGAGCAAACTTTGGGGGGAAAAAAGAGTACCAGAGTTATACAAACATCCTTTTTAGTTATCATGCTCATAGATGTGATAAAAAATGTTTACGTTAATGTAATTTTAATATTTATATCGGTGTTTCATACACACTTGAGTTATCATTATACTGTTTGTGTAAAAAATATGTCCTGCCTCCTTTCTTGAGATATGGACATGGTCACTCCCTCTCTTTATTAACTTCTGCTTAAATGACTCCTTAGTGAGTTCGTTCCTGAGCAATGTATGAAGAAGAATTATCTTCTATCAGACCCCAAAGTCTGCTTGACTTTTATTCTTTTTAAGTAAAATATTTCATATTAAAACATATTAATCTGCTTACTTCGTTATTATCTGTCTCCCAATTTGACCATAGCCCACTGAGGGCAGAAACATTGTACCATGTACCTCTTGTTTCCTGCAGAAAGAACAGGGGTTCAATACAAATTTACTGGACAAATAGATGAGTCATATAATGCACTAAAATGGCAGGAGGCTATCTCTGCCAGCTGTTAACATTTCAGAGAAAGGGGCATTTACTTACTAATAGGGTTTTTTTTGTACATAAGACATAGTCAATACTTATTAGCAGAAAAGAGTTCAAGTTAAAGGATATTCTTTCAGAAATGTCTAATATCTTCCAGAGCTGAATTGGCGGGAGTAACAGTTTCAGTGACTGACATAGTTACAGATGGAACCTTTGCATAAGACAGTGAATGAAATAGAACCAACTGCAAGAAGCTAGCTCATTTGCAGTTGGTTGTTTTCATTAAACATACCCATCAATCAACTGAAACCAGCTGCTCAATTTTCAGAAGCTATGGGTAACATTTTTTACTGAAAAGGATAATGAACTTATGACAAAAATACATGTGAGCCTTTAAATCAGAATTACTCTGCTAAGCTTTTATTAAACTCACATAGATTTTTTTTTTTCATTTAACTTTTGAATTTGTCTTGAGTTCTAAAAACCTTCAGGGGTCAGAGAAAAAGAAATCTTGTCTTAGTGAAGCCTTTATTTTCTGCTTCTGAGAGATAAATACAGTTGAGGTAATACTGAAGGATTCTTTTTTCAATTTAAAAATATGATTTTAATCAGAAGAACACATTTCAATCACTACTCACCCATTTGACTGAATTCATGCCTGACTCTAAACTACATGATTTACAAACCTCATAACTCAGTCAAGTTTGGTCTTCTCACTACTCCTTAAGTGTGTGCCAACCACATTAGTGTTCTTTTAGTGTAGCTTTTCATCACATCCCAGATTCCTTAGGGATTTAGGATTTCCAAAATAATCTTCTATGACCAATTATAATGCTCAGTACAGCTCAATTCTCTCTTTGTGTGACCTACAGAATTCTGTAAGTGAGGTTTGATCAGAGCTTTAGCTCTAAGTTTCTCCTGTAAAAGTTGACTTTTCATATTCACAAGCTGCGTGAGTAGAAATTACCGTGTCAGTTTTGTGCCTTGCTCTTTATTTATATGGTATAATAAATGCATCTGGCAAAAGCATTCAGAACTAAAAGAAGCCTATTTTCTTGCTCCAGACTTGGATTATCCATACATTAGCCACTTTCTCTTGCTTTAGATCAATCCCTGCTATCAGAACACACCTTATTTAGTAGCATTAATTGGACATCTAGATGTGCCTTTTTCTTAAGCTAAATAATTCTACAATGTTGATGGTCCCTCATCTAAAACGGGACTCATTATGTTAATTTCAACGGGTTGGCTGCAGAAACCCTGTCTGTCTAAGCTCTATTCTAGGAATGGCTTGGTTTTAGAAATAAATGACTCTACTAAAGTATGTCTGAACTCTTTCGGCAAGACATTTATCTGAAAGGAGAATACAAAGGTAAGCTTTAAATTTGGCATTATATTTAATCTATTAGTTGAGCACCTACGAATGTGACAAAATGAACTCCAAAAGAAGTCATGCCTTCTTTGCATTCAAGAGGTCAAATCTGAAAGGTAATATAGATATGGAGGCAATAACTAAAAACGACATACAAAAGACACACACCAACATAGGCAGGCATTACAGAGGATGTGCCATTAAGAATGAGGTAGACTTCAATGCTCTTATAAAATAAAATAAATGATATGTGAAGAAAGAATACAGTGAACAAAGAAGTAAAAATATAAAGGTGCACAGAAGGTTTGGGGGATAGAAAATAGTCCCATCTGGTCAATTGGTCAACCATTGACACTCAGAGATTCTGGGTGACAAATGAGCCTGGGTATCCATTGCATCTACTGAAGTGGATCAGAGATCTTATAGATTAGATCAGTGACTCTAAAACGTTAGTGTCCTTAAGATTAACAGACAAGTTTGTTAAACATAAATTTTATGATCCATCCACAGAAGTCTTGTTTCAGTATGTTTAGAATAAAGTAAGAAATATGCATATTCAATGAGCACAGCAGGAAATTTTGATTCAGATCAATGCCACTCTTAGATCTAGGCAAGCGGGTCCCCTGCTGCAGGTCCTCGCATCAGGGGCTCCTCATGTTTTGGAATGCCTTTCCCAAAACTTTCTAAGCTTCTCTCAAGTGCTTAGAATCAGCTGTTCTGGCTGTGTGGCACGTACCAGTACCCACATGGGCTTTGGTCTAGTTTCTCTGAGTCCTCTTCAACCCTTTCTCATAGGTATGGGTTCAACATATGCCCAAGGACCTATGAGGTTGTTTCATGGCTCCAGGATTTCCTCCATGGGATCAGGTGACTTTGGACTATGATCATAGAGATGGCACACCGATTTAGGTGACACATTAGTTTAGCCCTCCAGGCTACCTACAGCTCTGACACTTAGGATTTGAGTTATGTATAGACCTGTGAATCAGCTTTTGACTTTCTGTTGGCTATCATCTCTCTGTGTTATGTCCCCTTGCTCCGTAGCACCTAAGTGTGGCAGAGGTGATTGCCATATCGTAGTGGTGCTATATCGTCATCACTACTAGAACCAAAGGAAGTTTTCCATTACCTTCACCAATTTTGTGTCATGAGTCAGGTAGCTTCATTGGTAGCTGTGCACTGCTCCATAATGTCAATGGGCCATTCTGATTCATATTCTTTTTTGCTTCTGAGCGATTCAGTCACCTGCTGCTCTTCTAGGTTAGTCTTAAGCTATGTCAGTTGAGGAATGGAAATTTCTATGACTTCTACATAATTCGGATCCACAAATGTATGTTGAGTGCCTATTGTAGTTTAGACATGGTTCTAGGTGTGAGAATATAATGCTCAATTAAGTCATGACCCGTACACTCAAAGAGGTCAAAGTTTGTGAGATGGACACATAAAATAAAAGAGTACATGTTATTATGGCACATTCTAGAAAAACAGAAAGCACAAATCACTAGGGGAACATAGAAAAGTAAGTAATAATTCTGCCTGAACTTGCATTTAAATCAACCCAGAATATGTTTTTAAGCAAGCATTCATTTATTCTTTCAAACAGGAAATATTTTGTTGCATCTCTACACCGTGCCCGATATTATACTAGTCACTGACAATGGAGAAAACTGTCAAAGAGTGGCATGAATGACACCCAAGTACACACAGAAACAAGTTGAACAATAAATGAACCTTTCTTAGGCTGAAGAACCATATCTTCCTCAGGGATATGTCCCTCGTCTGTTGATAACAAAGGCAAGATTTTTGTTTCAGATTTTTTGAATAAGTGAAAGGAAAAAGATTTGATGTTTTTAGAATTTAAAAAGGAAAGAAACAACAAACAACCAAACAGCATTTATCTCAGGCCCTTGAAGTCACTTTCTCCCTAATTACAAACTACCCACAGCAAGTTTGTTTAGAGTTGATCCCTGTTTGACTGATGAGATGCTTGTCAAAGCTTTAAGAGATGAAAATACTCTGAATGAAGAGGAACTGGATAAGATATCATCCATGAATATAAGGTTCTCTATATATTTTTTCATCATTCCTAACAGCAAACCTCTTCATTGAACCCTATACAGAGGAATATTCCTGCACTTTAACTCAGTGAGCTGTTGGTTTGTTATTATTCCAGCCTCATCTCATCATTAGAAGGAGTTATTCATTATGCTTATTTGTTGAGTTCCTGTAATGTAACATATCCTGTTTGCCAATAGAGAAAGTGAACTCTGAAAATAGCAGCAACTATTATTCTTATTACTGTCAATATTTTATTTGGTATATATATAAAAGTACCTCCTGAGCTTAACATCACAATTATAAAATAATAATTAATATTATAGATATTTGAAGCCATCTGTTAATCTACATTGTGAAGTTTGCTAAAGGAGATCTTAGTGTTTGAAAACCACTGACTACCTATGTGGATGATTTATTTAGGACAGGGAGCAGTCGAAACAATATGAGATGAAAATTTTCATTGCATCAAATTTGGCAACTTTTCTTTGTGCCATCTCTGAAACATCCAACTGATGAACAATCATGTTACAAAACAGTGGATGTTCTGTTCCATTCCATTTAAACCCTGTGTAGAAACAAAACTATGATAGTCAAAACATCTGTGATGTCATTTCTTCAAGACACTGAAATATGGAATCAGTTAATGGTAGTCAGTATTAAGTCTTTTTTAAATGACAATTACCATTTAAATACATATATATATATATTCATTCTCACAGTGACTCTAGGTTTTACACACACACACATGCATGCATGTGCACACACATACAAATAGCATAATATAGGCTAAATATTTATGTAATTCAAGCTTTTTAAAGTGCTATGTTGTGCTGTCACTTGATAAAATACTTCTATTAGTTTGCATTTTGGACATATTTTGACTTCCTCTGTAAATGATATTTTAGTTGAGATAGTTTCCAAGAGAAATTTGAGTTCCATGGAATTCTGTCTTTGAAATTCAGCTTCAAATTAGTCATTACGGACAAGTATAGAAATCAGGGCATAGAAATCTCAATGGCCCACATATTATCACCTTCAAATATTTTGCCATGAAAAGGAACATCTGCCTACCTTATTCCAGAACCCTTTAAGACACATATTTTTACCATGTTAAGACGTGTAAGAATCATGTGGGGGCCTTTGAAATATAGAGATTTCTAGCTTCTGCAGATATTGTGATTTATTTTGTGTGGAGGAAGGCTCTAACAATACTCAGCCACACTCTGAGACACATTGCCTACAGAGAGGAGACCTAATGATTAGAATCTAAAATTATAGTGTCTCTTTATATTTGATAGTGATTTTTTTTTCTTAATTATCTCTACATCAATTTCATGGTCTCATTAACTTCTGGATCAGTGATCTCCAAAATAAAATGCAGGTATTTGAAGAGCTAAGATACTACATGGAAATGTAGAGAAAGTATTAGAGCCCAATTTATTTTTAAAAATTCATCCTTTTTAAATTTTTTACTTTTTTACTTTTTGACTATGTTTTATAATATAAAAATATATAAGTAAAATGCTAAAACACCAAAAGCAATGGCAATGAAAGCCAAATTGACAAATGGGATCTCATTAAACTAAAGAGCTTCTGCACAGCAAAAGAAACTATCAGCAGAGTGAATAGGCAGCCTACATAATGGGAGAAAATTTTTGCAATCTATCTATCTGAAAAAGGGCTAGTATTCAGAATCTACAAGGAACTTAAACAAATTTCCAAGAAAGAAACAACCCCATCAAAAAGTGGGCATAGGATATGAACAGACACTTCTCGAAAGAAGACATTTATGGGGCCAAGAAACATGAAAAATGCTCATCATCAAGGGTCATTAGAGAAATGCAAATCAAAACTACAATGAGATACCATCTCATGCCAGTTAGAATGGTGATCATTAAAAAGTCAGGAAACAAAAGTTACTGGAGAGGATGTGGAGAAATAGGGTTGCTTTTATACTGTTGGTGGGAGTGTAAATTAGTGCCACCATTGCGTACAACCGTGTGGTGATTCCTCAAGGATCTGGAAAAAGAAATACTGTTTGACTCAGCAATCCCATTACTGGGTATATAGCTAAAGGATTGTAAATCATTACTACTATAAAACACATGTACACATATGTTTATTGCAGCACCATTCACAATAGCAAAGACTTGGAACCAACCCAAATACCCATCAATGATTGACTGGATAAAGATAATATGGCACACATACACCATGGAATACTATGCAGCCCTAGAAAATGATGAGTTCATGTCCTTTGTAGGAACATGGATGAAACTGGAAACCGTCATTCTAAGCAAACTAACACAGGAACAGAAAACCAAACACCGCATTTTCTCACTCATAAGACAGAGTTGAACAATGAGAGCACATAGACACAGGGAGGGGAACATCACATACCTGTTGGGGCCTGTTGGGATGTTGGGGGCTAGGAGAGGGATAGCCTTAGGAGAAATACCTAATGTAGATGACGAGTTGATGGGTCCAGCAAACCACCATAGCACATGTATACCTATGCAACAAACCTGCATGTTCTGCACATTGTATCCCAGCACTTAAAGTATAATTTTAAAAACTGCAAAAAAATCAGCTAAAACATTTATAAACATGTATACATATTTCCATATATATATATGAAATACTCAAAAATTTCAAAAGTTTGAAAATTACTGTTTCTAGATTACTGCCAGTCTGGATTATGCATCCATAATAAACAAAATACAAATATCAGATCCTCAGTACAACAAAAGTGTTGTTTTTATCTTACACAATGTCTGCCATAGATCTGGGCACCTCTCCAAGATAACTGTCCTTCATACAGAAACTTGGCGGGGAGGGTCCAGCATTCAGTAACTGCTTGGTAATAAACACAATGCCTCAGGGCAACACGGGTCTAGGCAACAGGGAAAGAGAGAGGGGAGAATTGTGCATACGCTCTTTCATAGAGTTTGATCGTGTGTCCCCACCCAAATCACATATTGAAATACAATCCCAAATGTCAGAGGTGGGGTCTGGTGGGAGGTGATTAGATCATGGTGTGGATTTCTCATTAATGGTTTAGAACCATCTCCCATGGCACCGTCCCCATGGTAGTGAGTTCTCCTGAGATATGGTTGTTTAAAGATGTGAAAATCTTCCCCTCACTCTCTTGCTCCTGCTTTAGCCATGTGATGTGCCTACTCCCACTTTGCTTTGCCATCTACCATGATTGTAAGTTCCTGAGGCCTCCTCAGAAGATAAGCAGTTGCCAGCACCATGTTTCCTATACAGCCTAGGATCCATGAGCCAATTAAACTCCTTTTCTTCTTCTTTTTTTTTTTTTTTTTTGAGACGGAGTCTCTCTCTGTCGCCCAGGCTGGAGTGAGTGGCGCGACACTGGCTCACTGCAAGCTCCGCCCCCCGGGTTCCCGCCATTCTCCTGCCTCAGCCTCCGGAGTAGCTGGGACCACAGGCGCCCGCCGCCACGTCTGGCTGATTTTTTTGTTTGTTTTTTGTTCTTTGTTTTTTGTTTTTTGGGTTTTTTTTTTTTTTTTTTTTTTGTATTTTTAGTGGAGACGGGATTTCACCATGTTAGCCAGGATGGTCTCTATCTCCCGACCTCGTGATCTGCCCACCTCAGCCTCCCAAAGTTCTGGGATTACAGGCATTTAAACCTCTTTTCTGTATAAATTACCCAATTTCAAGTGTCTTTTATAGCAATGTGAGAATGGACTAATACTCTCTTAAAGTCACATTTTGTTGGAAAAGCAAAGTCCAAGACCATCGCTTATGGCAGGGCAGTGGGGAATTGCAATACTCACATGTACAAGAAATATTGGTAAGCAAATCTAATATCTGCTACATAATTTAAACAAATTTTAATATTTAATACAATTTATCCAGTTCTAAATATTATATTGTAGTTGTTCAAACACACTAACATACCTGCATATCAGTGCTGATCATAGAACTACATATATGTTTATATTATTATTACAAAACATATTTTAGTTAATATACCGCATTTCACAGTGGAGCCTATAAGTTAAAATTCTGCCAGCATATATTTCTTTTTATTCGAAAATCATCCTTTGATATAACATAGCATATTATCTAATGCAAAGGAGTAAAGAATATTCCTTTATCTGGATGACTATTACACATAATGTAAAAGCAGCTGAAAACTAATCATTCTCAGCATCGTTATCATGTTAGTTATTTAAGTTGGAAGGGAAAAAATATGATTATGGAAAAACCTGAAATGTTGACATTCCTTTTCTACAGAAGAAACTGAGGTATTTAAATTTTTTATTTATTGATTTAATTATTTAATTTAATTTAATTATTATTATTATCAAGACTGAGTCTTGCTCTGTTGCCCAAGCTGGAGTGCAGTGGCATGATCTCGGCTCACTGCACCCTCTGTCTCCTGGGTTCAAATGATGCTCCTGTCTCAGCCTCCCGAGTAGCTGGGACTACAGGTGCCTGCCAGCACACCCAGCTAACTTTTTGTATTTTTAGTAGAGACGGAGTTTCACCATGTTAGCCAGGATGGTCTCGATCTCCTGACCTCCCGAGTGCTGGGATTACAGGCGTGAGTCACCATGCCCAGGCTAAATTAGTTTTAAGAACAGGCAATTCACTGGTTTCTATGCCAAATTTCATTCACTTGAAGGGACTTGGCTTTTCACAGCCAAGTTTTAAGCATGAGGAAATCATAACTGAAAGCATATTGTGTCCTCTGATCTTTGAGGTGGCAACTTTTCCTACAAAACGGGGTGGGAGATTGATCTCATTCTTTGGTTTTTTATTTTTTTGCTGAAGAATTTAAATTTACTGTATTTTAACCAATAGTTTAAAAAAAAATTGCACAGCCTCAGTTAAAAGAGCATTGCTTCATAACTACATAATAGCTTCATCAACAAATAAGAGTCTGTTTCCTGCAATGAAGCCACAAATATGTTGAAAGGTCCCAGCTTTCTGCAGGATGTACAAAGATGTCCTTTCGAGTCACTTTTGGACTATTTTCCTTCTTTGTGGTAGCAGTGGTTGTCTGGATGCGTGGGTGTACATTTAAAACACATCTTACAGATTTTTAATAATGCATTCTTTGGGAGGAAAGAAGACCAATTTTTTCCTATGCTGTGAGCACTTAAAGCACTTCTCTGACGACTTATTGGTTGTCTTTAGCAACTGAAGATTGACTGAACAGGGAAATAAAGAGGATTTTTGAAGGAAAGTAGAAAAAAGTACCTAAAACATTTTATTATTATCAGGCTCATTTTAAATTCATTTCTTGTCAGTGCCACAAAGTCTTTCACAGCCAAGTTAAAATCTCAACTGGAATTTATCATAGTGAATTAAAAGATGTCAAACTCATTTATTTTGAAAGCTTTTCATCTGGTGATATTACGTCCATCATGTTTATTTGTTAATTCACTCTCAATTTCCATTTGATATATTCAGTGATGGTGTGTTTCCAGCTCTAATTTATTATCATCTCAAAAGAAAAAAGAATTCTTCCAGGTCAGACCTTCTACAGGGCAAGTATCTTGAGTATTTTCATGACCTACTTATACTGATTATATGATTAGATGACGACTCTGGCAAATTTTTCCCTGGAGAATTTCCTCCTGATCTGTGTCTTTCACAGCAATTTGGGTCTGTATTAGAGCAAACACATCTGATCCATTTCTATTGTTCTTCGTTTCAGAAGTAGGTTTCACGTTCTTCAATAATATCATATAGAGGATAGTGTACATATGTTATGAGCAGTTTTCTCTGGTTACCTTCCTGTATGTCTGAATGGATATTTAAACAAATCAATGTATTCATTTCAATGTTTTTAAGATGGTCATAAAATCCGATTCCTTTTCTCATTCAGTAAATATAAATTTTATTCATTTGTCTCTAAGCTAGATGATAATTTAAGCATAATAAATAGATGCATAAATAGGTAAAATAAAATAAATAGGTAAAATCAAAGGTTTGGTTGAAATTATTTCTCATGTCTCCAAACTCTTACATTTCATATTCTGTTATTTTAAAACCATTAAGGATGATTGCTTTACCAATGTTAAGGAACTTTTTTTATTATAGATGCTTGTTTTTGGAAAATATATTCCTCATTAATGATCTAAACTACTCAAGTTTAAATAGATCATTATTTTGTACCAGTTTAAAAAATACTAAGTAATAAATTTTAGAATTCTTAAACCATATACTAGATCACATCTCTTTTCTTAACTCCAAGAAAAAAATAATAATTTCTCAATTTTTCCAATGTTTAGACTCTTAGCAAAATGCTTCTTTTTGTGTGCCATTTTCAGTTTTTCTGACTTTTTCTTAATTTGTGATCTTCAGTCCTGTGTGATCACTAGGATAAAAGAGACAAGTTCACAGTTTTCAGCACCTATGCTCTAATACTCCAATTTATGCATGGTAGCCTCTTCTACAGGACCTTTAGCTCATTGGTTTTTAAGCATCACCTTTACCTCACACCTCACATCCTAGAAAAATCTAGCAAAATGAACAGGCAATGTCTTTCCCATCCCCTTGGAGAGTTTTTACAACTTAATAGGGAAAATATATAATAAAATTGGTCCTTGAGCTTATATATCAAGAATATATATATCAATTGAGCTTATATATCAAGAATAAACTCTCACAAAAATATTTTATTCAACAGGTAAATGTGTGGATTCAGAAATAACAGAAGAAGGGATTTCAGGTTCAGGAAGGAATGTGATTTTGGAAAGCCTCTGAATGCAAGCTTGCTGTTTCCATAGACCTTACTTTGCAAGATACTTCATGAGGAGGGACGTTGATGACACTGCAGCACATACAAGGGCTGCCCAAATTTATCCCTCTTTGCTCCACACTCAATTCAGCCCAAACTCAGGGAACATTTACTGTGAGTCAGGTATTGTCTACACATCACCTCATGTAATGCTCATATCAGCCCTGTAAAACCATATCATAATTATCATAAGTTCACATGTGAGGAAACAAATATTTACAGGCATGGCATTATCCAAGGTCACACAACCAGTATGTGACAGAATTGGAAATCAAACCCCCGACTCATTTGACTGCAAAGTCAGTGTTTCTACCCTTTCGGCTCTAACTGTCTGTGCTTTATGACTGCTTTATGTGCCACATCACATTTGTCCCTCTCATCATGGTCTTCCCCATTCAGATCAAGTGGTATTCCTGGGAATTTACTATTTAGCATCTCTACTTGTTGAATTTCCCCATGTTTTACAAAAATGAACTAAAATAATTGTCTTAAATTCTCCCAAGTTTATTGTTTCTTCTTAATTTATGTTATTATTATTTTTTGAGATGTAGTCTTACTCTGTCCCCCAGGCTGGAGTGTAATAGTGCTATATTGGCTCACTGCAACCTCTGCCTCCTGGGTTCAAGTGATTATCCTGCCTCAGCTTCCCAAGTAGTTGGGATTACAGAGAAGCCCCACAATCCCCGGCTAATTTTTGTATTTTTGTATTTTTGTTGAGATGGGGTATCACCATGTTGGCTAAGCTGTTCTCAAACTCCTGACCTCAAGTAATCTGCTTGCCTCGGCCTCCAAAAGTGCTGAGATTACAGTCGTGAGCCACTGCACTCGGTCAAATTCAAAATTTAAATTAACACAAATTCAAATGTTAAATATCAACTGTTGAGATAAAGCAACTAAAGTGTAATTGTGTTAAATTTTAGCTTTTTCAATAAAACAACAACAATAAAAGTGACATAAAGTAATTATTGATTGCAGAGTACACTATCTCCTACTCTCAGGAGACCAATTTCAACTAGGAAGTGTAGTTCATGCTCAGATTAAACTCTTCTCCATTTTTCACTTATAAATATGTTATTTGAAGCCAATATTATCACAGACAGAACATCTAGTATTTTCAGGATTGTGTCTTGATATTACATACCAGACTCAAAGAATCTGTAAAGCAATATGAAGTTTTAGATACTACACGAATCTTTCAACCCTGCCCACCTTGATAACCCAGGGTCATTGCAAAGCTGTCCTCTCAGTTCATATGGAGCCACTATTAGAAATTAAAAATCAGAATAATTATTTCACAACAGAGGAGATGGAGAGTATACCTCTAAAGAGCAATATTGTTCTTTTAAAAAATTTATATGGTTTTAAAGATATTTTAGTTTCACTTAATGAATTTCCCTAATTGACCAGTAACCAAAAGATCAAAAGTAGATCCAAATAATTTTATAATGTTGAACAGTAAGCACTATTTCTTCTTGGCTGCCAACTTGTTCTTTGTTTCAGGACTGTGATGCAGCTCCCAGTTAAAGCATCCTGGCTTTTCTTTGAAAGCTACTTATTTGCTTCCTGACTACGGTCATATGCTTTCAATTTCTTTTGCATTTTACCACTTGCTTTCTACAGCATTCTTTTATGCATGAATGACTGCCTGGCAAAATAGAAACTGAACCACACTATGTAATTAAATTCTTTGCACAATGGAAGTTAGTCATCGACACAATTAAACCACTGGCTTCAGGATCCAGCGCTGAGGGAACGAACAGCACAACCGAAGAGTGTTCATTTCACTAAGACTTTCCTAAATCATTGAATTGAAGAGTTCTGCCTGCTTTTTTGATGTCACGATAAGAATCCAAAGCAAACTCTCTTTCACAAACTGAAAAGAATTCATGTCATATTTTGTTTTGTCTACGTAATTTTTAAAGATTTCTTTTTACTGTTTCTGAACTGTTAACAGAGATTTCAGAATACTGGTGGGAATATATAATTTAGGGTTTATTTTCTTGTTAAAGCCTAGAAAAACTGTTCTAAAACATAAAATGTAGTTTTTGATAACATATTTGAATATTTTTCTATTTTAATATAAAGTATGATGCAATAATAAATACAATAAATACAATATAAAATTGTTAAATATATTTTAATATGTCTCAGTTTTCTAAAACGTAAGAAACTTTTAGACTTGGTTAAGAATGCTCTAGGACTATTTTAACTTATTATGTAAAATTCAATTTCAAGTGATGGCCAGATATGTATCTAGATTAAAGATGTAATAAACAGCCATTAAGTTGCTGGAAAAGTATTTTTTAAAGAATTTTTTTCAATTATAAGTATGTTTTTAAAAAAAAATTCAAAGTGAGATATGAAGATAAAAATCTTGGAGTGGGAGTGCGCCCAAGATGGTCGAATAGGAAGAGCTCCAGCCTCCAGCTCCCAGCATGAGCAACACAGAAGATTGTTGATTTCTGCATTTTCAACTGAGGTACCGGTTTCATCTCCCTGGGGCATGTCGGACAATTGGTGCTAGTCCATGGGTACAGCCCAACCAGCGAGAGCTGAAGCAGGGCTAGGCATCGCCTCACCTGGGAAGCGCAAGGGGGAAGGGAATTCCTTCTCCTAGCAAAAGGAGACACACAACACCTGGAAAATCGGGTAACTCCCACCCTAATACTGCACTTTACCAAGGGTCTTAGCAAACGGCACACCAGGAGATTATATCTCACACCTGGCCTGGAGGGCCCCACACCCACGGAGCCTCCCTCCTTACTAACACAGCAGTCTGAGATCTAACTGCAAGGCAGCAGTGAGGTTGGGGGAGGGGTGCCCGTCATTGCTGAGGCTTAAGTAGGTAAACAAAGCCGCTGGGAAGCTCGAATTGAGTGGAGCCCACCACAGCTCAAGGAGCCTGCCTGCCTCTCTAGACTCCACCTCTGGGGACAGGGCATAGCTAAACAAAAAGCAGCAGAAATCTTGGCAGAGGTAAATGTCCCTGTCTGACAGCTTTGAAGAGAGCAGTGGATCTCACAGCACGGAGGGTGCGATCTGAGAAGAGACAGACTGCCTGCTCAAGTGGGTCCCTGATCGCTGAGTAGCCTAACTGGGAGGCATCCCCTGCTAGGTGCAGACCAACACCTCGCACCTCACATGACTGGGTACACCCCTGAGATGAAGCTTCCAGAGCAAGAATCAGATAGCAACACTCGCTGTTCAGCAATATTCTATCTTCTGCAGCTTCCGCTGCTGATACCCAGGCAAACAGGGTCTCAAGTGGACCTCAAGCAAACTCCAACAGACCTGCAGCTGAGGGTCCTGACTGTTAGAAGGAAAACTAACAAACAGAAAGAACACCCACACCAAAACCCCAACAGTACATCACCATCATCAAAGTCCAAAGGCAGATAAAACCACAAAGATGAGGAAAAAGCAGTACAGAAAAACTGGAAATTCAAAAAATCAGAGCTCATCTCCCCCTCCAAAGGAACACAGCTCATTGCCAGCAACGGAACAAAGCTGGATGGAGAATGACTTTGACGAGTTGAGAGAAGAAGGCTTCAGTCTATCAAACTTCTCAGAGCTAAAGGAGGAACTATGTAACCAGCACAAAGAAACTAAAAACCTTGAAAAAAGATTTGACGAATGTTTAACTAGAATAACCAATGTAAAGAAGTTCTTAAAAGAACTGATAGAGATGAAAACCATAACACGAGAACTACGTGACAAATGCACAAGCTTCAGTAACCAACTTGATCAACTGGAAGAAAGAGTATCAGCGATTAAAGATCAAATGAATGAAATGAAGTGAGAAGAGAAGTGTAGAGAAAAAAGAATAAAAAGAAATGAACAAAGTCTCCAAGAAATATGGGATTATGTGAAAAGACCAAATCTACATCTGATTGGTGTGCCTGAAAGTGATGGGGAAATGGAACCAAGTTGGAAAACACTCTGCAGGATATCGTCCAGGAGAACTTCCCCAACCTAGTAAGGCAAGCCAACATTCAAATTCAGGAAATACAGAGAACAACACAAAGATACTCCTCGACAAGAGCAACTCCAAGACACATAATTGTCAGTTTCACCAAAGTTGAAATGAAGGAAAAAATGTTAAGGGCAGCCAGAGAGAAAGGTCAGGTTACCCACAAAGGGAAGCCCATCAGACTAACAGCAGATCTCTCGGCAGAATCTCTCCAAGCCAGAAGAGACTGGGGGCCAATATTCAATATTCTTAAAGAAAAGAATTTTCAACCCAGAATTTCATATCCAGCCAAACTAAGTTTCATAAGTGAAGGAGAAATAAAATCCTTTACAGACAAACAAATGCTTAGAGGTTTTGTCACCACCAGGCCTGCCATACGAGAGATCCTGAAGGAAGCACTAAATATGGAAAGGAACAACAGGTACCAGCCATTGCAAAAACATGACAAAATGTAAAGACCATCGATGCTAGGAAGAAACTGCATCAACTAACGAGCAAAATAACCAGTTAATATAATAATGACAGGATCAAGTTCACACATAACAATACTAACCTTACATGTAAATGGTCTAATTGGTCCAATTAAAAGACACAGACTGGCAAATTGGATAAAGAGTCAAGACTCATCAGTTTGCTGTATTCAGGAGACCTATCTCACATGCAGAGACACACGTAGGCTCAAAATAAAGGGATGGAGGAAGATCTACCAAGCAAATGGAAAACAAAAAAAAAGCAGGGGTTGCAATCCTAGTCTCTGATAAAACAGACTTTAAACCATCAAAGATCAAAAGAGACAAAGAAGGCCATTACATAATGGTAAAGGGATCAATTCAACAGGAAGAGTTAACTATCCTAAATATATATGCACCCAACACAGGAGCACCCAGATTCATAAAGCAAGTCCTTAGAGACTTACAAAGAGACTTAGATTCCCATACAATAATAATGGGAGATTTTAACAGCCCACTGTCAACATTAGACACATCAATGAGACAGAAAGTTAACAAGGATATCCAGGAATTGAATTCATCTCTGCACCAAGCAGACCTAATAGACATCTACAAAACTCTCCACCCCAAATCAACAGAATATACATTCTTCTCAGCACCACATCACGTTTATTCCAAAATTGACCACATAGTTGGAAGTAAAGCACTCCTCAGCAAATGTAAAAGAACAGAAATTATAACAAACTGTCTCTCAGACCACAGTGCAATCAAACTAGAACTCAGGACTAAGAAACTCAATCAAAACTGCTCAACTACATGGAAACTGAACAACCTGCTCCTGAATGACTACTGGGTACATAATGAAATGAAGGCAGAAATAAAGATGTTCTTTGAAACCAATGAGAACAAAGATACAACATGCCAGAATCTCTGGGACACATTTAAAGCAATGTGGAGAGGAAAATTTATAGCACTAAATGCCCACAAGAGAAAGCAGGAAAGATCTAAAATTGACACCTAACATCACAATTAAAAGAACTGGAGAAGTCAGAGCAAACACATTCGAAAGCTAGCAGAAGGCAAGAAATAACTAAGATCAGAGCAGAACTGAAGGAGATAGAGACACAAAAATCCCTCCAAAAAATCAATGATTCCAGGAGCTGGTTTTTTGAAAAGATCAACAAAATTGATAGACCACTAGCAAGATTAATAAAGAAGAAAAGAGAGAAGCATCAAATAGACACAATAAAAAATGATAAAGGGGATATCACCACTGACCCCACAGAAATACAAACTACCATCAGAGAATACTATAAACACATCTACTCAAATAAACTAGAAAAACCTCAAAGAAATGGATAATTTCCTGGACACTTATACTCTCCCAAGACTAAACCTCAAAGAAATGGATAATTTCCTGGACACTTATACTCTCCCAAGACTAAACCAGGAAGAAGCTGAATCCCTGAATAGACCAATAGCAGGCTCTGAAATTGAGGCAATAATTAATAGCCTACCAACTAAAAAAAGTCCAGGACCAGATGGATTCACAGCCGAATTCTACCAGAGGTACAAGGAGAAGCTGGTACCATTCCTTCTGAAACTATTCCAATCAATAGAAAAAGAGGGAATCCTCCCTAACTCATTTTATGAGGCCAACATCATCCTGATACCAAAGCCTAGCAGAGATACAACAAAAAAAGAGAATTTTAGACCAATATCACTGATGAACATCGATGCAAAAATCCTCAATAAAATATTGGCAAACTGAATCCAGCAGCACATCAAAAAGCTTATCCACCATGATCAAGTGGACTTCATTCCTGGGATGCAAGGTTGGTTCAACATATGCAAATCAGTAAACATAATCCAGCATATAAACAGAACCAAAGACAAAAAACACATGATTATCTCATTAGATGCAGAAAAGACCTTTGACAAAATTCAACAGTGCTTCAGGCTAAAAACTCTCAATAAATTAGGTATTGATGGAATGCATCTCAAACTAATAAGAGCTATTTAAGACAAACCCACAGCCAATATCATACTGAATGGGCAAAAACTGGAAGCATTCCCTTTGAAAACTGGCACAAGACAGGGATGCCCTCTCTCACCACTCCTATTCAACATAGTGTTGGAAGTTCTGGCTAGGGCAATCAGGCAAGAGATAAAGGGTATTCAGTTAGGAAATAAGAAGTCAAATTGTCCCTGTTTGCAGATAACATGATTGTATATTTAGAAAACCCCATCATCTCAACCCAAAATCTCCTTAAGCTGATAAGCAACTTCAGCAAAGTCTCAGGATACAAAACCAAAGTGCAAAAATCACAAGCATTCTTATACACCAGTAACAAACAGAGAGCCAAATCATGAACGAACTCCCATTCACAATAGCTTCAAAGAGAATAAAATACCTAGGAATCCAATTTCCAAGGGATGTAAAGGACCTCTTCAAGGAGAACTACAAACCACTCCTCAGTAAAATAAAAGAGGACACAAACAAATGGAAGAACATACCATGCTCATGGATAGGAAGAATCAATATTGTGAAAATGGACATACTGCCCCAGGTAATTATAGATTCAATACCATCCCTATTAAGCTACCAATGACTTTCCTCAAAGAATTGGAAAAATACTGTTTTAAAGTTCATATGGAACAAAGCAAGAGCCTGCATTGCCAAGACAATCCTAAGCCAAAAGAACAAAGCTGGAGGCATCACATTATCTGACTTCAAACTATACTACAAGGCTACAGTAATCACAATAGCATGGTACTGGTACGAAAACAGAGATATAGACCAATGGAACAGAACAGAGCCCTCAGAAATAATACCACACATCTACAGTCATCTAAACTTTGACAAACCTGACAAAAACAAGAAACGGGGAAAGGATTCCCTATTTAATAAATGGTGCTAGCCATAAGTAGAAAGCTGAAACTGGATCCTTTTCTTGCTCCTTATACGAAAATTAATTCAAGATGGATTAGAGACTTAAATGTTAGACCTAAAACCATAAAAACCCTAGAAAAAAATCTAGGTAATACCATTCAGGACATACGCATGGGCAAGGACTTCATGTCTAAAACTCCAAAAGCAACAGCAACAGAAGCCAAAATTGACAAATGGGATCTAATTGAACTAAAGAGCTTCTGTACAGCAAAAGAAACTACCATCAGAGTGAACAGGAAACCTACAGAATGGGAGAAATTTTTTGTAATCTACTCTTCTGACAAAGGGCTAATATCCAGAACCTACAAAGAACTCAATCAAATTTACAAGAAAAAAACAAACAACCCCATCAGAAAGTGGGCAAAGGATATGAACAGACACTTCTCAAAAGCCAACAGACACATGAAAAAATGCTTATCATCACTCACCATCAGAGAAATGCAAATCAAAACACAACGAGATACCATCTCACACCAGTTAGAATGGCAATCATTAAAAAATCAGGAAACAACAGTTGCTGGAGGGGATGTGGAGAAATAAGAACACTTTTACACTGTTGGTGGGACTGTAAACTAGTTCAACCATTGTGGAAGACAGTGTGGCAATTCCTCAAGGATCTAGAACTAGAAATGCCATTTGACCCAGCCATCTCATTACTGGGTATATACCCAAAGGATTGTAAATCATGCTGCTATAAAGACACATGCACACGTATGTTTATTGCGGCACTATTCACAATAGCAAAGACTTGGAATCAACTCAAATGTCCATCAGTGACAGACCGGATTAAGAAAATGTGGCACATATACACCATGGAATACTATGCAGCCATAAAAAAGGATGAGTTTGTGTTCTTTGTAGGGACATGGATGCAGCTAGAAACCTTCATTCGCAGCAAACTGTCACAAGAACAGAAAACCAAATACTGCATGTTCTCACTCATAGGTGGGAGTTGAACAATGAGATCACTTGGACGCAGGAAGGGGAACATCACACACCGGGTCCTATTGTGGGGAGGGGGTAGTGGGGAAGGATAGCGTTAGAAGATATACCTAATGTAAATGACGAGTTAATGGGTGCAGCACACCAACATGGCACATGTATACATATGTAACAAACCTGCACGTTGTGCACATGTACCCTAGAACTTAAAGTATATATAAAAAAAAAAAAGTACTGTGGTAAATATACGTAACATAAAAAAAAAAAATCTTGAAGAGGAAACTATCCAAGGTCAATTGAGTTAATAAAAAGTTTCAAATTGCTCTTTGCCTTTTGATCATATTATTGACCAAAAACACATACGTAAGAGTCTAGCTGAAGCACCTACGAAATCAGATAAAAGCACAAAGTATAGAAAATTATCCCACAATGTCACAAAATTGTAATAACATTCAATATTTCCGTGACTGCAATTGCTGTTGATATGTTGAAAAAATGCATTTATGTAAAGAATGAGTGTTATATGATCTTATTGTTTGTAAGCTAACAGGAACATTTCTTCTTTGATATTTTGCTGTAAAGTTTTCATTACAATAACTAGCATGTTTAGACTTGACCACACTCAAACGTGTAAAACTATAAATATCCAGAGAACTCCAAAGAAATTGGAGTTGCAATTAGTGTTTCTGTTGCAACTAATTTTTGTGATACTAGTTTTTGACTAGGCATTTATTTTTCCTTTGATGGAGGGTTATAAATAGTTTCTGGTTGATAGTAATTGAATATGGTCACTTAACTTACTCCTACAACTAGCACATTATTTTATGAACTTTGAATTTAAGGACAACCACTAAATTTCTGGTAGAATAGTGGAAGAAATAAAAAAACATGTCCAAGTACAGTCTGACTTTGGAAAACTTGTTTTTTTCTAATTGCCTATGATCATTCCCCGTCCACCTCCCTCGGATTGCATCATCCTTAGCTTTTCCCGTGGGACATTTAAAAAATCTTTCTCCCCTCTTAAATGTTACCATTCCTTCACAGTGCTTTTCATAGGTGTTTTGCTATAGCTATTTTCTCCAATGAATTTATCTAATAATGCATTGGTGAATACCTGTCAGTTAATACACTGACTCTTTAGGAAAAGCAGGGAAGGCATTGCAACTTATACAAGAGAGAGATTTCTTATAGACATATGAACTTTCAGGTCATCAATGTTGTTGGATAATATTTTGAGACAAATTTTTCCTTTCACACATATAATGAAAGCAGTCACTTTCTTGACCTATGTCAGGGAAAGGCTGGTCTCAGGGCTAAGATTATCATCATCTAACTTGATTTACACAAGGTTGTAGTATTCCAACTCACTGAAGGACGGCGTGGAATGTACCATTAACTATCCCATAATCAAGTTAGACAGTAACATAAGTGGGCTGTCAGAAAGAGCTGGGAATAAAAAATAAAATCTGCAATGGATGAAAATACAGGCAGAGTGGAGCTTATAGGTTTTGTAGCTCAAAAAATTTTCAAAAGATTAACTAGTTGGGAAATGGGTTGGAATGCTGGCAAGGGATGATCATGGAAAGGAAGCAGCTTGTCATGTGGGCTGGGGTTTGGTGAAGAACCTGAAATCAGGAGTAGATGGTGGAAAGAACACCAAGGGTGTGCCAGCCTGGGCTTCTACTGAGTGCTGTCCCAGGTCTTCTTTGGTCTCCAGTGGAAATACTGTCAAAGTATGTACATGGATTCTCACAGGAATTATTTTATGTGAGATGATTTTCAGTTCAATATTCATTCCTTTATGCATCTGCCCAAAAAGTTATTATTAAGTAATTATCACCTATCACCTAAGATGTGAATCTTGATGTTTATGAAGATGTAAGAATCTATGTAAAGGGAGAAATAAGTACCCAAACAGTACAAGGGGCTTGGTGAGAATATAGAAGGTATGTGTAATATAAACTAAGAAGCTCAGTGAGTTTACCGAAAGAGGAGACTCCTCAACAGTAATGAAAAAAAAAAAAAAAAAGATTAAGATGAAAAAATACTAGAAGTTTCCAGGTAGAGCATGAGCAAGGTCCAGAGGTGATGACTGAGCTCTACAGTATTTTAGGATCACACACAGAGTGAGAAAGAGGGCAAATGGCCATCTGACTTTAAAGGACATCTAATGTCTTGAACATAAGTTTGGACTTTATCCTCTAGGTAACAGGGAGCCATTGAGGGGTTTCAAGCACAGAGGGGACACCTTTCAATTTGCCTTTTAAGAAGATTGCTCTGGGCACAGTGAAGAAAATTATTTGGAAAAGATCAAGATTAGAGGTGGGAAAACCAGTTCAGCAGTTGTAGAAGTTAGAAGGATAAATGGCAAAAATTTATTGTTTACGTAAATGGTGATCATGAAGATTGTATACTTAATGTCATGAATTCTCATGTTTATTTAAGTATCATTCAATTATTTAACCTTTCCTGCTCCCTTTTAAACTTAACAAAGTGTGATATCTCTTTTATTGTTTTAAATTAACCAAATTTCTGGACAAGGAATGTAATGGACTCTGTCAGAAATTAATAAACTTTAATCAAGAAAAGATTATTTTCACCAAACAAGATATTTTCACCAAACAAATAAATAGAAAATTCAGAAATGAGGCATCAGATTCTAGATACCTTTCTGTAACTCATTTTCATAATGAGATTTTATAAGAAATTTTTCTTTACAACCAGTACCCACGAAGGGGTCAAGCTAGTGCCAGTTCCTACTTCATTATGAGGGTAGTTTGACCATTTATACAAAAATATGTTAACAAAGCACTCAACTCTTCTCATTTCTACAATCTATCTTTGCTGAACAGACTTTTCTCAAATTAATGGCAATTTTATTTACAGAAATAAAATTATTTTAATAAGTATAAGAGGTCATTGATATGGACATTTATAGAACATTAATTGGAACAAAAATCTGGCATATTGTTAATAAGAAATCAAAATGTGATACTCCTAGAGGGTAACTGAAGTTCTGCTTCTGTTAGTTTACCTTATGTGAAAATCAATAATTCTAAATTTTATACATGAACCATATTTATTGATAGGAGAGCCTGAACATAAAGCCAGAATGTGGGTCTAAATTTTAGTTTATTCTGCCGATTGTATATAAATATTTGCTTATATTTTTGAGATTTTAGATGAGATAAACTAGATCAAGCTTGCCCAATCCACAACTTATGGGCCGCATACACACCAGGATGCCTTTGACTTTGATTTGATTTGAATTGGATTTAAAAGACAAATTTGTAATCTTTTTTGAAACATTTTGAGATTGTGTGTATGTGTGTGTGTGTGTTTTGTTCGGTTTTGTTTCAGTTCATCAGCTATTGTTGGTGTTAGTGCATTTCATGTGTGAACACAGACAATTCTTTACTTCCAATGTGGCCCAGGGCAGCTACAAGATTGGACAGCCTTGAACTAGCTAATACCTAAAGGTTTTTTAAATTCTAGATTACTGTGAGTCTTTAGTTCTAATCATGTGTAAATTTATAAACACATATACTATTTAGTAATAAAATGCAATAATGAAATATTTACAATCATTTATATCTGTTCTTACCACTTAATATTCCATCTCAATTTTCTTGAAATTATCTTTGCTCTATTATAAAGTCAATTTTTTCTCATCCATTCTTAATCATCTAAGACCATTTCTATTTAGTTGTGCATAAATATAACATACGTATACCAACAATTCCAAATGTTGAAATTGAACTTATTCTATAATGTAGTAAAGTAACACTAGTCTTTGGATTTGGGGGTTGGTGCATTTAGATAAAAATAAAATAGTTGTTTCAAAATAGATGCATAAACCCACACCATCAAGATTGAACTTCATGACATTCTTTTTTTATTTTTAAATTTTATTGCATTATTTTTTAATTGTTTTTATTTTTCTTTCTTTGTTTTGTTTTGTTTTGTTTTGTTTTGTTTGAGACGGAATCTCACTCTGTCAACCAGGCTGGAGCACAAGGGCACGATCTCGGCTCACTACAACCTCCACCTCCTGGGTTCAAGTGATACTCCTGCCTCAGCCTCCCGAGTAGCTGGGATCACAGGCACCCACCACCACACCCAACTAATTTTTGTATTTTTAGTAGACATGGGGTTTCACCATGTTGCCGAGGCTCATCTCGAATTTCTGACGTCAGGTAATAGACCCACACTGGCCTTCCAAAGTGCTGTGATTAAAGGCGTGAGCCACCGAGCCGGGCCTAAACTTCCATGAAATTCTGAAGATCTTCAAACCCCTTCGTATATGTTACATAACACAATTATTAAAGACACTCAAATTTGACAGATATTTATTTTACGTTTTTTATTAAAATCACAGTTTTTAAATGAAGTTTCAATTGCACATTAGAGGTCTATTACCCAGGAAAATATCGCATCATATTAATAGAAGCTTTTTAAGTGCAAACTTATTCTCAAATCAGTGAGATAGTGGTGAATTTGCCTTAACTGGCTATGACCTAAGTATTCGTTTTAAATGTTACATTTTAATATTTTTTAATTGCAGAGATTTTAAAATAATGCTTTGGCAAACTTTTTTTCTCAAGACAACATAAACTTTGATGACTTGTTTCCACAGGCTTAGGAAATATAAGAGCTTTATATGACAATTTTATCTAGACATATGCTGCTTATGAAATGTCATTTGCAAGCTACCTGCTTGGATATATTCTGTCTAGTACATAGTATGCTTCCACCGGTTGAGCAATGTGCATGTTTCAGTAAGAGTACAATAAAACATTTGAGACTTTGTGACAGCTAAAATCATGACCAAGATAAATTAATCATTTTTTTTGTGATCCTTGAAGTCAAGGTTTCATGTGCATTTCAAAAATATACATGTGTTTTGGAAAAGGTCATGTTTCACTAAACACAATATGAACACTTTGATAATGCACACCACTTGTAAAAACTACAACCATATTCCCTATGATTCCCTCACTTTAGCAAAAGTAACTGTGCCCACTCTCTCTTCAACCAAACATTACAATTGTCATTATTTGAATTGAATAAGAATGTATCAAGTACAAAAATATCAAAGTATAATCAATGGGGGTACTATGAAATATAAACGTCAAAATTCTTTTGTTCGCTCTTGAAAATTAAATTTTTAGGCGTATAGACGGAAACGTTTCAGTGTTAAATCAGTTTCTAAAGCATCATAAATTTGTCAGAAGGCCTCAGTTGGACCTAGGTGGGGCGTATGCGTGTGTGTGTGTGTGTGTGTGTGTTTCAGTGATAAGTTTGTGTGTGATTTCTGATCACAGAGTTTGAAATTTTCTAATTAAAACTTTTTGAACCAATACTAAAAAGCAGAAATTTTCGTATAACAATCTAGATGTTATTCTCTTTTTGAAAACCAGAAATAATGCGGAGATGCATAGAGGCTTTAGTTTTACACTCATTTCCATTCACCTGAGCCCTATAAGCATTTGAGTTTTAAACATAGTTTCAGACCAACTCAGTGGGTTCGTGGCTTCTTATTACATTAGGCCCCAGAGATAGTGCAGAGGGGGAATTCAACTGCACAAAATAGTGGAATTCAGATAGTAGCAGAAGCAGAGAGAGTAGATTTTAATTTTAGTTATGCTTTTACAGATTACAGGCATTTCTTGCTCAATGTCGGAACACAGTTTCTGAAAATTGGACAACCTTCATGAAGGCACTAACCTGGAACTTATTTTATCCTATTGTAAATATGAGAAATCATAATATGCCTTGTGGACTCAATATGTCTCATTTATTTTATGAATCATTATGCAAGGTTTTTCACATCTGTTTTTACTGTTAATATTTTTTTTTTATTTCAGTAACTTGTTTCTAACAGGTAAAATTGCTTGGTGGTTAAATTTGTCAAAAGTGCCATTATCATCCATCCAAAGTAGGTCTTCACTGTAACAGACTATGATGATTATAAAGAGGAATTCAATAATGAAGAAAGACTTTGGAAACATCATACTCAATATTAGCTATAATTTTCTATTGGAAAATCCAGAATTATTATAAAAAGGAAAATCTGACAATAAATTTTCTTAGAAAACATTTGAGAGAAAATATTTATAAGTAGCCATTCAGGAATATGGAAATTTTATTTTAGAGGGCAACACACTTCAAATTTCTTTGCTAGAAAATTTTCCAATTTTCATATCTGCTTTTGTAAGCTGTAGTAAGTGGAAATTCTTTCTTTCTTTCTTTCTTTCTTTCTTTCTTTCTGTCTGTCTGTCTGTCTTTCTTTCTTTCTTTCTTTCCTTCCTTCCTTCCTTCTTTCTTTCTTTTTTTGACCATGGCAACAAAGGGCAAGTTCGATTCTAACCTTAGGAAATAAATTATGATTGGAATTGTTAATGTATTTTGCTAATGACAACACTGAAAAATGTGTTAACAAATATCTCTGAACCTTAAAAGTAATCCTTCCTTCCTTCCTTCCTTCTTTGCTTCCTTCCTTCTTTGCTTCCTTCCTTCTCTTTCTTCTTTCTTTCCTTTCTTCTTTCCTTCTTTTTATTTTGTTTACTCATTCTTTAGAGAAAGAGAAAAAAAAGAGACTGTGCGTGTGTGTGTGTGTGTGTGTGTGATGTTTGTAGTTATGCAATAGTCTAATACTCATTAGCTAGGAAGGAGTGTTGATACATAGTTTACCACAGACACTATTTCAAGTATTCAGGAAGCATAGAAAGTACAGACATACATGCATACTTTCAAAAAATCAATATACAAAGCTCTCTGGGGAAAAATTATGTTAGCTTTGTGTTATGGACATTTCTTTTTCAAAAAGAATAGGAAATAAACACACATACATACACATTTAAGACAGTATTTCATTGTCCGTTTTAAGATAATAATAGGAAACATAATTTTATGAGTCACAGTCTGCTTGACTTTAATCCTTTTAGACATTGCAACCATTTGATTAAGTGCTATATGAGCTTTCTCCCCCAACACTCTCAAAGTGTCATCTGTCATAGCCTTGCTGTCACAGCTATAAAATATGACTGTCTAATGATATTAGAGCTAAGAAATATGATGTTGGGTTTGGCATTTCAGATCACAATGATTCCTTACTGTAAGCCATGTAGCATGGTCCCAGTGTACATAATGGAAAAGGAGATATTAAATTGAACACATAAACATGGCAGATTTGGGGGGGAAAGACTGGAAAAAGTAACATTATTTTACGTTTAGACATATTCAATCCAGAATAGCATGAAAATAAAGACCTATTGTTCCCAAATTTTGTTTTTTTCTAAGAACATTCCTATAAATTTATTTTGAGGATATGAAAAATTACATATATAAGCTAAATCACCTGATCAGAATATTTGCTTGAGTTGTCTAGGTTAATATTGTACCTAGATTTGTTATTATCTGGTACCTAAAAATATCCTAATATGTTGCTGACACTATAAGTGTCAACTAAATGTGGAGCATGATCTCATGGGATCTGTGATAAGAGAAAATATTTTATATTTCCTGTTCAAATATATAATTCAGCTGTGTCACTGTATCATATTGGGCAAGTTACTTAAACTTCTCTTTCTTGTCCTTTTGTATAAAACTATGCTTTTAATATTTGACTAGCAGAGACTATTGCGAATTAAATTTTAAAAATACATGTGAAAAAATTAGGAGAAATCTTGACTCATAGAAAGTGCTGTATAACATATAATTATATTTAGCATTGGGAATATTGCTGAAAGCGTATGGTAAATCTATTTCTGTTCATATACAATGCCATAATTTAGATCTGTAATTTGGGAACTTTGGTCCCATACTTCTAAAATAATTAAACAACTTGTAGAGAATACAAAGAATTTAACGAAATTAATTGAGGAGATTAGGGTACATCCAAGAATCATTGCATTGGTTCACGGAGCTTTGTGAATTATGAAATATGTCAAAGTGGGCAATAAAGAAATGTGAAAAGTAGAAATAGCCTATAAGGCAATAAAGATGACCATTGGGGGAAAATATAATATTCTGAATGGATGAGGTTTAGCCAAATGATTATATGTGGAAAGTATGGCGTATTCTTTAACAAACAACAACTGAGAAGAGTGTACAAAACTCAGATGCATAGAATCTGTCCTCTAAAAATACATGTGCAAATGGAGGAACTGGAACATACATAAATACCATAAGACAAACTTGCCAGACTGCAAAACTGCACAAAGGGCGAGAAATACTTGTGGAATGGTAGTGTGAGGATTGCCTTGGACCCTCTTCTAAAACAAAACGACCATAACTTTCTGCAAAACAACTATAGCTGATGAAAATTACAAAAAATAATACTCTTTAAGTCTCTGGAAATTGTCATAAGGGCATATAGCAAATGGAGGAACATTTACTCAAGAGAGTCTATGCAATTGGAATCTGTGCCATTTCACCTATAACCTACTCACTCTCCTTCCCCACCTCAGTGTGACAAAAGTTCTACTGTAGGCAGGTGTAGCCAAGAAGATGGAATTCACTCTTCTCCCAGCTCCCTAACATTATGACTTCTTCCTAAGACGTAAAAGCTATGAACACTACTCATCCATTCTTCCCAGCTCCGTTGAAAAAGCTTTATTCCATGCAAACATGACAGAAAGCTCTGGGATTTCCTTTTTCCACCCAGCCCTCACCTGCAAAATGGAAACTCTCAAGTTAGGTGCAGCAGGCCAAGAAAACTAAGCCCCAGTTGCCTCCCACCTCAGTTTACTCATATGGTGGAGGTTTCATGCCAGTAAGAAAAGTAGAAGACAAAACTACCATAGACCACCATCATTCCAATGTCCAAACCTAAGACAGAATTTTGATTCTAAGAGAACTGGGCCACTATTCCTGCCTCCTGGTCAGAAGCAGTAGAAGAGTTTCTGTCCAGGGGGAGATGCATGCTATAAGAATAGAAATTGCTGTCGCTCTCTCAAAAGACATTGACTTTTGAGGGTTCAAAGCAAGCCTCAAAGTCCAGCCTGATGAAAACGTTTTAGTTTAATCCTGCAGAAGGGGCCACACTATATTTGGATGTGACTATGGAAAATTTTATGCCCCAGAGCATTGTTAAAAACAATACAACAACCAGCTAGTAATTAGTGAAATGTAACTAGATTTGATGCCATTTGCGACAGATCATCCAAAGTTTAACAGGAAGATCAGTGAAACAGGCAAAGAGCTAAAACCCCAGCTAAAATCACAGTCATCTGTGTGAAGGCCAGGTGAAAACTGCGCATATCTAAGGATGTCCCCTCTGAAGAGCAACATGAGAAACTGCACAGTGTGCGGTAGTAAATAGACTTCACTGAACTGGTCCAGTTGAGTCACTAAACAAGTATACAAGCAAACAATAAGATGGGAAGTGGAGAGGTGTCAGGATCCAGAGTTATTATAACTAGTATCTAAAATGTACAGTTTACAAAAAAACATTATCAGTAATGCAAATAAACAAAAAAATGGGGCCCATATACATGAAAAAATGCATACAGTAGAAATTGTCTTTGAGGATGCAGTTGATAACACTTAGCAGATAAAGACTTCAAACCAGCTGTAACTATTTTGAAAGAAATAAAGACAACCATATTGAATGAATTAAAGGATGATATGATAACAATGTCTCATCAAATAGTGAATATCAATAAAGAGATAGAAAGTATTTTTTAATGAACTAAATAAAAATTCTGTCGATGAAAAACACTATTACCAAAATGAAGAACTTACTAGAGAGGCTCAATAGTAGTTTTGAGATGTACAAAGAAAAAAAAAATCAGTAAACTTGAAGTAGATTGATAAAAATGATGTAATGTGAAGAATAGAGGAACAAAGAAAGGAAAATAAACAGAGACTCAGAGAAACAGGGCACCATTAAATGAACCAATATATGAGTAATGACACTATGTGGCGGGGACGTTAGAAGAGGAGAAGAAAAAATATTATAAGACATAATGTCTGAAAACTTACCAAATCTGATAAAATACATTATTTCACATGTCCAAGATTCTCAAAGAACTCTAGTAGGATAAAAAACAAAGATATCCAGCTGGGCGCAGTGGCTCATGCCTGTAATCCCAGCACTTTGGGAGGCCGAGGCGGGCAGATCATCTGAGGTCAGGAGTTTGAAACCAGTCTGGCCAACATGACGAAACCCCATCTCTACTAAAAATATAAAAATTAACAGGGCATGGTGGTGGGCACCTGTACTCCCAGCTACTTGGAAGGCTGAGGCAGAAGAATTGCTTGAACCCAGGAGACGGAAGTTACAGTGAGCCAAGATCATGCCATTGCACTCCAGCCTGGGTGACAGAGTGAGACTGTCTCAAAACAAAACAAAACAAAAAAAGATCCTCACTGAAAAAATCATGTTTAAAATGTTAAAAGTGTAAAATGAGGAGAAAGTCTTATAAGCAGCGAATAAAACTCAACTTGTCACATGCAAATGCAAGGAGACGAATAAGAACGGCAGCTGCTTCCTCATCAGAAACAATGAAGTTCAGATGACAGTGGTATGATGCAATGATTCAAAGTGATTAAAAAAGACCTGTCAGTCAAGAATCTTATCAATAGCAATTTTTTCAAAAACTGAGGTAAAAACAAATTATTTCCAGATTTTAAGTGAAGTAATTTCTTGCTAGTAGATACACCATACAAGAAATATGAAATAAGTATTTTAGCCAGAAAGCAAGTAACATCCGGCAGTAATTTGAATCCACACACACTCAACAAAAAGAGCATTGATAAAAACAATTATGTAGGTAATCATAAAAGCAGTATAATTGCATAGCACTTCTCCCTTTTTTTTCCAGTTGATTCTATGAGGCCAGTGTTTCCCTGAGGCCAATGCCAGACAAACACATCACAAAATAGAGAAAACTTCAGACCAATATCTCTTGTAAATGTAGATGAAAAAATTCTCAATGAAATATAGCAAACAAATCCAGTAACATCTACAAAGTGTTATATTCCATGGCCAAGAGGAATTTATCCCAGGAATGCAAGGTAGGTTTAACATACAAGAATCAATATAATTAATCATATTAATAGAATAAAAGATAAAAAACATGTAATTATCTCAATAGGAACAAAAATTCTTTGAAAAAATTCAACACTCTCTCTTAATAAAAGCACTCAAAAACTAGAAATCAAGGGGAAATTGTTCAACCCAATGAAGAGAATCTATAAAATAATACATGAAGCACTATAGTTAGTGGTGAAAGACTAAAACCTTTCTGTCTAATCCTGAGAACAAGACATATAATTCTACTCTAACATTCTATTCAATATTGTGTTTAATTTTTGTCAGGGCAATAAGGCAATACATATATATATACACACACACATATGTACATATATATATAAACAAGATTGGAAGGAAGGAATTTAAAAATTTCATCTTTTGAAATTGATATAATCTTGTATGCAGAAATCAGAAGGAATCTACTAAACAATGATATAAGAGCTGATATAAGAGCCAATAAACTACTTCAGCAAGCTTGCAGGATTTAGTATCAATGTTCAAAGATCAGCTGTATTTCTATACAGCAGTAATGAATAATCATCAAATATAAATAAAATAATAAGGAATTAATTTAATGAAGGAAGTGCAGTATTTGTACTGTGAAAACTACACTATTTTGAAAGACACTAAATGAGACTTAATAAATAGAAAGACATCTATATTTATAAAAGTCTTGATGTAGTTAGTATATCGTATAATCTTATAAGATATAATACTATTTAAATGGAATGTCTAGAATGCCAATACTCCTAAATTGATCTAAATTTAATTCGAGCCCTATCAAAATTCCAACTGCTTTCTTTTTAAAGGAAATTGGTAAATTCATCCTGAAATACATATGAAAATTCAAGAGACCCAGAATAGTCAAAACAATCTTGAAATAGAACAAAGTTGGAGTATTTTCTGATTTCTAAACGTAATACAAAGCGTCTATGATACAGACAGATTGGTCTGCCATAATGATAGGCATATAGATAAATGAAATTATATTGAGCTCCAAAGATAACCTTCTACCTTTATTGTTAGTTGATTTTTGAAAGTCATGCCAAGAAAATTCAAAGGGGAAAAAATAGTATTGTCAAGTCATGATGCAGAGACAACTAGATGTTCACATGCAAAATAAATCTATATTCTTATTCATTATTTTTATTCCAATATTTATATTATTCTATATTCTTATTGGTTATTATTCTATAACCTATAACTAATTCAAATCCTAACTGTAAGCTAAACCTACAGATGTCTTAGAATAAAACATGGAGTCACTATGGGTTAAGAAATGTCTTCTTAGATATGACAATAAAAACGCAAGCAACAAAAGAAAAATTAGTTTGTATTTCCTCAAAATTAAAAGACTTTCGTGTCAAATCCACAGAATTGGGGAAATACTTGCAAACAATATGTCTGATAAGGGCTAAGTTTTTAGAAAATATAAAGGACTCTGACAACTCAAAAAGATAAATAACCCAATTTTTTTAAAAAAAATGCACAAAGCATCTGAATAGACACTTCTCAAAAGAAGATAGGTGAAGCCAAGAAATACATGAAAAGATGCTCAACATCATTAGCCATTAGGGAAATGCAAATAAAAACTACAATGAGATACCGCTTCTGAAACCCACTGGAATGACTACAATAAACAAGTAATTACAAGTGTTAGTGAGGAAATGGAGAAATTGGGACTGTCCTACATTACTAGTGGGAATGCAAAGTGGTGCAACTGTATTGGAAAATAAAGTCACCATTCTTGAAAATATTAAGCATAGAGTTATCATATGACTTAACAATTCCACTTCTAGGTATATACCCAAGAAAAATGGAAAAACACCTTCACAAAATACGTGTACATGAATGATCATAACATTATACATTAAACTTGAAACCAAAAGGTTAAAATGTAAATGCCCATGAACTGCTGAATAAATAAATAAAATACAACATAACCATAACAGAATATCACCTGGCAATAAAAACAAATTGATTACTGATACATGCTGCAATGTTGATGAATTTTAGAAATGTTTTGCTAACTGGAATACATCAGTCACAAATAATCTTATATGATATAATACTATTTAAATGGAATGTCTAGAATAGGAAAACAAACCTCTAGAGACAAAGAATAGATAAACGGTTTTAGATGTGCCTGTGGCTAGGGGTAGAGAAGGGAGTACGGATTGCGAGTGACTGTTAATGTGCACTAGGTTTCCTCTTAAAATAATGAAAATGGGCCGGGTGCGGTGGCTCAAGCCTGTAATCCCAGCACTTTGGGAGGACGAGACGGGCGGATCACGAGGTCAGGAGATCAAGACCATCCTGGCTAACACGGTGAAACCCCGTCTCTACTAAAAAATACAAAAAAAAAAAAACTAGCCGGGCGAGGTGGCGGCGCCTGTAGTCCCAGCTACTCGGGAGGCTGAGGCAGGAGAATGGCGTAAACTCGGGCGGCGGAGCTTGCAGTGTGGCTGATGATTAACCAACTCTGTAAGTATACTAAAACACATTGAACTGTACAATTTAAATGCTTTATTTGTGTAATACAAGAATTATGTCTCAATTAAGCTCTTAAGAACTATACAAAGAAAACAGCTAAACTTAGCAGGGTTTAAGTGGGGGAACATTCAAGCAGTATGTGAATATCATTGAAATAAAGAAAGAAATAACCTCATTGATATGTGGGTAGAGCTCAGCTCCAGGAGCCTGGGAGCAGAAAAAAATGTAAAATAAGAAATTCAGAGAGCAGACAGCTGAAAATTTTAGTAATGGGAGTTAGTAGGTAGTAGACATTTCTACAGAATTTCTCCTGAGAACAATTTTCTTTTCAGAAACGAGAAAATAATCCGCGTGAAGATTTTTTTGAAGCAGTCACATCTAGGAAGAGAAAAATAAATACTGTTGTTGGATTAAATAAATATCTGTTATGTCCATACATGTGAAACAAACCAGATTCCCATTGACCACCTCCTCTCTCTAGTTTATTTTAATCTGTTTCCAGTCAGACTGAGGATGAATTTCACAGATAAAAGATGACACATTATTGGAGTTTAGAAAGGGTGGTATTAGTTTTGCAGGCTCTCACCCTGAGCCAGGGACATGGGCAGATTTATATTAATTCCAGAATTGGCCGGAAAACTTTAGTTTAGCATGGGAAGAAGAGTGAGATGTGAGTCACAACCACACAGTGCTTTATTTCATGTGAAACTGGTGTAAGTGAGAACTTTAAATGGTATTGACAGGAGTGTGAATTTTCTTTTTTGAGAGTTCCACCTGCCTAAAAGTAGAAGCTTCCCCTGCTGCTGCCCATGCTGTCCTCATTTGAGGGATAAACAAAAGCCTCCTCTCCAAAAGTCTGTCAATCCAGCACTTTTCTGAGGCACTGAATTCATTTAAAGTAAAAGAAAAAAAAAAGTGCTAAACGAATACATTGTCAAACTAAAAATGATTTTAATTTTTTAAAGGGGAACTTGGCATACTAATTATTCTGAATAATTATCTCAGCAATGTGTAGTTTTGTGTTACCTATTACTACGATAGCAAGAAATACAATAACATATCTACTATTCTAAACAGTAGTTACTACTGGTCTCCAAAGTATAACTGGCAACAAATGACTCCCAAATTTGTGCGCAAATGCCATAGAAGGTAAGCAAAAATGCTGCTTCAGTAAATATTATCAGAAAAAAAATATTAATACCATATCAGATTGTCTGCTTTTATTTAAAAAATTAGTCAAAAATTATATAAAACAGGAATCTAATATCTTAAACCAAATAATCATTTTATAATTTCTTGACAACTCTACACTAATTTAATTCACAGGAAAAACTTAGTGAAATATCAACTTGCTACCTTTGATTTTTAATATTTCTTTATCTTTCCATTTTGATCCAAGAAAGTTATTTTTTAAATTCTTTATTATTATTACTTTTAAAGCAAAAAAAAATTCTGTGCTCTTTTTCAACTTAGAGACTAGTACAGGTCATTTTTTTAGGTTTATGCAATAAAAATGTATATAATGTCTCCAGTTTTAATTCATCTCCTTTTTTTTTTTTTTCTTTACAATACTCAAGTTGGGAACATTTTTTCAAGTGTTCTTTTCAAGTACTGCTCTTTAATTTCAATTCATTGGCTGGCACACATGACCTGATACAAGATGGGATCTGGTTAATACGCCTGATCCATTGTGTTCACATTGGCTTCCTCTGTGGTACCGTGATCCAGAGCAGTGCACAATAGGAGGCATTTGGGTGCTTAATGTGCATAATTATTAAGGTGTGACAGAGGAATGGAGGAGTTGCAGAGGCAATCTGTTCTTCAATCTGGCCTGTCTGAGGATCCTTCCAGAGCAGCAGAGTGTTAATTTCCTGAACATCTCATGATAAGCAAAACAAGGCTTCTCTGACAAGAAGGTTGCCATAAAAACATGCCATTGGTGCGTGATTTATTCCCCAATGTAATAAAAACGTCAGTGAAACAGGAGGGTTAGTTCTCAGGTAAAGAAACTCTTAAGCGTTTATAAACAATTTGCGTCCTCCTACCAAGAGGAAAAGAAAACGGCAACTAGTTTATTTATACACACACACACACACACACACACGCATATATACAAACTATATAGTTTTTAGACGCAATCTCGCTCTGTCACCAGGCTGGAGTGTAGTGGTGATATCTCCTCCTGCCTCAGCACCCTTAGTAACTGGGACTACAGGTGCACGCCACCATGCCCAGCTAATTTTTGTATTTTTAGTAGAGGCAGGGTTTCACCATGTTGGCCAGGATGGTCTCCATCTCCTGACCTGGTGATCTGCTGGCCACAGCCTCCCAAAGTGCTAGGATTATAGGCACAAGCCACTGTGCCCAGACTAGCTTAAAGTTAATGAATCTCCTAATTTGCACTATTTTTTACTTCATATAAGCAGTGACAAACAAACAGAATTTATGATGATTCTTGGTGATATGGAATTCCATTCCTCTCCACATAGTGTAGCTTGCAAAACTTGCTTGACTGTTGAAGAAACAGAGCTTATCATTGATAAATAGTATTTCTTTGTGCATTGTTACAGATAGTTGTGAAAACCAGTAAACAGTAAAATTCCAAATACATATACCATGTAATGAAGTTATCACTTAAACAATAAAAATGGATCTATTGTAATATGAGCTTGAAAATCAACCCTGTGTACTTCCTCTTGACTAGTCTTTTACATATTCTATTTAAAGCAAATGCCATATCAGAAAATGAAATGAACCAAAATGTATGTTTCTTAACTTCCTTGAATCTGAGAAAAAGTGTTACTATAATGAATGATACAAAATACCCATTTTCCCCCTTAGCTGGAAATATCAGGTTATGTTATATAATTTTGGTCTCCAAAGTAACCCATCAACTCAGAAGTAAAAGGCTGTGTTTCTTGGCCCCCTGTGAGGTGGCAGATCTAGTTACCTGGGCGATTGTTGCCTTTCTTCGGCTGCACCTCAGGACTTTCAAAAATGATCCAGAGAGCTAACAGCAGTGGCCTTCAGTCTGAGCCTTTGAAAGGAAAAAAAAAAATCAAGAGCAGAGGCAGTTTGGAATATCCTCCCTTAGGCTTCTTTTAGGTTTGACTCCACTGGCATGCTCAGCAGCTTATGCTGTTCAGCTCTAGATGAGTGATTTGTGGACGTCTTTTACGATGGTTTAAAAATCATCTCAGACTTCTTTTTCTTTGTCACATGGGTAGCAACTTAAGTAGATTAAATATGAGTTAGCCCATCTCAAACTGGGTATCTATTTCATGTCGAGAGAAACAGCAGTCCATTCCAATTAAGGTGTTGCCTAAGGTGGAAGTTAGGAGCCTTAAACAGAGATGTGCAACACAATGGAATATCTGAGTCCAGTCTGAGGACTAGTGATTCTGAAATTGAGTTTGTTAAAAATATAAATTGTTGGTTCTCTCTGTCAGAGTGTCTGACTCAGGTCCAGGTTGAATCAATCTGAATGTTTAACAGGTGTCTTTGGTGTTTTTGCGAATCACGCTCTGATAAACCCACAATATGTTAACTATTACCAAAATACATATATGTTTCACTCAGTTACTGACCATTACAATTAATCTCAAGCTGCAGTATGATATGAGCATAGACTTGATTCAATCCCTCCTCTCATGAAGGGTTTCTGAAAGTTTGCACAATTAGCTGTGTCTCTATCAAATGTAGTAAATATGTGTAGTTTGCTGGGCTTTTCATCTTTTATTCTCATTATCTCATGTATGTGTGTATAGCCCATTATTTCGAAGTATTTTTAAAAGTCAATTTGTTATATTTGTAAGGAAGTTTTATCCGGATTCCCAATCTTCATATGTGTTGTAACTAAAAGAGTAAGAAGCTTTTTCCCCTCAGACTCACTCTACTACCATCTTACCAAGAACTCAAGGTGGGGGCAGGGGTTGCTTATGTAGAGAATCTCTAACCTAGAATGCAATCTAGTCTAAATTTCAGAAAATGGCTGTTGGAAGGGTTGAGCACATTTTACACAGTTCTCAGTGGGTAGATCATTCTGCACTTCAGATGTATATCGGCAAAGGTGAACATTCTGAAAACCAGGATATACACAAAGAGACAGTTAACTTCACACAGTAAACGAAGAGAAGCTAGGGATGAAAGAGAGTAGGGAGAACAGAAGTATGAGAGAGGTAAGAGAGATGCAAGAGTGTATTAGCTTCTGTGGCTGTTGTGTCAAATTTCCACAAAGCTTTTGGGAATAAATTATTTCAGAATTCTTGAGGCTAGAAGTCCAAAATCAAGGTGGCTGGCAGAGCTGTATTCCTTTTGAGGGTCTAGAGAAGAATCTATTTCTTGCCTCCTCCAGTTTCTGATGGCTTCCAACATTCTTTGCTTGTGGTCACATCACACCAATCTTCAAGGCCAGCACTTTCAAACCTCTCTCTGCTCCATCTGCACATCCTCTTCTTCCCTGTGTGACTGGCTGTAAGATCTGCCCTAGACTCCCTGTTCTAAAAATGCAGATGATTGGATTTAAGGCCCATCCAGACAGGATAATCTTCCTGCTTCAAGAGCCTTAATTGAATCTTTTTGTTGCTGTTGTTGCTGTTTATTGTTTTGTTTTGTTTTGTTTTGCCATCATAAGGTAACATTTACAGGTTCCAGGAATTAAGATGTAGATATCTTTTTGGGGGGTTGTGATTTTTAAGCCTTCACAGGGGGATAAGAGAGAACTTTTATCAGGAAGCTGAAGGTAGTACAGAAAGTAATCATTGGAAAAATCCTAGATGGAGTTGCTGCCAGAGGCTGTAACAGAAATATCTAAGATCAATTTTAAACGGTATGCCTTGCTGAGATAAAAACTATCTTGATCTTCCTAAATTTTCAATGACTGCTGCTTCAAAAACAAAGTCTTATGAGAGAAGCTATCTGAGTTTCACAGAAGTAGAAATGTCTGTCAAAAATGACCATGAGAATTTTAATCCCTGCAAGAACTGGTGACAGGACTTCCCACAGGACTTGGGGTAAGAACTTAAGCTAATTGTATCTAAATATCAAAGAGCAGTGTTGCTTAACTGATATCTGGATAGCACCATTACTGTGGCTTACACTAGAGTTTAACAATAACTAGGTTTTTTGTTGTTGTTGCAGTAACTCTGTTCTTTCTTGACTATTCACACATTTCTAGGAGCCATCTCAGGTAACTCTATGCTTCCTTTTCTATCTTTTTCTTTGCTGTCTCATTGTGACTTGAACACCTCCTGCCTAAGCTTGAATGAAAGAACTTGCTGACACTCATTTGTGTTTATAAAATATAAAAGATCTCAGGTCCAGTGCAATAGGAGTTCCCATCTGCTTGCCCCTTGAATCATAGTTTTCACTCGTTAAAAATTGGGTGGTTTTTTGTTTGTTTTTGTTTTTGTTTGCAGGGAACTTTATTGATAGTACATGGTAAAATGTAAGTCTCCCATTCTTCAGGGGTTCTGGGTTGAAAAATACATCACGAAGGAGAGAGTCTCAGTGTGATAGGGGACTGAGTAGCGGCAGGGACTCTAGCAGCTGAGTACCTCTCTCTCCCCCTCATGCTCTCTCTAAGGCTGGCGGACCAGGGGTTTTTTATTCCTTGGTGGCCATATGGCCCATCAGGTACAACGTCCTGTTGCTGTAGCCAACTTCATTGCCATACCAAGAAATGAGCTCGACAAAGTGTTCTTTGAGAGCAATGCCAGCTCTAACATCAGAGCTGGAAGGGTGGATGTCACTGCTGACATCAGAGGGGAAAACCTGATGCTCAGTGTAGGCTAGGATGTACCTGAGGAAGTCCCCCAATGCCTGCTTCACCACCTTTTTAGTGTCATCATATTTGGCAACTCTCTTCAGATAGCATGCCAGTTCCACAACTGACACACTGGCAGTGGATACAGAAGGTCATGTTAATGAGCTTCTCATTCAACTCAGAGATGGCCTTGTCCATAGTGTTGGCAGTGCCAGTAGGTGCAGGGAGAATGTCCTGGAGAGCCCCATGGTCACCACACCTGTCTCCCAGAGGGACCATCCAGCATTTTCTGGGTAACAGTGATGGCATGGAATGTGGTTATGAGTCTCTCCATGATGCCAGAGTTGTCAGAGACGACCTTGGCAAGGGGACTAAGCAGTTGGTGATGCCAGAGGCACAGCCGAAAATCATGTGGTTGTTTTCATACCAATTATGGTTCACACATCACCAACACAGGAGAATCTGCAAAAGGGTCAGAGATGATGACCCTTTTAGTTCTACCTTCTAAGTGAAGCCAAGCCTTCTCCAAGATAGTAAAGACACCAGTAGACCCAATGACGTATTCAGCACCAGCACCATCCATCTGATTTTGGTGGGATGTCACTCCTGGAAGATGCAGGTGGGATTCTTGTTGATGACCAACTTCCTGTTCTCAGCCTTGACAATGCCCTGAAATTTGCCATGGGTGAAATCACACAGGAACATGGAGATCATGTAACTGAGGTCAATGAAAGTGTCATTAAGGGTGACAATATCCACTTTACTGGAGTTAAAAGCAACCGTGGTGACCAGACATCAGCACCACCAAATTCATTAACCCTGGCCTTCACTGTCACCATCATTTCTCAGGGATGCAATTGGCACTGTATGAGAAGATGTGGCTACCTGTTGAACAGGGAGGAGAACAAAGCTTTGCTCGTAAAACTTAATATTCAAATCTATAATGAGAGAGATTATTAATCCCCATCAGTAAGCACTTTGACTTTTGTGGAAAGGAGAGACTTACCAGACCGATTTCAGAATTATGTAAGTGCTATGCATACCTGGTATTGATGGTCTACCCTAAAGCTACCTGGCACATCTAAAAGGCAAGCTTTCTTTAGTTAATGGCAAGGCCCGCATCAGAGTTTATAGTGAAAATAAAGAGATTATATTATATTATTTATATTATATTATATTATATTATATTATATTATATTATATTATATTATATTACAGAGGTGAAAATAAAGAGATTATCAATGGGCTGGCAGGAACAGGCAAAGAGAAAAGCCACTGATGCTGTAAAGCCTTACGCAAGTGGGTTTCATAGCACGGGTTCTGGCTGTATTTCCTTCAATTTCCAGTTTCATAGACATCCCCAAATGCCAAAATATAGGACGGGTAGTTTAGAATGAGTTGCCAGGTCACCTCTGCAGGGCATTCTAATGGGCTGCATTGGAACTGCTTCACTTACAGGATGAGATTGGACAGCAAAGCGGAGGCGGAGGTGGAGGATTCTCCGGGAGCACCGCAGCATGCAGGGGAGGAGGTGTTATCCCTCCACCTTCAGGTAAAGGGAAAGGGGGTGCTAAGGCAGCTCTTCAAAAAGCTTTACGTATTTTCTCTAGAGCTTGAGAAGCTAACATGTGACTCTTGCCAAGAAAAGAGCCTTGATGCCAGGGCGGCTGTGCCTGGAACTGATACTTTCTGGCTGCACAAGGGTTAAGTCTTCATTGGAGTAAGCTGGGCTTCCCCTGCTGGTGGGACCAGGGTTTGCGAATTTACCTGTTTGCGAATTTACTTATGAACTAATCCTGTTTGAAGGAACCAGCCTGGTCTCCTCCCTACAGAAGACTGCCTGGATTCCGGAAGGGACTCTTAAAGAATAAAGTTTGTGGGCTGGACCAGGGTAGGGGGTCTTTGAGGTTCTAGTTATATTGGACTGGACGAAAGGTATTCAAATAGTATTTTAAAAAGGAGTCAAATTGAATGTGGTGGAGAAATGTAACATTTTATTTCATTTTTGGCTTGTACCATATCTAATCCAGAGGCTTTTCAACAAAATAGCTACAATTAGAAAGTAGTTGCCTTTGTACTTCGATTTTCACAGATTAGTAACATAATTTTAAGGAATATTAATAATTAAGTTTACTCTGTATCATCATATAGCAAATATCAAAAAATTAAACTAAGGTGTTCAGATTGGGCACGGTGGCTCACGCTTGTAATCCCAGCACTTTGGGAAGCCGAGATGGATGAATCCCCTAAGGTCAGGAGCTCAAGACTAGCCTGGCCAACAAGGTGAGACCCCGTCTCTTCTAAAAATACAAAAATTAGCTGGGCGTGGTGGGGAGCGCCTGTAATCCCAGCTACTCAGGAGGCTGAGTCAGGAGAATCGCTTGAACCGGGGAGGTGGAGGTTGGACTGAGCCGAGATTACATCATTGCACTCCAGCCGGGGCAACAAGAGTGAAACTACATCTCAAAAAAAAAAAAAAAAAAATTAAGGTGTTTAATATTTATTAGCTATTTTTGTTTGCGTTTCCTAAAATATTTTTCCATCCTGATTTTCTAATAGCAGCTTTCCCCATTAGTCTCATGCATACATCATGCCTCTAGGAAAACCCCACTACTGACTTTTCCCTGAATACATTTTCCTGCCTTTATCCCTTGAAACCTGTATGTGGATAATGTTAAATGTTACTTATTCATTCAAGCGTTTTTGTTTTTCTCCAGCCATATATAAAATTCTCACTTATTCTATTGAAAAGTGTCATGATTTTTTATTCTTATGGTCATACTTGCTCTACTTTAAATTGTATTTGCGTGCTTTGCCAGGTCAACCAATGTATTTATTCTTTCGTTCAGCAAACACTTGATCACTGGCTATTATGTGCAAGGAATTGTGTTGCATTCTTTAAGCAAACAGAGATAGTCACTTTATGGAGCATAGTCACTAGAAAAGTAATAGTATTCAAAAATATGTTTTGAAGAAACATCAAACCGAGCATTTAATGAATGCATCTCTACACAATACACTGTGTGGAATACAAACATGAATCTGATGCAACATTGCCCAGAAAAAGAGGAGCTTATTATTCAATAATTAGTTATGATATAATATTATATATGGTAAAATGTGACAAATGAGAAGCTGTAAGTATTCAGTTACAATAAAACAGTGCCATAAAGACTAAATTTCTGGCATGGGTTACAAGTGAGTGTCTTGTTTAAAACCTTTCTACCATCTCATATAATTCTGCTTACCTTTTGAATGAGATAAAACCACCACACAGAAATATATTTGTGTATCGAATACTATGTCAAAAGTGAAGACTCCAAAGATGACTATGGTCTGATCTCTAACCTCAGCAAAGGCTATGAGGCAAAGGGAGTAATACACATTTATGGAGATTATATTAATGAAGTGTGTGTGTGCCCAGGTGTGCGCTTGTGTTTCCAGAATTGAAAGCCACACAAAGCATCTAGCTCTGTTGAGAAAAGTCTAGATATCGTTAAAGAGAAAAATAAAAATGATTTTAGAAAGAGCAAACTCTTTTACAGTAAAAAATAAAATAAAATAAGGTCTGTCTTTTTTTCAAAAATAAAAGGAGTTTAAAATCTAGAAGTGGTTCTCAGGAAACCAAGGAGATTGACTTAGCAGGGAGGTCTGCTGCTCACTCTGCCTATCTTCAATGTCAACAAAAGGCATGTCTCCAATGTCGCCAGCACTGTGAAGGCACAGCCCCCGGGCATCATCTGAGTGAGACCCTTCACCACACACTTAGTTGTCACAATGCTACTTCTCAGTGGCAGTTTTCTGGACATAGAGGTCAATTCTTTTCGGCATTTGATGATGTCAGCTACTAATCCTGATCCTCTTTCTCCCATTTTATTTCTCCTTAACCTAAACTTCCTTGTTGATGTCTGCAACTTTTTTTCTGAAAAATAATCCTACCTAGTCTCAACAAGGTTTTTATATAAATGTTAATCTCTCTTATGGTAATGTGATTTAATATACCGCCCGGATTCTGAAACTTTCACAACCAGGATATCACTCTTAGAGGTGAACTACCACCCATCTTGGCTTCATGGGTGAAGTCTGGGCACTCTTCACAAATGCCACTATTTACAAATGCTAGGAAAGTAGGATTTATTCCTCAACAAAGATTACAAAGGTTTACAAGAAAAAAATGGAAAGCAAATTTAAACAAAAATGACTAGCAGATGATTTTTCAGAAGTATATTTGGGTTAGTTAAGTATAAATACTTTTGGAAGAATACATTTTCTATAGAATACGTACTAAATGTAATGTGGATTGGCAATTGAACCTTGGAAAATAAACCACTGAAGTTTCTTTTTTTCAAAACTAAATGCAAAGCCAATTAGGACATTGCTGCTTTGACTAAGATGGACATTTTAAAATGTTTGGGGATTTAAATTTTGTATAACACATGCAGAAAAGAATTGCAAAACAAGGGACAATGTATTTTTTTTTTCATTTTGCAACACTTAGCCAGGCATATCAGAAAGACCATATGTTAGTTGCAAGAAAAGTTTGCTCTGAGGGGTTTCAGTTAGAATTTTGCAGTTTGGAGACCGTATATGACAAGATAGGCTTTCAGAAAAGATTTAAGTCTTTTTGGTAAGGGTAACACAATCAAACTGCATTGTAATGCCTAGAGACCCTACTTACAGATATAGTATGCCAAAATAACTGCAGTGCACTTTGTTGTGGTCACCCCACAGAAGTGAGATGAGCCCCCAACTCAAAATTTTGTTTGGCTATCAAGATTGATGATGTCACACTCACCAAGAGGGTATTGAAAGGTTTATTACTCACATAGTAAGTATTTCTGAGGAAAACAGAATGAGCTCTCAAGCAGGTCCATGGATTTCTCGATAAAACAGAGAACAAAGACTGGCTTTAGGGTTTTTATAGTTGATAGGGGATGAGGAGAGGGTGAGGGTTCCTTTGCATGTGCTGGGGCCTGTATGGTTTAAAATTCCCACCAGCACCAAGGAGAGCATCGGGCCTTCTTATCAGCTTGCCCAGACGCAGAGCAGAGGGGAAAGGGAAGTGCTCAGGCTTGAAAGCTGCCAGCAGCCAAACATTAAAAATGGAATCTGACCCTGTTGCAATTCACCTCTGATATTTCACTAGTAGCTAAAGTGTGCAATGTTTCAGTTAACTGAATTTGAACTTGTTTAAATAAGCCATCACCATGTTCTGTAGGCCTCTTGCCTGAGGCTGGTATGGGAGGTGAATGTTTTATTGAATGTATCATTCAAGAGTCCAGTATTGTATAGCTTTGGAAGTGAAATGAATGCCTTGGTCACTATCAATAGTGTCTGAAACTCTGAAAGGAGTATGCAATATCTTCATGAGGCCTTGTATTGTGGTTTTAGCATGCGCAGGGCATGTTTGAGTTTTAATTTTTTGTATATCTGTGAAGCAGGAGGTCATCAGAGCTCTTCACACCAAAAGAGGCGTTTGTTGTTGTCATTGCTAAATGAGATAGCCAATCCACCAGCAATGAATAATAATATTTAAAAATAATAGCCAATCCACTGGCAATGACCAAAAATATTTCAAAATGTGCAGAAGGGGCCAATTGTTGGACAGGTTATCCAACGCTAAGATGACTTCTCTAAAGTACAGATAGTTGTGCTGACCTTTGGATCCTATGGTGTCAGGGACATCCTGATAAAGGGATGAAGAGTAATCACCCTTCAGAAATCCTTATCACATGTGAAGATGTTGCTGATGTCCATAAAGTATCCGAATTCCTTTTCTCTTCACCCCATTATGGCCAAGGGATTCAGAACAGAGGGATATTCCTGTGGAACCATAACATCTACAAAGATTTGCAGGATGAGGATGGAAGGGTTCCTGTTCTTCCAGATGAGATATGCCAGAGTACTCACAGTTTATTCTGTCTTCTACGAAGAAGCCTCTGTAGTTGTACGGAACTTGTGGGGTACTATTCTTTTTTCTTTTAATAAGGCTTTGCTCTGTCACCCAGGCTGAAGGTATGATCATGGCTCACTGCAGCCTCAGCTTCCTGGGCTCATGCAATCCTTCCCACTTGGCATCCTGAGTAACTAGAACTACAGGGGCTCACTACCATGCACGGATTGTTTGTTTGTTTGTTTGGTTGGTTGGTTGGTTGGTTGGTTGGGGGTACAGAGGACGTCTTACAATATGGCCCGGACTGGTCTTGAACTCCTGGGATCAAGCAATCCTTCCACCTTGGCCTTCCCAAATGCTAGGATCACAGGCTTGAGTCATCATGCCTGGCAAAGTGGGGTACTGCTTTTACAATGAAGATATAAGCACAATTAGATACGTAGAGTCATGGATTCAGGGCCTGTGAGAGCCTCTGTTTTCAGGAAAGCCCAGAATGCAGTCAATAATGGCCACTCTAAGGGTATGTACGGTGGAGCCGAAGAGGACAATTTCTTACACAAAGAGGTCAGTTTCTGATGGTAGAAGTTCATGCACAATTTATGGCTATTTCAGGTGGTCCAAAGACCCCAGAAAGCTAGACCGGATGTTAATAGAACCTCTAGAGTGAAAGAGTCTCTAGTAGGCCCTAATGGAAATGCCTTTTGTCTTGCAATTTAGATGGATTTTGGAGCATTTCAGTGTAGGATTCTACAATCAAGCTTGGCTGATTTGTCAGTAACAGTATAAAAGCCTTAAGTAAAATGTATAACTCAGGAATATGTCGCCTCCAGAACCCAAAAAGGCCTAAAAGATGTTTGCCTTCTTTAAAAAAAATTGTGGGTACAGTTTGTTGACAGTGATGGGGGTAGCCATTTGTTGACAGTGTTAGGGATAGAGTGGACCTTAGTTTACCAAATAATTTTTGGAAATTTATGGAGTCTTGGAGGTTGTGGACTCTGGTGCCATTTGTGTGTCACTGGCCTGTTCCCTTTCCGCATGCTCCTTTGTGAGTATTTGTATGTCTTGAATGAGTATGTCAAACAAAGCACCTTGGAAGATGATCATTATTATAATATCATACCTGTGCTCCTGGAGAAAGCTGGATGTGATTACACATCATACCTGTGATCCTGGGGAAAGCTGGATGTTTGCCTGCAAACATTTTGTGTGATGGCAGGGCTGTTGCAGTACTCCATGTGTAGCGGATAAAGGTACATTCAGGTCTTCAGAGGTGAAGGCAAACTGGCTGAGAAACTGTTGAAATAGGAACAGAACATATCAGTTAAATCTACGACTGCAAAGTATTTGCTTGTTGCTGATTGGATGAAACTGGCAATTTCAAGACTATTGGATATTGGAACCCTAATGAATAAAACCGGGGCATTGAGTAACGCACCATTGGGTGGCATTCGTTCTTGCTAAGTTAAAGAATCAGTTAGGTTGAACTGCTAAAGAGAGAAGCAGTGGGACAAACCTCCTTTCTCTCAACAGGTCTTACCTAATGGGTTTCAATTCTTGAAGGCCCTTTTTAAATTTATAATGGTGTTTATTGATTATTTTTAACCTGGAAGGAGAAGGCCCATGGAATCCCTTTTTTTTCCTAGCCATTTGTAAATGGCAAAGACTTAATTAATTTTAAATCTGCATTCAATGAGTGGAAGCTCCTATGCCCATTCTGGTATATTCTAGGGCAATGGGCAATATGACTGTGAGGAATTTTGACAAGGCAATAGCCCGATGGTTAAGGTGAGGAATGTTTCTTGTTATCTAGCTTATATCCAGGAATTCTTCAAATATTATAGAGGGGTCCCTTGTTTAAATATAGCGGGATCATACATTTAGCTAGAGTTTGCACCTCAGTAGTTACTCTAATCTTGAAAGTTCAACAACTGGTGCATTTTGGCAGATATTAAAATTAATTCAGGACCTATGCTGTAGGGGAACAAAAGCCAATCACTCTTATTTTACTGTATTATTGCATAAGATTTCTTAGTAGATTTTGAATTTTCAATTGAGTCAGATTGTGAAACTTTATTTTAGATTTTGTTTCTGCACCCTGTGTCTAAGGGTTTTTTGTTTGTTTGTTTGTTTTTGTTTTTGTTTTTTTTCTTTTTGCTAGTTTGTTTGATCATTTATGAATGTACTTCAAGGAGAAACCAAATTCACATCTTCAGAGTTAGGAACCTTTCCCATGGCAATAGATGCTTTCTGGGTTTAAGGGCTGTGTACTTAAGTCAGGTTAGAACTAATTCATTGGTTGTTCCATGGGCATGTCATGAGTGTGTTCCCTATAACCCCGAAAAATCAGGATCTTTGTCAGAGGATTAGGCAGCAGTAGCAACAAAGGCAATTTGTGCCTAGTTAGCTATCTGCTTTTAAAAGTGTTGCCTCAACATGTCACATGATAGATACTTTTCCTCTACAAGCAGCCACCAACTGAGCTTATATACCACACAGAGTATTAGTCTTTCCCCTGATCACTTTAGAGTATGGGTTCCTGTCAATGCCTAGTTGAAACAAACAGACACACAGGGTAAGAGCTGCTACCTTGAGCTTGGCTACGCTAACAAAATATACTGGCACAGAAACACATGAATCAATCTAACCCACACCGAGAAGTCTGGGCCAATACACATGACCCAGGGCCATTTAAAGAGGGCCCTAATCCCATACTCCTGTCCCTAAGTGCTCATTCTTGAAACCTAATACTCAGGTTAGTGAAAGCTATAAGAGGCTCAGTAGGACTCAGCAAATGCAGCACAAAACAGCACGACTGAAAGCAAAAGCTTGAGAGCATGGAAGAAATCCAGTCTAGAAGCCAAAGCCAGAGAAGAAAGATCCCCAGTGGTGATGGTCACTATCTAGACATCCTGATTGCCTTGACAAATGTTGTGGTCACCCATAGCAGGGAGTGGATCCTCCACTCAAAATTTGGTTCAGACATCAAGACAAACGATGTTACACGATCCAGGAAGAAGGTTTGAAAAGGTTTGTTACTTACACAATGGGGCTTGCTGGGGAGAGCAAGGTGGACTCTTGACAGTGCAAAAAATGGCTTATGAGACGGAGGATTGGAGACTAGCTCTGAAGTTTCTATAGTAGTTAGAGGATGGGGTTCAGGTGAGAGGATCCCCACTCAGGCTGAGACTTACATGGTATAAACTTTACACAGCCAAAGGAGGGAGAACCCAAGATTTCTTTTTTTTTTTTTAATTTTTTTTTCTTTTTTTTATTATTATACTTTAAGTTCTAGGGTACATGGGCACTACATGCAGGTTTGTTACATATGTATACATGTGCCATGTTGCTGTGCTGCACCCATTAACTCGTCATTTACATTAGGTATATCTCCTAATGCCATCCGTCCTCCCTCCCCCCTCCCCACAATAGGCCCTGGTGTGTGATGTTCCCCTTCCTATGTCCAAGTGATCTCATTGTTCAATTCCCACCTATCAGTGAGAACATGCAGTGTTTGGTTTTCTGTTCTTGCGATAGTTTGCTGAGAATGATGGTTTCCAGCTGCATCCATGTCTCTACAAAGGACATGAACTCATCCTTTTTTATGGCTGCATAGTATTCCATGGTGTATATGTGCCACATTTTCTTAATCCAGTCTGTCACAGATGGACATTTGGGTTGATTCCAAGTCTTTGCTATTGTGAATAGTGCTGCAACAAACATACAGCTTTCACATAAGCAGGGCTGAAAAGGAAAGGGAAATGATGGGACTCAAAAGCTTTCAGCAGTCAAACATCAAAAATGGAGTCTGATATTATATTACTTTATTACCCTGTAAGTATGTGGGTGTGTGTGTAGGTGTGAGTGTGTGTGTTATATGTATGTTAGAAGGAAAAATTTGGTTTTGAATATTATACCATATTTTCACCTGAGCTCAGGATGAAATAATGGTCTATAAGGAATCAAGAATGGTGTAGAAATAGCATGGATTTTAGAGTCAAACAGACCGAAATTCACATGCTTTTTCTCGACAAGCAACCTAATCTGTTAAGTATTTATTCCATGCCCTTGGGAATATATATATATATACATATATATGTAACTTTTTTGGTTTTCTTCACTATGTAAAATAGAAACTTCATAGAACTGATGCATATAGGGGCCAATGTGTGAATGCATGTGAACTGCGTGGCATGGTTTTTGGCATATGGTAGTTATTATTAATGCTAGTTACTTCTCCTTCAGTCACTCAGTAACTTCTATTAACTTCTGAATGGAAACCCTGGCGATAGTAATGTTTTCCTAGATAGTCAATTCCCAACTATTCACAAGGGCATTCTCCTTTCCTGGTGATAAAATGATACCCCAGAAATTACCTGGTTCCCATTTCAGCTGGCCAGCATTCTTCATCCTAGGGTAAGATGTGAGTCAAACCAGCTAATTTAATCATATATTTAATTGAATCATGCAAAGTAGTTTCCTCTATTGTATGCTTTTACATAGTAAAAAAGCAAATTTGAATCCTTCTGTTTAACTTCTATGAATCAATTATCTTTTTTAGCTATGAATTTTAGGATGCTTCCTTATTATGTGAACTTTAATCATGCTACTTTTTCTTTCAATAGATGTGAATTGTGCACATTACGGTAGGTCATGGTGGCACAGTGGGCCTGAAGACATAGTAAAATAAAAATAAAAAGGAAAAGAATTCAAAATATGTACATGTAGCAAAGCAGAATATGCTATTGGTTGGTAGGTAGACAATGTGCTGCAATGTCTTATTCATTTACTCTGTGGCAGCAAAGGCAGCAAACTCAGGGCTATGAACTCTAACTTGCTGGTTTCTTCAATATGCAAGGCCCTTTTTTTAATATATATATACGGGGTCTTGCTCTGTCACCCAGGTTGGAGTGCAGTGGTGCCATCACAGCTCACTGCAGCCTCGACCTCTCAGGCTCAAGTTATCCTCCGGCTTTAGCCTTCCAAGTAGCTGGAACCATAGGAAGGTGCCACTATGCCTGGCTTTTTTTTTTTTTTTTTTTAACTTTTTATTGAGACAGGGTCTTACTGTGTTGTCCAGGCTGGTCTCAAACTCATGGGCTCAAGCAATGCACCTGCCTCAGCCTCCCAAAGTGCTGGGATTGTAGGCATGGGCCATCACACCCAGCCTTACAAGGGCCATTTTTAGCACTGTAGGTGACGTGTTGCTGCCCCAACTGTATCCCATTTACTATATAATTACTCTAGACACAGTCGAATTCCAACTCTACTCTTTGCCTCACTGTACCTGATGATACTCTAAATTTGGAGACCACTCTGCGCACATGCCAGACGTGCTGGAAATGCCTAGATTTAATATCCTCCAGGGGTACTCCCAACCAGTGACTGGTGGGAATTGTTCTGTAAGTAACCACCATTCCCATCTCTTAGACAGGATAACTCAGAAGCATGTGCTTTATATTGACTTCCAGAATCAAGTGTCAGGGGGCAAAGCAAAATTAGCTGTCTTGACTCCCTGATCTCCAGCGGATTTTATCCTAAGATAAAGATCTCTGTTGAAATAAACACCTCCATCATCGCAGTCTTACAATAAAGCGCTCCTTAAACTTTTTTTCTATGTCAATAGTAGAGTTTAGTGAGCATGAGAATAACGGGAATAGAATGTGCAGAAGCTAATACATCAGGCCCAGAATTCAAACTGTCTTCAATCCCGCGGAAGATACTTCTTAGCAATATGACTCTGGATGAGTTACGTAGCATCTCTAGAATTCAATTTCCAAATCTGTAAAATGGGAATAATACAATTTCATTCATCAGGCATTATGTTCTCATGACTAAATGAAACAAACCATGTAAAGTTTATGGTGAGGTATCTGGCACACACTAATTATCTCATACAAATAGTTATAATCCTCAGGGTTATACAATTTTCACAGTTGGAAATTGAAAGTATTTGATATAATAACACACATAAAATCAAGCCATGGGGCTTATTTGGCTACTGCTAAAGTATTTTCAAAAGGCTTTCCCAAATGAGAAATAGTCATAATGTTTGCAAGTTATAATATTTTTATCAAAATGGAAATCAGCTCACTATATCAAAATGTGACTGTGGCTTTCTAAATAGTGCCAACAAATTTTCAAAGAAGTTTTAGGAGATGCATCTATCGTTTATTTTTAAGAAAATCCCTACACATTCATAAGCAAGAAATAATGCATTAGCTTTATACAAATTATATCCATGTGCCATGGGAGATTTGAAGAGTTAATGTTTCAAAACACTACTAAATGGCTGATAAAAGTTTAAGTTTGAGGAAAAATAGTCATAGAATTTAATAGCTAAGAAATACCAAACATAGAATACATGGTTCATTACCTGATGGTATTCCAATATGCTTTGTTATAATTGGAAATGAAGAAGGATAAGTATGTGTAAGCCTGTACCGCAGGCATCTGTCACACTTCTCTTGGCCAAGCCTCAACCCCAAAGCCACAAGTATGCCTTATTGGATAAACCTAGGGCTTCCCCACTTGCATACACTATGATACAAGTCACAAATAATGCTTGTACCAACAGTTACATAACTTGCTCTGCAGCCATAGCAATCTTGCTTCTTCCTCTCTGGGGCCCATTCAGTCACTGCTCATTTATCTTGTTCCACACCGCCCTGTTCAATTTCCCCATTCCTTTTAAGCCCTGGTGCCTGGGCTCCTTACCACACAACTCACTCCCTGAAAATTGGCCTGGACTCTGCGAAGCGCAACAGATTCCCTTTTACCAGTCACCTCTTAGGTGACTCTGCCTCTTCTAAACTGGCTTCTGAACCTTGAGCCTGCATCTCCCTTTCTCTGCACATTTGGCATGAATGTGATATAATTCCTGGAGATGACAGGGATGCAGGGATGAGCTGCTAATCCAGTCCTCTCACTGTACAGATAATGAAAGGACTTCACTTCGGTTACTTTTAGATTAGAATGTTTCTCATGAGATTTTTGCAAAAATATTTACAAATCACTTCAAATGGTGGGCTAATTTCTGGAAGGTTTCCACCAGTGGCTAGTCCTCCCTTCTGTGTTATATTGATTCCTAATAGTTTTATTCAGAGGATAAAATGTATACATTGTCCCCTGAGGTAAAAATGTCTCTTCATTAATAAGCCAATGGATCAGAAAAGAGAATGTATTGTTGTCTTTGAGTAAAAATACACAAAAAGCAAGTTTTTAAAATGTATTTAAATTCTTTATGTCATTAATTTAAATCATGTGTCATTCATATGAATTAATTCTGGAATTTATTTCTTCTTTCCTTGGTTCCCTGAAATTTCCACTTTTTGTATGTATGTTACTTTATAGTGTTTAAAGTATGTTATATCACATTCTTCTAATAAAAATAAAGAATGCTGGATGGGAAAATGTACAATTTTATTTTATAAGTGAATAAAACATGGATCATTTCTAGCTGGCTGGGTTAGACTACTGAAAGTAAAAAAACAAAAACAAAAAAAGAAATTGTGAACATACCAAGGATGTTGGTGAAAGCTGGAATGTTGATATACTTGAGATCCCAAATTTCATAATTTTCTCTTTCCAAAAGACCAAGTATTTAAAAATACTCACAGATGGTGAAAATATCCAATATACTGTCCCAAGTATGTCATTCTCTAGGTGTGCCAAAAGCATTTCTCTAGGCATTTAAAATTTAAACACTCTTTACAGTGTCCATTTCATGGTGAATTATTCTCTGTCCATGGAACACTGTTGAAAGATTCCAGAGTCTATCATTGTCTTTGGAACTACTTTTTAGAAATTATGAGTACCAAGTTACTTTGAATTTTATGTATGTTATTACCTAAATAAACAAATAAAGCATGAGGTGAATAGTTGATAATTTTTAAACATCTGTCGAGGTATCTCAAGCTCCATTGGAAAAATATTACTTAATGTTCCTGCTTGAAAGAGAAGATTTGAAAAAGAAAAGAAAATAGACTTTCGTGTGTCTCACTTTTACCTCAAACCAATTTCCTTGTTCTTATTTGGAAACCTTGGTTTAAAATCATGCTGAGGAAAACCACAAGTGAATCCATTAACTACTTCAGTGACACACATCCATTTTAAACAATGAAGACCTTCCATCCAAACTTACTAGTGTGTCACAGTCAGCCGCACTTTAATCCTTCCTTCTTTATCTAGAATATAGCAACTTCCTCTAATATTTTAAAAGAACCTTGGTCAAAATAGTCCATCAACACTCTCTTTATCCTTCCTAAAACTCTTTCTTTCGTGTTGTTTCAAAGATTTTTGTAAAAGTATCTTTCCCTATTTAAAATGTCAAGTTTTACTTATTTAAAATATATGTGCTACTATACCTCCATAAACCACTGGCTGGGCCTAGGGACAAGAATATGAGTTGGCTCTTCTTTAGGAAAGATGTCATAATTTCCCAACACCATCTTCAATCTATATAGCACACGACCTCCAATTCTTCATTTAACAAAGCGATTCTGTTGAAAAGAACAACCATCTAACATAAACATTCATAAAATGTTAAAATGGTTAATTACCTTTATGTTTAAAAGGTAATTAAACTTCTTTAAAAATGTTTAACGAAGCATTGTTTTACACTAATGTTTGCTCTCAGCATTGTCAGCATAATTTTATTCACCATAATATGTAATGTAGATTGTCATGTTGTTGCTAAAATTTAATAAATTGAGGAGTTATTATTTAATTGATCCAATAACAGAGCGATACAACCAGAACACCTACCAAAATTTTTGCTTCAGTGTTCTTCTATGCATCGGAAGAGGGAATGGTTAAAGTGCTTTATGGTCCTGATTGACATATTTCCTGAGTGATTTGGGACACACTGGAGTAAGTACTCCATAATAACCAGGAGATCTCAGTTCTCTGCAGCTCTGCAGCAAAGTTACTTTGTGATTCTAGGCCTGGGTGGTTTGGGTCTGATTCATGGGCTTGCAAGTCTGAGATTAGATAGATAGACAGACAGACAGACAGACAGATAGATAGAGAGATAGATAAACAAACTGATAGATACAGAAGTAGAGATAGACATATAGCTATAAATGTGAATGTAAACATAGAAATAAACACAAACCTATGGATATATTGATACATAAATATAGATAGAGCAGCACAAAACCCCTTTCACCATAATGTTTTCTCCTGTTTGATAAAACATTTATGAAAATTGCCTGACACCTGTAGTCATTTGCATGCCTATACTTTGTCCTAAGAAATACTAAGTGTCTAAAAGATCTTTATTCACAGCAAAAGGTCTCTACATGCCTAGAGTGAATTGAAGACTTTTCTTAGATACACATGTACAGCTCTTACTGAAGTGTGGCATCAACAAAGCATAGGAAACACTGTGAAAAACACTGAGCTTTTTAATTTTGTGTCCAATTACAACTCACAAACAGAAATCTATACGTTGATCTTTAGAAATCTTTTATCCAACTTTAATGACAATGTCTCTCAACTTATTTAAGCCTGAAGTTTCTTTGCTAGTGTTATGTAAATGAAGACTGGCATATTGGTAGAAAAAGCAAATCTTCATTCCTTAGAGGATTCAAAGATTCATAGGGAAATAAGTTGCATTAAGCACACACACACAAATATACACACGTGCACATGCGCATCACACACATATTGACACAAGTGAACAATTTCAAATTAATATATTAGATATGATTTTGTTAGATAAGCCACAGTGTTACACAAATATAATGTTTTCACTATTTCTTGTTTTTCTTTCCAAATATATTGTTTGAAATATGTCCACTTCACCAGAGAAGTGATAAAGATCAAATCAGGTTAAAAGTACTCTGCCTTGAATTCGTGGACTAATAACTCAAATTTACATTTTCAGTGACTTGGCAACCATTGAATTTCCAAAGCAATGATTTTAGTCACAATAATGTACACTATCCACAAGAAAAAGAGAAATAAGAAATGCCAAAGCCATCCAAGTACATGCTAGATAATATGTTTGATTTATATGTTTGATATATATTGACTGGAGCGGCAGTTTGGAATAGTAGTTTTAGATTTATCTGCTACATATGCTATATTCTTACATGTTGATATACATTTGACTGTTGTTGACTTGTTCTGTGTGCAAATGGTTTTGGCTCACAGAAGGCTGTTAGGTCTCTAAACTATTTTCCCCATGAACTGATTTAATTGTTTGCAAACATAATCTTAAATGCAAGAGACCAAAACCAACAGCAACAACAAAACATAGAAAGCAACATTGCTGGAAAGTACTTTGGCTTAAGAAAAATAAAATATTTTCCAATAAAGTAAAACATTTCTCTTGTGTAGAAACCTTATAGAGTTCTTTTCATATTTTTCAATTATTTGTGTATTGCTTCAGCTTCTCTAACTATGGTATTCAATAATCCTGCTCGTAATTATCACGATTAAACATTTATATATTATTTTGTTTGAAATTAATTGCTCTTTAAGTCACAATTTTTTAGAACTTGGAACATACCTGGAAAATCATCCAGTTTGTTTTCCATAGATGACTGATGCTAAACCTGAGGAGAAAAACAACACAACCACCTAAAGAAATAGAAATATATGACATTGTAACTTACATTAAAAAGACATTAATCATCAAATTAATTTCGATGTATTCTTAGAGAAAAACTCAAGTTTCTTTCAGTAAAACAAAGATAAAGATGATTATTTAGAGGGCCGTTTGCTTTCAAACCTTGTTTAACACCTATTACTTGCCATTCACAGGTTTATTTACTGAACATGGAGGAATAAACAAAGCAGAGGAAAAAAACAGCTATCCTGGAGCTCATATTTTAGTGGAGGAAGTGGGGTAAATGAGTAAAGTTAGATATATCTTATTTATAAATACATAAGCTGTAGTCAAATATTATGTTACCTAATAGTGTGTTGCTTACATAGATTAATACAGAACACATGACAGAATCAAAAGCCCTGAGTATTAATCTAGAGTCTGAAACACTCAAGCCACTTTCATAAGTTATTTATGAGTTTTAGCTTCAGTTTTGACTCAAGTTCATTGTGAATCATATATACAGCCAGGCTTCCTCACACTAGTTCTCTGAATCTCACATGTGATCAATGTACAACATAGCACTTTGTAAAGCTGTGTCAAGCATTTCATAAACAGAAAGCGGTGTCATTATAGCTAGAAGTTGATGTGGGGAAGAAAGTAAACTACAACATGGCAAACAAAATCCATAGAGCATTCCTGGATCTTTTTGTTTTTAACTTTTATTTGAAGTTCAGGGGTACATGTGCAGGTTTGTTATATAGGTAAACTTGTGTCATGGGGGTTTGTTGTACAGATTATTTCATCACTTAGGTATTAAGCTTAGTAGCCATTAGTTATTTTTCCTGATCCTCTCCTCCCTTTCAACTTCTCCCCTCCAAAAGACCCCCGTGTGTCTTCTTCCCCTCTATGTATCCATATGTTCTCATCACTTATGTCCCACTTGTAAGTGAGAACATGAGGTATTTGGTTTTCAGTTTCTGTGTCAGTTTGCTAAGGATAATGACCTCCAGCTCCATCCATGTCATTGCAAAAGACATGATCTCGTTCTTTTTTATGCTGTATAGTATTGCATTGTGTATATGTACCATGTTTTCTCTATCTAGTTTATCATTGATGGGGCTTTACGTTGATTCCATGTCTTTACTATGGTGAATAATATTGCAATTGTGAAGAGTATTGTAATCTTAACAAGTGTTAGCAATTGGTCAGCAAAGTAACATAATTAATATGAGCCAGTAAATGAAGATTGTGAGAACTTTGGACCTGTACATATTCAGTTTTGCCCTATCCAGGTCCAACCTGAGAATGTAGTGTACTGGAGTCTTCTCAGAGAGGCTCATGTTTTAAGGGACCAATTTGCTACATGACAAGTGGTAATGCAACAAGGATTCTAGGAACAGTCACTGGGTTAAAAAGAGATCCCTCTCTCACTCATTTGTGCTAAAAACCACTGACAACTTCTGAAAAAGGTACGAGAGAGCTGTCTCTACTTTTTAAGGTTTTCCATTAATTTTTATTTTTAATTTAAATTTGCTCTTGACAGTCATCTTAAACCCATTGCATCTGCTTTAAATGTTGGCATTAGGTCTGGAGTTAGAATGAGAAATCCAGGCAACATTTTTTCTGAGGTTCTGTGCCTTCGATAACAGTGGTTCTCAAAATAGTGTAAGTCAACTGTTGATGTTAGAGGACATTGCCATCCCTGAACACTAGCACAAATATTCTGATTTGGTAAGTCTTGAATGTGTCCCAGATCTGCAAACTACATAGTACCCATCTATCCCTCCATTCTAATTCTCTCCACCTTAATAATACATTTTGAAGAAAACAAATGAAGATTAATAGACAACCCTAAAAATACCTAGATTAATATTTTATTTTAGAAAATTACTTGCAAACTTTATAAATGAGATTACTTTTAGGGCTGTCTACCTAAAGAAACCAGAAAAATAGTGAAAACATATATATATTTTGGCTTTCACTAAAAATACATCTCCTACAACAACCTAAAAATTCTGCCAGAATTGAATAAAGCAAGCTTAGGTTTCTAGAAGATTCTACCCTCTGACTTGGGGATGCCAATAAGAGGACTTGGTGTTCAAGAATTTTTGTATGAGTGTGAGAGAGAGAGAAAGAGAGAGAGAGAATATAAGTGTGTGAGTGTCTGCCCATGCACAACACACACACACATTTAACGCCATGAGATAAAAACTAATCTTATGTTTTTGGTGTGTGTTTTTATTTTAAAGATGCTGTTGACGCTTTGGAGAATGGACAATTTTAAGAAAGCACCTAAAAGTAAATTTTGGTTTGAAATAACAAATATAAGGGAAGGGAGAAAAAGAAAATAATGGTTTTGATTAAGGTTTTCACTTGTCTTATATATGTCAAGAACTTCCTTTCCTCTTCCTGTGTTTTAAAAGGCCTAGAAACATTTGATGGGTTTTTATTTTCCTCTGAGTATTTTCTTGGATACACTCTCTTGGGTTCTGAGAGTCATAACTCAATAGGATGTCACTGGGGCAACTCCAAGTTGAAAATAAATAGCAAACTTGGGTAAAGGTTTAGGAAATAACATATATGTGGAATAGTAATAGAACAAAAGCAACCTTCGCTTTCAGAAGACATGAATGAAAGATACTACAACTCTTTCAGCAATAACAAGGGCAATTACATAGAGCACTTGCCCAGGTGTTCATCTCCATTGAGGGCAGGAGAGGAAATGGATGAAACTGAATTATTTATTTTGAAATAAGAAACAAACTTCTGCGACTGAAGACTGAAAAAACATTGTTATTGTTGTGGTGGTGGTTTGTGTGTGTGTCTGTATTTTATGACGTAAGGAAGCCATACAATAAAATTTTCAAATTGGGCCTCTTCGGTCTCAGTTGGTTTAGGTGTGGTGCTGCATGAGAGAAAAAAATAGTGTAAGTGACCTCTTAGAATACATTTTATACCTATCATTCTGTAAATTAAAAATCTGAGTGAATGGTTTCTTTTTTTCAGATAGTTTGAAACTAACTGACAAGATGTCTTTAGGGAGTTTTCCCTGAATTAAACATAAATTCCTTCCCATAATCCTCTTCTCCTTTACTCTTCATCTCATTCATTCCCAATTATTTCCTTTCTCATGACAGTGGAAGTTAAAGAGGGTGGGACACACAGAGAATGTTTCAGATGTAGTCGTTTCTGCTTGAGTTAAAAAGCAGCATTTGGAAAAGTTTATGTTACAGTTTCCTATGATCCTGAAATAGAAACCTTATTGAGAGTAGTTTTCTTAAAAAGAAAAACACATATCAATAGCATCAGAAATGCAAAGAAAAGTTTATTAATGTAAATGCCACTTTACAATGTGACATTATGAATTACTCATTTCAAAATTGCAGCTGAACTAGATTGATTTAAGAGAATGCTGAACTGTATTCTGTAATTGCAAAATTCTGTAGTGGTACAACACAGTGTAAAGTACAAAGAAAAGAAGATAAAAACTCACGTCTTAAACCATATCTTGGATGTGAGGCAGCTATTAGAAATATCTTACTTTATGAAATACAACCTATATTATATTCAAATAATAATAATTACATTTCCATTGATATCATACCTTATAAAATATATTTTTAAAATTTAGTTTTATCCCAAAACACGTTTCAGTGGTGCCCTTTTCTCTGTCACTAAAGAGGATGGAGAAGATTACCCATGATGTAATAAAAAAATCATTAAATAAAAATGATGCTTGGTGTCAATAGTCTTTTCTATTTACCATATTGTTTTTATATCTGAATAATGACCTTGTTTGAGGCAACAATGTGGCCAAACTTGTGATTTTTCTGTTTTTTGTTTTTGCCAGATGTTTACCCTTCGAGCTTTTTTTCCAGCTGGGTGTGGCCACGTGACATAACTCTGGCTGCTAAGGGATTTTTACAAATTGGCAATTGATTTCTTCTCATTCTTTGTGCTTTAAACATCGATGTGTTATATAGAGTTGAAGCAACCATCTTTTGACCATGACTGAACAGGTGAAAAATGGTTGGAAATACATCCTTCAATAGATGTACTTTCACTTCTGGATGAAAAATAATATTTGTGATTATTGTGAGATTTCTGAAAATGTTACTGAGATTTTTAAGACAATTAACGTCCTGTTCAACAACTATAAATTTCATTCACACTGAAGAGAAAGATCTCCACATCAGACAAATACACAAAAATTATTTGTGTTGCAAAAGTAAATAATACCCTCAAAGTGTTTTAATATACTTAAAGTGTTTTAATATGTCCTTACATTTAATACTGAAAAAATGTAGAAATGTTTTTATTTGTTCTGTCTCTCTTTCTCTCCCTCCCCCACCATACATACCACATAACACAAATGTAAATATTTCAATATAATATATAAATATTGGCACATATTCATATTTATTACTAATACAGATCACAATATAACTTATATTGTGGTATTTAAAATATTTTAGGTATAATATACTTAAGCACTTCTTATATTTTGGAGAGGAATTTCTTAATTACAATTGTGACTTTGAAGATCCACACATAAATGTTAAGGACTTATAAAAATTTTTATTCAACATATTCTGACTTTAGTCATCCTTGTACAAGAGTAATTCCAAAGGCTTTTCAAATAAATGCTTTGGACTGTGGCTAATAAAATAATTAAAGTGTTTTCAGTAGTTAATTACTTTTGTAATTGGCTAAAAATGTTTTATATAAATTCTATTTCTCTTTTAAATTAAGTGAAATCATTAGTTTAATTTTTATTTTACGTTACTTTGTGACTCTGTGACAGAACATTTATTTTTAAATTTTATAACGCTTAACTGAATTTCAGTCAAGTTTTAAGAAATGTAATATACTTTAATACTACAATTGCCATATTCAAACCTCAACTATTCATGTTTTGGGCAAGTGGAGCAAAAGAAATAAATTAAAGGTAATAAACTTCATTGTTTTTCCCAAACCATGTTTTAATTGTTTTACAAATGTTGAGTAATGTGATTACTTCAAAAAGAAACTGAAATTATAGATGTGTCTGTTTCATAGAAAATAAGACAAGTGGTTGTATACATTTTTAAAATGTTATGTACATTATTGAAAAAATATACATTCTTTTCGTAAAGAACATTTAAAAATTTACTTCAAAAAGAAGCATTAAGAATACTTAAGAAAAGTATTACCCAACACAATCAATTTGGAGAAGCAGAGTAAAAGGGAATTTGTAAATTTCTGTATATAATTCTGATTTCTCCCTGTATTTACAGACAGTCCATGAGAAAAGTTATTATAAATTCAGTTACATTTTAAGTTTATCTTAGAAATTACATTTTGTGGTCACCTACTCTGTTTGCCTTTGATACTATTGTGGTACCTTTTAAATATATTCAGGTTGAAAAATTATCTATGGGCAATTTCTCAAGTGTACCTCAAAGCTATTAATAGATTCTCATTATTTCCTCTGAACTTGAACCATTGCTTTAGTTAAAGCGTGTATAATATTACGTGCAATGAACTTGATCATTAATGATTTTTACTTTTATTTGTAAAGTCTGAATGAAACAGATCATTCCTAACTCTTCATATACCTCCCCTTAGAAGGGGGTGAATTAAAAACAGTCTTGCTGAATCAGACCAGGTAATTTGGGTACAGATCTTTGAAAAACAATAAGAAATTTAGCCAGATGAAAATGAGTTTTCAGTTGAAATGGGTAAGAATGAGTAAGCAGTTAAAACAAGTTCCTAATCATTTTCATTATGAAAGAAACAAAAAGAAAGAACATAAACTTGATTATCAAATGAACAGAGGCAAAGCTAGGCCTTCATCATAGAGAGTTACATGGCAGTGCTTCTTAGAATTCTTTTTTTTTCCAAATAAACCCTCACACACGGAACAAAGAAGCCAATGCCGTTCCTCTCATCTCTCCCCTTGTCCCTACTGTTTTTAATAATGTACGTCTGACATGCTAACAATCAAGCACATGTTCTTTCATTGTTGTCTGATCTCAGCTGTCTGATAATGGCTTAAGAGGAATGATGAGTGGAATCACACATCAAGGGTCTCCTTTGTTGACAGTATAACCAAGGGTGTATTTCCAATTTGCAGTTTGGTGCTGCAGCTTTAGAAGTGCCACATTTGTTTGATATCCACTTGATGCAGTGCCATTAATCCACCAAACTCAGGGGTCAACTATCCCGACAATGTGTGAATGAGGAATCAAAGATACAGACTTTGCAGAAGTTTTTGAAAAATAAAAGAAACAGTTTGTTTCCCAGGTTTCTTTTTTTAATCTTCAGACATAAAATAATAAAATATCACTCTGCAAAAACCTAAGCATACCATATGATATGTACATACGTTCTCTACCATCTATAGATTTGGCCTAAAAAATGTTTCATGTTTTTCATAACGAATAAAGAGTCAATCTGTTCTGTGTTTTACCATTTGGAATTAATCCAAGACCAATTATTTTACAGATTATCCTCACAAATTTTCTGAATCTCAAACTCTTTTGGGGAAAAAATACATATTTTCAATATTTTAAACATTTTCTACTATGAACATGTGTTACTTGAGAAATACTAAAAATTGTATTTAAAATATAAACTGTAAGATCTGGTAAAGACCTTAATAAGTTCTATTATTACAAATTTAAAAAGGCTTATTTATTTTAGAATATTAACTTTTCCCACTTCCAATAGTAGCCCATTGTTTTCATAAAGTTCACTCTCTGATTAAATAAAATATATTTCATAATTTTTTTGTCTTATATAAAATGATGATGATTAAAATTAAGTCTTTTCTGGTAGTGAAACCATATTCACAGGTAAGAGACTTGAAATTGTCTATGAATATTTTGTTTTCTTAGTATACGCATATGTATGTGTGTGTGTGTATATATATATATGCATACACATACAAAATGTTTGTTACTTTCTCCTGTTTTATTTGATTAAGAATATAGAAAGCAAACTCCACATACATACAATTCATATCCTTTCAACATTAATAAGCTCTCAAAAGATTGGTGCCAATGAATACATGTACTCTAAATGAATTCACTTTTAATTCAAACATCCCTTTTACTAAAATTGATTTTAAATTTAAGGTACATTGGCATGCAGATTTTCAGAAATACTTTTACTTGCAAAAACATACCAAATTGTAAAGAACATCGACACTATGAAGAAACTGCATCAACTAACGGGCAAAACAACCAGCTAACATCATAATGACAGGATCAGATTCACACGTACCAATATTAACCTTAAATATAAACGGGGTAAATGCCCCCAATTAAAAGACACAGGCTGTCAAATTGGATAAAGAGTCAAGACCCATCAGTATGCTGTATTCACAAGATCCATCTCACGTGCAAAGACACACATAGGCTCAAGAAAAGGAAGGAGGAATATTTACCAAGCAAATGGAAAGCAAAAAAAAAAAAAAAAAAGAGCAAGAGTTGCAATCCTAATCTCTGAGATCAAAAGAGACAAAGACGGGCATTACATAATGGTAAAAGGGTCAATGCAGCAAGGAGAGCTAACTATCCTAAATATATATGCACCCAATACAGGACCATCCAGATTCATAAAGCAAGTTCTTAGAGACATAAAGAGACATAGACTCATACACAATAATAGTAAGAGACCTTAATATCCCACTGTCAGTATTAGACAGATCAACGAGACAAAAAATTAACAAGGATATTTAGGTCTTGAATTCAGCTCTAGACCAAGAGGACCTAATAGACATCTACAGAATTCTCTCCCCCAAATCAACAGAATGTATATTCTTCTCAGCACCTCATTGCACTTATTCTAAAATTGACAACATAACTGGAAGTAAAACGCTCCTCAGCAAATGCAAAAGAATGGAAGTCATAACCGTCTCTCAGACCACAGTGCAATCAAATTAGAACTCAGGATTAAGAATCTCACTCAAAACCACACAACTACATGGAAGCTGAACAACCTGCTCCTGAATGACTACTGGGTACATAATGAAATGAAGGCAGAAATAAAGATGTTCTTTGAAACCAATGACAATGAAGACACAATGTGCAAGAATCTCTGGGACACTTTTAAAGCAGTGTGTAAAGGGAAATTTATAGCACGAAGTGGCCACAAGAGAAAGTGGGAAAAATCTACAATTGACACCCTAACATCAAAATTGAAAGAACTTGGGAAGCAACAGTAAACAAATTCAAAATCTAGGAAAAGACAAGAAATAACTAAGATCAGGGCAGAACTGAAGGAGTAGAAACACAAAAAACCCTTCAAAACATCAATGTATCCAGGAGCTAGTTTTTTGAAAAGATAAACAAAATAGATAGACCACTAGCCAGACTAATAAACAAGAAAAGAGAGAATAAAATAGATGCAATAAAAAATGATAAAGGGGATATCACCACTGATCCCACAGAAATACAAACTACCATCAGAGAATACTATAAACACTTTGCAAATAAACTAGAAAACCTGGAAGAAATGCATAAATTCCTGGACACATACACCCTCCCAAGCCTAAACCAGGAAGAAGTCAAATCCATGAATAGACCAATAACAAGTTCTGAAATTGAGGCATTATTGAATAGCCTCGGGGGGGGAAAAAAAAAAAGTCCAGGACCAGACGAATTTACAGCTGAATTCTACCAGAGGTACAAAGAGGGGCTGGTATCATTCCTTCTTAAACAATTCCAAGCAATAGAAAAAGAGGAAATCCTTCCAAACTCCTTTTATGAGGCCAACATCATCTTGACACCAAAACCTGGCAGAGACACTACAAAAAAAGAAAAATTACAGGTCAATATCCCTAATGAACATGAGTGCAAACATCCTCAATAAAATACTGGCAAACCGAATCCAGCAGCACATCAAAAAGCTTATCCACCATGATTAAGCTGGCTTCATACCTAGGATGCAAGGCTGGTTCAACCTATGCAAATCAAAAAATTGTAATCCATCACATAAACAGAACCAATGACAAAAACCATATGATTATCTCAATAGATGCAGTAAAGGCCTTTGACAAAATTCAACAGCTCTTCATGCGAAAAACTCTCAGTAAACTCGCTATCAATGGAACGTATCTCAAAATAATAAGAGCTATTTATGACATACCCACAGTCAATATCACAAACTGGACAGGCAAAAACTGGAAGCATTCCCTTTGAAAACTGGCACAAGACAAGGATGCCCTCTCTCACCACTTCTATTCAACATAGTATTGGAAATTCTGGCCAGGGCAATCAGGCAAGAGAAAGAGGAGGAGAGGAAGTCAAATTGTCTCTGTTTGCAGATGACATGATTGTATATTTAGAAAACCCCATCGTCTCAGCCCAAAATCTCCTTAAGCTGATAAGCAACTTCAGCAAAGTCTCAGGATACAAAATCAATGTGCAAAAATCACAAGCATTCCTGTACACCAATAACAGAAAAACAGAACCAAATCATGAGTGAACTCCCATTCACAATTACTACTAAGAGAATAAAATACCTAGGAATACAACTTACAAGGGATGTGAAGGACCTCTTCATGGAGAACTACAAACCACTGCTCAAGGAAATAAGAGAGGACACAAACAAATGGGAAAAAATCAATATAATGAAATGGCCATATAGCCCAAAGAAATTTATAGATTCAATGCTATCCCCATGAAGCTACCACTGACTTTCTTCACAGAATTGGAAAAAGACTACTTTAAACTTCAAATGGAATCAAAAAGAGCCTGAATAGCCAAGACAATCCTAAGCAAAAAGACCAAAGCTGTAGGCATCACACTACCTGACTTCGAACTACACTACAAGGCTACAGTAACCAAAACAGCATGGTACTGGTACCAAAACAGATATATAGACCAATGGAACAGAACAGAGGCCTTAGAAATCACACCACACATCTACAACCATCTGATCTTTGACAGACCTGACACAAACAAGTAACGGGGAAAAGATTCCCTATTTAATAAATGATGTTTGGAAAACTGACTAGCCAAATGCAGAAAACTGAAACTGGACCCCTTCCTTACACTTTATACAAAAACCAACTCAAGATGGATGAAAGACTTAAATGTAAGACCTAAAGCCATAAAAATCCTAGAAGAAAAACTGGGCAATACCATTCAGGACATAGGCCTGGGAGAAGACTTCAGGTCTAAAACACTGAAAGCAATGGCAACAAAAGCTAAAATTGACAAATGGGATCTAATTAAGTAAAGAACTTCTGCACAGCAAAAGAAACTATCATCAGAGTGAACAGACAACCTACAGAATGGGAGAAAATTTTTGCAATCTATCCATCTGACAAAGGGTTAATATCCAGAGTCTACAAGCAACTTAAACAAATTTACAAGAAAAAAACAAACAACCCCATCAAAAAGTGGGCAAAGGATATGAACAGACAGTTCTCAAAAGAAGACATTTATGCAGTCAACAAACTTAAGGAAAAAATGTTCATCATCACTGATCATTAGAGAAATGCAAATCAAAACCACAATGAGATACTATCTCATGCCAGTTGGAATGGTGATCATTAAAAAGTCAGGAAACAACAAATGCTGGAGAGGATGTGGAGAAATAGGAAGGCTTTTACACTGTTGGTGGGAGTGTAAATAAGTTCAACCATTGTGGAAGACAGTGTGGTGATTCCACAGGAATCTAGAACTAGAAATACTATTTTACTCAGCAATCCCATTACTAGGTACATACACAAAGGATTGTAAATCATTGTATTATAAAAACACATGCACACGTATGTTTATTGTGGCACTATTTGCAATATCAAAGACTTGGAAACAACCTAAACGTCCATCAATGATAGACTGGATAAATAAAATATGGCACATATACCCCATGGAATACTATGCAACTACGAAAAGGAGATGAGGTCATGTCCTTTTCAGGGACATGGATGAAACTGGAAACCATCATTCTCAGTAAACTGTCACAAGAAAAAAAAACTAAAACACTGTATGTTCTCACTCATAAGTGGAAGTTGAACAAGGAGAACACATGGACACAGAGAGGGAAACATCACACACCGGGGCCTCTCAGAGGATGTGGGGCTAGGAGAGGGATAGCACTAGGAGAAATACCTAATGCAGATGATGGGTTGATGGGTGCAGCAAACTACCGTGACACTTGTATACCTATGTAACAAAACTGCACCTTCTGCACATGTACCCCAGAACTTAAATATAATAAAACATTTTTGAAAATATATATATATTAAAAAGAACAAAAAGGAATGTCAATTGCTGAACACTATTTCTTCTTTGTTTTGCATTCTTTTTGCAACAATCTTAATCATCCTTCATCAAATCTAATTTCTTGAGATTAATAAGAAACACAGTGATATTGAGTAGAACACAGAAGAAAAACAATAAATTTAACATATTTTCAAAGTTTGATATATTTTAAACAATCTTTACTTTCACAAGTGAAGATTATTATAGTTAAACAAGAATTTAAAATAAATATTAATGTTTATTTTAATTAATTAACTAATTAATAGATTTGTTTACTCAACAAATATTTATTGAGTCTTCCTATATTTCAGGTAGTGTTATTTGCCCTTGAGATGCATCATTGAACAACGAATACAAATCTTTGCCTTATTTTGAGCTTTTTCTGCTGAACAGCACAAATATTATGAATCTTATTCTTTCTCACGGCTTTAAGTACTATATCTGTATGCACTATATATGTTATATATAAGTACTAATATATGTATGTTGATAACTACTATTATTCAGGGTCTAATCTAGAAAAAAGAAACCGTTGTGAGGATTCAAAAATAACTTTAATAGAATCTACTTATACACAGGAGATTAAAGGGCTCAGAAGAAAAAAAGAGGCAATGTGGTAGCCATTATGTTACAAACAGCTATACTCTTAGACCAGAGGCTCAAGGAATAGAGATAGAATTATCAAATATTAGATGCAGGGGCTCAACAGATGTAAGCTAGAATTACAGCCAGGCTATGGGGTGGGAGCCACAGAGGATATTTAGCCACTGATGACACACAAGGCAGAGGGTAACTGAGGGAAATATCCTTGCTTCTCCATTCTTTCACCTTTCAGTTTCTCACTAGTGCCTCCCATTGGACAAACCCAATCTGAGACTTGGCCAACAGTACTTAGCCCACTTGTGAGGCAGAATAGAACAGGGAAGTCTGACAAGTGTATCTCGGGATAAACAGGACAAGACTGGCATAACTACCAAACTTCTATCCCTATCATTATTTTCCTCCTGAAACTCAGGCACGTGTGTTCAAATGACTGAGGGAGATTGCCCTTGAATATACGAACGGCACATTGTACTGAATATGTAAAACATTAAATTTGATTGCTGCCACATTAACTAAACATATACACCAAAAAATCTAAACTAACTAAAATGTGACCTCCTGATAGTGCCCTGATACATTAAAAAACTGTGTCAATTATCACAGTTGCTCAAGCATTATGGCTAGGGGTTCATCTTTTATCCTTCTCTTACCTGTACCTCCTACTCTTAACTGTTCATCCTACTCTTACAGTTCGTTACACATGTAAGTCCTATCTTTAAAACATTCTGGGTCACTCTACTTCTTTTAATTTTCACAAAAGCACTCTAGTCTAAGTCACCATTATATTTACCCTGGTTTTTTTTTTAAAGAATTTAAAAAAATTTTTAATTTGAACTTTTAGGTTCACAGCAAAATTGTAAGGAAGGTACAAAGATTTCTCATTTCTCCTTGCCCCAACACATGCATAGCCTCCTTAGTTATAAGCATCCCCAACACAGTAGTATGTTTGTTATAACTGATGAACCTACATTGACACATCATTATCACACAAAGTTGATGGTTTACATTAGGGTTCAGGTTTGATGTTCATTTTATGGGTTTGACAAATGTATAATAAGATGCATTTACTGTTATAGTATCCTACAGAGTTTCACTGCCCTAGAGATATGCTGTGCTCTGCCTATTCATCCCTTCTTCTGTCTTATCACTGGCAGCCATTAGCCTTTTCATGTCTCCATAGCTTTGCCCTTTCCAGAATGTCACATTTTTGAAATCATAGAGTAGTTAGCCTTTCACGTTTCTTTTTCACCTAGTAATATGCACTGTAGTTTTCTCCATGCCTTTCAATGCCTTAATAGTTCATTTCTTTTCAGCATTGAATAATATTCTATTGTATGGACATACCACAGTTTTTATCCTATATTCCTGCAATAGCTCCTAACTGTCTGGTTGTGACAGATTGTGTTTTTCAAAAATGGCTGCATCAATATCACTTACCTGTCACGATTTTCTGCAAGGTGGCATTTCCACATCCCAATCAGGAGGTAAAATCAATTTCTCTATCCACTTGAATGTGACTGCCTTGACCAATAAGATAAAATAAATGTAACACTGTATCAGTTTCCCACCTTTTAAAGCCATGAGCCATGGAGGAAATATACTTCTAGCAACTACCATGCTGTGAGATAATCAAGTGGAGAGATTCCGGAGAATGAAACCAGCCATGAGGAGGGAGGGGTCAGGAAGTATTCAACACCAGATAAATGAATGAGATATCTTGGAAGTGCATCCTGTAGCCCCAGCTGCTCCAACCAATTTCCACAGAAAGTAAAAAGTATGGAGCTACTATAGGATTCAACATTTTCACTTTTAAATAGTTACCCAAGATAATTGAAAATATATATCCATACAAAAACTTGTACATCAATGTTCATGGTAGCATTATTCATAGTAGTCAAAAAGAAATGACTCAAATGCTGATTACTGAAGAATAAATAACATTTATTATATATATAATATATATATAACATATCTATATATATACAAAGAAATATTATTCAGCAATAAATAGGAATGAAATACTGATACATGGTTCAATATGTACTAAACTTGAAAACATTATGCTAAGTGAAAGAAATCAGTTACCAAAAATACATATTATATAAACAATTTACATGAAATTTCCACAATAGGCTGATCTACAGAGATAGAACATAGATCAATGACTTCCTAAGGCAAATTTGTGTGTGTGTGTGTGTGTGTGTATAACATAGATCAATGACTTCCTAAGGCAAGTGTGTGTGTGTGTGTGTGTGTGTGTGAAAATGTTCTACAATTACATTAAAATAATAGTTTCATAAGTTGGTGAATATGCTATAAACCATTGAAGTATATGCCTTCAATGGGGGAACTATATGGTACGTAGGTTACATGTCAGCGAAGCTGGTTAAAAAGAAATCAACCCCTTCTTAAAACCCTTCCTTGCCTTTACATTCACCTATAATAAATTTCACACTCTTATCCTAGGCCTGTAACCCTAAGAATAAATTCCTATGGGGTCACAACCTTGTCTAGCATACTGAATTTACCTCTTTCAACTCTCTCCAAAGCCCACTATATTTTAGCCAGGCTGGCTTTTTTTTTCAGTGCTTCAGATAGTCTTAGTTTGTCCTCTTTTTATGGTATTCACATTATTCCTACACCTATTCCTGGAAGACTCTTTCCTTACGTCTTCACGGGTTTGCATCCTCCTAGTTCTTCAGGTCCCTGCTCAAATATTAACTTCGTAGGCCAGATTCACTCCGTCTAAATAGGCCCGAGTCACTTTTTTACACAATACCCTGTCTTGTCTTTATCTCACTTCCAACACTGTAAAACATGATCAGGCCTGTTTCATTTATTTACTTGAGATGTCTTTTTTCCCCAGTAGAATCTGAGCTCCATGAGAGTTCAAATCTAATCTTTTGATCTTCACTTTGCAACACCTGACTGCGTGCACAGAGTAGATGCCTGGTAAACATGTGTTCAATGAGGAGTTCTTTACACTTACTTATCTTTTTACATTTATCATCATGGAGCGAATAATATATTTTCACAATAGTTTATGTCCCAAAGATATTCTTTGTAACCTTCACTCTCACCTTTCTCTGCTCACTGCTGAGGAAATCTCAGGCTGCCTGTAGACACAATAGTGCTATCTAAAGATGGTATTGTATCCCGTTCTTACCTGCCTGCTTCACAAGCTGTCTTGCAGATCTCCCACTGCTAAAGTAATTACAGAGATATTTTATAAACTATTTTGTAAGTATTTTTGGTTTATATTTTTACAGTGTATGGCATACAAAGGTGAAAAATGAACACATAGCGGAGAATCAGGAAAGCTAATATCTTGCTTGGATTCTGCCCTCAAAGAGGTCAAGTCACTCACCTGAGTCTGTGAAATATTGAACTTTCTTTAGATAGCTTCTGAAATTTCCTTCTGTTCCAACATCAAATAAGTTAGGCTACAGGAGCAATACCAATATGACAACATTAAGAAGTCCTAGGTGTATGCCCTGGTGATTGTGTTTGATCTAATCTAAGTGCCTCCTTGGTTTGTTTGTGAAGATTTTCTACTTTATTCTCCACATTCTTATGAGAAATTTCATGTGCTGAGCTGGTTTATAACCTCGTGGCACTCCCTGGCCAGGCTAGTTTGGCTCAATCTTACATGTGATGCTGGGGGAATTTTGTCACGTCACCTCCTCCATTCAGCTCCTGCTCTGAGGCTACCCATCAACACCAAAGGAAATAGCTCAGCACTGGTTCAATGGACCAAGCATGAGAGGCTGTAAGCTGCATGTGGTTGAAATGAAAATGTCTCTTCTTGATCATTCTGCAAGACCTTGTGCATCCCTCATACAGGGTCATGTTAATTTGTAATTATTAGCTTACTTGTCTCCCTTTCCTAGAGAACTAGGACAATGACTTGCTTAATGTAATGACATTTTTATCACAGTATCTGGAATATAATAAGTTATAAGATAATAGAAGATTGTATTGAGTGCTTATTAATATCAGGTATCATACTAAACACTTTCATCTTCACAATAACCCTATGAAGTAATTTCTATTTGTACCTCGTATTACAGATGATACAATAAAAACCCAGAGAGAAGATGTCATTCACCTAATGTCACACATTTCACACGGGGCAAGCTGAGATTTCAATACAGAGAGTCTAACTCCAGGCCCATTAAGTACTATGTTATAGTGCATTCTAAGTGTAGAATGAATTAATAAAATAAAATTTTAGGATTCAATGCTCCAAGATGGTTAAGTTAAATGTAATTCAGGCAAGCTTTGACTTTCCAACTTAACAGCTGTATGAATTTCAGTAAATTGTCTCACTTTTCTGTACCTCTTTATCTTTATTGCTAATATGTGGAAAAAATGGCACATCCTCCTTTTAGGACTAAATGAGATAACTTATATAAAGTATCATGGTTACCAGAAGTGGTACACAGAGAGTGATTGTATTTGTTGAAAGAAGTATAATAAATAGCTGCATTGCAAGAAGTATAATAAATAGCTGCATTGCTCTTTATATGCATAGCTATTCTATGTTAAAACACCAATGTTTCCGTTGCTTAAAACAAAATGTTTATTTCTTACTCCATCATGGGACTCAGGCTGATGGAAGATCTACCAGCTGGAATATTACAGGTCATCAAGAGAGAAAGAAAAGATAAAACATTAAAGATCAACTTTTAAGTGTTTGCTCCCTGGAAATGACATGTATCATTTCTATTCATGTATCTGACTATTCACATCACATAGCCTTGTCTGTCATCAAGAGATTGATTAAGTTTCAATCCTATCATGTGTTTGGAAGAAGAAAATTAGAATTATTAATAAATTGTAATATTTATTACAGTAGCCAACTTACATTTACTATTTTTTTTTTATTTTTGTCATGCCTATTAGTTAAAAAAGAACCTATATAACTGAATTGTTAGAGATGTATACCCAATTCAGTTCAATGTAGAAATCTGTTCTGGAGTCATTCTCATGTCCAAGACACTAGGCTTACCTAAATCAGAGAGTTCTGATGCTCAAGGTGCTTATAATAAATTGACAGAGACTGTCATGTATAAATTTGATGTTGGGAATACAATGTAAGCTGAAAGGATGATTTTATAAATAAATAACCTTGAGTCGAAAAAATGCAGTAATAAATTCTAACTGAAAAAAAAAAAAGAAAGATCTACACACAAATGACATCCCAAGTAAAGTATACTAGATAACAGCAATGCGTTAGAGAAAGATGGGGGAGATGAGGAAGCCTCATCCAGAGGGAAGACAGAGGCAAAGGCTGAGTAGTGCCTCACAACCAGAATTCAGCCCAGGTTGGAGTGTGTAAACTTCAGAAAATGAGGCTGGCCCTCACTGAGGACTTTGCTCTCCATGCAGTGGATAAATATAAAATATTAAAAATATAAAAAAGATAAAATAAAGGGATCAGTCTTTATTCTTTGGGAACTGGAGAACTAACTGAGTTTTAGATCAGAGACATAGGTGATTAGACTTTTATTTTAGAGAGAAGGATGTGTGATTGTGGAAGGAAACTTCTGGATATAGGAGTACAAAGAACAATTTCCTCCAAAAGTACAAGAAGATATATTGGAAATGGAAAAGAGAGGTATCAAAGACAGATTTTCAAAACAGTGGAACCATCGCGCCCATTGAAATAAGAAGCACTAGAGTGTCATGGTCAAGAAAAGAACAAGTTGAATATGGCATTAGGATTCCTTTAGTACAAAAGAGATTATTGCTAGTAACAATAATTGAGGACCACAAAAAGAAAGGCATTGTAGCGAAAAACAGGGTTGACTTGCAAAATATGAGATAGAGGAGTTTGTAGGAGTTTCATGTGGAGCTGTTTAGTAATTAGACAGAGGTCCTAGCACACAGAAACTATAAAGACCAGAAGGACAGAAAAAACAGAAAAGCCAAGGAGAGAGGGTGTGTGTGTGTGTGTGTGTGTGTGTGTGTGTGTGTGTGTGTGTAGAAATGGACGGCAAATTGTGTAAAATGCTGGGCAACGTGGCAATTTAAAAAATCATTGGTAAATTTTTAGTTTATCCTTAGATGAATAGTGAGGGCAGAAGCCAGCATGCAGTGAAAAAGACTAGAGGAGTAAATTGGAGATGATGAAGTGGATTATGAATTCAAGAAATTTGGCAGAAGGAGAAGAGTTATCACATTACTCCACTGCTCTAAGCCCTCCAGTCATTTCCAATCTTACTCCACATGAAATATGAAGTTTTTATCATGGGCTACAGCCTCAACATCATCTGGAAGTTTCTGAACTCATATCCCGCACTCCCCTGAAGATCCCCTACAGCTAATACTGCTGTAGCCACGTGGGAATCCTGGCTGTTTCTTAAACAAAATACAGGCCTTTCCCTTGTCTCAGCCTTTTTCATTTGGAATTCTGTTAATTCCCCCAGTTATTCACATGTACGCTATTGGTTCTTTCTGATAAACATCATCTTAACGAATGGACTCTATTTGCTCACCTGATTTAAAAATAACTTGGTCCTCTTTAACACTAATTATCCTTCACTGTGCTTTCTTTTTAATACTTACTACAACTTGACATATTAAAAATGCATATTTTTCTATCCTTCCCTGTCCTCCACCACCCCCAGTATATAAGCTGCAGTAGAGCAGGAATTTCCTGTCTTTTGACCAATGCTTTATTTCTAGGACCTAGAATAATGTCTGGCAGATACTAGTTTTTCAATAATTAATTGTTAAATGCATGAATAATGATATGGAGCTGTACGTAGAAGAATTCATAACATAAAGCATTTTCTTCGTTGAAGTCAGTCTTAAGACTATCTCTAGGGAGAAAGGACAAATGTGGAGGAGGAGATTGGTGACTCCCTGAAAGGAGATTGGTTGTAAATAGGCTATGGAGCAATATTCTGAAAGGAGAACAGAATTGAATCATGTCAACAGGTCAGGGATAAATCTCAGAAAAAAGTAGGAGAATGCTTCCATCAGAATCTAAAGAAAGAGAATAGATGCATTGAAATATAAATAACATCTGAGGAATGAACTTGAAATCATTTATTCTTAAACTGAGACATAGAATTCAAGAATTCTGAGACAGACCAGCAGAAAAAGTAAGGGAGAAGCTTGAGAAGGTCCAGAGTGGGGACTTTAGACATATTTGCTAGGGTGGAATGAGATGGCTTCTACATTTCCTGAAAGTGAGCCCAGGGCAGGGTTCTCCCCATCTTCATCTAGTTTTACAAATTGTTGCTAATGTAATAATCTTTCCAGAACAAAGCCACTTGTACCATTTAGAATGAATACTTTGTTCTACTAAAATCTTAGGTTTAGTCTAATTTTCTGAGATAGATAGGCTAATATGGGATGCTCTACACTGAAATTAATACATGCACATATACACACACACACACACATCAAGGTATATATATATACACACACCTATATATAGATTCTTGCATATATAATGCATACATATATGTTTATATTTGTGTAAATGTACATAAGTATTTAAATATATGTGTGTATATGTATACAGATCTTTAATATAGCAAATGAATTACCTGCTTTTTTTGTTTTCTTAGAATTGTCTAGTGAACTCGCCAGTATCTAGTATCTTTCTCTCTTTAAACTGTAATTTCCACTTCATTCCTGACAGAAGTCATCTGTTCAGAATGGTAACTGTTATTTAACCTTTAATGGGAAAAACTACAAAATATTTATCCTCCTCTGATAGTCCAGCTGCTTTACTAGATGTTGGCATTTCTTTTTACTGTTCTGGCATCACAGAAAAGCCAGTGATAACAACACTTTTTTTCTATCTGTAAAGAAGTATATGCATATTAAAAGGGAGAACATACAGCAAAGAACATGAAAACTACTTATGATTTTACAAACCAGTGTAGTTGCATGGTAATTTTAAAAGTTTTTTTGATTAACCTATTTATCTCCATATATTTTCAAGTACTCCAACTAATACTATGTTTAATTCTACAGTTTGATTTTTTTTCACATTTTCTATCATTAGCAATTTGACAACTAATTGAATGCTCTTTAGAAAGTTTTAACTTTCTCATAGCTATATAATATTCTGTCACATTATATTTATTTAACCATTGTTCTATTTGGAATTTCTTCAATTTTTATTTTCCATTATTGACACTACCACAAAAAAATTCTGCGCAAATTCTTTATTTCAGGTCATGTATTTTAAAATTATTTAAAATGTTACTGTTTCTGTGAAGAATTATAATTATAGCTGCTGCTAGAGTTTTGTTCTTAAACCGATATTTCAGACAGAACATGACATACTAATACATAATTCTGAATTTATATTTTGGTAATTATAATGTCTAAGAGGTTTCCATCTTGGGTTGTTACATTATCTTACCTAAGTATTCACAGTTGTGAATTTTCATGAATTTGTGCTTTAAGACTGTTTGTATTGTGCATTTGTTAAGCTTACTTAAATTTCAAAAATGTTGTGCCATATGCCTTCTTGGATATACTATATTAGAATTGGCACTAAATTTAGTATTTGTATCAAACTTTTTATAATTATCATGAGAAACTACATTATTTTAATTTTGTTGCAAATAGCAAATGATATTGTCATCAAGATCAATATTTGGATACTGGGAGTTACTTTAAAAATTGTTTTATTTTAACCTCAGTGGATTTTTTGCATCAAAATATTCCCTGGTAGTATAAAGCAGACATTATAAAGTCTTTAAGAGTATACTTCATAAAAAATAGTTATGTGAAGGATTTCTTTTTCCCTGAGCAGAAATATCTTTCCTCATTGCATTTCAAGAGCTCTTTCTTTTTGTTGTTATTGTTCCAGGAACATAAGTGCTCCTGAGTGAATGGGTAATGTTCGTTGAGAGAAGGGCATAGAAGAGAATAAATCTCAATGTTTCTATTTGGAATTCATCGATGGCATCTGCTGATGTTCAAGGCAGACAAAGTTGCTTAAAATGCAAACTTTTTGCTGTTCCCACCACAATCAATATTGCACATCTTTCATACTTTAAAAGCATATTTTACTGTAAATCTTCAAACATTCCTTAGGTGATAAATGGCAGGCTTTTAGAGGTCAGGCCATTTCAACTAAGATGGCAACTATATTTCTAAGATTCAGTTCTCTTTAAGATAAAATGGACTTTCTCTCTGATACATTAACAAGAAAAGAAAGGAAGACTTACCACAATTCTTACCACTTTGGCTGCCAAATCATAGAATGACATACAGGCAGTGTTTAGTTTCATTTGCTTGTTTGTTTCCTATTGGGATTTAAAATGTTCTTCTTAGAAAATTGCAGTATGAAGAACAGAAACCTTTTTTTAAAAATATGGTACTTTCTCTTGGGTCTTTTATGTTTTAGCTGAAGGCCATTGTAGAAAGCTTACTAAATCCCATATTTTTCTCCGGGGAAACACTCTGTATCCAGCCAAAATCTCTAATAGGCAAATTTATATATATATTTAATTATATATATATATGTATATAAAATCGTGATATAATTTTTTCAAAAAAGGAGATCTCTGGAAAGGGGACATAGAATTTCTATTCCTGTCACATCAGAACCGAGTTCTGTTTGCCAAGTAACATTTCATTTTTGCAGATTTGGGGTTGAAAAAGTGAGGAAAATAAAGTAGCTTAAGTAATGATTCAAGAAAAGTGTAATCTAATACTTTAAAAAATTGGTTTGTACTGAGTGGATCTCAAAAATTAGTCGGAATGTCAAATGTTCTAATCATTCTCAGCTTTGTAAAAATAGAGACTTGAATTAGCCATAGGGGTCATTTATTTTTCATTTGTTCATTTTATTTCTTCTAAAGATACTATTTCTAATTACAGGAAATATATAGAGATGAAAGACACTGTGTTTTCTGGGATCTCATTTGACTGCTTTTCTTAAAGTGAATGTTATTTTTGGCTTTGAGTTGAAGGAAGAGGAAGATAATAGAGGGTATATCATGGTATCCAACACCTTGACTATTGGTATCAAATGATATTTTTAATCTATTAACAATAGCCAAGATATGAAAGTGACTTAAGGGTCCATCAACAGATGAATGGGTAAATAAAATGTGATATCTATACAATAAAATATTACTGAGTCATAAAAGATAATGAAATTCTGTAATTTACAATTACATGGGTAGAACTAGAGGCTATTATGTTAAGTGAAATAAGCCAGTCACAGAAAGACAAATATCACATGTTCTCACTCATACATGATGGCCTAAAAAATTTATCTCATGGAGGTAGCAAGTAGAATGATGATTGCCAGAAGCTCAGAAGAGTAGTGAGGACGGGGTATATAAAGGGTTGGTTAATTAGCACAAACACAGTTTGATAAAAGAAATTGGACTTAGTGTTTGATAGATGGTAGGGTGACTACAGCTTACAATAATCTACTGTATATTTCAAAATGACTACAGGGTCAGATTCGGAATGTTCCCAACAGAAAGAAATAATACATTTTTAAGGTAGAATATCTCAATCACCCTGATTTTGTTATTACACAGTGTATGTTTTTATCAAAATAACGCATGCATCCTATAAATATGTGCAACGATTATATGACCATAAAAAATCAAAAATTTAAAAGTTTAAAATTAAAATAAGATGATTTTGAGAGGATGCCAAAACAATAAATAGAGAAAATATAGTCTTTTCAATAAATAATGTTGGGTCAACTGGATATTCATATGCAAAACAATTAAGTTGGGTCCCTTTCTTATACCATAATCCCCTCCCAATGTACATGTAATAGCTAAAACTATGAAAGGCTTAGAAGCCCATGATTTCTCAAAAATAAATAATGGAGGTGGGAGTACCCAGAGAGGACTGTGCTCTGATGGCTTCAATAAAAAAGACAAACAATAACAAATCCTGGGGAGGAACCGGAACTCTCGTCAATTGGTGGTAAAATATGTAAAATGGTGTAGCATCGTTGGAAAATGTTTTCAGTTCCTCGAAAAGTTAATCATTGGGTTATTATACGACCCAACAACTTCACTTCTAAGTGCATATCCAAAGGGAATGAAAATATAAATCTGCAGAAAAGCTTGTACGTAAATGTTTCTAGCAGCATCATTCATAATAGCCAAAAATTGGAAACAACCCTAGTGTTTATGCCAACAGAAGAATTGGTAAATAAATGCAATATATACTAGAATAGAATATTATTAGTCAATAAAAAGAAATGAAATAATAATGTATGCTACACCAAGGATGACACCAAAATTATCACGCCAAAAAAAAGAAGTCAGTCACAGAAGATCACTCATTGTATGATTTTGTTTTATGTAATTTTCAAAATAAGCAAATTTATAAACAGAAAATAAGTTGGTAGTTTCCTAGAGCTGGACTATGAAGATTCAGGGAGAATAATCAAAAGTGACTGGTAATGGGTATGAGGTTTTTTCTGGGGTCATTAAAATGCTTTACATTTAGGTTGTGGTGATGTTTGAATAATTCTGTGGGTGTACTAAAAACCATTGAATTGCATAATTTAAATGTATTAATTTTCCAACAAAGGGATCATATCTCATTAAAATGTTACAAATGAGTATCAAAATCAGAAAATAAAGTCTTTAAGAGAAAATTGGCATAAAATTCTTAAAGCACAGGCCAGAAACTAATGCAACTCTTTTAAGAGATTTCCAGATTCTAGACCAAAATACATCTACTTTGGATCCCAAAGTTCATTGTATGTCACAGATGGGTTTACATCTTCACTTTGTTGATTTGACTATCAGCAAATGCCACTGATTAGTTGCAAATAGAAAGTCCTAGCTTCTCATGCTAAGATTACATTCTCTGAAGTTATCAGAAGACAACACTCTTGATACAAATATTTTTTCCTAAGATGATAGCACATTCATCAGTTTTTCAAAGGTGTTCTGCCCTCATCGTGTTTTGAGGAATGGGACGCAGCCATTAGTGATTGCATGTTTGTTCTGAGAAGTAAGAGGAATAAAATAATAATCGTAGCTGGAAACCTGCTTTATATATTTAAATGTTATCATAGTAGCATCATTATTTATGTGACCCAAAAAAGGTAGCAGTCTCTCCTGAAGAATTTATTTTGGAAATTTTAGTTGAGGAGGACATATGTGAAAACTTTTCTTAAAATCCTATATCTATGCATGTGTAATACCTTATTCAAAATTTTTACCATTACCTTCTTAGGAAAGAAGATATGAGAAACATATATAGTGTTTCGGTTGAAGAAATTCGAAACACAATTGTTGAACCTCCCTTAATCGCAACAGCGTAAATGATGGAAAATCTAAAAATAATTACAGCTAGTGTCATTCTTATGTACTTCATTTTGAAAAAGGCAAGTAGAAAAATGCAAAGAACTCTGTACATTTTCTGGTTACATATTCTAATTTGTTTATCATTTATATTAAGGTTAATTAAAATACAATTTTCCTCTGAATTATAATTCTCTCTATGTGTGTCCCCACATCCAGCATTTATTTTGAGCAGTCAAGGCAAACATATTGTTAAGCTTATTGAACCAGGCATAATAATTAGGCATAAAGATATGTTTGACAAGAACAGAAAGTTATTTTAGTAGGAAAAGCAAAAGAGCAAATTTATATTAAATGATCTGTAAATCTCTTTTCAGCTATCAAACATTTGGTGATTCTATAATTACAAATAGTTACAGAATTTTAGAGATGGGTATAAAACAGTGATAAGAGTATTGCTATTCACATTAAATAAAGTGTTCTTAAAAGTATGGTTAGGAAATAGTTTTTTTGAGATTTCCAAGTCCAATAAAAACCATTTTAGGCATTTCTCAGAGAAACATACTAATAAAATGGTGACAGATCTTCCAAGGTTACAAAAAAAAAAAAAAAAGAATTCAGGAAAAATCTATATAGTTTCAGAGGGTAATAATGTATAGAATAATTTTTATTGCATATTTAAAAATGGATATATCAGAAAAATCAAAAATTAGATGAAATGTAGAAATTCCTTGAAGAAATATAAGCAAAAAACTGGAAACAAAAATAGATAATCTGAACTGCCACTTAGTAGAATAATTAACAAAAGATGTGAAAGACAACTGTAGTGAAAATTTAAAAATAGAATTCAGCATAACCTAAATGAGATACAGACATTATATGTATTCTTTAATACTTTCCTATAGAAACAAAAATTCTGGCATAGTGACTTCATTGGTGACTTCTATTAAACATCCAAGTAATTATAGATAGATATTATCAAGAAAAGGAATAAAATACTTTTCAACTAATATTATCAGGCCAGCATAAAACCTAGTAATAAAACTTATAAAAGACATTACAAACAAAGAAAATTATAGATTAATATCTCTCATGATATACATGCAGAAATCATTAACAAAATATTGGCATATTGAATATAAAATATGTAAAAAGATAATAGACAACAACCATGTAGGGTTCATCCCAGGAATACAAACGTGTTTTAACATTCAAATCAATTAGTGTATTTCATCATATCAGAATGAAGGATAAGACTTTTTCAAAAGAAGTAGAAAAAGCATATAGCAACATTCAACATCTATTCATGGTCAAATCCATTTTTCATCTAGGAATAACAGGGAACATATTTGATCTGATCAAAGACACCTACAAAACTCCCCATAATGAATGGTGTTTATAATGGTTAATATTATCTGTCACTTTGGCTGGGCCACTGAGTACTCCTGCATTTGATCCAACATTATTCTCCATGATCCTATGAGCGTGTTTTTGGAGAAGATCACTATCTCAATTGGTGGATGTTGAGGAAAGCAGATTGCCCTCCATAATGCAGGTGGGCCTCATCCAATCAGTTCAAGGCCTGAAAGAAACAAAAAGCCAGCCTCCCCTAAGCAAGAGAAGTCTCCAGTAAACTACCTTCAGACTTCATCTGCAACATCAGTTCTTCTACTGCAGACTACTGCCTTTGGACTTAAACCACAAAATCAGTTCTCCTGGTACCTCAGCTTGCTAGCCTTAAGACTGGAACTGCAACATTATCTCTCCTAGGCCTCCAGCCTCATGGATCACCCTGAGGATTTTAGACTTGCCAGCCTTCATAATCACTTGGGTCAATTCCTTATAATATACATCCATATTCTATAATAATTATGGAATAATTATTAAATAAATCATATAAATTATTATATCATAATTATATAGAATAGATTTATTGTGCACTTATATAACATATATGTATATATGCATTTTATTGATTCTGTGTCTCTGGAGAACCCTAATTCAGTCATATATTAAATGCTTGCCCCACAAGATCAGGAACAAGATAAGGATGAGTGTGCTTACTTCTTTTCAATATTGTACCAGAGGTCCCAGTCATTGCAATACGAAAAATACCAAAAAGACATAAAGATTCAAAAGAAAGAAGCAAACTATCTCTGTTCAGAGATGGAAGAATTGTTTTTGTAGAAAATAGCAAGGACTATACAAACTACTAGAACAAATAAGTGAATTTCTCAAAATTGCAAAGAACAAAGTTAAAATAATTGTTCAATTATATTTTTATATCCAAGCGGCAAAAAAAAAAGGAAAAAGAAAATGTACAATGGTATCAACATGCAACATATAGAAATAAATGTAATGAAATGTATACAAGACATTTACACCAAAAATTACAAAACATTGCTGAGAGAAATTACATAAACTATCAATAAATGAAAATATACCATTTTTATATATTGGGCTAAATATTACTAAGAAATTACTACTCTAATTTCAATCTCAATAATTTCAATCCCAATAATACTACGAACTTTTTACAGACATTTTCATTCGGATTCAAAATTGTATATGAAAAGACAAATAATCTAGAGTAGCCAAAAGAATGTTTAAAAAGAAAAAATTGTAGGACAACCTGTACTTAAGACTTACTCTGTCTAAATCTCTAGTAAGAAAGAGTGATGTTCATGAAAGAATAGACATATAGATCAGTAAAACAGACTAGAAGATCCAGAAATAGACCTATACCTATAGGCTCTATTGGTTTTTGACAACAATTTCAAGATAATTCAGTGAGTAAAGATTTTTCAACAAGTAGCGCTAGAACAACTGGATATCCATATTAGGAAAAAAGTGAACATTTTACTTCACACCATACATAAAAATTAGCTTTAATCAGATACTTAAACAGAAAAAACTAGAATTTCAAAAACCCGGAAAAAAAAAAAAAAACGTTTTGACACGTTAAAACAAAGACTGCTTAGATAGGACACAAAAGCACAACATATGCAAAAATATGTAAACTGGACTTTATCAAAATGAAAAACTTTTTTCTTAAAATTCAACATTAGAACAACAAAGAAGTAAACCAAAGGATGAAAGAAAATGTTCCCAATACATTTATCTGACAAAAAAAAATTATATTCAGAAAATATAATCAATCTTTCTGATGCAATTATATGCAGACAACCAATTAAAAATAAGTGAAAGATTTGAAAGGATATCACAAAGAAAGATATACAAATGATGAACAGCACATGAAAAATTGCACAACACTATTAATAATCAGGTAAAATGCAAATGAAAACCATAAAGAGAAACCGCTATTCACCAATAGAATGGCTAAAATTAAAAGGTCAAATATAGACAAGGGTTGGAACAACTGGCTTTTGTGTACTACACTGCTGTTACAAAATCAAAATTTAAAAACAATATCTGAACCATTAATATAATTACTGTATGCTCCAGCCATTTCATTTCTTGGTATTTACTCAACATGAATGAAAATAAATATTTACAAAAAAAATTTTTACAAAAATGCTTGTATGTGAATTTCTGTAGAAATTTTTTTCACAAAAGCCAAAAACTAGAATAAACGTCAAATATCATTCAGAGGTGAAAAATATATTGTATTTCTACAATGGAACATTTCTCAGCAACAAAAAGAAACAAACTCCTGATGTGTATCAACAACATGAACGAATCTGAAATTCATGTTTCTGCATGCAAAAATACACAATAATGCATGCTATAAGGTTTTGTTCAACTAAAAGTCTGGGAAAATCAAGCTCACAGATGGTAACAGTGGTTACCTGGGATTGAGCAATAAGCGAGAGCTGGATTGTACACAGACATAAGAAAACTTCCCGTCACGATGGAAACATTTTGCATCCTGATTGTAGTGGGGGTTTTACGGGTGTACATATCTACAAAAATTGAAGTCACTTAAAGTTGAAATGGACACAGTTATGTGAAAATTATAAGTAAATGAAGGCTACTTTTAAAATGGAAATAAATAAATTGTCAAAGTATAATATGTCCACAGGACTAAATGTTGATATAGTCATAAAAATGATTTTAACATATTGGTAAGATAGTTTTAAATGTGATAAAATGAATAGCTAATGGATGTTGGTTTGTCTAGATAGACCAAAACTGTCAATCTATATGTGCAAAGCCACAAACAAAAAGAAAAGGTATCTCTTTCAGGAAGTTTTTTCTAATTTTGGAAAATTCTATATATTGTATATATAAAAGAAATGTGTGTTTTGTTCTAAAACTATTTTTGTGAGATGTTGAGTGAGAAAGGTAGTAGGATTGGAGAATACTCAGGGAATTTCTATGTCCCATTTCAGTATTACTTAGCTGTATCCTATTTCTTCTAAAGAAGCTTTTCTAATGAGCTGCCTGAATTGCTTCTTAGGAGTCAGATGGGTCGTAGGCAACCAGTTAACTTAGGCATCTCTTACTAAGTTGATAGTATTTGAAGTGGTTTTAAGAGGAAAAACAGGCAAAATACATAATAATGGCCATGTACATTGAAAGGGCCAGTTAAGTATACTATCGTTGAGATACTAAAACCAATTATATAATTTTCCACTTCAAATAAGTACGATGGTGTAGTACCTTAAAAGGAATTTGTTTTTCCATTTCCTTTCTATATAAAAAATGTTTTAGAGTTAAAGAGGACCTTACAAGTCATAGGTCATAAAAACTTACTTTGAAGATTAAGACACTAGGACCTCAGGGGCTTTGGTTCAAGATCATACACCTAGTTTGGACAGAAATGAGACAGATAATTATCAGAACTTGGTTACTTTTATGAAAGCATAGGTCTCATTAGTCTTTGGGACCATAATGAATTAATTTTAAATGAACTTTTATGTTTTTATTTCACTCAAAAAGCCTGGGTGAGTGTAAATTTTTAATCCATATATTGCACATCTTTTAATTTCTGGATTACGGGAAACACCAAATTACTAAATTATCATTTGATGATTAAGGGTTTATATTTACATTTAAAATGTAACCCTCTTTTTAAAGTTCCTATTAGATTAGATAACTCCAATCACTGTGAAATCATATCTAAAATATATGTCCTAACTCTCACCACTGCAACCATATACTCAAATCAATTGGATCCATAAAATATAATAGAAAGAAAAAAATCCTTTTTCACTTTAGACTTTACATTACTCCATCTTTTCTTTCTAGTGGTATAATGTTATAATATGACAAATAATAATTTATCTTTGATATTCACTATTGAACAATAATCACAATAATCTGAAGAGCTTTTGTGTGTATTCACATATTGCTTAAAATCTCGGTATCGACATTCCCATCACTGCGTTCAAGCGATTCTCATCATTCCCTTCAGCAAACATGTTGCTCTTAAATGTCTTTGGAGTCCATTCATTGTACGAAATTACTCTGATTGGAGTGAGCTTGTGGGTTCTGATCAATGACGACAATTGTATGTATCTTCTACTAAATAAAACACCAATGTCTTCATAGTATTTTAGTTATCTTTTTAAACAATGGAACTTTGCAGACAAGTTATAGCTGATGAAACCAATGCAGTTATTGTTAACGTTTTATTGTTTTCACAAGTCTAAAATTAAATGTTGATTTTGATAAGACACATAATTTTAGAAAGGGATTATAAAGTCTTTATATATACACAGTGGTGGTCTTGGATATTTAATTCCATTATATATGATCTAACATCTTGCTAGTAAGGTAATTTTTTTTCCCCCTGATTGAAGCAAGGCTTCACTTGAAATTACCATTCACTGGTCTTTCCACAAAAATAGTTAAGTGGAATATGTAAATTACAGTTTTCCCCATGGAAATATCTTAGAATTCCATTTTCTGGTAGAAGTATCTTTGAAGACGTGTATCTGATATGCTGGTTCGACCCTCTTTCAACTTTCCAAATTTATTTTTTTATGTTATATATATTTGGTCCAGGTTAGCTGCTTTTAAATGTCTAGTAAGAGATATTAATTAATAATATAATTCCAAATAGCAAACAAATATATTTTAAGAATCAGTGTATTCTTTTAATCTCTACCTTTAATTCATACTTTTTAAATTTTAATTTTAAAATATTAGATTTCTGAAATTTTAAAACCTCTTAAAGAAAATGTAGTTCTTCAAAACCAAATTACCATTTTTAGGAAAGTGGCTTAAGTCAAAGATGCTAAGGTGATAACGATCAAGGAGTGCAGTGTCAGTATTTGCTAAACTTCGTGTTATTCCATTGGTTTTTACTTTCACATACTTTTCATTTGCCCCCATTATTTGCATAGAAGAAAAATGCAAGATCACAAAGGATTAGAAAAATTACTCCATATAAATCACTAAAAAAATGCATCTATTGATCTCTAACTGTGGCCTGTTGTCTAAATAGCTTTAAAGAGGCTGTGTCTTCTGTATGTTCTGAGCTTGAACAGTTACTCTCGTCGTCAGTTCTTGTTCTAGCTGCTGCCAATTTTTGCTTAATTACCCTGCCCAGCTTTTCTCTGGAAGTCATTAGCAAGCAGTAATACATCTACAACATTATTAGCCTTCTTCCCAAAATACAGAAAGTTGTGATTCTCCATAAGTTAGCAAGTTCAGTTAAAAAAAAAATTGCTCTTAAGAAGACCTCTTGAAAAATTACTAATAATGAGATTATGTATGAATTTCTAAATAGTTATCGCATGCTCATACATGGAGTAAGGTGATAGAAAGCGGTATCTTGATCAGGTAGATTGAATCATCGTGTCTTTCACATAAAATTATATTTACCCTACTTATCCAAGAGTTTATTGCTTTCTAGAGACTTCATGATTGAGCAAAAATACCTATTAGAATTTATTTTCAATGTTAGGATAATTTAGGGGATATTAGTAATCTTCTACAACCATAATTTACATCAGCATTTTTCTTTTCCCATTTTAATTTTTTTCTATTTATTTTATTATAATAGAACTTGGTGAAAGATGTTCCCAGATTTCCAAGTCTTAAGATTTCTTCGAAGAACTCCTCCAGTGTAGTAGGTCTTACTGAAACATCATTTACTGTTTTTTGTTGTTGTTGTTTGTTTGTTTGTTTTTGGACTGCAACGCCCCTAAAGCATAGAGGCATACAAGAGAATAAAGACTCATTTTTCCAAGTTGGGAAACCTCTCTCATATTCAGAAGCTGTCTGTTAAACAGGCTAAGTTCTGTTTTTAGCCCTACTACAAATATTTTCTTCAACCAGAGCCCTGTTGATTCTTACATTCCTGAATAAGTGAATTTGTTGATGAAGGGGCTAGGTTGCTTTTTTACCTCAGAAATAATGCATTTTTTTTTTCCTAAATTCTTTCCTATAATCTTGAAGACTGACAAAATGCAATTGGCAGTAAAAGGGTATTCAGATAACTTTAAGTTAATGAGCAAAACAAACTAAACTCATAAAAGACTATATAATAGATATGAGCTGACACATGAATGGGTAGAGCCACATAAAGTGAGCTGTGTGGCACTATCTTTCCCTGTTATGTGCTTGTCCTAAGGACACGTGAGGACTTTAAATCTCACAGCTACAAACAAGGCTCTCTCTATAAATCAGATATTACACGCATTTTCCTGCACACTGAGTTATTTTCTTCATTTAAAAAACTATTGCTACCCTGTTGAATATTTATGCTCCTAAAATATGGCACAATTAATTAAAAATACAAACGAAAACTTGTGGAGATTAAGCAGTTTATTTAGTAAAGACTTTATTTTTCAGAGCAGTTTGAGGTTGACCACAAAATTAAGAGGAAAATACAGAGATTTCCCGTATACCTCGTGCCTTCACACACACATAGCCTCCTGCATTATCAGCACCTCCCAACAGAGGGGTACACTTGTTACAACTGATGAACCTACATCCACACATCACTTCGCTCAAAGTCCATAGTTTACATTAGGGTATATTCTATGGGTTTGGACACATTTATAATGATGCCCAGCTATCATTATAACATGCAGTATTTTCTCTGCCCTCAAAAACCTCCGTAGTCCCTTTATTCATTCCTTCCCCATTGAATAGCTTTTGTGTAGGAAGTCAAAAAATTGAAATTTGTCTGCATATAATGATTACTTCTGGAGCCATTTAAAATGTTCATATATAACAGTTAACTCCTTTATTATTTATGCAAGCATGAGGCCTACGGCTCTCTGTCTGTGTGATTTGATTTGCTGGAAGCTTAGTAGTATAAGAATGCCCTCCTTCCTGTTTTGGGAAAAGAAATCCATAAAATAAAATATTGTTTTTTAAGGATTGTAAGTTTCAAAAACTAAAACTAAAGAGATGTAATAATCTTACACATTGAAAATAATTTACATTATTTGTTCAGTTGTAATTTTGTTTTGCTTTCTTCACTCTTTAAATTTCTTTATATAAAATCAATTTATTATGAATGATAAATAAGTTAACACAAAGTTTGTTAAATAAATTAAAACAACCAACATAAATGTTTTGTCTTTTATTTACTGATTACCTTGAGGATAAATTTTTGACTATTTTTCTCTAGGGTCAATATTTTGTGTAAACAGTCCCTTAACATTGTTTGGTCAACCAGTTGTCTATGTTTTAAAGAAGAGTATACGATTTCCGGTTTAATCTTTCATCAAAATGCAAGAATGTATTAATTTATTGAAATATAATTGAATAATTATTAACACATTACTATGTGATTAACTTATTATGCTTAATTTTCTGGGCTATGTTAAACTGTTTGAAATGGAAAATTAAAGAAGTAAGTGAATAGGTAGAGTGTTGAAATCTGGCATAAAATTAATCCAAAAGGAGACAAAATATTATAATAAAAAACAAAACTTTAAATATTATCATAAATAATAATTACATTTTCACTCAATCACCCAATATTGATTACAGACCTACTATGTGCCAGACACCGTTCCAGGTGCTGGGGATACAACAGTGAAAAAAGCAGAACACAATCACTGCTCCCCTGGCACTTAATTCAAGAGTGTTTTAGATGAAGACATTCTTTGGCAGAATCAGACTTTGGTCACAGGTGGTCTGTAAGGCTACTTAGCATTCACGAGTTATCCTTACATTTCTAACAAAATAGTATTCAGCCCTTTACTGCTCTCATCATAACACGATGTTGTATTTCTTAAGTCTGGCATATTACTCCATAAATGAGGGACAACCAGCAACCCATGACATATAATACTGACTTAGAATATTGTTAAACAATAACATTGTTAGATGTTGTAGAAGTTATGCTTCTGGTGGATATTAAAAATAGAAGATTGCAAGTTTTATAGTAGATATAGCAAATAGATTTATTTTTCTATGTTAGGCATGTTCTTCTCCAAAGAAGATCATCCTTACAAAGATTTGTATGCACTATTCAAACAGTGCATCATGTCTTTTCTGCAAATCACACTAGGGTACGTCACTTTTACTGAAGGGAGCAAGACACATTCCACAGGAATGTCAGGTATGCTGCTTCCAAAAAAGGAGTAGGATATTTGGTCTATCCATTTTTCTCCTGATCTTCCTTGAAGTTTATAGCTTTACGTAAAAGTGCTAAAAATTAATCAGTTTTTCCTATAGCTGTTGCTTTCCACAATACATCTGCTTTCCACAATACATCTGCCACAGATGCTAAAGGGACTTCTTAAGACAACTGTTCATTATAGTGATCCTGTTTTTTAAATGTCTATTTTAAGATATTTCCTTACCTTTTACTGTAAATTTTACTGAAACACTGTTTTTTTAAGGAAATATCTGGAGTATACAAAAATCTTACACTCCAGTCATTTTCAGAAACATTTTCACGGGGAAATTCAATGAAGAAACACTGCATATAAAGAAGAAAGATTAAAAAAAAAAAAGTGTCACTTATCTAAACACTCTTTAGTGTGGAAATGGGTAGATTTATCTGAACAAGAAATCAAATGTGACAATGTGACACCATTTCTTGATTCCTCGGGGCTATAAAGAACTAATCATACAGTCCAGATAAGGTAAATACGAGGTTATGTGATTAGTTAAAACTCACAGATGTACATATGCATTCATACCCTTCTTAATTACTACTAATCAGGAAATTAATTAAACTGAACCTAAAAATAAAATTGTGCTTATTCCTGTGAAGGCCTCTGTCAATGATCTGCCTCAATAAGCAGATCTAAATACCCGAATCTTCAGCAGCAGTGACTGCTGCCTCGTTAGAGCCCTCTAGTGGAGAGCCCGGCCTATAGCAGTGCCCTATGCCTGCGACTTGACAATAAAAAAATCTTTCATGAAATCGAGGGAAGTGAGGACGGGTATGTGACTCTCCTCCTTCATTTGTTTAGATGTGATGACACCACCCAACAGATAGGCTTCCTGCATGTGGACTTGTAAATGTATTTCACCTTATTTACTCTAAGGTGAATTGAAAAACGTCCAAGTTTTTAGTTGAGGCTTTACTTGTGCATATGTTTCAAAAAAAAATTACTGAATATTTGAGATGCTTAAATTAATTAAATCATAGAAATTGCAAGATAAATGCATCTTAAATAAGAATATAAAATGAAAATTTTGAATCATTCATTGCCATAATTAAAAATTGAAGGAAGGCATACTCATTTTTCTAGAAAACTGTATCACTATATTTGTAATTATTTTTAAGCATTTTAGGTGCAATCTCCCTTACTTTGATTTATTTTTCAAACTGAGTTAATTCTGAGTTTCAGTCATCTCTGTAAAACCTGCAATTTTGTGTGTAAAAAAAACATATTTGGATAGTAAAAAACCCAGAGTTGGAAATGGAAACAGCTTCCATTTAACTGGGGAAATATTGCATGGATAAAGATGATTGACATTAAGATGTGGACTACCTGACACACTTTAAATTATTTATCATTATTTAACCACTGTATTGATGTGACATAATAGGGATCACTGACCCACAGCATAGTCTAGGAGACAAATTGGAAAAGCAGGTGAGGTTATTTGGACACTTGTGGAAACCAGAGCATCCGTGAAAAATCACAAATGTTTGACATTGTTGAATATAAGATCTCTATGACTTAATATGGATTATTTTTCCAGTTCCCCGCTGAATTGATGACTTTGGTTAGAAAAGTACATAATCAGTTAATTTTTCTGTATTGAGTAATTCTATTTTATGTTCAAGCTTGTTAGATAGTTCAGAAACAAAATTGAAGTCACATGTTCTCAAAATATATTTCTACAGAGCATTTAATAATCCTTTATCACCTTTTGCTTTATGTAGAAAACTATTTTGGATGTCCTCTTACTTTCATCTGAGCCATAAAGATAGCATCTGCTATGATATCCTTTTAAAAATTCCCTTCAATCAATAGGCCATATTGCTATTACTTGTTTTTCTGAACTATATAACAATACATTAAGGAATGAAAATGTCATTTTATATTTAAAATTAATTGATAAAAGGACATTAGCTTTTCATCTTTAGATAAATTTCTTAATATTTGCAAACACAAAATTCATTTTATATTAAATCATGGATTTAACAGTGGTATTCTCATATGTTAAGCCCTATATATCTTCCTGGATAGCTGAAATTTGGACTTTTAATATATATCTCAAGAAATTATCCTCCCACTATATTATCATCCATTTAACATGTCTGAAACAAAATGAAGTAGATTATTTTACACTCTTGTGCTGAATAATGTTTTCACTTTTCCAGATTATGTTAGGTAATTTATTTTGTTGTGAAAGAACTTAAAATACTGAGAAGGAAATTCATGCACTTGAAACAGTTAACTAACAATGCAGATGAGTAAATAATGACATGCTTATAAGAGTGATTTAGATAAAGGTGAAATAAGAGTCTACAGGAAATATGGTGTAGTCTTGACCACACACCTTAAAGAAGAAAGAGATTTAGAATGAGGTAGTGTTATCTAAATAGTTGACTGGAGCTGCAGGTTAGTCTTGAAGTTTACTGAGAGATGAGTTTGAATTGATTGAGCCATGTATTCCTTTTTTTTTTTTTTTTTTTTTTTTACCAAATCTGATGTTTTAATATTTTAATGTTTGTATTTGAATATATTGTACATATTTACACTAATTTTCCAAATCAACCGATGTATTTTAGAACTTTGCTGCAAAGTGTCGCCATTTGCAGCAGACATCAGACCTCGGAGCTTGTTGGAAATGCAGAATCTCAGGCCCTGCTCAAGATTTCCTAAATAAAATTCTGCATTTTACCATACCCTGCTCTAAGAAAATACTATTGGATAGTGTATGGTCTTTCTTGTTGATGAATACAATATTTCATATGTGTGTGTACGATGAATGTACATATGTATGTATATTCATAATTATTTCTCAAAAATGGATTTTAAAAGGACTACAATCTAAGTCCTATCTCATCCAAAACGTTCCCTTCACTCCTCACCATCTCAAGCCCCATATGCTCTTCCTCAGAGTTTGCTCAGAGCCTTGGGATGTTTTCCTTAGATGTTAAGATGAACTCTTGGCTTGTTTTGACTGTCTTTTGGCAAGAGAAACAGAAGAGTAGGAAGTAGTGATAGTAGTAAAATTTGTTTTAAAAATGGAAAAATGTTTCAGAAGTAATTATAAAATTGAATGTAAGAGTATGTTTTAAATAACATTGGTTTATCCTAACCAGCAACTCATATTGATGTCTTTATTTTTTATTTTATTTATTTATTTATTTATTTTTGCCTTTTTTGGACAGCTTTATAACAATTGGGTTAAATCTTTCTAATTTATAATTAGCATTTTTCAATTAATTTGGGCATGCTAATTTTTATACTGATTGCATAAACTTGCATGTTTAAAACATATTAATTCAGTGGATATCAGTTAAAATACAGCAAATTAATTTGTGCAATCTGCTGTGACTATTTTCAAAGCCAAAATTTAGTAATTGTACTAAAAAATCATTGTCCTTCAAGAAGCTTTCTTAGATTCTGAGATTATTCCATTTTTCTATTCACCTTCAAATACTTAGGCACCAAAGATTTCCTGTAGGGTTTCCCATTGGTATTTTTTCTACTTTTTTAATAACTTTTTTTGATACTTTCTCTATTGTTGCCTTTGACCCTGTGAACATAACGATGTCACTAATGTTTGACTCTTTCTCTAACTATAAAATGATAGGTTCTAAAATATTTTGCAGCTCTAAACATAATTTTCTGGGAGGGAATTCCCAATCTTATGGTCTTTCCACTTACTAGAAAGACTGTTTTTAGTCTTGATCAAACTTTACCTCTGTTTCGGTTGATTGTCCCCTTCTCGAAATTTTCATCTCTGTTGTCCTTTCTGACTCATTCTCTTTACCTTCTTTTACAATATTTACTCCTATTCAATTTATTGAGATAATTATTCAGTTTCTTTCTGCCTTTTGGATAGTCTGTTTAATCTAAATCGAGGTTAGTTGCGATGGCTCACGCCTGGAATCCCAGCACTTTGGGAGGCCGAGGGTTGTGGATTGCTTGAGCCCAAGAGTTTGAGACCAGCTTGGACAAAATTGCAAAACCCTACCTCTACAAAAAATACAAAAGTTAACTAGGCAAGCCGGCACACTCCTGTTGTCCCAGTTAGGGAGGCTGAGGTGAAGGGAACACTTGAGCCCAGGAGGTAAAGGCTGCAGTGAGCCAGGATCATGCCACTGCCCTCCATCCTAGGTGACAGAGAGAGACTGTCTTAAAATAATAATAATAATCTGAATTGCATTCTGGGTTCTCTTTTTCCCTCATTGTCCATAGTCTTTCTGGGCAACTACATTTACTCTCGTGGATTAAACTATCATTTACCAACAATTTCCTAACGTGCAGTTTATGACCTTCTGGGTTTCTTATTTGATATCAAACTACTGACTTTATTAATTGCACTTAGATCTCAACAGGTTGTAAACAAAAAAAAAAAAAATTGATATTTTTCCCGTTTTTCTCTACTTCGCAAATTTGAACCACCGTATTTCTTGTCAATTAATTGCATCACTGCTCAGCTAAGCACAGAAGGAAACATATCAGCCTCTTCTATTTTATAATACTCTTATTGGATCTCACTTTCCTCTTTTCCAGGCTTTTCTTCTAAGCTTACCTTCTTGAAAGCATAGAATATGTACTATTTCTATATCCTCACTTACCATTTCCTCCTTTATCTTAATTGAACTTGTAGTTCCATTACTGCACCAAAAGCATCACCAAAGCCATCAAAATCTTCCCTGCAGAAAGAGGCATTCATGTTTGAAGGAAACTTACAAGAGCGTCAAAATGAGCGCAAAGCAAAACCGAGCCTGGGAATTAATGTGAACAACATAAGATCTTGAAACAGTAGGCTCTCCAGATTAAGATACATCAAACAGTAAGTAAAGAGTTTCTCTAACCTGAGCACCATTCTGGATCGATGTGAAGAAGAGGGATGTTAACAGAGGAGAACAATAAATTTAGCTGCAATGGGAGTGGGAAGGATAGAGGTAAGGGCAGCAGATTCAGAGAAGGCCTGATCCAGAATGTCGTCAAATTCAATTGTGACTTTTCAGTCATCTTTTTGGATTTTTTTTTTTTTTTTGCATGCACCACAGTTAAGAATGAATTATTTTTCAAAATTTTAACAAGCTTGAGATCTAATAAGCTATTTTTTCTAGTCCTTTACTATTTATTTCTACCTGCCTTTTAAATATAGGTGTATGCTAGGGCTTCATCCCTGGCCAATCAACTGATCTTCCTACCAATGCTCTGCCACCCAGGCTGGGGTGCAGTGGTGCGATCTTGGCTCACTGCAACCTCTGCCTCCAGCGCTAAAGAGATCCTACCACCTCAGCCACCCCAGTAGCTGGGACTCCAGGCATGTGCTACCATGCCTGGCTAGATTTTGTAGAGGTAGGGTTTTTCCATGTTGCTCAGGCTGGTCTTGAACTCGTGGACTCAAACAATCCACCAGTCTCAGCCTCCCAAAGTGCTGGGATTATAGGGCTGAGCCTCCACTCCCAGCCTATTTTCATATACTAATGATTTCCAAAGAAATAACTCCATTTAGGTCCTTTTCTCCTAGTATTTCATTTACCCTTGGCTTTGCCTCAGGTCTTTCCAACTAGACATATGTAAAACAGAAACCTTTACATTCCATGTCTGTTTTCTCTCCTCAAACCTCTCTTACTCTTCACTAACTCCTCCTTTGAGTCAGGAATTGAAAGGCTTTCTAGGCACTACCATCTGCCTAATTTGTCATAATCAATCTATTATGAAGTGTTGCCAGTTCTCCCACTTATATGCGCCTGGTTTCAGTTCTACTGTTCCTGCTCAGTGTCACACTCTCTAGATCTCCCTTTTGGATCAAGATTTTTTTAAAAAACAGCATTGAATGCTTTTAATAACTCAACCACTAGGCTAACACTGTATCTGTACCATCCCAAATCTGATATAATCCTTACAACATTCTGATGAGATAGGATCTGTTATTATCTGGATTTCACTAAGAGTGACAGAGCCAGGTCAGTGACAGAGCCAGGTCAGTGACCTAGATTGCGCTGAATCAAGAGCCCCACTGGTAACCTCTATGAGATATTGGCCATCTTACTGCAAAGGGCTCCTAATTTGTCTTTTGGCTTCTCATTGGGGTTTTCACTTTCATTTTTCCCTCCTTTCTTAAACATGTCTAACTGATCTTTCTAAAATGCAAATTGAAGTATTTCTGCCTTGCCCCTCAGCACCCCTGTCCAAGCTTTTTAGAGCAGCTCATACAGCTCTTCATGACCCTGCTCCCTCCTAGCTGGGGTCTCCTCTTTCCCATACCCGCTGACACCATTTCGAAATCGACACTCTAATAATAGAGGCATTTGTCATTTCCTCCAGAAATCTTGTTTTTCACTTTTCTTTAAAATGCCCCTTTTTAGTTTCCTCTCAGTTGCCATCTCCCCTAGGGAACTATTCTTTAACTCCTAACTTGAGTTATGTACTAAATCCAGTTTTCCTTGGGGGAGTATTGTTTGTTTAACCTAAAATGGTCTTCTCGTTTTCCCTTTTATCTTTCTTCTTTCTGAGAGATCCTAGTTCAGTTCCTTATCACTTTAGTCCTCCTTGAAAAATAGCTGGAAGTCTAACTGGTCTACCTCTAATATTCCCTCTTTCACATTGAGCAGTGGTTCTCCCGGGACCCCAAGGATTACCTGAGAAGCTTGTGAAATTGCAGATTCCTGGGTTCCAACCTTTAGATGCAGTAAGTCTGTGGTGGCAAGAAGGTGTCACTTCTTAATAAGCATTGCACCCAGGTGGAGACATCCTGTTTTATGCTATCAGTAAAATTTTGTCCCCAGACTGAGACATGATCAATTTACTACTTGCTGAAATGTTTTTGATGTCTCTCTTTAGTCTAAAATATATTGTAAAATCATTGACATGTGGCATCAAAATCTCTGCAGTTTTCAACCTGTTCTTTGAAGAATATTTCCCTACATTTTGTCTCCAATCCATACCTCCTCCTATCCTGGCCTTTTAGCCACCACAAATACTCTAACATACTGTACATTCCATATGTGCCAGTTGCTTTCTTTTTTGGCTCAGTTGGACACTCTCTGGCCTTGCCTGCCTGCAGTGCCTTCTGAACCATTTTCTCACTAGTGAACTCCTACCCATTCTTCAAGCTGCAGCTCAGTTACCACTTTCTTAATAAGGGCTTCCCTGAATCTGCTGCCCCCACCTCATCCTTTCCACTCCTGCTATAGCCAAATCGATTGCTCTTCTCTGCTTGTTGGCATCACTCCTTTTTCCCCATCTATCCAGAATGATGCCCACATAATGGAAACATTTTACTTTTCACTCGAGAGTTGACAATTTAAAGATTCTATATCATTTATATTCTATTTTTCAGGCCAGGTATTGCTTTGTACTCATTTTGCCACTCCTGTAGCTTTCTGCAAACATGAATGCCTTTTTTCCCAGTGACAAGTAGTTTTTAAGTTTTCAAGTGTGAGAAGAGAAATGGCATGAGGGGGCCAATGTATGTGCATGTCAGCGCATTGGCAGGTTCTCCGAAATGTTTTCAAATTGTCAATTCCAAATAATATTTTAGTTGCTTTCAAGTTTCAGAAAATGTGTATCTAACTTTGGAACAATGTAAGTGTTGTGCTGGAACTTTGAAAAAACACCAGAGTCACCACTATCTAAGTTCTCTGGGCAGTATCTGTTATTATTTTCAATTCTGACAGACTTTGCACTTGAGGATTGCACAGCCTCTGGTGACACAATGTGGAAAGAAGTTAGAGACACAAAGTAACATGGCACACACAGAAAAGTGAGAGGGGTCTCTCTTTTCCCCTGGCTGCTTCTATCCATCCCACTTCCCCACCTCAGTCATCAAACTGTTATCTGGCAGCATTGTCTTAAATTTAAGTGAACATAGTATTCTCTAATTAAAAACATCATGTTTGTGAACTGAATATATTATTAGCAAGGCCTTTTCAAACTTTTGTTTAAATTTCATTACCAAGAACTCTAAAACTGATCACTGATCTTAAGATGGTCAACATACCTTTATTTTCTGAAGTTGTGAGAGGACTATAATAATCTTGTTTTCTTTTCAGTATAAGAAGAGATAGATGGGTGGAAGGATATCCGAGTAACCATTTTCTGGGAGATTGTTTTAAAGATAAGTGATACTAGTTATTAAAATATAAATTACAAAATTATTTGGCTGAAATAGATTGCAATAGGTTGTTCAGCAGTGGGATTGGAAGTAACAGAGACCCTTGATAATCATGGAGTGAAGTAAGTGAGAAAGTACAAGGACATTATTATTTAGCCTTTGGGATTTGGAATGTTAAAGAATAAGAATATCCCAATATTACCAGATTATCAGTGGTTGAAAGTTGAATGGAGCAACTGTGAATTATGCATTGTTTCTCTCGCAGAACCCAGAGATCCTAATGTGAGACGGTGAGGGAGTGAGATATGTATTGTTAAGAAATTTAGGTTTGATCTGTATTACTTTTACAGCACAGAATGAGGAAAGAATGTGGACCTCAGGCTGGGGCTGGACTTGCTCATGTCCCTAAGATGATAAAGGTTACTTCCCTGTTTAAAAAAACAACAACAACGAAGTATGCTCTATGCGCCCTGGAAATCACTGTGCCAGATCTCCTAAAAAACCACGATACCACTGGGTGTAGAAATACAGAGACCATCTGATCCAGGCTGTGTATTAGTGTCTTTCTGAACCACAAAGAACTCACAGAGAGTTATGATCACATTGAACACAGTAAAGGAATAACTATAATCATTCTTTTTTTCAATTATACAAACACAATTGACTTTTTAACGAAAGACTGCTATTCTTTAAATAACACACGTTTCTCTCGCATTTCAGTTCCTTGTGCACTCACACTGCCATAGGACACTCCTATCAAGCCTCTGATTTCTTCGGTGAGTTAAACAGAGCATGGATAGCAAACAATAAAATAGCTACTTTTCATGGAGCACAAAAGAGGGTGCATTTTTCTCAGCATCGCAGACTCATCACAACTTCTGTGTTTCCTGTCCCATGGGCGACGCCCCCACTCCCACTCAGTCTCCTTCCTGGGCAGCTCTGGGCTGCAGAGCCAGCAGCGTGCCATCCCGCTCCGCTTTAGCGCCCGCTGAGGACGGCACTAGGACCCAGGGAAGTCCCCGAGCGGGGTTCGCGGAAAGGCAGCCAGACTCCTCCTTATCTCCAGTGTCAAACTTGACATCAGCCTGCGAGCGGAGCATGGTAACTTCTCCAGCAATCAGAGCGCTCCCCCTCACATCAGTGGCATGCTTCATGGAGATATGCTCCTCTCACTGCCCTCTGCACCAGCAACATGGATTGTCACCTCTCCATCCTCCTCCTCCTCAGCTGCTCTTTTCTCAACTGCTTCGGGGAACTGATTCCGCAGCCTTCCAATGAAGGTAAGCCAGGTACCGCGAAGCGCGGAGCCCTGCCCCGCGGGCTCACGCTCTCCAAAGCACGTTCTCACCGAAGCCTTGCGCGTCGGGAAGGTGCCTCCGAATAGAGCGGTTTGCTCTTAGTGAACGAAAGATGTGCCTTTTTTTTTTTTTTCCAACTCTCTTCTAAAACACTTCAGAAGATAATTTTAGATGGTCTAAACCTTGAAAATGTGTTTTTAATTTGATACCAATTCGAGCAATTACCTTGTTTGCCAATTTGAACAGAAAGAAAGAAAGAAAATCCTCCAGCGTTGCAACCCAGTTATGTTAATTGCCAAATAGCCAAGGCAGTATTTTATTTTCTAATTATGACCATGTGGTACTCCGAGAAGTTTGAAAGAAAATTCAGCCTTCCTTTCCTAGACTCTTTAGTATGTTTAAAGGTAATGACAGGTTGTTCCTACTTGGGATCATAGCATTTATGAATGGACTAAAGGGAAATCAGTTTGTCGAAGCGGAGGTGCGTGTGTGTGTTTATGTTGCAAGGGCTGTGTTGAAGTTGTGTGTGTCCCGCCAGGCAATGGTTTGCACTGCGGTACAGGTTCTAATGAGCAGCATATGCCACATTAACATAAGTAATATTTGCAGGAATTACAATAAGCTTAGGTTGGATTCTCTTTGTTTAAAGGCTTGTATACAAATAGGAGAATGTATTTAATGAATAGTGAATAGCTCCTGGGAAGATATAGTAAATAACTGAATAGTAGATTAAGAGAGAATGTTCATATGCAGCAAATGGCATTTCCTTGACGTTGTGTTATTTATTATCCTCATAATGAGCATTAATTCCTTTTCAATGGGTTAAAGTGCAAATCTAATGTTAAGGACACCAATGTGTTCTATAAGATTGTGTACCTAATACATACATTTTCTTTCTCCTATATACCTTTTGTGATCTATTCCTAATGACTTGTGAATGCAGTCACTAACTCTTAAAACAAACTTCTCTATATAATTGATTAGTTTAAAGCCACTCTTACAACATTAATTTCCTCTCAGTGATTTTGAACTTATAACAATAACATTTAGCAATTTATTTTGCAAGTTAACAATACTGAGCAACTGATGTGCAAACGTCATGTTATATAAATCACTCCTTAGAAAATATATTGTCAAGCCAATACTGTTGTATATTGTACAGTGTACCTTAATTTTAAAAACACAAGTAAAAACAAAACATTTAGAAAGTTTTTTATTAAATGTAAAAACTGCCTCATACCCGGTGACCTACTTTCACTGCTAATAGAGCAGTCATTTATCTCCTTCCTTACTGACTGCCTTTATCAATTTGGCAGATTTCATTAAATTTTCTGAATCTTTTTTCTAAATAAGAAAATAAAAATTCTAAAATTGTAAGAATCAAGAAAATGATCTTACCCACAAACGACTTTTTCTTTTACAACCCAAATTAAAATGTTTATTGGAAAGTAAGAGTCAATCATTCTTCCTGAATGAAAGGTAAGAGTATTCATTTGTATAACGGGTAACATGTATAATAGGTAACATATCAATAAATTAAAATTAATGTTTTAAAAATTTTTGTTCTTCACAGATATTAAAATATTGACAATCACTAGAAAAATAGTGTTAAAATTCCCACATTGCCATGATAAATTATATTTTCCAGATAGAATGTTTATGAACTATGTAGATAATGGATATTACTGAATTAATTATGCACAAGAATGTAGTAATTAGTCAGTATTTTTGTGGAAAACGTAACCTTTAAGTAAACTACAAGGGAAAAAAAAAAGACACCAAACTATTTCACACTTACGTAAAATTAATCAGTATTAATTTAATGATACAGAGTTAATCAAATGCAAATTGCTTTTAAGCCTCACCTCATATGTGATTGGGGATATAATGTGCATAATTATACAGACAGGTACACATTAACAATATGTATATAGAAAGGTAAATATATTCAGAAAGCTGACATAATTACATTTAATTTGCTTGGATAAAAGTTTATCCATCGTTCATGGGACTATTCTTTCCAGATTGTGTCCTGTGGATAGTGTCTCTTTTCCTTCCTGTGATGATGAAGGGAAGCTTTAAAACAAATTTAAGATGATTTAACTTAGGTAATACTTGAGTGAGATTTTAAATATTAATCCATAACTTGGCTCTCAGTTGAGTTGAATAACATGAAAAATGAAAATGCCAAGTATGTGCCCAGATTTCCATGCAATTTTTCTAACAATGTAATTTAAATAAAAAGCAATTCTTTTGAAAATGTATATATGAGAGGAGTGATTTTAAAATAATATTAATGTAGTTTTCTGATATAATTTTTTAAATTTGAAATATGAAATACTAGACTGTATTTAAAATACTATGATTGAAATATTTCAACACTGTAAAAAATGTACGAGAAATTTATTGGAACATATTTACTAGAATATATTCTTCGATCTATTATGAAGTTAGGCATAAGAGAACCAAGAGAACAAAACCAGGCCATTGACTTAATTGCTAGGACATTTGCAGTTGTGTGATTTGTTTTTAAATTTGAGATTTAATCATTAACTCTCAATATTGAAATGCCATGGGTCCCTGATAAGAAAAATAACTTAGAAAATGTTTAATCTGAATTTTCCTTCTATTAATATATTTACAAATACCTTTCCTATATGCTTTCAAGAAAATGACTCCAGGTGATAATGGAGACTCATCAATGATAACAGATATTCATAATTCCATTGATCATTTGACTCAGCAATTGACCTATATACTTAAACAGAGCTTTATAAAAACTTTATTAAATTCTTATCAGATCTCTCTGTTTACACGGCTTAAGAAAAGACTTTTAATGGGAAATCAGCTGTTTTTCATAGCAAAGTATGATTGCTACACTATGTATTATTTTAAAAGTTCATATACTTGCTCCTAGTTTCCATACCAGAGGGATGATTAACAGAAATAAAATTGGAACAAAGTTAAAACTGGATATAAAATAAAATTATCAACTATGGTTACTTCAACCCTTTCAGAATTGGTAAAAGTACTTCCTTTAAACACTTTTATACATTTATGGCAGTCTGGAGTACAATGCACTGTTAATTCATCAGTACATAATACACTAAATCGTTTTTTCTATCCAAAAGAGTTCATAAATTGGATTACCATTTATCTAGAAAGCTCTTTAAATTGAAAATAAAGTATCCAAAATAAAAGTGAAGAAAATTAAATATTCATATTTATATACTAGTTTTTTTTAAAGACTTTTTTGAGTAGCTAAGACACTATTTCTATGAAATGCATTTCCCTAAATATAAATATTCTAAATACTAGAGGAAACTATGTGATTGTTTAAAACTTAAAAGTAAAACTTGCATATGAATATTATAAGCCTCCCTTTGAGTATTAGGCAAATGTTGGAGAAAATAATCAATTTTTTTCATTTTTAAAAATTACTATAAATTGGCATCACTTTTCATATATAAACACTTTTCCTCAAATAAGAACACACTGTGATTAAAACATTAATAGAGAACTAAGCTATCATATCATCTTTATAAGTTTTTTTGGTTTGGAAGAGGGTTTACATTTGCTTTTAATAGCATTTCATCATGCTAGACTAAATAATCGAATGCATTATACATTTTTGTAATTTAATAGCTCTCCTAATAGCTCACCCCTACATCCCCCCTGCCTCCATGGTTAACTGTGCTATTTGCCTGAAGGTAGTAGAAACCTTAATTTCACTATTTTATAACCCACAACAGTTAACACTTGACCTAGGTCATTAACAGGATTATCAGCAAATTTGTTTAAGCTTTTACTGACAATCTGAATTGCTAGGATAATATTTTGAATGTCCTAAAGAAACTTTTTGTAACCTCTCAAAATCTATCATGAAATTAATTCATTCTGAATCTATATTGTTGTAAAGACTAGTACTGATGATAATAATTTGAGTGGTGAAAGTGTTCACTCAGATACCTCAATCTCCTAATTTTTATGTTTCATAATCACACTATTCCAGTCCTTGTCATAAATGAGCAATTATAAACTCTTTTAGATATTACATCTTCTAGTAATAACAATAGATTTATCAATACAAAAGTTTCACCTGTAACAATCAATATTTTTAATTTTATATTTTTTATTATTGTTACCGTAGTTGATAGGATTTTTTTTTTTTTTTTTTTTTTGTCTATTTTAAGGTTAAAAGTTAGTTGGATATACTACTAACTCAGAAGTGACTGGACCTATAAAAGGGAAACTACATGTAATAAAACACCATTGCCACGTGTTAGATCATGGTTGTATTTTATATAAAGTTGTCTTTCCATGAAACACTAGAAATTGGCAGCTATAATGAAAAACACTTTAAACTAATATAAAATTTTAAAACAAAATATTGTACAGAATCAGATCTTAGTTATTTTTAACACTTTTTAGTAGGTTTAGGAAGTTTTAGGTAAAGTTTTTCAGTTCTTGAATTTAATTATGGCTGGCTCCTTGGTTATATTAACAACTTAGTAATCTCACATTGCTCTTAATACGTTTATTATAAAATAAATGATTTAGTAACATTCTTTATGTATTGCCTACATTTAGCATTCAAATTTTGGTGTGTTCTTCAAGGGTCCAACATTTGTAATGCTTTTTTCACAATAACTTTCTTTATAATGTTAAAATCCTTTCAGAAATTTAAAATTTTTGTGAAATAAAATACATGTAATATTTAAATATCAAATAGTTACTTTTGCAAAGGATTTTTAAAGGCAAAATATATTACCACAATATATTTGATTTACCAATTTCAACACAAATGGAAAAAAAAAGAAGCGTTCCTGAGAGTTACACTTTCCAAGTCATAAGACCTTCAGGAAAGTATTAATAAAACTTTCCTCAAATCATCAAACTCGATAAGCTTTTATAGACGTTTACTAAAAAAAAAAAATCTGTGATCTGGGCTACTTTTTATTTGAATCATTTTTTTCAATGATTCTGTTTGGCATAAATACTAGATAGAAGGGGAAACGTGTATTTCTTGAAGAACATTCAGTTTTACAAGTAATTTTCTGTCAAGATCCTCAAATTTGTTTATTTTTTTAACCTGCACACTTTTTCTTTAAAATATTTAATAAACCTTGTTCCTTTAAGTCCTGTTTGAGAGAAGATTTAGAAGAACAGATGCAGGTGTCTCCTTTCGGGTTGTGTTTTCAGAGATCTGGATTTTCTCATCAGGGAGGGTCAATAAAGGGCTTTTACCAAGTACAAAAGTAGCTTTCCACAGATTTTTTAAATAAAGGATTGACCAGCAGTGTGAAACATTCATTATATTATTCATCCAGGTATACAGAAAACCAGGATTAGAAATTTACTTCTCAAAAATTTGGAAACCTTAGCTAACTCTTCTGTAACAACTTTAGAAATATTAGTAAAAGCAATATTGTGACATTTATAAAATGCGAAGTCTTCCAAGTCACAAATCAATCCCCCTAGGAAGACATCCCTCAACGTGTTCAGGGTGTGGATACACGTGCACCACTTGCTTGATTTCATTAAGTCTGTTCCCAGCTGCTTGGTATCAGGTAGTTCTTGGAACCTGGCAGGAGGTTTTCTCCAGGAAAAGTCTGAAAGTCAGCAAGTTTTAGTTTGCCTCCTACCAGCTTCCTTTGTAAAAAAAAAAAAAAAAAAAAAAAAAAAAGAGGGGAGAGGGGAGGGTTGTCGTTTACAAAGAAAAAAGTTTTTGCAAGTGAAAATTTCAAAAGTTGATTAGAAAACTGGAGAAGTAGAGAAAAGGTTTTAAAGCCAATGTTAATATATAAATCATTTGCTTAAAAGAAAGACATTTATCACATAAAACGTCTGGTTAATCAATTTTTATTAAATCCCTAAAAACCCCGCACACTTAAAATGGGGTTGGGGTTGGGGGGGGCTGCATTTCTTTGTTTCTCAAGTTTACACACTTCTAATTGTTTCCCAGAAGAAAATATTTTATCCAGGAAAGTTTTAAGAGTGTCAGCCAAAAAATGCTAAAATGCTTCCCCCTTTGAATGTCTGGACGAATGCATGTGGAGGGGTGGATGGAATCAAAACCAGTTCAGCAAATAAAGCTTCAAACTTGGAGTGATGTTATTAAACTGGAAGCCCTGAGTGTGGACATCCCCCAACCCTTCATTTTCTAAATCATGTCCCGCTGTTCCAGTCAAAGCAAAGGGTGAAAATCCACATAATCCAAACCAACATGGTGAAGTGAGAATAATAGGTGAGGAAGGAGGAGGAAAGCAAGTGGCAGCACTGCACAAACAAACTGTTGTGAATACTCCTCGCCATGGACAGGAGTGGCCACAGGAGGGGATACTGCCTTCCTTTTTCTTCGCCCTACACTTCCCACATTTAATAAAGCAATCTTCATTAAATTACAAAAGTGTGTCCTGCGAAATTTTAGCACAAAGCAGAGCTGTAAGGGTAGAGACAGTAATGTGGCAACAGGGAGATGAGCAAGTGCTCCTTGCTGCTACCACACCCACCGTCAGGGTTGCCTTAACCACAAACTATTCTCCGCTAGGTCCAGGCTCATTGGAAAACAACCGTGTCTCTCAACAGTTCACTGCTTACTCACTCTGCATCAAATTAAAGATGAGATTTTAAAAAAGAAAAAGAAAAACACATCTCGGGGTGCGGGTAAAGCAGTCCCAGCCCTCTGGAGGCCAGCGGGTTCTTTGTGCAAGAGACTCTCCGCTCCTGGCTGCCAAAGTCAGTTCCCGGAGCGCGACCAGGGTGCCACGGCCTCCGTCCCGGGGTAGGGTGGGTGGGCGAGCGCAGTCTGATGCTCTTTTGCTCCGGGTTTCTGCCTCCGGGCGGACGGTGTAGGCGCTGCGATGCAGGCTGTAGCTAGCAGAGCGCGAAGGTGCAAAGTTACGCGAACACCAGCGCCAGGAGGAGACTGGAGCGCGCGAGAGGCAAACGTGCGCCCTCTGCCTGCTGCCTGGGATCTGCTGGCACTGGGAGAGCACGGCGTCCTCCTTAACACCTGGACCCTTCTTACCTGGGCGTCAGGAAGACGCCAGAGTCCGTGCGCCTTGGACGGGTCTGGCAGGTCCTGACCTGAGGAATAGACTTTGATTCAGGATCTACCATCGTCCTGCCGCCTTTTACATTGCTGTCAGCTAGGCTTTTCAGTTTGATGTTTGGAAGTGCTGTGTCTCTTTTCCATCCGTTTTCATGGGTTCATCAGGTGACAGCCAAGGGAAGGAGATATTCTGCAAGGTTCGCTGCAGGATTGAGAAAGCATCTCTTACTGGGTGCGCTTGGTTGAGACTCACAGGAGTTGCCTCATACGCCCTGTTGTCCAGTTTGCTGATTTCTAACCCTATCCCTTTACTATTTCTTCATCTTTTGGACATTCAACTCTTTTGGTGTCGCTAGACTCAAATGAAGAAATTTATTTTTTAGAAAAATTTTCTTTAAAACTACCTGCTAATGCCACCTGTTAGGCCCCTAGTAATTGCTGAGGGGGTGTCCGTAAACTTTGCCCCTGTGCATATTCAAAAGTTGTCTGTGTTCTCCCAAAACCCGCGTGTGACTGACACCGTTTTATTAAAACAGGATTTTTCCTCTTCCAATATTGGGAGTAAACAGGGAATGGGCCAGAGAGGGTTTTGGGAGCTGTGCTATCGATATGGGTTGGTGGTTGGATGATCCTGATGCTTCTGTGGCTGTGTTAGAACTTCCGTGTTTTTCATAAAAGATGTATTGTTAAATCCTGTAGACTTCAAGACTAATATATCCTCAGTACCATGTTCAACACTGAGAAAATAATTGTTCAGTGTTCTGCTGGCAAACAGATTTTCCCCTTACATTATCATTCATGACTTACTGAACCTCATTTAATCGTTAAAGTAGCCCTAAAATAGGTAACGTGACATTTCCCATTGTTAAACTGAGGAAACTGAGAAAATGGATCCTAATAAAGTAGTAACTAAGCCAAGCCCTCTCTCTTGTCTTTGTCTTTTGATTTTAACCTCACATGTTTTCTTCTAGACACAAACGCCTATGAACTAGGGAGACATCCTTGTCAGGAAAAGCACTAGCTTCTCAACCTTTATCCCAGTGACTGTACTAATTTGTCTTCTGACTTTGCAAGGATAATTTAGAAACAATCAGAAATTTGTAGTGAAAAATTGAAGGAAACCATATAAATGAGAGTACTTTGGAACTGTAAAGTGGTTCCACTCATAAGTTATGATTATCTGCATGGGTGGGGAACCCACTAAGAAACTAACTTAAAGAAATTTGATGTAGACAGAAGAGCAGATAAAAATATCTGTGATGACTTTTCTTCACACGTTCTTTCCTCTGTGTTCCTTTCCTGACACTCAAACACTCCTTTCCTCACCCTGGAGAGAAGATTTTGTCAAGAATTCCATACATACAGATAGTGAGGAAATTGTCAATATAACCAGAGTGTGATTATTTAGGGTTATGTGTAATAAAAATGAAGTGTTAATTAACAATTGGAATTGTCTTAAAGGTCAGTAATAGAAAATAGAACATGGTCCAAAAAGTAGACTTTAGTCTCTGCGGAAATTTCCCCCCACTTAAACTACAATTTTTAAATTACTTAAGATGAGAAAATAAATTTTAGTGATTTAGCTCTTCTTTCATAAAAACACTTGTATTCTATTTAACTGTAGCCATTGAGAAAAGGTAGCTGAAACAGGCTTTTGAAAGGTAGCAAATTAAGTTGGGGGCAATTATATTTTTCATGTGGGTATTTCAGCACATATGTTTTGCATTAATTGCTGCAATAAATTCTGTTAACCTGGCAAAGAGCAAAAATAGCATATTGATGACATCAGGCTTCCAAAGCAGAAAGCAGCTTTTAGTATCTTGCTTTCTTCACTGTAACATAAAAAAAAGAAAAAAAAGGAAAAAGGCTAATGTGTTATCCGTTATGTTCCCAAAGAGTTAGCCAGTCTTTCAAGCTATTGGCATGTTTTCCATGAACAAAAGTGAAGAATTAGCAACAAACGTTTTCCCCTTACTTCCAGAGAATTCATGTCAATTACTCATTTTCCTATTACCTGATTTTTTATATTCATATTTGTTACTCATTTCCCTATTATTTGATTTTTTTATATTTATCTTTGGGTTTTCAGAACTCTCTCACATCAAGGCAAATATAAACTGACTTTAAAGACTCCAAACTGAGCTGTCTTCCCTTTTAAGACAAAAGTCTTGACTGATTACATAGCAGGGCCTCAAAAGCACTTGAGCAAATAGATAATTGTGGGTTAATTTTATTACCGAGAGGTTTATTTAGTCAATATCAAAACTGTTTCTTCTTGCTTTTTTAATGCATTCATTTTGAGAAGGTTAATGTATGTTTTTTCAATTAGTAGTTAAGAAAAATAGATGAATAAGCTCCACAGGTCCAGTAAGTGTAAACTGCCTCATATAAGGCTTTAAAATCTTACTTTTTGCCTCTGATAAAGTTGATTGATTTCCAATCAACAGGAAATTGTAACATTTCCCATCTACCTCAGATTGACTAAGGGAAACACAGAGTAGCTTGTTAGTAGTCAACATACATTTATTTCCTGATTTTCAAACCCAATGTAGCAATTGATAAAACTGTTTAGCTTTTAAAGGGATATATTCTTTCATTGCATATGATGGCAGTCTTCACACTGAGGGAAAGTCTGGGAAGCTAATTTGCAATGTCTTCCATGTGGATTATCTAACTAATCCTCTGGGTAAGCAAAACACCACTAACAGGAAAAGTCCATTTGCAGCACTGTGTGGTGTGTTATATCACCAACAGTATTGTCCTCTTACAAAACTGTAAGCAAAATTTTATGAATAAATATATACCTTTTGACCTCTCTATGGCATAAAATTTTATTTTTTTGAATTATAAACATGTGGTGTGGAAAAAAAAAAACCATTGATTTATTTGTCACTATCTAATCTTGTTCATTTCCCCCAACTGTCCTCTAATCATCTATACTATTCAAAGGTGGCAAAAAGGCTAGAGTTATATACAAATCCCTCTCAAATAAGTCACAGCTGATCATGGTAGATTTTGCTTTTTTACAGAATAAAAGAACTGGCAGCATCATAGAAAAGTAGAACTAGAATTAAAGTAGATTGTTACTCTTTTATGAAATCTATAAACACCACCAAATCTAGTAACTGCCAAATATCGGAAATATTTTCAAAGAGGCAGTAAAAAGGAATTAGTATTTTTCTCTTGGTTTGTTTTTACTATCTGGTTTACCATAGATAAGTTAATACTCATTTACATTAGATAACTCAAAAAGATAAACTTAGAGATTTTACTATAGTGTCTTTGACACTTCTGATCTAAATTATGATTTGATTGTCCTTGTTCTCTGAAAAAGAAATATCCACGTGTAATTATAGTATTTCCTGTGACTAAACTAGTTAATCTATGCTTAACAATGGTGTTTCTTTCTATATTTTCAGATACAAATGCTTATCTTTGACATTTGTACATTGAATAAGGAAAATTTTTCTTACCTTTGAAAGTGATGTTCTAAATCATACTAAAAGTTTTAATATTCCCACAAAAAATATAAAATGAGAGGAAGGAAACTAAAAAGATATAAAATTAGTAATATTCCTTTAAGTTTTTCTTTCCAAAGGTGATCCTTTGGAAATTAACTCAGCATTTTTTTTTTTTTTTTTAATGTTTGGCCAGGTTTGTAGTAGGTTTACTACCCTAACTCTATTAGTGAAAACTTTGGAACTCTAAAGGTAATGACAAAGACACACATTTAAGAATCATTAAAACGAGTCAAGAAAAAGGTTGATATATAACTAATTTCGTATTACATAATAATAAGTCATCTTTCATATTATAATAATTTATTGTTTGTGTTTGTTTATTTATCAAACTGTTTACCTGAGGATTAGTTACCCACTGGAGTTTGAAAAAAAAAAATATGCTAGGGACTGGAATGCTCTGTGCTTTTGAAGATGTCAAATTCAATGGGATAAATGAATCTAAAATGAATACTTATATAAAAATTGTTGTAGATATGAGAATTATGAAAAATATGATATGAATCTTTGGTGGAGGGTGCAATTTAAGTCCCAGAACAGAGTCCCTGAGAGACAGGGAGAATTTTTTTAAGGTAAAAGATAATAATAAATTCCTAAAAACAAGGAGTAGGAGATTAACTGATTTGCTTAAGTTCATGTGGTGGGGATAATTTTAACCCAGATTTATTTTTAACCGCATGTAACTTTAAAAATAATTTAAATGAATATATAACAAAGACACATTTTTAAGCATGTCCAAAATAACTAAATATTCAGAAACAGTTCTTATTAAGCACATACCTAAACTGATGTAAATTCTGTGTGAGTGCATGTGAATATATTGGAAACACACGTGACTGAATATCAAAATAGAACCATCACCAAATAAAAACTTCTGTAGGTGCTATTCCTATTATGATTACACTACCCCAAAATACCTCACTGGTCTTTATTTGCATTCTACCATCTCTTTCATCAATAAAGTAAAAGTTTTCTGACTATTCTAGTGCGGAGTTTGATGCTTTCCATTGACACCATGCTCCTAAGATGTAAGGGAAAAGACTAGTGTTTTGAAATAAACTGCTAAGAATGTGGTACCGTATTTGATCCTTTGTGGACCATTATAAAGACCCAAAAACAAACCTTGAAGAGTTTGTTTATGTGTGTGTGCCTATGTTTGTAGATGTCAGTCAAATTTGTATTGTCACGATCAGAATAAATGATACACATGAGATTTTAGATAATCCAGATATTCTGCAGAATATGATGAAGTCAAAGCTTTATTCTGATTGTAGTTTTCCAGAAATTTGTTTAATCAGGAAACCAATTTCTTCTACAGTGGGGTTCTTTCAAAACAAATACATGTGTACGTATATGCACATGTGTGTTTGAGGATGCCAAAATATCCAGAGGATGTTTTTAAATTTAAACTTACTTTTGTCTCATCATTACATTCTTTGTTTCCTGTGCTAGAATTTTGAATCTTTATATCCAAGGGACTTCTAGGAACAATTTTATTTCTAAAGGAAATATTATATTACAGTTCTTCTGTAAGTCAATTTTCTTCTTCTATTTTCACAGCCAACAGTCAAACTCTGGCTGAATAGAGAGAGAGCCTGTACTATCTGGATGTCGATATTCTACATTTTATGACAATATGATTTTTTAAATACCAAGATAGACTGATTTTATGGGGTGAAGGCAAAATGCATATGCTGTAGTTTAAACTGCTATTTCCCTTAATGACTATTTGTATTTCATAATTGAGTAATATGTTTTCATTTTTCACTTTTTAATCTTTCAAAAAGGTGTCTCTGAATTGGATGTAAACAAGTCATTCTATTACTTCTGGAACACTTTAAAAAGCAAAACTGTGAAAAATAAAATGCTGTTTACATAATAATGTCCTAGTTTTAGAAACTTACACTTTGGGAGATGCATTTTACTTGTCTGAATGATTCATAATATCAGTTAACAATGGAGAAAAACAAAGAGCTGTTATTTAAGTCAGGCTGTTAGTGTACTAAAAATTCACTGGCAGTAGAGCATCACAACTGATTTATGTGAAAGGATTATTTTGTTATAAGAACACATTTCCTACTGATATCTTGATACCTGTTTGTTTCATAATAGTTTTGATATCCATATGACCTTTATATTTCTCTGATTAAAAGAGGAAAAATGAAAATTTTAATACTTTATAAACAGCATAGGATTGACATTTACTAAAGTGTCCAAGTTTCTAGTAGAATTTTGTTCTGCGTTATTTCCTGAGTCACTCTAGTTATAAAAACACAGACTCATCTTACTGTGAGACTCTGTTTTGATTCCAAGGAGTTCCCCCTACTGTTGGCAAAGACTGAGATGAGACAGCTAGTTACAATTTCTTCTATAACTAAGCTCTTGATAGAAATAAATCCAAAATTATTGCCCAGGAGAAAAAGCTAATGAGAAAGAGTAAGCTAAGGGCAGAAATCTTCTTATATCACATAAACAGGTTGTTAAAATACCACCTGACAAAAGAGGTTTTTCATAACAATGTTTAACATGGCAGCATTTAAAAAATTATTACATCAGCTGGGCGCGGTGGCTTACGCCTGTAATCCCTGCACTTTGAGAGGCCGAGGCAGGCGGATCACAAGGTCAGGAGATCAAGACCATCCTGACTAATGCGGGGAAACCCCGTCTCTACTAAAAATACAAAAACAAAATTAGCCGGGCGTGGTGGCGGGCACCTGTAGTCCCAGCTACTCGGGAGGTTGAGGCAGGAGAATGGCGTGAACCCGGGAGGTGGAGCTGGCAGTGAGCCGAGATCATCCACTGCACTCCAGCCTGGGCGACAGAGTGAGACTCCATCTCAAACAAACAACAACAAAAAATTACATTCTAATTTTAGCTGTTCATTTGATAAAAATTGCATAAATTAAAATTTCTGTGATAGAAAATGCTGCTAAATTTAACACAGTTTACAGGAACTTTTATCTGCACACACTTGAGGCATAATAGTTGACTTCGTCTATAGTACAATATTTTTATAATGTTTTATCTGTGAAATAAAATACTAATTAGATCTATTAAAATATTTTGGCTGGTCGCGGTGACTCACGCCTGTAATCCCGGCACTTTGGGAGGCCAAGGCGTGCAGATCACGAAGTCAAGAGATCGAGGCCATCCTGGTCAACATAGTGAAACCCCGTCTCTACTGAACGTACAAAAATTAGCTGGGCGTGGTGGCCCCACGCCTGTAATCACAATTACTCAGGAGGCTGAGGCAGGAGAATCGCTTGAATCCAGGAGGCAGAAGTTGCAGTGAGCCAAGTTTGTGCCACTGCACTCTAGCCTGGCGACACAGGGGAGACCCTGTCTCAAAACTAATAATAATAAATAAAATAAAAAAAGAATAATAATGCTTGGGTAGAAAGAAAATAAATACAAACAGAAAGTCCACAGGAACAATTAAATTAAGAATATGCAAGCGCAGTAGATAAAAGTTGTTGCAATACAGAAGTACATCAGAAAAACTATCTTCTCTAAACTTCTCAATGTCATACCCTGGTGCATACAGTAAAACAGAAAAGCTGAGCTTAGGTGAATCTTATCAGAAAATATTTGTCGATTTCTTAATTCTGTATTATGTTTGACCAGAGAACTACACAGAGAATTATAACACTGAGAAAAAAAATTTATTTCTTTCTGTATCATTTTCTTAAATTTGTGACATTTAAATATATTTAGAAGCAGACTGAAGAGCTCTGTGTAGTCCTGTAACCTAGAGCAAAGTTATTCTGCTTATTATAACAGAAAGTGATGAAAATGATAAAGATAAGTATTTGTGAAATGAGGCTGGGACAATTACAGTGATGGTGTGCATAGAAAGAAACTGTCATTACTCTTTAGTAAAAACAAGATGTAATCAAAGGATGGGCTTATTTTCTATTGTAGTGGTTTTATAGTTATTTGTACTTGGCCATAAAAGTCCCTTATAACTGAAGGTTTTACAAGAAAACTTGTGCATTATTATATGAGTTTGAAATTCTTTAGCCATTAAAGCCTACTGTTCACCTTGAAATGATTGTTTAATAATTATTTATAACTCAGTTTCATAAAATGCAACTACAGCATTACCACAAAGCCTATGGGTATATTATTAGGTAATTGGAACGATCTGCTTCAGTACAAAGCTGTGGCATTTAATCTTAAAAACCTTTTAGAACTGTCTGCATGTTTGTAGCACTTAAAAATCTTTCAGGGTGTGAATATTAGTTTCATTCTCAGTCTTTCTTTTTTTTTTTTTTTTTTTTTTTGAGACGGTGTCTCGCTCTGTCGCCCAGGCTGGAGTGCAGTGGCCGGATCTCAGCTCACTGCAAGCTCCGCCTCCCGGGTTTGCGCCATTCTCCTGCCTCAGCCTCCCGAGTAGCTGGGACTACAGGCGCCTGCCGCCTCGCCCGGCTAAGTTTTTGTATTTTTAGTAGAGACGGGGTTTCACCGTGTTAGCCAGAATGGTCTCGATCTCCTGACCTCGTGATCCGCCCGTCTCGGCCTCCCAAAGTGCTGGGATTACAGGCTTGAGCCACCGCGCCCGGCCCATTCTCAGTCTTTCTAAGTGGACAAGTAGCCACTATGAATCAGAATTTATAAATGTCCTTTAAAAATCTTTATGTGTTAATAATTCTCTAAAAATCAAAACTCCAGAAACTTGTACATTTTTAATCTGCTCTCACTAACTGGGAACCTTTGTTTCAAGCCCTTATTTTAGTAACTGAGAACTTGAAAAAAAAAAAAAAATCTTAGTTTGTTCCTTTTACTAAGAAGAAAAGATGATGTAAATTATTGGAATAGGCAATTCTTTTTGACGCTGCCAATACTAATAAGCAATTTTACTAGGAGTGAACTTTTGATTGAGTCTCTCCATTGTGATAGAGGACAGGATGGGAAGAGAGAGGATGGCTCTGGGAATCTCAATCCCACAATCCAACAGAGGGGGAAATGGAACAGCAGAAATCAGTGGCAGAAATGACATCCAGGTTTCCTCCTTTCCATAAGTACTTATTACCAGTTTGAGCCAATTTGCTCTGTACTTTGTTCCTTTTTTTGTTTGCTTGCTTTGTTTTATTTTGTTTGTTTTTGAGACGGAGCCTTGCTCTGTCTCCCAGGCTGGAGTGCAGTGGCGCGATCTCGGCTCACTGCAAGCTCCGCCCCCGGGGTTCAAACGACTCTCCTGCCTCAGCCTCCCGAGTAGCTGGGACTACAGGTGTGCGCCGCCACGCCGGCTAATTTTTGTATTTTTAGTAGAGATGAGCTTTCGCTATGTTGGCCAGGCTGGTCTTGAACTCCTGACCTCTGGTGATCCGCCCGCCTCGGCCTCCCAAAGTGCTGGGATTACAGGCATGAGCCACTGTGTCCGGCACTATACTTTGTTCTTACTCCTTTACTCCATTCTACATCTTCTTATTTACATCAGAAACCACCATTCTTTCTTTCCATATCTCAGTAACTTAGTGCCCATCTGAAAGCCAAATCAACAGTCCAAGTAAGGATTACCTTCCCCTTCTCATGAATATAAGCGCCTTGTAGTCATACATCTCTATTTAAAAGCAATTAGAGGCAGTAAAACATGTAAAAGAAAAACCTAGAACCATATCCATCGATACATAAGATGGTGATTTCCAAATTCATTTTTGCCTAGAAAAACTCCACTTATTTATTTACTAACTTAAATAGAATCATGACATTTAAAAACATTTCCAATTTAAATCACTTTCATTAAAAAAGTTAATATATGCCATATAGTTCTTTGAATATAAAATATTCTAAAATTAACAAAATAATGTGTTTTCTGTTACACACCAAAAATATATGGCAATCACATCATTAGAATATGAAATCTGGGAAGGGGTAACTTACAGCTTTGATAAATAACTGGCATGAGATAGCCATGAAAGAATGAAGTCATGCATATGTTCCTATCTAGCCTTAAGTAAGTTTTCGTTTTGTCAGATTTTATCATTGTGAACTCACATTGTCCAGCAATTGAAATAAACTATCCAATTACTAGTGCAATTATAACTCAGTCCACAGTATTATATTTGTACGTCACAACTCATCAGACTATCCTGTCCATCCTAGCGTTTGAAAAGAAATGATCAGGTCTACATATGTTTAGAGAGGGACAGCATTCTAGTAACCAAAGTTCTTGCCTGTATCAGTGTGGGGTTTAAGGTATGTATTGCAATGTTACATTGAGTCAATGTATGCAGATAAATCCCTCACAGATTTACTTTGAAATTCCATTCATTTTCTTTTCTTACCTCAATTATGGTATATACTCAAACTGTTCTATAATGGATCACAGGAGATTTGAGGTTTGTATCCTGGGAGTCCCAATTGAGTAACCATTCACTTTAAAGTACTTAGAATTCTTAGACGGTGTTATTTTTATTTGGGTACAAACAAAAGGGACTTTATAAATCCAAATTATATGCTTTTAAAATGTGTTTTGAAGTTAACTATTCTACTCTACTAGGTCATGTATTTAGGTCATGTAATTGAATTATAAATATAATTCAGAAGTCAAAATGGAACTGTTGTCAAATAATATTAATGTATTAAATTTACAAGAAGGGAGTCTGTACAGCATGTTATAAACTCATGGTGGTTTTAAAGATATTTTTGGTATTTGAACATCACAGCAACATTGCAAGATACTCAGGGTAGATATAATTGATAGACAATAGAATCAGTCAGAAGTAATGCTGCTAATTGTGTTTTTCTCATTTGTGCTAAATGGAGTACACTAAAAATTTAATTTCTGAGTAAATGCAATAAATTTAATTAATCTATACTTACTTTAATTGACTGTATGGTCTTACTTATTTTGGTTTGTTCTCATTTGAGTAGAAACCAAATGCTGATGTGATTAGTCTAGTTCTTTTCCATTGTTCTTATTATCAGAAGAAACTTAAGGATATGGTAGTTCATTAGCTGATAACCTACATTCCAATAAGTAATTTACTAAACAGAGTCTATGTAATAACCACATCTTCTTCTCTTCACTCTGGTTACTAATACTAAGATTAAACTAGTGATTGATCTTAGCATGTGGAGTAACATATAATTATCATTTAGTAATGTGCAATTAGTACCTAAAAACAATGATACATTAAGCCATTTAAACCCCTAAGGACATTGCAAATATAATCTAATAATTTATGCATACTGGCAAGCTGATTTCTACTATGCAAATCCCATATAAAGCTCAGAGAGATTAAATGATTGGTATGAAACAACTAACAATTGAACTAGGTATATCTTTTATGAGAATGAATGTTGGTAATATCCTTTAATTTAAAGGTGAGGAAGTATTTTTGTATTTTCAAAAATTTTCTAACACTGATCTGAAATATAATCTATAACATTGATTAATTGGTAGAGGGTTTTTAATTATTTTTCAGAGATAACTGCAATATAATTAAGCATACTGTTAATTTCCAAACTGATATCATGGGAAATAATTCAATTATGGAAATTATACTATGTAATCCATGCAGCGGCTATCTATCTTCTGTTTTAATCTAAATACAGTTACTTCTCATTAGGATTAATTTATTGGGAAAACATTCTTTAATCATTAAGGAATTATAATGTAAAAGGTAAAGTTTATGTTTGTCTTTCACTAGCAAAACTTAAAGAATCTAACTTTGAGAATTGTATTTCTTTTACATTGTAATGATCAAGAGCCTTACTTTTACCCACCTAATGTATTTATCAACTAACCAGGTAATCAAAATTTTAGTACTACCTGAAAATTTAGAAATCTAATGTCTATCAAATATGTAATTAATTTTTCTTAACATTTTATAAGATTAATATTTCCTTTACAAAAAATAGTTGAGATGATTTTTAGTATGTCAAATATGTAATTTATTTTTCTTAACATTTTATAAGATTAATATTTCCTTCACAAAAAATAGTTGAAATGATTTTTTAAAGTCTATCAGATATGTACTTTATTTTTCTTTACATTTTAAAAGATTAATGTTTGCTTTGCAAAAAAAAATTACTTGAGATTATTTTTAAAAGAATGGTGCTTTTCATGTATCAGGAAACATTTTGTAAACAACATGAGAACATGTTGTGCAGTGTACGTATTTACATTATGTTTTGCTGTGTGTATATATGTAACCCCTGAAAATGATTCCTTTCTATTGTGTGTATTGATTTTCATGGTCTGGTTCATGTTAATAATGCATGCTGAGTTTATGTAACTTTCCTTCACATCCTCCATTAGTCAATCATGGAATTTTTTTTCTAATTTAGAAGAAAGATGAGGTAAAATCATAGTTTCCATTATTTAATAGGTCAGATAGACAAAGTGAACCTTTTGTTATTAATTGTATTTGGAGTGCTGTTTTATATTTAATTTTCTAACCCATTACAAATTAATATTCGGTGTGGAAAATAACGTTCCATCTTCTTTTAATAATATATGCAATCATATGCATGTTATATTTTACTTTTCGTGTACAAACATCGATTAAAAGTCATTAGAACTAGCACGAAGTTCTGAGTAAAACCACTAAAGCCTTTGAGTAAAAATATACTCGCTCTGCCGCCCAGGCTGGAGTGCGCTGACGCGATCTCGGCTCACTGCAAGCTCCGCCTCCCGGGTTCCCGCCATTCTCCTGCCTCAGCCTCCCGAGTAGCTGGGACCACAGGCGCCGCCATCACGCCCGGCTAATTTTTTTGTATTTTTAGTAGAGACGGGGTTTCATCGTGTTAGCCGGGATGGTTGCGATTTCCTGACCTCGTGATCCACCCGCTTCAGCCTCCCAAAGTCCTGGGATTACAGTCTTGAGCCACGGCGCCCGGCCAAAATAACTACTTTAAATAAATAAAGCTTTACACAGGTGTTACATAGTTTTACTTTTATTTCTCTTCAAATTGGTAGTTAAGCTTTTTGTTTGTTACATGTAAGTAAATAATGAATACATTTTAAAAAAATACACATTGCAGAATAATATGTTGAGTATTAGCCAGGGACAATATGAAGGTGCCATATTAAATATAAATAAACACATATTGATTCACTGTAGCAACATATTTAAGAAATGAATTAATTGGGAAATCATATGCAAATTTATCAGATTTAATATTTTTGAAGTTATTTTGATATGCTAGCATTAATATTGTTTTCTATTTTGCATTTTTATTGTTTCCTCTTTAAATCTGTAATTATTATGTCAGAAATTGTCAGTATATTGAACATTAACCTATCCTTGTAAATAAATGCAAACAGTTTGAAAGGACACAGAAACTTTTGATCTCTTAACTTTCCCTGTGTATTTTTTGTAACTCCCTTTTTTTATACTAATTATAGACTTATAATGAAAAGGAAGAGTTATGTTTTTTGAGTAATTCAACAACAGACAATGTAAACTCAACAGAAGGAAATAGAAATAATTCACTGTTATTAATTGTGTTTGTGTATTGTGTTTTATTTCAGTCAATCTACTGGATTCAAAAACAATTCAAGGGGAGCTGGGCTGGATCTCTTATCCATCACATGGGGTGAGTTTAATAAACTATCAAAAGGAAACATCATTTTCTCCATTACCTTTCTTAGGGAGCAGATGAATTTATTGTATTCTCTAAAGAGAACTCTTGTACTTCTGGTGACAAATTATATTTATAGGAGTATTCAATATATGGAGTAGCACAGCTTGACATTTGTGTCCAGTGGAGTTACTGAGAATTTTGAAGATTTTTTTTCTTCTTAATTTATTAATTGCTTGAATGGATTGATTAAATAGTTTAATTATTGTTGGCATCATGTTAATGATTTAAGAGTGACTTTTTTTTTTGATGTGATCAGAATAGGTGAATTAATTAGACTGCCTAAATTTCAGGTGATGTAGAAAGTGTGTATTTGGAGATGGTAATCTCCAAAGTCATAGCCTTAAAATCAACCTCGGTAACTGCTCTTCCAAGTAGGTAGAATTTATTGTTCAACATTATAAACCTATATTGTCTTAATTTACTTGTTTAAAATGTCTACAATTTGCCTAGATCAGTTTAAAAAAGGGAATATTACTTAGAAAAAATCTGCTGCTGCCTTTAAGTTTTAAACTTTTTATATAGCTTTGGTATTTTATCAATCCAGATACAAATTACAGAGTGTGTAGTATTTTGGTGCTCTAAATGACTATAATGAGCCTTTTCTGGGAGAAAATTTTTCTTTTAGTTTTTCTGAAAAATGGGGGGTGGGGTTACATTTCTCAAACTCTTTTCCCTACACAATTTTGTAATAAATTCCCCAACATACCTTTTTGTTTCTAAGTATAGCTTGTGAAATATGTGAAATATTTTGAAATATTTATCATAGGAACAAGCGTATGTATTCCTGTCCTTCTATGATAGTCATCTTTTCAAGAGATTGTAATTACTTCCATTTCGTATTGGTGTTCAGTCTTTAGAGTTTTGTGCCTAAATATACACAGTTTTATGATAGCACCAGCTTCTTCACCAGCGGATGTTTTCCATCAGAGATACTTCATCTATCTGTCATCTTTGTATCTGCTTCTCTTCCTGACACACCTTGACTTTGACAATATGCCAAAACCTAAAATCAAGCCTTCATTAGTTACTTTAGAGCAGAGAGTATGAAGTAAGCCAGGGTTTGGTTTTCCCAGAGGTGTGAAAGGAATCAAATGATTTGGATAAAAGCACAGCCTAGATTGTCATAAAGAGTGAATTGAAACTCAAGAATGAACTGGAAAACTCATTTGAAACTAATCATCCAAAAGTCAAACCTCACCTTAATTTGATTTTAGAAATTTAAATTTTTCATGACTCTTTCAGATAATATACCAGAGAACCTGTTGCCTCAGGATATAAGAAAAGCAAAAACTATAGTAATGTTTAGTTACTATATATTAGTATATAGTATACTATATACCATATATACATACTATATACTATATATACTATATAATATGGTATATATATTACTATATTAGTATCTATAACTAATAGATACATATATGTTTATTTTTTAAAACAAGAAATTATCTTATATTTCACAGCAACAGTCTGGCTGATGTTTTCCTTTAAAGAAGGTGTAGTGGTAACACATTTTTATATATTGAGAGTTGGGGGAAATGAATTCCCCCATTGTTAATCTCGTAGATAATGTGATGGGGTAGAGTTAGCACTTCTACTTCTAGATCTATGTTGGAGGTAGACAGTGGGGTGTTCTTAGCACCTTGCTGGGTAAAGTGTGACACAGGGACAAACCAGCAACATCAACATGTGGGAGATTATTAGAAATGCAGACTACCAGACCCTTCTCCAGACATTGTGAATCAGAATCTGTATCTCAATAGGTGACTCTTTAGCACATTCAATTTGAAAAACACTCCTCTGGATAAATTACCTCTTCACATTTCCCATCTCTGGCCCAATTTACTGTCTCTTTGTTGCCTAGGAATCTCTTATAGCTTCCACAGTCAAAAGTTTTCAGTTTCTTCTTTGGTTTACTGTTGCCTCAGAGATCCCCATTCGGACCCATTGGTTCCTCTTCATTGCTGTCCTCTGTTGATCTTTCAACTGTGATTTTCTTATTTCTGATGCATAAAATAGCCTAAAATGGTTGGTCATTCTTTTCAAGCTTATCATCATTATTTGCAGGGAGAAAAGAGAAACTCCCCAATAGTTCATGAAACTTACAATACCTAAGAACCCCAAAGCTAAAAAAAAGAATAAAATCAAATGATGTGAATTATTGTTCTGTGGTGATATGTAGTGTATATTTCCTTTAAATTTCCCACATATTTTGTTAACCATAATATATATAAGGAAATATATAGTGCAGTTTAGAAAACGTTAGATCAACTGTTTTTTTGGGAAATTGACCAAATTATTAGGTGAAAATACTGTATGGTAAGTTTAGGTTTTGGATTTAATAGCCTGGCATATACAAATATTTGTGCCTCCAGATTCAATTAATTATTTTTATTGCTCTCATTTTTAACATGACAAGGATAGATTAGTTTTGTGGTTGTATTGTTTTTAAAAGAAATAGATACTTATAACAATTGTGATATCCTTGCTGAAAGGTTTTTCATAAAATAAAAAGACAAGTAATAGCTGGAAATGGACTTCGAGTTTGTTATTTTTCAAATTAATTAAATAATAACTGGCAGTGCATCTGACTGGAGGATAACTAAAATATGACTGTAAACTTAAGGGGAAAAATCATAATAACAATATTATACCATATTAAATCACTGCAAATTCTCACTCTTGATTTAGGGTAGTGGTTCTTAACAGGTTGAGCGAGTAGGGAATTTTTATTTTGTCTCGGGGGGATATTTGGCAATGTTGAAGACTTTTGTCACAACTGGGGAAAGGAGGCACTTTTACATTTAGTAGGGGAGACCAGTGGTACTGCCAAATACCTTACAATAAACATGGCAGCCTCTAAAAAGAAGATTGATCTGGTCTAAAATGGCAGTGCCTAAGTTGAGAAACTCTTACTTGGGGGATTAATAATAGCATTCCATCAGGAACTGTCCTTAACTAAGGAGATCTGGGAGACTGCCAGCTCCTTCTCTAACTTCCAATCATGTTCTCATCAGAAGCTCTGAATTCCAAATCTGTTGAAATATAAATTTTAAAAAATAAATCAGTGATTCATTTCAAACTTAAAATGAATCTTTCATGGAATGCTTGTATCACCTGAGCTATTAAAAAATTAATATATTTGGAGGAAAATGGCCAAGAGTCACTCATTCCTTCATATAATTTGTTTTCTTTTTCTATTCTTTCTTTTCCTCCAAAGATGTATTCATACATGAAACTTTGCAATTTGCCTAGGTACTTTTCTTGGGAGTAGTATTTCTCTCTCCATTTTTAAATGGTGCTTCATATCTTAGAGAAAACCTTGTAGGGAAATATGATACTACATATATTATTAGGCCTTGGACCAATTCTCCAAATAAATATCTGGGAGTAAATTTATTGAAACTTTAATTTTCTCTAAATGAAGGTCATGAAAATAATACTCAAATTTGTAAACTGAAATTATTTATGGAGGTCATGAATAGCAATTCATTTTTCAATGGAAGAGTTTTATTTGTCACTCATATTATCTGGCATTATATTTGGTGCCTTTAGCAAAGCAGACAGAAGCAGTTACCTTCTCTGGGCCTATAAACTATGAATTATAATATGATATTTGAATCCAGGGCTTAATTTTATTCAGAAATTTGGGTAAATAATTCAATAGTTCTAATATTAATATTTGATTTTGAGAATAATCAACACATATCAAAGCTTCTATATATTGTTAGGTTACAGCTTAGAAAAACAGTCTTTTGCTTACACATGACTCTTAAATTGATTGTACTTAAACTGATCGATGATTGATTGATTGATTGATAGTGTTAATCTACCATGTAAACTTTCTTAGACTACATATCATTACATAAATTCATTGGAGGAGAGATCCAAGGAAGGTCGAGCTACACAGTTTTCATTTAGTATAGTATTGATATCCTGATTAACTAGTACAAAGAAATCATGAGCTATGACTCAATTAAGGAAACTCCAATAAGAAGAGGGTGAGGACTGGTAGGGTTCAGGAAATGTAGAAAAAGCACTGTCTGCAACAAGTAATATATATTTTTGGAAAATAGAGGTATCAGAATTAGTAATTGTGGAATTAAGGTTTCTTTAGATATTTATTGATGTCTTAGCAGTGAACGTGCACTTAAATGAAAACACTCTTATGGCAAATAGAGAGCTTGCTGATTGCCCACCCAATATCTGGATTCTCTTTGCTGATGTAAGAAACATCGATATTGTTCAAGTTTTCACTCTCCCAGGTGTTACTGGAAAATGGCCCTTCTGCAACTCCGTGGGTTAAATGTTGATTCATCTGAGAACTAATCATGACCATGATAGTTATTTTGGCAGGGATTGGTTGAAGCAAGTGTAAGTAAAGCCAATGATGCTGGTGCAGAATTCTAGTGATTTCTAGGAAAGGTTTTCCTCCTGATAGAGAGAGAGGGAGAGACCCAGCATTTCCTCCGTTTGGACTTGTTCTGTAAAGGCTCTGGGTCTGCAGCAGCTGCATTTCTCTCAGGACTAGAAAGGCAGAGCCCAGTGAGCATAAGAGAAACCAGCATGGAACCTTGTTATCACTGAACCACTGAATTACGTGAAATAATGCCTCTTCTTTGTTATTTAAGCCACTCTTAGTATTTTTCATGCTTTCAAATGGAAGGCATCCTGATAGGATGGAATGTTTTATCTTTGCTCAAATATTCTAATTTCTAAATGGAGGCTATCATTGTGTTTTATAGTGTCATATATATTTTCCAGATTGTCTTTTTTAGTACTTTAGTAAGATGTCAAAAATAATAGAGTAGTAAAACAGGTTAAGCACATTGGTTAAAATTGAGGCATCTGCATTTGCATTCTATCTCTACCACTTATTATATAATCAGATGTAAGCCAATTAATCAAAAACTGACCAGGTGGCTCACACCTGTAATCCCAGGGCTTTGAGAGCCTAAGGTAGGAGAATCACTTGAGATCAGGGCTTCAAGATCAGCCTGGGCAAACAGCAAGAACACCCTATCTCCAATAGATAAATAAACACATAGAAATTAGCCTGGAGTTGTGGCATTCACCTGTAGTTGTAACTATTCAGGGGGCTGAGGTGGGAGGATCACTTGAGCCCAAGAGTTCCAGGCTGCAGTGCGGTACGACTGAGCCGCTGCACTCTAGCCTGGATGACGGAACCAGACTCTGTCTCTCAAAAGGACTTTTTTTTAATCTTGAAAAAACATTTGTCTTCACCTCTAAAAAAGGGAATTAGAGTAATTCCTATGTCATATCACTTTAGAGCAAATGAGATTTGAGCATCAGTATATATATGTATATATATAATACATGTGAAAGAGCTATATAAATGTCATTTCTTATTCTAAGACAAGCTTTGAGGTTATCCCACTTTAATTCAAACTCTTTTGCTAAATTCATTTACATGTCTCCATAAACCTCAATCTACACTCGAGGTCTTGAATTTGTATTTAGGAGAAGGAAAGTTGACAGTGTTGTGTCAAGTCTCAGCAGGCACCTCTTCTCAATTCAGAGTCCAATACATTGCCTCTGATGTCACTTCGTTTTTATTCCATCTAATCTGCACAGACAGAAGTTCACATACAATCTTGCTGCAAAAGGAATTGCGGTTTTGGACCGTGAATTTTAAATCATTATTACTAGACTCGAACACATCTTTATTAGTCAAAATAGGAACCATTACAATCATCACATTTTTGCCAACGATAAATAAGTTTGTTTATTCCTGTAGAATAAAAATTCATGCTTCGGGATTCGATGAACTCTTGGAAAGCATTTTCTGCATCCTGCTAGTTGTGGAAGCGATTTCCCTGCAAAAGGTTCTCAAGATGCTTGAAGAAGTGGTAGTCAGTTGGCAAGAGGTCAGGTGAATATGATAGATGAGGCAAAACTTTGTAGCTCAATTTGTTCAACTTTTGAAGCATTGTTTGTGCAGCATGTCATGGGGCATTGTCATGGACAAGAATTGGACCCTTTCTGTTGACCAATGCCAGCTGCGGGAATTGCAGTTTCCGACGCCTCTCATCAATTTGCTGAGCATACTTCTCAGAAGTAATGGCTTCACTGGGATTCAGAAAGCTGTAGTGGATCGAAACAGCAGCAGACCACCAAACAATGACCATCACTTTTTCAATGCAAGTTTGGCTTTGGAAAGTGCTTTGGAGCTTCTTCTTGGTCCAACCACTGAGATGCTCGTCACCAGTTGTATAAAATCCACTTTTCGTCGCACGTTACAGTCTGATCGAGAAATGGTTCATTGTTGCGTAGAATAAGAAAATGACACTTGAAAACAACTTTTTTTTTCTTTTTCTTTTTTTTTTTTTTTACTTTCTCTCCGCTTATGAGGCACCCATTTATCAAGTTTTTCCACCTTTCCAATTTACTTCAAATGCTGAAGGACCGCAGAATGGTCAACATTGAGTTCTTTGGCAACCTCTTGTGTAGTTGTAAGAGGATCAGCTTCGATGATGACTCTCAGTTGGTCCTTGTCAACTTCCAATGACAGATCACTACGCTCCTCATCTTCAAGGCCCTTGTTTCCTGTGCAAAACTTCTTGAACCACCACTGCACTGTACCTTCATTAGCAGTTCTGAGCCAAATGCGTTGTTGGTGTTGTGAGTTGTCTCCAATGCTTTACAATCCATTTTGAACATCAATAAGAAAATCGCTCGAATTTGCTTTTTCTCTAACATCATTTCCATAGTCTAAAATACATATAAAAAACAGCAAATAATAAGTCTTTACCAAAAACAAAACGAGAAATGCACATTAAAATGATGTATAACATATTTCACACTTAATTCAGAATGTATTCCAGTATGAAATGGCAAATTTCAACAATGCAAACACTGCAATTACTTTTGCATCAACTTAATAATTGAGGCAGTTTAAACATAGTAATTTGGTATGTTTATTTATAACTTTTAGTGATGAGAATGTTCTCAAATATTGATATTTCAGATTTCAAGTCAAATGTTACTTCTTCATGGAGACCTCCTGAACTTTTCACAAGCCACCCTCCTGCCCCACCACCTCCTAGATGACCCTCACCCTATCCCTACTGTATAACACCTGATAAGCTGATCTACCTCCTTACGCATGTTCTTTGTTGTATATCCACAGCTTACAATTATGCGTTAATGCAATCATTCGACTGATCTTTATTTCAGCCAGGAAACTCTGGCTTTCACAGGAAAGCTCTGTGAGGCCAATCCTCATTTCACGAAATTCTCCCTTAACTCTCAGCATTTACAGTTCCTATATTAATTGCCCATGAATTAAAATTATTAAAAAATGAATAATAAGAGCTTTGCCAATTAAGAAAGCTAACATCAATTTTTGTTTTGTTTTGTTTTTTGAAAATAATTTGATAATTTACACTATATTACTTGAAATAATGTCTTTTAGAGATTTCATTGTCTCTTTTAATGGCATAAAATTAAGTACAATTCTTATATATAAATGCATATATCTTGTATAATCTATAATATATCTATATTAAATATATTACATTGTCTTTTGTACTAGCAGACATATTTAGTTAAATGTAGCTAGAAAATACAACTGGCCAGTGAACTGAAGTTTAACTGAAAAAAAAAACTACATAAAGATAGCTTCATATTGAAAATTATATTGATTGTTATCAAGGGGGGAAAAGTGATAATCCTGTAAATAAATCCAGTTCAGCAAATCATAGAACTGTTTAAAATGAATAAATCATAGAGAGGAATGAAAATAATAAAAATACTTTCTAAATTAAGTCTTTACTTTTCTACTTTACAGTATGATGTTACTTGCCTGTAATATTAGAATTATTGCTATTTGGGAAGTTCAGGTTCTACAAAATCTTACCAACTGGATTTCTAGCTTTCGCCGTGTGAGTGGGGTTTTAAATGCAGAAAGAATATTTTGACAACTGGGTGTCAGCGATAACCACCTGGGATTCTGCCTTTATGAATCACAGTCCAAATTCTACTTCATAGACTGAATAGTCAATCCAGGAACATCAAATTTTTGACATATGTGATATGTGATTCTTGGTCATTTGAAATTGTTCTGCCTAGACTCTATTTTAAGTATGTCACTCTCACCTATTATGCCGACCTCTCAAGGAAAGATGTCTGATTACGTTAGAAAAACATGGCAAAATCTTACCGGCTTGTTTTTTTGAACCTTTCCTTGAAACAAAATGCACTCTGGAAAAAAAGGGGAAATGTGGACAAGTGCTAGAAATCAGATAAGATAGAATTTATTCTAGCAACATTTAATTTTTTAAAAATAAAATGCTACCTTGGTGCTTTAAAAAAAATAGAAGTGATTTTTCTGTTGCTAACACTATGTCTCTGTGTGAATTGTATTCTCTTCATCAAAACAGTGTTTATGTTTAGGGAGATTGGATTAGAATTTTAAAAATATGGCATGTACTCTATTTCATTTCTTTTACTTTGATGTAAGCTTAGTGGGATTTAAAACAAAGGAGACTTGAAACATAAGTGCATGGGTTTTATTTCCTCTAGCTTTACTCATAAATTTATTTGTGCTTTATGATCATTACCTAACATATATTAACTATAAAGTTAAATAAAAAGTTAAGATGTAGTCAAATAATTTTCATTTCTATTTTGAGTGTTTAAATATTTCATATGTTTGCTATAATCATTCTTTATTTGTTTTTTAAAGTAGATTTAAAAATTCCAAATAGAAGACGAAATTCTGCTTCTGCTAGTTTTTCATATTGATAACATTTTTTCTCTAGAACAAATAACTTTGACACTAAGCTCTGTTTTGTTGTTCAACTTCAAATTAGCATATTTTCTGGTCAGAAATGCACAGTTATTAAAATAAAAGTGACCGAAAATATACATATTATAATTTTAAAAGAATGGCTTTCATATTCAATTCATTATATATTGAATGTGTTGAAACGTGCAAAATAGTGTATGGCAGACTGAATAGGTTTGTGCATTACTAAGAAATGTCCTATTCCTTTAATATTTTATAGAGAGTATATTCAGCCTAAACATTATGTTTTCAAGCTTCCAAGTGTTCTTTTGTATGAAGGATATAAAAACAAGATACATACCCTGATGGAAAGGAGTTTCAACTGTGTCTTTCCATTACACGTAAAACAAGAATTTTTAAAAATAATTCACATAAAAGCTTTGCTTATTTAAAATATTGCCTCTTTTATTAAAATTTCTAATTATTTTGACCCTTAGGCTTATTACACTCTGGGTGCTTAATTTCTTTCGAAAAATTAAAAAAAGAAATTAAATTTAGTCTATAAAAACTATGGCATAGTATACTTTTTATGTAAGTCCCAAGTCCCAAATGATAGTCATTGAACCTGAGAATGCTTAATGGCTATGATGCGTACAATATAAACCACCTTAAGTATTTCTGCAACCTTAATAGGGTGTAGATTACCATCACTGTTTTTCCTGCATATGATGCTCACTTTATTGAGAAATTATTACATACATAAAAATATTACCAAAGTAATATATGAGATTCCTTGGGAGTTGCTCAAATCATTTATCTCTATTACATGTGACATAAGAAGAAAAATGTCAAAGGGGCTGATATACTTGGATTTTTCTGAGTATATCTAAAATCATATTATTACACATTATTTTTATTCTGTTAATAAGGCAGTTTGATATATATATAAACTAACAGATCAAAATTGTTACTTTTAAACTTCTATACAATAGTTGTTAGAAATGCAAAATTCTGGGCCCTAATCATGACTTGATGCATTAGAAACTCTGGGGATGGAGCCCAGCAATAGGATTTTTAATAGGCTATCCATGGGATTCTGATGCTACTCAAGTTTGAGGATCACTGTGTTAGAAAATCATTATCTGATGTAATGAGGCATGCAGTACTTACTAAGATATTCAGCTGCTGCTTGATTCAGGGCTGTAGTTCATCTCAACCTCTAAATGCAGCACTGTGCATAATTCATGATTAATATAACTATTGATATTTTTAAATATTGGATTTTACAATAAACACACAGCAAGAGAAAAGACATGTTTCTCTGGCAGCTTGGGAAATCCATTCCTGGAAATTTGTCATAGGAATTTATTTCCAAGTCATCAAATTTATTTCATGTAATCTTGGAATTTAGTTTGAACCACATGTAGTATCTTCAATATTTACAAATACTTATACAGTATTTATATATCTGGAATCTATTGCTCATGATAAAAGATGATAATAAAACCCAAAAACTAAATAAACAATGAATTAAGTGATAGGGAGGTGGGAATACAGAATTGGAAAGTCCCTGTCATGTAGCTACTAGAATATAAGGTTGTCTGGGAAATGACTGTTAACTGTTCCCAGAGTGTTACTAGGATCAGATTGTGAAGAATTTTATGTGCCACCCTAAAATACTCACATCAGTCAAAGACAACATTTTAAGCAGGTGATCAGGGAGGATAGCGTAATTGAAGAACAAATAGGAGTCAGAAAGGACACTGTAAAAGTTCCCATTGTAGGTTAATAGGACCTAGAATGAGCCTCCTATTCTTTTGGATATATATCTTGATGATTTAGCATCAAGTAGAACTTTTATTATTTTGTTAAGACTCCAGGAGGAGCTATCCTTAAAAATCAAATGTTTATTATTTTCTTTTCTTTTTTATTAATCAGATAATATTTATAATAAAGTCACAAAACAAGTAGAAGTCATATTTGGAAAACTGAGTAACTTGTAGGACCTATAGAGGACTCAGTGAACATGAAAATTATCTAGTAAACTAGGGAAGGCAAAAGAAACAAACACAAGAGTGTGTGTTGGGGGACAGAAGGTACTCTCGCAGTAGAAGTGATTACATTTCCCTTCTGTGTGACAGCCAATATTCTTTTGAGCCTAAGGTTAAGAATAAGCTAATTAAAAAAAAATGCAAATGGCTACCTCCCTTCTCAATGTAAAGTGACAAGACCAAGAATCCAGCAACTGGGGGGACAGCCTAGCCTATTCAAGAAGGGAGAGATGCAATGCAATGTTTTAAAAGAATTTTAACCATTTTGGATCGTCTATACTTGGATACTCTTCCATGCCATGGAATCCCAGGAAAACTGATAGCCACACACTTCATAGGTTTACTCAAAAGTCTTCAATAGGATATAAGTTTGGTGGGTGATAGGAGTCAATGTAGTCAACTGTGTTTGTCCAGAAATTCCCTGAATGCATACATAATCTGTGCCCGTAATGTTGGATGGATGTACTAGGTAGCCATTTCTTAAGCTGAATTAGTAATACAATTCAGATGGAAATTTGCCTATCCTGAGTGAGGAAAAAGCAGCAAATAAGCCGTAAAAATATTATCTGTAGAATTTTGTGAAAACATTTGTTGATAGAGCTGCTTCAGTTTTCCATTAAAGGCAGCAAAATTTTACCTTATTTAGAGCAGTAAAATATATTTGAATGAGTAATCAAATTTTAGAGGTGGCAGAAATGGCAACGACTGTAGAAATCTTTTAGTGCAATACTCTATATAGACAAGCAATTGAGGTTCAAGGAGGCTTAGTGACTTGATGAAGGTCACAGCATTACCTTCTGGGTCTGGGTTTGGTGTTCTTTTCATTCCTCCTCTCTGTCTTGGTCTGTGGACAGTGCCAAGGAAGGATTTAAGATTGTGTGGTTTAATATTATCAGATTATACTTTATAGAATTTCAAGCCACGTCAACCGAGTGTCATGCATTGCAGCAGCACCCAAGATAATATCCAAATCTTGAGACACAGCAGACAAAATAGAACTACTTTTCTTAGCAGGTGAAAAAAGACTGATCTTTCATAAGCCCAAGAGAAAAATCAGGTTGTGTAGGATTATTATTAGCTTTCCATTCTTGTGAATGTGTACCCCTTCATCACGACTTGATTTATGATCCAGAGACTGGGCTGTCACTTGACGACTAAAGGTTCTTAACTCATTTTCTGACAACTAGAAATTGATTTTAGCTCGAATTGAAAGAGTAATCTAAATCTGCTTGCATTGAAAGAGTATTTTCAAATGTTACATTGTAACTAAAATAAATATCACATAGTTTCACTTTCTGTATAAGCCAATTAAATTCTGGAGATCCTTAAAAATTAGTATATCATTTTCCTACAACTAGTCTTAAAAGAGAAGCATTAGATACATTGTTTTCTAGCCAGTAAATCCTCAAGATTTAAAGTGTCTCTAAATTATTGGCTTTATTTTGTGCTTTCTGAACTGCTAAAATAATCACTAAATTTTTATTGGATTCATTTTACAGAAATATATGTTGTTCATATGTAGGTTTCAAAATAATTTGGTAATATAAATTAGAGTAACAAGTTTGTCCTTCAACAAATTTTGGAGACTAAAATACAAAACAGAACAAACGAGCTTTATAACTCCCAAAAAACCTTTGTGGTGAAATTTGCTTTAGTGATTATCTCTTGGAAAATAAACACTTTTATTTTCTGAAATAAGTGATTCTGATTCAAAGAAAAGTTTAGGAGTGGTAAACATTTAGGAGAAGATTAAGGGTAATAACATTATTTCAGAAGTGAAAACTATGAGGTAATATTAATTTCTAGAACCTACTGAATTCTTAATAGTTTATGTAGCATACAAGGGGCTTGTAGAATCTTTATTACATTGAAATTTGTTCACTCTGTTGTCCAACAACTGCTTTAGCTCCTGCTATGTACCAGGTACTATTGTTGGTAGTAGAGATGCAAAGAATACAATAGCTAATATTTCTCCAATGGGCTATATACTATTCCTAGTGCTTTGATGTATCATTTCATTTAATTCTCACCACAATCCTATGAAGTTTTACAAGAAAGAACAGTAAAGCCCAAAGAATTTTAATAAATCGAACAAATTCAGAAATCTGGTGAGTAAAAACATCAGGAATGGAAACCAGACAATCTGATTCCCCTAAAATGCACGTCACCCCTACTTTATACTACATCTTGTAAGAAAAGTAAGCTATTTCCAAGGAAAGTTTAAAGTTTAGTAGAAAAGACCGATACATAAACCAGCAACTATATATAATGATAGTCATGAATGAAAATACACAATAGATACAGTAATATTACATGGAGTATGTCATCAACTCTGCTTGGTATGAGTTAGCAAAGCTTATACCAAGAGATAGTGAAGCTTTAAAGATAAGTAGGAATTCACCAAGTATACTTGACTGTGCACCACACACACAAGTGCAGACTGAATAGCTTTGCATGTTGACAGAGAATCATAGCCCATGTCATCTGAAAATAGAACAGAAAATGTGTAAATGATGGAATTTCTGAAAGGAAAAAGAAAATAAATGAGAGTTAGAGTAATAGACTGGATAATGAAGAGCCTCAGACGTTATGCCAAGGGTTTGGGTTCTATCTTAATGCAAAATTGTTACGAAGTCTGGAATTAGGATGTTTAATCCATGGACTTAGACTGGCGATGCAAAGATCAGATGGTCTACCAAAGTCATCAGAGAAAGGTCTAGCAAGATATGGAAAGGAGGTAATAGACACCAAGTGATTTATGCTATCTGTTCCATAAGAAAGGCAGAAAGGAGGTAGAGAAATCAAGGATAATTTCCATGATATTGTGATTGATGATAACTGATGCATGTCTTGATTTCTCCTAGATCAGTGTTTCCCAAACTTTAGAGTACATCAGAACCATCTGAAGAATACCACCCTTACAGTTATAGTTACGGACTGCCTTGCTAATGGTGCTTTTCCAAAGATCACACTTTAAGATCCAATGTCCTACATTAATACTAAGACGTTAGCCTGCAAATAAATTTAAATGGTTTGGTATTATGAAAGTTTAAAGGATAGAACTTAAATGAATCTTTAAAAGGAGATGTGATCTATTATATATATACACGCATATGTCTAGGTATGAATATATCTATGTATATATCTACATATATATCTGCATCTAAAACACATATCCTAACATACCCAGTGGTATCTCATGTGCTATTTCAATATATGAAATTATTTCATGACCCCTATATTATGAATAATTTCTAAATTGCTGGAAATTTAGATGCTATAAATAGGAAATTTTTACACAGATTCCTCCAGGCTGTTGAAGAAATTTATATAATGTACTCGTAGAGTTTTGGTAGAGTCAATTATGGGTATTTTGGCAGTAGAGTATATATAAAAGCTAAAAGTAAAACTTTTTTCTAAATATTAATTTTATATTGTATGCTATTTGCTATCTAAAACTGGTAGTTTCTTAAAAAATTGCAAAATACACTCATGATATTTGGTTGAAAAAAGGGAGGTAATCATGAAACTTTAAATAGAATTTTAAACAATAGTAGCCTTAGGAAATGTCTACCATATCACTTTTTTCCCCAATGTTCAATTTCCCTTTGAAAAGCACTGAAATGATAGATACAACATTTGTAGAAATTATGATTCTTAATAGAAACATTGGTATATATTTACCGCAGTGTTTAAATGGGAGAGGAGTTATTGTTTAATCTGTTACTAGGTCAGGGGATGTTCCATAGGAAGTGGCTATAAACAGAGCATGAAACCTCTCAAGGCACTTATAAGTAAGTGAGCTAACTTTTGTGGCCATAGGCCTGCTTTAAACATACCAAAAAAAAAAAAAAAATTCATGAGTATTAACATTAATTTCATCCCAAAATGTTTACAATAAAGTAAAAGGATGTTTTAATTGTTTAATTATTGGTCTTTATTCAAAATTGACATAAACTGTTACTTATATTAACATGCTTTTAGAGGACTTCCTCAGGAAACAGACACTTTTGAATTGTCATCTTAGAAGAATAGGATATCTCTCATCAAATAATGTGGCAAAAGTGCACCAAAAAAAAGGGGATTTGTAAAATGTAAAAGATAGCCATTTCTTTAAATTGTACATACTTTATTTCTATTCTTATAATCATTTAGAATTTCATGGATTGATTTAGACCAGTGAGCCATCAAATCTTTCAATAGCCTCACGCAGTAGAGTTCCGCTTTGTGCCTTTTCAAAAAAGAGCATGGATCCGGCACAATGCTAAATAAAGATTATATTCAAAAAATTGAAATGACTGAACAGTTAACTAGCTGTAACATGTTTAATAATGGAATGGGGAAATCCTCTTTTAACCTTTCAGCTAATTATTAAATATCTTAATATGAAATAATCTAAATATTATTTATAGAATATTCTATAAAGTATAACCAACGAAAAAATGAAAACGTTGCCTGTACAAAAGGACCTATAACATGATATTTAATAAAATCTTTAAGTACTGAATTCTGCATGATATCTACATAGTTTGGGGAAAAAAATAAATTGTTTCTAATGAGACTAGATTTCTCTTTACTTTTCTAATAATACTTTTGTGGTTTTTTGGAATATACAATATAGCTGGTCTTTAAGCAATAATTCAAATTAAATAGAAAGTTACCTTGTTAATTAACATAACCCAATCTGTACTACTAAGTGGCATTGAAAGATCTTGTTTTCATTTGATTCTAGGTGATTAAGAATCAATCATTAGCAACTTATAAGCACTTTTTTCACTAGATATTTCATAGTTAAAAGAAAACTAGAAACAAGTCTTACCCACAAGGACCAAGTATATTAGTGTGTTTTGTCTTGTTCTTGCACTACAGCTATCAAAGTCAAGAAAGAATATGGTCTATAGTGGTTGGAAGTTTCACTCTAGCTGTCAATTATTTCATGTATAATGCCGGTTTTAAAAAATTTCTTCTTTTAAAAATAATCTTAGATATACAGAAAAGTTGCAAAGATAGTACAGAGTTGCCATTTTCTCCACTTACTTTCTCATAATGTTACATCTTACTTAACTATGGTACAGTATCAAAGCTACGAAATTTATGTAGGTACATTACTATAAGCTATAGACTTTATTCAGATTTCACCATATTTTTCAGCCACTTCCTTCTTCTGTTCCAGGATCCAATCCAGGGTACCACATTGCATTTAGTAGGAAGGAATGTTTTTCTTGTGTATTTATAGTCAATAGTATATTTTACCACATATCATTTTGTCATCCGTTTAACTGTTTAAAATTAATAGATTTATTTTTAAAGCAGTTTTAAGTTTACATAATAATTGAACAGAAAGTACAGAGAGTTCACATATATTCTGCATTTACCCCCACAGTTTCCTCCATAATTAACATCTTGCATTGCTGGCGTATGTTTTTTGAAAGTTGATGAACCAATATTCATACGTTGTTTTAACTTACGTACATAGTTTGCATTAGAGTTCACTCTTTGTATTGTACAGTTCTGTTGGTTTTGCCAAATGCGTAACACATATTTTCACCATTTCAGTATCATACAAAACAGTTTAATTGCCCTAAATATCCCTTATGCTCCACCTACTAATTTCTTTCCTCCTCCCACTCTTCCATGGCAACCACAGATCTTTTTGCTGACTGTTGTTTCCCCTGTCAGAATGTCATATAGTTGGGGTGATGCAGTCTGCATCTATTTCAGACTGGCTTTACTCACTTAGTGATATGCATGTAAGATTCCTGCACATCTTTTCACATATGATGCTGTTTTGTGTTTGCTTTGACCATCTATGTATCCTTCCAGTTCTACACATGTCATTTTGAATTCTGAGTTTACAAAAGAAGACTTTGTCCATGTATGCCTTCCATTTTGTACTTGTTGAGGTGTGCTCTTTTTGAACTTAGTTTTCTTTTGGAATTATTAATGGTAACATTACAACAAACCTTTCAGTGCCGTTTACTATTAGAAAATATCTGCCCGTATGAACACTTTCATTTCTTTGCATATTATCGCTTGTAAGATGACAGTGCATTTCTTTTACATTTCTTGTTATTTTTACAATACCATACTATTATTTATTTTTGCTTAAATTGAGTCCTGAATACTAGGCTTGCTCCTCATTTCCAAACACTCTGTGGTTGTGTTTTGTTTTGGTTTGATTCTTTTTACAGTAATAACAAATGGCAATGGCTTATATTTTCAATGCCCAAAGCTGATTATTAAACTTTGGGTGTTTAATAAGAATTGAGGGAAAAAGTCCAGAATAGGCCTAATTTACCAGTTGAAAAATACCTGTTTGTTGACCTACTTTAGTTGAACTGTTTGAAACAAATTAGAAAATAATAATATCATTCTTAGAGTAACAACAGTAAGCATTTAATAAAACCACTGGATTTGATCGATGATTTAATAGGGTAAAAACAGAATTGAATTTACCTTCATAAAATAAGACCAGTTCCTTTCCTTTCCCAGGAGGAAAAGAATTCATCCTCTAAGCAACATTTTGTTTTCTTGATAGAGGAGGAGGGGAGACAGGGACAGGGATGAAAAAGTTGATATTCTTTTCCCTACCTGAGTCATTGTTCTCAAAACTTTGCTCCTAATGGATTACTTTATTTTCTATAAATCAAACAAGTTAGAAACATTCTATTTTAGTTTTGTGTATTACATATATTCACAAACAGAGACACAGACACACACACATAATAGTGTATTTACCTTTATATAGAGATTCTTCAAGGAAACATACAAAAATATTGTGTTTATTTTAAAATAATATCTATCATATCAACATTCTTAATAAAACTATTGTGTGAACGTACTCAATTTCCATATATATACATATATTATTTGAGCTAAATCAATCTTAGCACAGTTATTTAAAGCAATATAGAATGATCTTCATAATACAGTTCTTTGAAAGATCTTATCTTGCAATCTTTTCTTTATAAATGTGTCTGAATTTATAATATTCGATAGCTTATATCCGTCTATTCTTTTCACTGTTGACTTAAATAAGTCAAATTTTTAAAATCTGCTTTTGAATCAATTATTATTTGTTGTTTTATTTTTATTCATATTCAATATTTACCATTTCCTGAGGATTGTTTTTTCTCAAGCGTGTCTAGACTCAATTTCTCACTCTCCATTTCACTGTTGCTTTATTTCCTTCAGTCAAACAAGTATCGTCAAAGAAGACACCACCATGTAATAATATCTTTGGCTTTAAAATAAGTGGCGTAATTTAGTTAAAAAAGAAAAATTAACACAAAAATAATAAAATAAATGAGATGTAGTGTTAGAAATGAATAGATGGAAATTTTGGAAAGAAAATCCTTACTGTAGTTCCCACTTATATGTGATTTAGATTTCTGTGCTTTCAGTTACCAGAAATCAACAGAGGTCTGAAATCATTAAATGGAAAATTCTGGAAATAGTTCATAAGTTTTGAATTGCCCACTGCTTTGAGTAGTGTGATGAAATCTCTATCTGTCCTGTTCCATCCCACTCAGGGCATGAATCATCCCTTTCTCCAGGGTATCCTCAATGTATACACAGGACCAGCCCATTAGTCACTTAGTAGCTGTCCCAGCTATCAGACCAACTGCTGCAGTTTCACATGGCTTATGTTCCAATAAACCTTATTTAACTTAATAATCCCCCAAAGTGCATGAGTAATGATGCTGCCAATTCAGATAGGCAAAAACAAAAAGTCATAAACTATTTCTCTAATGACCACTGATGATGAACTTTTTAAAATATGTTTGTTGGCTGCATAAATGTCTTCTTTTGAGAAGTGTCTGTTCATATCCTTTGCCCACTTTTTGATGGATGGTTTGTATTTTTCTTGTAAATTTGTTTAAGTTCCTTGTAGATTCTGGATATTAGAACTTTGTCGGATGGGTAGATTGCAAAAATTTTCTCCCATTCTGTAGGCTGCCTGTTCACTCTGATGGTATTCTTTTGCTGTACAGAAGCTCTTTAATTTAATTAGATCCCATTTCTCAATATTGGCTTTTGTTGCAATTGCTTTTCGTGTTTTAGTCATGAAGTCTTTGTCCATGCCTGTGTCCTGAATGGTAATGCCTAGGTTTTCTTCTAAGGTTTTTATAGTTTTAGATTTTACATTTAAGTCTTTAGTTCATCTTGAGTTAATTTTTGTACAAGGTGTAAGGAAGGGGTCCAGTTTCTCTTTTCTGCATATGGCTAACCAGTTTTCCCAACACACATATGTTTATTGCAGCACTATTTACAGTATCAAAAACTTCAAACCAATCCAAATGCCCATCAATGATAGACTGGATAAAGAAAATGTGGCACATATACACAATGGAATACCACGCAGCCTTAAAAAAAAAATGAGTCCATGCCCTTTGCAGGGACATGGATAAAGCTGGGAACCATCATCCTCAGCAAACTAACACAGGAACAAAACACCAAACATCACATGTTCTCACTCATAAGTGGGAGCTGAATAATGAGAACACAGGGTGGGGAACATCACATACCGGGGCCTGTCAGGGGTGGGAGCAAGGGAAGGGAGAGCATTAGGACAAATACCTAATGCATGTGGAGCTTAAAACCTAGATGATGGGTTGATAGGTTCAGCAAACCGACATGGCACATATATACCTATGTAACAAACCTGCACGTTCTGCACATGTATCCCAGAACATAAAGAAAAAAAAAAAAAAACATAGAGTGCTTTCCTAAATGTAAAGTTCCTAAGAAAAGAAAAAATCTTACAATGAAGTTGCTAAGACGTATGGTAAGAATAAATCTTCTATCCTTATAATTGTGAAGAAGAAAAAGGAAATTTATGCTAATTTTGCTTTGGCATCTCACACTGCAAAAGTCACAGCCACAATTTGTGATAAGTGCTCAGTTAAGGTAAAACAACATTAAATTTGTGGACATGAACAGAATCGTGTTTCAATTGACCAGAATCAGTTCAATACTGTGTAGGATTTCAGGCATCCTCTGGGGGTTTTGGAATGAATCCCCTAGAATAAGAGGAGACTGCTGTATTTACATTTAGCCCGATCTCAGGAATAATTCCTCACCCCTGAGGAATTTTGGCCTAGAAGTATAATATGGGGCATCAAAAGATGCTAGTATGAAGGTGGAAATAATGACTACTAACAATTGAGAAAGCAGAATGACTCACACATTAGCACCAAATAAGTTCAGTAAAATTCAGTCAGTTCTTTGACAGTAGCATGGAGTAGCAGGTCAAAAAGGAGGAAAACCAAAATGGAGAAGTCTTTATGTTTTGCCTATGGAATATTAAGGAAACATAATGGATGATGCATTAAGCTAGGAGAGTAAAATACCATGAGAAAGAAAAAGGCATTTGGGTTTAATGATGTTGTATTCTAGAAGTATACAATGTCTAGAATGTGCTAAGATTTTTAGGAAAAAAATGTATGAGCTTGTGTGTTGATTAAATGCAAATATCAGTCAGTAACACACACATGTGCTCTCTGTGTGTGGGTGTGTCTACATGTGTGCCTGCCTTTTTAAAATGTATTATTGGAAAACTAAAACATGTATTAAAATGAAAACACTAACATATAAGGCACTTAATACCAGGGTCATTATTACAGAGAATAAGAGTCTATTCAAGTATCTGTTTTTAAAGTATCTAAAAGATAATGGAGAGTAGAGTTTATGAATTTACTGTTTTACCAGAAAGACTCTCTTCTTGGGTTTAGAAATTTTAGGGGTAAGCAGAGAAGACAAGAAGTGTTAAGCAAATTTATTTAAAAGCAAACAAAAGGAATTTATGAATAAATTAAGATTTTATGACAATATCAAAAGTTATTTATACAAAACGTTCATGTCTTTCATGAAACAGACATCCAAACTGAAGTTAAATTCAGTTTTCTCTAGGTTTTCTCTTCTTAAAGATTGAAAAATTATCAGGGAAAATTGTGCTTTTAAGCTTTGTGATAACATGATTTTAAGGAGCATGTATAACTTTCAGAATAATAAAACAAAATGGCTATTTTAGAATATTCCTTGATGATGAATTAATCTTACATTGTTTTCCAACATACCTATCTTAGGAAAGTTCTGTTTATCACTTCACTTATAGAAACAATTGGTGAATGTATCTGAATTATTTTCGGCTCCTGTCACTTGCATGTCAACCTGGAAAGGAAAAGAGGAAATCAACATCTCCCCCCATTCCTAAGTTAGGTATTTGCAAATAGAAAATAGAAATTATTGTTTATTTGGAGACATAATTATAAAAATATATTATAATATATTATTGTTTCATTGGAGTCATACATATAATAAACTAATTGTGAAAAGTAAACATCAGGAACCTGAGGATACTGAGTCAGAGAAAGCTAGAATGCCATAACGCAAATTTTGAAGCCAGCACATACCAATCAGAGATTATAGTTCTTTAAGAGAGACAAAAAAACGGCAGCATGGTTTTTTGTTGAAACAGAAGATACTATGCCTACACAATCGTAAAATATTATATAGTTCAAGGGATTTTATAGAGTGCTGGTTTCTACCTGAAACCAGATATGTCTGACATGGTTGCATGCAGGTCTGCTTTTGAAAAATATTTCCTTAGTCTATAAATATTTACCAAAAGCATTCTATTTACTGAAGCAGTACAGGACATTGCAAAGTATTACTTCAAGGATGGAACAACCACTATTTTATAATATCAGTCATCTTTTGGGTTTCCTTTTCTGAAATAGAAAACCATTGAAATAAGACACATAGTGGTATGCCATCCATCAGACACTAATATGTGGTCTTCCCTTCAAGTGGTTGGTATGTATTAAAAACTACCCACATTCAATGCATATAATAATCTTTAAAGGCATTACAAAACTCCTATGGAAAATATGAGTTGTGGGTATTTATCTTTATAATATTTAAAAAGTTATAAGAAACTAAAGTTGAGATTCTTTAAAAGCAAAAAGAATTCACTGGTGTGTGACTACATGATAAACAATGGGGGGGTGATTGATATTAATTAATAAGAAAGTTTTGGTCAAATAGTCTGCTCTCATCTCAGCTGTTATAATAAACAAATTAAATATTTAGTGAGAGTTTGCAAGTAAAGCACCAAAATGTATTTCTGTGTACAAGTACCAGCTTGTTCTCAGGTATCACTAAAATCTATCCTTAAACAGTGGTTGTTTCAAAGGTCCTGTGGCTGTACATCCATTTTCTTGTATCTCTGGCTCTCTTTTTAGTGACAATTTGGATGGGAAAATATATGGTTCTTAACAGATATTGATTTCATGCTAATGACTTCATGATTAATTATTTAAGCATCTATTAAGTCAAATTATGCTAAATCACACCACAGACATTGCAGATATGAAAGTCTAAGTGGTAGCCAACAATTTCAGATTTTCATGGGGTGGACTTGGTCAGATGAACAAGTACTTTAAATTTTAAGCTAGAAGTAAAGTCAACATGGTCTTCAGATAATTCAGACAATAAAATTTGATTCATAGTCCCGAGATATATGTAACTTTTATTTACATGTTTTTTGTATAGATGGATAATAATGTGCCTTTGTTATTGGGAAAAAAAAGATAAATTTAAAAGGCTAAAGCAGATATCAATAGGGAGTACCCATGCACCTCATTTTGGAGACCTTCTAGAGTAGATAATAGATAATACCCTTCATTTTATGACCAAGAGTGATTTCTAGAATTTAAAAATTCATATAACTTCCCCAGATGCACATATACATATTATTGAGAAAACTCCAAAATGTTGATAATGGATCCAGATTCTGTGTTACTGAAATGTTTACCAGATATCGATTTGCATTTTACGTGTATTTAGTTTTCCCATAGCATTCATTCCTTACTTCATATATCACCAAAATGACAGACTGATTCAAGCAGACCAGAATATCGCTTGTACCTTTAGAACACTTGTAATTTGACATTTTTAGTATAGAATTTGCTGCTTAGAAATTACAGCCTGGTATGGTGACTCATGCCTGTATTCCTAGCTACTCAGGAGGCTGATGCAGGAGGATCACTTGACTCCAGGAGTTAGAGGCTGCAGTGAGCTATGGATCATGCCACTGCACTCCAGCCTGGGTGACAGTGAGGCTGTCTATAAAAAAGAAGACAATATAGACAAGTTCTAACACCTTTTCTTATTTACGCTTAACAGCAGATTCTGTGGAAAAAGGAATGCTTGATCTTTTAAGTCTGATAATAAGAGATATATTGTGAAAAAGCTAAATATTATACAGGAAAAGGAACAATTGATGCATAAAAGCAGCAGAGAGGTATATCTAATTATCATGCCTAAAGTATGTGCTATTGAAAGCCATTTGTGTCTAATTGCCTACTCTCAAATCCATTATCTTTACTAGAAGACATCCCATTTTATTCAGACATTCAGAGAATATTTCATATATTTACTTCACTGGACTTCTAAGATAACATTATACTGGCATTCTACTCAGCTAAAGGGATACATTTCCCAGCTTCTATCAATTGAAGTGTGTCTGTATGAAAGAATTTTAACTGAAGGGACGTAAGTAGGAGTGTGGGACTTCTACAAAGATGTTGTACAGGAAATCTGGCATTTGGGTAGTGACTGGCACTACAGAAGCACCTTGGGGACATTAGAATGAGAGCTATGTGTTAGGGTCAGCCTAGTGAGGAGCAGGAAGAGGCAGCTCACTGGTGCTTTGTGGGAGATGTCACGGCAGGTGTCAGCTGCCTATTTGTGAACTGTTTATGCAAGAAAATTAAACTTGTATATGACTGAAGATTTTCTAGGTTCAATCATTAGAGCATAATTCTGAACTAATATACAAATAATATATTATTTTAAGAAAAGTTAACATAAATCCAACATGGATATGTGTATACATACACAAATTCTCCATTCTCTACATGAGCATGATAATAGAAATAATAGAAATGAAAGAAAAGCATAGAATTTAAATATTAATATCAAAACTTCCAAATCGATTTTGTGGTCTGGCATGCCCTGAAGCTCAAGTAAGAAAACTTTTCTCCAAATTCTGTTTGCAACGATCCACTTACCTTTCCTCTTAGAAATAGTGAGAGGCCTTTACAGAAGGCTGCAAAATAGATTTTTGTTTTGAGAATTATAGATTTCCCACATTTAAATTTTAATATTTGGTAGAAATGTTTGTTTTAATAAAAACTTCTGCCCTACCTTGAGATTATTCAGTGAATATTTTTATGTTACCTCACATACAATCCTTGGTATTTTAATTCATTTTTCTGTGGATCACAAAGGTACTTACCAACATTATGGTGTGCTTATTAATTTATATCCATGTGTTCTCTGCTTTACCTGATTAAAATTCCAAATTCTATCTCTAACTCAACAAATGATCAGCGAGAACACAACATACATAAGTCACACATACATTAGAATTAACATAATACTCTCAGTTGTGTTCTGGTAAACCTAAAACGACCTCCTTGTGCTGTTCCTTATTATGATTAAACACTCTCAGAAACAGGCCTCTTTCCACCCGCAACCTGCTTTAACATATGGAATTTTTAACTTAGGGTCAAGACCATTCGAGATGTCTAGGTGATTTTACTCATCTGTTGTTATGAATGATTCTCAGTACCTAAACTGTTCATACTGTTCAACTTTTTAGGGAGGACTAATGGAATACATACTATTATATATTTTTTTGAAATGCTGGAATTCACATCATTATTCTTTCACTTATAGTTTCAACCTTCAGAAACTTAATTATAGTTTTTAAAAAGAACATGCTTACACTTTCCATCCCGTCAATGTTTTTTACAGAGTCAAAATACATGATTGTAAAAAGTAAAAACCAGCTTTGTGGTTATAGGAATATATTTAACAAAAATGATTGTGAAAAATCACAAAGAAATTGTTAATATCTGTTTCTAAATGAACGAAGGAATGTAGGCATTATATATGTTGACGGAAGTTTGAAAAGATTCATTATAAATTAGCAACTAAATTCCAGAATTTTGATACTAATTAGCTTGGTAAATTTAGAAAAATCACCCAAGGCTCAGTTTATTGTATTTATTTATTTGTAAAAGTGTCTAATTATTTTTTGTCTACTATTTCATAAATATCATGTGTGTTTAGAAGGTATTATAGGTTGATGAATATAAAACCTAAACATAGATTGCTACAATAAAGCATATTTAAATAAGCACCACTGTAATAAGCACTATGCTGTAAGTTAATTACTAAATGGGCTATGTATGCAATAACAGCTACAGATGTTTAGAAAATGAAGAGATCCATTGTGAATTGACATGGGTAAAGGAAAAGGCAATTACATCTAGAATTTCAGTTTTGTCTTGAAGCAGGTAAATGAGTCAGAGAGAAGATGAGACTGTTTCATATATTTACTTCACTTAAGATACTATGCTCTCCTGCTTTAATTTTTTACACTGGTGGCTCCTTCTTTATTGACTTTGCTGTTGCCTGTTTATTTTCAGCCTTCTGCAACATGCAGATTCGTATATCCAACTTCCTTATTAACATCTCCATTTCCGACTGAACTGATTAAAAGTTGTTTTCCTCTTTTTCTCTGAGCCCACCCCCAAAACATATTTCTCCTGCAGACTTCCTCATCTCAGTTCATGGCCACTTATCCCTTCCAGGTATCAGGCCAAAAACTTTGGAGTCAACTTTGACTCTTTTCCTTCTCTCACATTTCACTTGCAGTGGTGGCAACTCTTGTTGACTTTACTTTCAAAACATATCAAAAATATAACCATTTCTTACCCACCAGCAATGCTACTGTTCTGACCAAGCCACCACCATCTTTTACCTATTTTTTGTTAAATCCAGGCTCCCTGCCCCTGCATGAGTCCTATTACAGTTACACTCTGTATTCATCATAGAATGATCCTGAATCTACTTACCTCAGTCCTTTGCTAATGATCTCCAAGGTTTTCCCATCACAGTCAGAATAAAAGCCAAAGTCCTCAGAATGACCGGCAAGGCTCATCATGATTTGTCCCCCAATGACATCTGTGACCTGATACTCTCTCCTTCTTTATACTGTTCCATCCTTCCTAGTGTCCACAGTGTCTATGAACAAGTCAGGTCTCCTTTTATCTCTGAGCTTCAGCCCTTATTCTTCCCACTTCCTGCAAATGCCTCCCCTTTGTCCCGAAGCCGTGAAGCGCCCGCATCCTTTATTTCTGTTCTCCTCAAATGTCAACTTCTTAGTGTGGCTTGTCTTGATCACTCTATTGTAAATTACATTTACTGCTTTTATTTTCTCCATAACAAATATCATCTTCTAATATTCTCTCTAGTATATCCCCTTTCCTCTTGAGAAGGAGAACAGGAAAGTTTTGGGCTTCCTTGTTTTGTTTTGTTTGTTTTCATTCTTGGATTCAGAAAAAGGTGAGCACTCAAAAAGTTAAGTGCATGAATAAGTTAAAAATTAATAAATGTAGAAAAGTGTCTTATCTCCATGATTTTTTTTCAGAAAAAGTTATGAAATATCAATGGACTTGCTTATATGCTGCTAATTATGTATAAATGAAGGGCAGAAAAACATAGTCTCATAATAATTTCAAAAATACTGATTTTGGACCTAGCCTCTAAGATTTATTTATTGAATGAACAGCTATACTGAATAATATTTTAAATTGTTTGATCAAGCTAGGATTAAATTATATAAATCATGTGAAAACTTTCAATCATTTGGCAGCCATTTTGTAAACAACTTACTCTATCATTTTGTAATTGGGAGATTGCTCAAATGTTGGAACAGTGTAATACAAAGCTTTCAGGTTCAAATAGATCATGATTTTAAAAGGTTGGAACTCCCGAAAAAAACAATCTTTAACACAGGAGATTAGGCAATTATCCATATATTTCATCTAAGAGAAATCTTCAATACCCAATAGCTTCCTTTAAATACATTAGAAAAGCGTCTAGAACATACACACACACACATATATACACATATGTGTGTATGTATATATATAATGTTTATAATAGTGGAGCAATGATAATTATAAAATGTGACTTAATGTCTATAATCCATTGATGAGTTGATATATAAAACTGAAGTCCTAGATAATTATGGAATAATTAGGTTATTTATTGAGATTACTAGGCTAAAAAGACTGCACTTTGTCTTAAAATACTTCACAAATTATGAACTTATACCACTTTTAGGAGGTGATTTAAGTAAAAGTATATTTAAAAGCTAAGTATTATTTTAATCATTCAATTTTGTTGCTTTCATCCTTGGTTGCAAAAGGAAATTAATTGATAGAAACAGAATTCTATTTAAAAGTTTCAAACTTTTAAAATTTTTTTCAAAGAATAAGCATCATTAAAAATTCTTGAAGTTTATTCAAAGTGACATCTATTAAGCACTTACTGTGTATATATCTGATAGTGCTGTATATTAAATATAGAAAGATGAATATATGTCGTAATCCCCAGAATGAAGGCATTTTGGAGTTAATAGACTCAGAAATGTATATAAAATCAATAAATAATCAGAACTATCCAAAAATATGAATAATGATCTTGTACATTTTTTATCTGTAATAGCTTAGGTACTATTTCTTTATTTGTAACTATGGTTCCAGCCTGTGTCATTTAAAACAAACTTCTCAAACTTCAAGAAATATATAAAATACCCTTTTTCTAGTTATATTAATAAGACTATCATGTAGCATTTAGTGGGTATATACCTTGTGCCAAGCACTGATGACAATATGTACTGTTTCATTTAGTTTTCTCAAAAGTCCGTTGATATTTCAAGCATAGTATTAACCAGACAATGCTAGTACATAAAAGAGTAAACAAAGTTTGTAAGTAAGATTTCAGATTAGATCACCTTATAATTGCAATCCATTTTGATTTTCATGGTGGCTTTTTGATTGTTCATGGAATTTCTGAATAAGAAAATACATTTTCACAATGCCAGGCTTTACAAATATCATTTATAAAAGCTACAAAGTAAAGTCAAATAACTACTGTTTTACAGTTACGTTTTAATAATGTTAACTTAAAAATTAAAAATGAAACAACTTTTCATATACCAGTTAGTGGAGGATTGAGTTCCCTTGAGAGAGTGAAAATATGGTCTTAGTGATTTCTTTTATGAGATTACCCTTTCTCATCTTTGAAAACATTGAACAGATTCATGCTTTATACAGTATGTAGTTGAATGTTGGGAACCAAGTCATACTACAGTGGTAGGAGTAATTACAGCTGTCAGTTCTTTCAACATGAGAAAACAACCTCGTTTCAACTTTACAAGAAACAGATTGTAAGTATCCAAAGGAAAAGAAATAACGGTCTTTATGTGATGAACAGTGTGGTGATTGTTAAACTAGTAAACTTGGCCATTTGAAGGATGTATTTACTGGAGGCTGTTGGGAAGAAGATACTGTTTACATGCAAGTTTGAGAGTGTTTTATGAATGAACAAACAAAAACATGAGCACTAAGTATCTCATCAGGAAGATTCTAATGACTGGTGGACTTTTCAGAGTAGAGACATTGTGTCTAAAGAAACTTGTCTTAACTGCTTTCATGTGAGTTTTGTTTTTGTGTGAAAGCACTTCCTTTGTATCTGGGTGTTCCTCACATCTGGTTTATTTGGATGTTAGAAATCCAGGACTTCCTTATCCTAAACAAGAAGAGAGCAGATAAAATTGGAAAAAGTTGAAAACACATTATAAAACGAGGAGCAAGTGCTCTTATTTTTAACTACTCTCCAATAAACTGTTTATTTTTTAAGCAATTTGCTTAACATATGCTTGTTCTCTTAATCTGTTTGGAAGGGGTTATTTGGTGTGCTTTTGGCAAAATTCGGTCTGAGTGCCAAAATCAGATGACTGGGAAACTGACAGAAAAGCAAATCCATTGTTGTTATTCCACTGTTAGGTAAAACTTAAGGTTCTGGTTTTCAGGTGTTTGCTATTTATTTTCTTTTCTTTGTGAAAATTTTTACTCCTTAGGTAAAAAGAAGAATGATGTTAGTTAGCAAATTAACCAAAAAAGTGAGTGTGCGAAAGCTAAAAGATGTTTTTAATGCTAAACAGAGCAGGAACATTTTATTTAAAAAAATGATACCATGAAAGTGCTGAATATATAGGTATATAAGATTTCTGATTACTTTTGGTGGCATCACTTTCCTTTTTCTTTACGTATTCACTCATGTCCACTATACATTTTATTTTATTGAAAAAAAAATGTAACTAAGGGCAGCCAGATGGCCTAGGACAGAAAACAGGACACCTTTCCTTGCCTGGACAGATTTCAAGATTGACACTGCATCAGCGCACAAATGAATCCAGATAATGTGGCAGACACAAGGTGTCTGCCTCTTAATATGTAGCATACAAAAGCTGAAGGAATAAAATAAACTTTCATGGACAGTTCTGGTTTGCAGATATATAAGAATGAAATTGTGATGAAGTGAAGGTTTGTACTGGGAAAGAAGCCAGAATGCTATAGTAGTGCGATCCAGTGTTCCAGTCTTGGCCAACCAAATTCTGCTCTTTTATGATCGAACCACTTATTCTCAAGTTCCGCTTTAGCAACAGCAAGATTGAAGTGGAAGTCTTCATTAAAATTCAATTGCCAGATATGCCTTAATGCAACTTTCAAATACTTTTCTAGGATTGCCAAGTTTAAACAAATTCTATTTGACCTTTATTAACAGGCACCCCTTCTCATACTTCAGCTGTTATCCGTAACACCTGTAGCAAATTCCTATGGTGTTCTTTCACAAAACCAGATCTCTTGCAAAGTTGATGAAAAACGAAGAGGAACAAGGAGCATAGAATATCACATTTCTTTTAGGTGTTTGTCCTGATTTCCTCTGGGTTCTGGAACATGTGCTTAAGTTTACATTTATCTAAATAACCCTGCTGCTCCAAGCAGATGGCTGTTGTAAAGGGGTAACGTTGCAGGGATAAAACCAGGGCAGGGGAACCCAGAAGCAGAGATGAAACTCTCTGCGGGCTGATGATGTCTATATATTGATTTCACAATTGTCCTACAGGTACTAATTCCAGGAAGTTGCTTCTACATGTCTCTGGGGAAACAGCAGTAAATAAAAGAGAACAAATCATCCTTGGCAGTAGGGGAGATGGACAATAACCACCACTAATATATACAGTGTAGAGAGTAACACTCATTATGAAGAAAAAGAATAAACAAAGGAAAGAAATCGGGGGAAAGAGAGAGTTAATGGGCAGGGTTGAAATTTTAAATAGAATTGACAGAGAAAACCCTGAGAAAGTGACATAAATGCCTAAAGTTTGTGAGGTCTTTTCTACCCACCTCAGTTGAAAGAGCCTACCACTGCTTGATTGATTGTTTAACAGATAATTCTGTAGTTCTATGTATACCAGTGCTTTACAAATATTAATTCCTCGAATCTACAAGATAACACAACGGGACACATTATATTACAATTTTGTAGATAAATAAAAACCTACAATGAAAATAACTAAATTATGCAAGGTTGTGCAACCAGTTAACGTTGAAGATAAGATTTAAACGTAAACAGCTTGACTCCAGAATGTTCTAAACCATTTTTAGGTGTGTCTTTAAAAATAGATTTATCTCTGTAGATTCTACCACTTCATTGAGGATTACCTTTAATGTTCATGGTAGAGAGTATGTGGTTTCTCATTAGGTGACATTGTCTCTTACTTCTCAATTAAGGTACACTCATAAATTGTTGGGGCTTTCTTTCGTAGTGTCTGTTAAAAGGAACGAAAGAATATGCAATGTATTGGTTGGCTAGTCTGGTGAAGAATTCCTTAATTTGTTTATCAGAAAATAAAGTATTATTACAAAAAATGTTAAAGATTTAAACAAGATAAAATAAATGTACGGGATGCTACTTATCATGTCTGCTTTTCCCAGATTCATAGAAAATGAACACATTAATATTTTATAGATTTGAGAAGTCCTTTTTCAAAGAGACAAGATTGGCTTTTTTATAGCCCATTACTTCTTAAGCATATTTTACAGTGGGCCGCTTATTCTCAGCAACAACTGCAACATTCAAAGGACCCCAGTGTGCCAAGGAGCATTTTTAATGAACAGTGCTGAAAGAGTACTGGATCAAGCTGTCCTCCAAATGTGGAATTAGTTCTATTTGAAAGGAGTGGAAACTTGGTTGGCAACTACATATGAAAAAATACATATATTTGCCCTTAATTTCATTAAAGAAAAAATTCCTATGCATATATTTGGGGAAGAAGAAAAGAAATAACTACTTTTTGTTGTTGTTGTTATAGGCCTAAATAATACATCACTGTAGGGCAAGGGCAATATAATATAAATAACCTCACCCATATTTCCTTATGTATATGTGCATTATTTACCTAATTCATTAATATATTAGTTTATTTTGTACTAATATGTCTGGCATATTTTCAGATGTTTCTAATGTGATTTTACTGATTCATTAAGTCAATATTTATCAAATGTCTACTAGGCATTTTGATACTCAAAGATTTTATTTTTAGCATCATTTCTATAGCCCTGATTATTTTACGTAAAACTGAAGTTCCTTTTACCAAAATCGGATGCACGTTTTATGATTCAGAGCTCTTAGTTGTAAGCATAGGAAACCTGCTGAAGCTGATTTAGTCAGAAAAGAAATTTATTGAAAAGAGTATTAGTAACCCAGCTCAGAAAGTGGCTAGATACAAGTTAGGGAGGGTTCAGTCAGGACCACAGCAAGCACCACCAAAATCCACTAGTGAAGTCCCTGTAATCACCACCACCGTTAACCTCTGGCTATGATCTCATTGACACCATGACAAGGTTGTCAATTGAGATCAGATGGCATTGCCAAAGTTGCTGCCAGAATAATAAATTCTCCACTGCCTCTCACTCCCATTACAAAGTTCTGGGCAGAAATAGTCAATGAAACCAATTGGAACTAGAGAAAATAAGTGCCAATTGGAACTACAGAGAATAAGTGAGGAGTATTTGGTGATTGTGTATCTAAATATGGGAAGGTGGCTCGGTTCCTTGGAATCCAAAGTGGATAAATATCTTCATGGCCCCTAACATTAATTACTATTAGTGCTATAATTTTCATCATTTTTATTGTTATATTGTAGTATATAGAAGTACTCACTGTAATGAAACATTAGCTTCACATGGTGATTTATGAGATTGTGTTGAGGTATAAAGATGATTAATTAAGAAAACTCTAAACACCAACTGGGCTTTATATGGGCTCTGAGTTCCTTCCTTCCTTCCTTCCTTCCTTCCTTCCTTCCTTCCTTCCTTCCTTCTTTTCCTTCTTCCTAGTTTTGTATTTTTTAACTTTTTCTTCAAAAATAAAAGAAAAATTATATTAGATTTGGAAATATGACTAAATACTGCAATTACCCTGACACCCTATGACCGTTATCCTAAAACAGTATACCAAAGAGTTTGAATAAGAAATGATGGTAATCAATTTCCTTACATTCTGTTAGGAGAAGGAAGTTTACAAATGCAGTAAATGAACCTAATATATAATATATTAGAAGTCAATAATGTTTGGAACAATCAGGATGGATCTCACATTTGTTCCAGGGGTAACAGACAACAAATATATAATAAATGTATAAATTGTATACTATGTTTAAGTTTGATAAGGGATATGAAAAGATAGAAAAAGCAGTATAGCATATCTTGTTAGTGTCCATTTCTTACAGAAAATGATGGTAATATTTAGACTATTTTCCTTAGGTTGTTTGGAGAATAAAGTGAGACTTCATGTGAAGGCCTTCTGAAAAGTTGTTATGATTGCAAAATTGTCGATATTCTTAAGTAAATAATTATAAATAAATGTTCATAAGTAAATAACAGCTTTATATTCCACAAGACAGAGAAAACCAACATCAGATTGTGTGTGTGTGCTTGTGTGTGTGTTCTTTTTCTGTGTGTATTTCTTTCACCAAAGTTTGGATCATGTTGTACAGCAAACTTGTATCCTCTTAATTATCAAACCTAAAGATTCAACCCTAAAGCTTTCTTCAATATTGTCACAAACTTGGTATATCCCTTTGGCAACTGCTTTCCAGACTTTTAATAGGAAATTCATCAGCAAAATTTTCACTTTTTGTGGTCTCCTCAAGTTACAAAGTTGCTACTGTCTCAAACCTCAAATATTTCTACATTAAAAACATTTTTAAACTAGCAATTTCGGAGTGATTCTCCATGTTTTTGTCTCAGGATTGTATTCTAAGAAATTATTGAGGTTTTGTTTATGTTGGTTATGTCTGTAAATATTTACCCTAATGGAAATTAAACTAGGAAATTTAATGAAATTATTAATGCATCTAAAAATTAGCAGTAAGTCTACGTGAAGGATTTTACCATCTGAGTGATGATGTCTTCTCACATCACGCAACTTCTAAAAAACTCCACCAAACTGGTAAGACGATTAGAGTGAAAAAGACAAAGACCACCGTACTGTTCCTATGAAAATCACTTTGATTTCCCTGGATCACACTTTAAGGACTATACTATATTAGAAACTAGAATAAAAAAAGAAAATGTTTGAATGGGTAATGCATTCACATGGTTACAATTTCACAAATTATAGAAGAAATATAGTGAAGTCTCTCTCCACCTCTGCCAGTAAGTCATTGTTTCTCGTGTCTCAAGGCCATTAATAGTATTAGTTATGTGGTTATATGTATACAAAAATTGTGTAATGTTTACATAGTATAAATATAACACCTGCTTTTATACAAATTGAATCTTTCAATGATGTTTTATAGCTTACTTTTTGTGAAATCTAACAATGTATCTTGGAGATCTTTCACATAAAGAGCTTCCTTGTTCTTTATTTTTATGTTTGCATAGTTATTACAGAGTACGGATATACCATGATTTATTTAATTAGTCTTTTTACTGATGGGCAGTCATTCCTTTTATATATACACATAAAACAAAAACAGTGGCTGTAATGAATAACCTTGTGTGAATGTCCTATAATTTTTATTATTTTAAACCTGACTTGGGCTAGGCACAGTGGCTTATGCCTGTAATCCCAGTATTTTGAGAGGCCAAGGTGGGTGAGTTGTTTGAGCCCAGGAGTTCAATACCAGCCTGGGCAGCATGGTGAAATACTGTCTCTATGAAAAGATATAAAACATGAGCTGGATATGGTGGCATGCCTGTAGTCCCAGCTACCTGAGAGGCTGAGATAGGGGGATCACCTGAGCCTGGGAGGTAGAGGCTGCAATGAGCCATGATTGAACCACTGCACTCCAGCCTGGTTAATGGGAGTGAGACTCTGTCTCAAAATAATAATAATAATAATAAATAATATTAATAATAATAAATAAACCTCTCTTGCTTAATGAGCCTTCTTATCCAAGTAAGGTAATTCACTTAAAACATAAGTAAGAGATTTAAACAGAAACTGGGAATTAGATGAACACATAATTATCCTCAGAGTAGGGATGCTTGAGGCTGAAAAGGGATATTACTTAAAATTAAAATTGGGGACAACATGTAGAAAGTAAGACAATCCTGGAAATACTAGGCAGGTTATACGGTGTCCTGGAAATCATGCATTTTGGAAATGGGGAAAGCAGGAGTAAATGCAGGAACATGCCATACTCCAAAGAAATTAGATCAGAAGAAATAAAGTATCTTATTAATTAATGATGTCCAAATAATATATTTCAGCCACTGTGAATGGTGATGTTAGTTTCATGCAAAAGCAAATGCAATGAACTAGCAGAATTTGTTCTTTTAGGATCTGATTTCTGTTCCTTTTCTGAAATGTTCCTTCACTCAGTGTTGTTCTCTTCCTTCCTCTCTTGCCCGGAAATCACTTGCCCAACCTCTCTCCCTTCTTCTCAATTGTGGTTTGGGTTCCCCTGGAATCAGACTGTAGGAAGGCATTTTGTATGCTGAATGTTTAGTAAGGAGTGCCTTTGGGATTCAAACCTGTGGAAAGGAAGGAAAGGAAGCAGGAATGGGCAGAAGGTGAAGTGAAGCTGTGATCCAGGCCTATCAAGGGTTTCAGCCCAACCCAGAGTGCTGGAACCGAGAGGGGCTTTTAGAAAGATCTTGAATTGGGCTGAGATGGCAAGGCCTTCTTATTCCTGCAGAACCACTGGATGTGCCACCCTTGGGAAGGACCTGAACTCTAGCACGGCTACTCCATGCAGCAGAGACAATGTCTGCAAGGGTTGAAAGCTGCAGGCTGTCTGCTGACCGCGTCCCAGCAGCTGGGGCCGCAGTCCTTCAATGAAGAGGTATCCACGTGGCAAATTGCAGTGTCACCCTCTTGTATCAACACAGTCACTCAACAAACATGATTTATACTAAGATGTAAATGATTAAAGTTTATGTTTACCAGGATATTTCATTTTAGCATGAGCAAAATAAATGAGCCAAATTACAGGAGTGATTATAGCTTTAGGATCATGCACACCTAAACTTGAATCCTGCCATTGCCTCTTATTCACTGTAAGCTTCAGTTTCTTCTTCTGTAATATAGGGATGATGATACCTATTTTGGAGGATAGTGTACAGATTAGAAGTTATATTTTATGTAAAGAACTTAAGCACCTAGTATGTAGTGAGCTTTTAGCAATGATGACCTATTTTTAACGTTAAAATTGATATTAACTTGATTAACTTTCAGTTTGATACTAAATACTTCGATATGATTTTGAGGGAGCTGGGGGGAAGGGAACAATAGGAAAATAAGAAATTTTCCCAGAACGTCTCATTTATATTGCTGCTGATTCTTTATACTAACCCTGTTACCATATTTTTTAATATTATTGATTTTATTCTATTATAATAGCAATACATCATATTCATATGATATAAAAATGATACGTAGAAGTTTTGTGAGTTCCCTCAATATCCAATGTATACTTCTATGGAAATGTAGGAATGAAAGTTTGTAAATAACCTAAATGAATACGAGTTGTGAGTATCTTAACCACACTCCTGGGAAATTAGAGAGTCTTGTCTGATTTCCCAATCAGACAAGATTGTGCGTTGTGGATCACTGCTGTAGCTGGGTGGCACATATAAATAGAACACTCCTGAACAAATCAGAATTAAGTGCAAAGACAACCTGCAGTATTATTTTCAAACGATGATGGTATGGGGAAGGAAGAGACGCAAAAACACATTCTAAAGTGACTGTTTTCTATTTGAGGTCAATAAAAGAGGTCTGGTGGTTTATCCAGGTGAGTAAGAGGCAGATTAAGGAATGAGATCTTTTAACATCTGATTGTGCCTAGTTCTTTTGGATGGAGAAATCAACAGCTAGGAGCAACAAACCAGAGTACAAAATAATATTATCATATTATTTTCAAGGGAAAAGAAATATCTCAAATTAATCCAGTGATGATTTTGAATTCTTCATACAGAGGCAGCATTTCAGACATAAAAGAGTAGAGAAGAGTAATTGATCTAGAAGTGCATGGATCTACCAGCTAGCCTAGACGAGGAATGTCCAATCTTTTGGCTTCCCTGGGCCAGATTGGAAGAAGACGACTTGTCTTTGCATCTCATATAAAATACACTAACACTAACAATAGCTAATGAGCTTAAAAAATAATCGCAAAAAATGTTACGATGTTTTAAGAAAATGTACGGATTTGTGTCGAGCCACATTCAAAACCATCCTGGGCCACATGCGGCCCACAGGCTGTGGGTTGAACAAGCTTGGCCTAGACAGTTCCCCCCTAAAGAATCCAACAAACCTTTGTAGAGTGTATGCTATTGCTGGGATTAACTGGAAATCTTTCTTGGAAGACATTTTTCAGACCTGTGTCACACCTGACATCTGAATTTTCCCGTCCACAGCTTCTCTTGCCCTTTGGATCTGCTTCCACCCAGACTTGCTCTAGGGTAAATCCCACTAGTTTTTCTATCTTCCTCTGAACTTACTAGAAATCTTCCAACACAAAATTCTAGATGCCCTCATGATCCTTTTCTTTTATGGAGAAAAAAAAATAAGTAGGCCAAGGAAATGATCTCCAGATTATTCAATGAAAGTATATGCTTTTCTGCCCATTTACTCTCTTGAGAGCGTACAGTTAGTGCTAATAGAATGTGTGCTGGTAGGATAATGCCCCAGAACCCCCTGCAGAATAGTCACGGTATATCTCAGGGACTAGAAGAGAGTATTTAATAAATGAAATTATCTGATAATACTACATTTAAAATGGAGGTGTATTTATACAACTGCACAGAGACCACTTGTAGTACTACTCAAACAAAAAAAAATCTTTCCATGCAACATTGCTGATTCAGGGTTTTCATATCCTTATACTTCAGAAAGAGTTTCTTACTTGGCTTTTAAAGATTGCAGGTCCTCCTTCCAGTCTTTCTGTCACCTCTGATTCTAATCAGTGAGGGATTAGGAACATAAAACAGAGAATGCAGGAGACGTTTTGTGAGTGATTCTAATGCAACATTCTAGACAGTCCCACGGGGATCCATGGGAAATTCCACCTCATTTCTTTTCTAGCTACAATTGAAACTCTGGGAAAGGTGAATGAGAACACCAAGAACTTCCGCTTAAAATAAGACAAATTGCCAATGCTTAACTAATCCTCAAAAACAGGTCTTCCTAAGAATTCAAACAAAATATCATAGTATGGAATCCACCCACCATACATTATCAGTATATAAAACATTCTTGAAAGAAATTATACTTTTCATAATAATTATTTTTAATAAATGCAATGCAATGCAAACCTATTTCAAATTGGTTCAATTATTCCATCCCCAATGCTGTCACCATAGAACAGACCCATCTCTTAACTGTTCTAATGCATGGAATAAAAGCTGTGCTCTTCTGTGCCTTTCCTCTTTACCATCTCCATATTGCAGTCAAAACGATCTATTCAAAAATGCAAGGCTTATGTTAATTCTCTGCTTAATTTTTAATGTTATTGCTTTCAAAAAAACTGTGTTACTTTTGTATTCTTTTGAATCCTTGATTCAAATATCTTGCATCTTTACATACTCATCTTCTAAAAGAAAAGAAGACATCAGCTTTTGTACAACAAAATCCAGACTCCTTTCCAAGGCTGTTCAGGCCTTGGATGATAAAGGCTCCTGCCGTTCTGGAACTTGGTCATGCTGTGGCTACACTGGCCAACAATCAGCTCCTCAGAAACACCAAATGCCCATTCAGGGCTTTCGTTCCTGTGTTTTCATTTTCCCAGAACACTTTTCCCGGACTCTTCAAGCGCTGTTCACCCTATGGTTTGTTTTAGATACTATCATCATCTTTGTTTTACAGATGATGAAACTAAAGCCAGAGGGATTAAACAATTTGCTCAAATGCTCGTTAATATCAAATGAGTGGCAGGATTAAAACCCCAGTGATCTAACTCCGGATTCCAGGCTCTTCACCGCATGAGATCTCTGTCTTAGCACCCTTCAGGTCTGGTTCTCAGCTGAAATGCCCAGGTAGTTTTCCCTGTTCCACTGCCTAAAGTAGGTTTAAGAACCATCTTCATCTTCTCATTCTTCCTTTATCTTCTTCTTTGTATAATTTACCAAAATTTGTAATTATCTATTATGGTAGTTGTTCAGCTTTTTAAATTGTACACTAAATTATGAGGTTTCTGAGGGCAAAACCAAAATATGTCCAGCACATATACTGTCTTTTGAACAGAAGCACTCGCTCTGTACATTTTTGCTTGAAATAACTGAAACACATTGGGAGGAAGGGTAGTTATTGGATGCCTGTAACTTTTGAAATGATACAAAGTCATTTAAATTACAGTAACTGCTGTTTTCTGATTTTTTACTCTGGTAACCATGTTACAAGGTTCTATTTCATGCAGAAAGTCTAAAAAAAAACACCAACCATAAAAACATAGTTCTTTGAAACAATGAAGACAAATCAATTATCTTTTATCCTTAACCTTTCTCCTTTTCTCTCCCAAATTCACCTGCTTCCTCTGATTTGCTCTCCTTTTTTCTTTTGCTTATTGGAACTATTTGCATATAAGTAGTTTCCAACACAGTGACATATCAGAAATGTCATGCTCTCAGAATATTTTAGAATGAGGTCTAGGGAGAACCTAAACAAAACACATCCTTTGATTAAATTGACTTGACAATATTAAGGGAGTGCTTTTGAATGGATAATTCTTTGAGAGCATCAGTTAACAAACAGCACAAAAAATACAATCACAGCTACCCAGCAAGTATGATGTATTATTTAAGAAGGGGTGGAGTGGGTGCTTTATCTGACAAGTCACAGGCAGGAAAACACATTCTTGCAAATTGCCCCATTTCTCCTCAAAATGTGTCTGAGGTGAAATGGAGCATCCTTTGTTTTGTACAAAGAAAATAGCTTAGGAAAATGACAGTTTAGTGATATATATCCTCATGGCCTAAAAGTCAATGACCTGGAAAAAAAGGATGAAAAATAATTTGTTTTAATTGACAGATAACATTGTATATTTTTATCATGCACAACATAGTGTTTTGAAGCATGTATATGTTGTGAAACAGTTAACTAGCTAATTGATAGATGCATTACATCACAGTTTTTATTTTGTGATGAAAGTACATAACATTCACTCTGTTTACAGTTTTCAAGAATACAGTACATAAACTTAGAAGTTCAAAGGACATATAATTTAAAATATCACATATATTATCTTTAGTATTTTCTATTCTTTCAATAAGATAAAGCATAACTACGAGGTTTAGCATAGGTAGGGTTAGGGGGAGAAATGAGAAAATGAAGTAGGAAGAAAAGCTATTTCTCTCCCCTATGTGGGGAGAAGTAACATTACAAAAATAGAAGCTAAAATGCATCATCTTCACTTGTGTGTTATACTAACGTTATAGTTTGAAATGTGTAATTATTAGAAATCCTGACATCAGTGAATTTAAGGTAGTTGTCTCGGGTTTTGTCTTAAATGAGAGTCAAAGTTGAATACACTGAACTTTCTGAGGAGCAGCAGAATTTCAAGGGTTTCTTCCTTTAGAAATTATAGGGATTATCTGAGGACGAACTTGATGCTGGAGAAATATTTGCACATTGCTAAAACCCTGTATTCTCTTTTCAACTGGAGCAAGATAGAATTCCCACAGCGAGGCCATTACTATACTTTAACTTCTCAACCCTCATGTTTATACTATGTGTCTACATATTTGAGAATTGCAAAAGATGAGAACAACACTTTCTTCACTAGTTTCTATTATTTATTATACATACATATATACACATATATATGTACATATATGTACATATATCTGTAATCAAAATTATGATTAGAATTTTATTTGAAGAGTGCAAAGTACCTAAAAGTCACTAAGAGGAAGGTTTGAAGTTGACACTAGATAAAAAGACAACCTTGAAATAATTTTAAAGTTTGCAATTAGCACAGATCACAGTGTGGCAAGTAAAAGTTTTAATAGCAGACTGGCCCAGGCCTTGAGGTAAATTATGCATAATTATTCATAACTGCTATTTTTGGCTTGCCTGATTTGTCCTAGACCTCTGGCTGAGGAAACAATTTGAAATAATTAGCGTACTAGTGCATTGACAATGATGAATGAATTGAATACTTCTTGTGCCAAACATAGATCTTGATAGGAAGCAGATAACTTTGGCAACTGTGGTATTTTGTTATTAGATCTCTGAAAGTGGAAAGTTTATGTTATTTTTTGTGATTTTTATAGGTTGTTCCATAAGTCATTCTCTAATGTCCTCAATCATTAATGAGGCTGTGATTAAAAACAAACCAAAAAAATTAAAAAGAGCATTGATGTTTGTTTATACCAAATTTTTACATGTTTAATGTTGAGAGTTTAAGCTATTATATTCTAAAAATAACTTCATGGTAATTAAGAGACTTCCTTTTCAATTTTAATTTCATGAAAAGTTTTTTAGAGTTTAGTATATCAAAACTCTATTTAAGAAAAAACATACAGATAACTAAACACAATGCTTCTTGAAATAGAGAAGCTTTAAATGTTACATAAGATGTTTAGTAATTTTTTTCTAAATATCACAAAATGCATATTTGCCTACGTGCTGAATTCCTATTACTAGGTAACAAAACCTTCCCTTTACATATGTTAGTATAGAAAATAATTTTCTATGATTATAATATGTAAATGTATTGAAATTAAAAATTGAGAAATTCTGGTACACCATCAAAAAATAAAACTAGCAGAAAAATTAAAGAAGTCTCAGAGACATGTTTTTCCAATTCATTGTCCATAAATTATATATAAAGCTCCTCTTTTAATTAAGCAAATACTCAGAACACAATATATTCACATTTTTCAGTAGAATAAACACCAACAATTGTCTGTCTGGAGACAACTGTTTCTTGGCTGGAGGTTTGGAGGTTTGGACAGACAGGCAATCTTTGTTTTGGTATAAAAGCATCAGCCCATTTAGGTCACCTGAGTGGAAAGAATCAGACTTATTTTTTCTGAAACCATAAAATAATTTAAAAGTATAAAAAGATGAATTTACAGACAACCTTTGGCATCTGTGATAATTTTATCACTGCTAATCATACATGTTATTTTTTCCTATTTTTAAAAAGTTTGTTAGGGCATCCACATTTACAGTAAAAAATATTTTTTTACAGATATTGTATATATTTTTCAGACAGAAATTATACACATTTGTATTACACATGCACACAGTAGTTGGGTCTCAGCTGTGCTTCTGAAACATTGCATCTAATCAATGTTATCATTCTTTATTACTTATAACCATGATAAAATTATTTAAATGATTCTTGCTTTTCATGTATAGAATAAACTGCAATCTTAAATAAACTGCTAATAAAATATCTCAACTTGTTTGATGACCGTTATATATAAATAAACTATTATTTTATGTAACTCTTACCCATAATGAAGAGATAAAAAAGCACACAACGACCATACAGTGTTTTTGTGTATATCTTCAGATATCATATATTTCAGAATTGTGCCTCTGACCTTGAAAAAGCTGGGATCACATGGCTACGTAAAGAGACACTTCTCTTCAGTTCTCTTGTATTTATTAGGTTTAAAGCTAAATGTATCATTTCTTCAGTTTTACTGGGATGTATGTGAATTCTATTTCATTAACCTTAATTTTGATTTTTGCTCATGTTTTCTGGTAGTAGAAATTGCAGCATTCAATCTACTTTACCTGAAGGCTTTGTTAATTAGAGCGTCTCCTACAGTCACTGGTTTCCGTAGAGCCAGATGAACGGCTCTGGAAGTCAACAAACTCTAATATTGAGACTATAGCCTCATAAAATAATGATTTATTCACAGAACTAGAATTACTTACGTTTAAACCTAAGGATACTTGGCTTAGTCTATGAGATAGCTTTTTACTTTATTTTCCTCGTAAGTACTTTGTCATATTGGATTACTTTGGACCCAAACCTTCAAGGACACTTAGCCTGGCTCTCTGTTCTGATGGAAATGGAATAGCGATGGTCAGGCAGTAAAGATTTCCACTGGCCTGTGGAATGCACACTCCTTGGCTGTGAAGTGTAGCCAAGGAGCTGATGACGTATGAACTAGTTCTTCTCCACTTTTCTTCTGAGACAGGGGCTGTTGTGACTACTCTTGTTATTGAAGTGAAGATAAAGCAAAAGTGTAGACAGTGGAATCCCAAACTCAGATAAAAATATTTAACCCTAAGTATGAATTACAAAAATGATATGTCTCTATATGTCATTGCAGAAGAGAAATGCTTGGGGATTTTGATACCCTTGAGTTAAAAAAAAAAAAAATTATTTGAGAGCAATTCGAGAGCAATTTTTGTGAATGGTCACTTTGGTTATTTTTGTTAATATTACCTAGAATTAAGTTCAGTAGTTTTCTGGTCGAGTGGGTCATTAAATGTAAGATGTTTACAGCATGAAGAGCATATGCTAACTGTTTAAAACCATTTTTTCAAGAATTGCATCTGATACTTTTGCTTAGGTGGATAAGGGAGGCAAAATTTTTAACAGATTGAGCACTTTAAAAAGGGTTCTGTTTAGCATCACATTATGGGCATGCATTTTCAGATTGGTACAAATTAGCCTTGATATTACATGAAGATTTTTATGTTTCAAATTTATCAACGTTGTTTCAAAAACTATATGAAGAAAGAAGCATTTTACTCACTGAAATAAAATGAACAACATAGGAGGCTTAACTACCTCTGTGGTAAGTTCTCTCTGAGAGAATATAAAATAAGCATATTTTATTTTTCAAATGCCTCTTGTCATTTGAAGTCAAGCAGATTCAACTTTTTGACAATGGCTACATACTGAAATCTATGAGAACAATAATTTCTCAAATTGATTGAATATCACTAATCAGTACTAAAGAAAGAGATATTGTTTTTAAGTTGGAAGCAATGAATTTTGATATACAATGAAGCAAGCAATAGATACAATAGGTGTTTTTCTTATGATACAAATTAATAACTTGATTTTGAGGCTTATGTTGAGTCAACATCATGGAAGATAATTTTACAAACTCATCTCACATTTGTTTCATTCTAAGAAAGTGGTGAACGATAAAATAATCGGAAAGAAAACAGCATCTATAATTTATTCAGGATTGCCCACTCTTTTCTTAATTGCTTTAGGATAAACTTCAGAGCTTATTTCTAGAACGTCATATGTTTTCCTTGTGATGTGATTTTCTAATCACAAGGAAAAAATATATGATATCCTCCCAAAGGAGGCAGTTGAACAAAAGACAACACATAACCAGAAAAACAAAGGTTCATGGCCTGACTTAAAACTCCTTTGAATCAGGAACCACCTATGATCACAACAGCCATGTTTAAATGCATGACTCTTAGAGATGTGCCTGTCGTTGATAACATTCCCAGGTCATTGTGTAAGCCTGACCATAATCTTTCTGTAGACAGAAGCCTTCTGTTTGGGTGGAAGGCTTAAAAAGTAGTGTTCTGTGAGATAGATTGCAATTTCTTCCATTCGCTTTTGTTTCTTCCTTCTTCCTAACCAACTGCCCCTTCTTCTCTACTCCCCCACCACCCCCTTTATGTCTGAAGCCATCAATTCATGTATTTAAATGTCCTTGGAAACTGAAAGTAATCTAGAAGGTTATTAGCATATTGTTATAAATGTTAATGGCCTGACAGCAAGGATGGGCTTTTTCTTTTATGCGTGTTGTTGTGAACATTATGAGTTTAAATGGGGTAAATCTTCCCCATTCAGAGTGTTGCCCTGGCCCTTCATTCACATGTCAGGAGCTCATTGTGTGCCCAAACCTTGTCAGAGGCTTCTAGATGTTTAGTGGCAGCAGCTTGCCATTGAGCTCTGGAAAGAGGGCTGTTTGGGATGGGGGAAAGACCAGCCTAGGCAGCCAGGTGGTGGCCAACTGGCCGGTAACTGACAGACAATTTAACCTAACTAGGCTGTACAGTCAGGCCTGCGTTACAAAAGACCCACATGTGTCCTTAGCAAGCTTCATTAACTCTTTTGGCTAGGGCTGTACTCCTCTGACATATTAATTAGTTGCAATGCTTTCTCCTACTCCAACTTAACCTTTCCATTGGTCACTCGATTCAAGTGGATCCATTGGAAGCTATTAGAATAATATGCAAAATAACTGGAAAAATAGCTGTAGGAGGAACAAGATTCCCTATCACTTCACTGATTTTGTAAGAAACAATATGTTGAAAAGAAAATGAGTGATCATTAATACTTCACTCAGAAAGGTGATGTATTCCATACTGTTAATAATAATAGAACATCAATTACAATGTAATTATGTGCATGTCATAGGTATAGAATTGTCATGATTTCTTCTGTCTCTGTAATAAAAATAAAAGAAAATACTATAAAACAATATTTTGATGTATTTTAGGTTATCTTAATGACCAGAGTGATCTGATGTGGGGATTATAAATTGGTTCAGCTTTTTGAGTAATTTTCACCACTTAAAGTCTTAATGAAGAAGAAATCGCAATATTCAAAAAAGTTAATATTTTTAATATTATAACAAGTACAACATTCAGAATCTGTAAATATGTTTCATGTGTACATAGGTAGAGATAGATATACATATAAAAATACCCACCAAAACAGATGAGTTTTTTGTGTACTCTTTGATATTTTACATTTCATAATCAAGTGCTGTATCAGGTAACTCTATAGATGCCTCAACTATTGAATTTAATGACCATTGAATCTAATTTGTATCTTTAGTTTGTTTTGCTTATAGAATATTTTTGGCAGAGGTATTCTATATGCATAAATTAAATGTCCAAATTTAATTTGGAATTCCTAAAACCCAAAGGCTAAAAATGCATTTTATATATCAACCCTTACATAGTCAATAAATCTTCAATGGTATAATACTTTTAACTTCTCACAGCAGATAAGTCACCTCTCAAATCCATTGGGTGAATAAACTCAGTTTTGTTTTACCATTTTTAGATACTGTTATTTTTCAAACTTAAGCAAAGTTTCATATTACTTAGTTCAATATTCTACAGAAAAAAATAGAAACAAGTACAATGTGTGTACTTACTATTAAATGTTTTTATTAGCTATGTAAAATCAATAATTCTAAAAGTAGATTTTACTTTAAGCTGTATTACCAGAAAGAGAGAAGCTGTTTTCAAAACCTGATGATGAGCATTGTCTCCTTACTTTTTGGTCAGCTTCACTATGTGTTTCCTCACAATAGATGGTTAATATGAGTCAGGCTGACTCTAAAATAAGCACATCCTAGGCAATTGTTGAGAACTAAAACAATATTGCTAGTTTTAAATTATATATAAAAAATAACATAGTGTCACATTTTAAGAAAAGACAAAAAAAAAATGATCCCTTCCACACTGGCTGTTGTCTCTAAACCATGTTCTATAAAACATAAAGTAAATTTGAAAAGATGGTGAACAACCACAGTCTGGTAGCAAAGATGCATCTTATTCTTAAATCACGTGTGTGTCTTTTGGGATATATATTTTGGGAAAATAGTTGATATTGGTGGTAGAAGCAAGGAAAAATTATTTGACTATTACAGGGAACAAACACAAGAAGAATACTATGTAAGAAAAACGACTCACGCAGATAACTTATAATAGCTTTAATTTCAATTGATTTTAATTTAATTGTGAATCTTAGGTACTCAGAAATGATCTGTCTTCTGTTGGTGAAAGCTGCACATTAAATATCAAGAGGTCTTAGGTTTCAGTGGTACTAGGTGTTCTCATACTTAGATAGTCTCATACATTTGCATAGTAATAAGATGATAATATCTGTCTCTAGGAGTGCTTGAGTCTTCTTCATCATCCACAACTAATCTGAATATACCTGATCAAGGCAAAAATGTGAGTGTGGTCATTATGAGTATTTCATTATTGTTTTTATCAGGGAAATGAGATTATTTGCAGCTACATACAATGAGCTTGTTATCTGTTGGTAGATTGGATCTCTTTTTTAATCCATTTCTAAGCAGCATATGCATTTACATAATGTGCATATCACTTCAGGAAGTAAAATTACAAAAAGATTGATTGCAGAGAGTATATTTACCCTATATTCTAGCAAGTTCATCATTTTTCTTAAGAATCCCTGTCTTGCATGTAAATCAGAATTAATTATTATATCGTTAATAATATAGTTATAAATCAGAGCCAACAGTCTTAGAACCACACTTCTTAATGAAGTTACTTTTTAAAATTAACCCCCAAGTTAAATTATGAAACACAGAGTATGATATTTGCCAGGTGACAATACTTTAAAAAAGATGGAGCTTTGGAAAGAATTTATACTAATCAATTTAATAGAATACTGTGTGAACTAATTTGGTTGTCTCTGTTGAATTGGAAGCATGTATTAACATTCTGTAGTTCTGCATAATACTTTTTCTGTTAAACTAAGCTTCAAAAATCTGATAATAAGTTTGGTAAAGAAAAAAAGTGATAGCAGTTTTTTGTTGTTGTTTTTAATTTGGTCTTGAACCTTTCACCTGGGGAAATAAACATGTGTTGGTTGTATTTGGCAGTAGAATGTTATCTCTGAAAATAGGCCCTTTTTATTTGATGTGATCCAAAATAAAGCTGAAACAAATTGGGTCACAAGTGCCAACACTTGATAATTTACAGTGTGGTAAAACTGAGTGGTGTTTATAAGTATAATTTGCTCCGGGAAAATTTGAAACCACTTTAAGTTGGAAAAGTGTCAATATTTTATAATATATTTTATAGTAACCATACCCAGATTGCAAGATCCTTTTTAATTACAAGCTCTAGTTACCTTTAAACTATTCATTTAAATTTGTGGCTTACAGGTGTAGTATAAAGTCACTGGTCATTTATTAAAGCACATTCTTTAAATACTAAGACACAGGAATTGATAAACATATATATTTTAGTATGTGGAAGTTTATTTTGAACCTTGTTGAATTATTAACTTCAAAAAAATTTTGACCAAATTAGTAAAATTATGTTTCAGCCTTATTGGCTTTATAAACTTTAAGAGATTATAGGCGTTGAAGTTCAAAAACTAATATTATTAAATATTAGTAACTAACATTATTCCACTTTAAGTTTTGATTCATATGATTTAATTAAAATACTTAATTAAAGGACACGTTGTCATCTAAAATTTTCCTTTTGGTTTCTGAACCATGTGTGTGATTCTATATTCTGGTACCCTAAGCATTAAAAAAGGAAGAAGGAAAAGGAGAGAGAAGGGCAAGAACATCCTATTCTCCAAGACTGAATTCCTCCTTCTGATTATTCTGTTGTTATTGTTGTTTTTGCACAGTTGTTTTCGTTTTGGCCACCACTGACCCCAAGTGATGCTATCTTGGGCAACTTTGCTTTTATTTTTTGTTTAAGTTTCAGATATTTTTGTGAGATATCTGTAGTACTTTAATATAGAAACTGAAGTTTCTTTGAGCATTTTCCCATTTCATTTCTCTTTTTGTGATACACACCCTAACATATCCTGTTCTAGAATGGCATGGCAGCACTGTAGAAAGATTTCAGGAATGCCGGAAGCCCAAACTGACTCTAGAGGGGTTATCTTTTTTTTAGCCACAGGCCTACAACTGTAATCCCTGCAGCACTGGGAGGCCGAGGAGACCACCTGCAGGCCAGGAGACGGAGAATTTAAACAATAATACAGTAAAACCCGCCTCTACCAAAACACAAAAAAAATAAGTATGTGCCTGTAGTCCCAGCTACTGTGAGCTTGAGGTGAGAATTTGGTGGAACCCGGGAGGCGGAACTTCTGCACTCCAGCCTCAAAGCATGGTTTACACCGCCCAAAAAAGAAATGACACAAAGAAAAGAAATATATGTTTCTTCACCTACTGTTTATTCTTACACCAGTTATTTAATCTTTCTAATTCTCAGGAATTTCTCTTGGAGAATGAAAGTAATAATACATGTCTCACAGAGTTGTTGTGTGCAACATTTTGTAAAGCATCTTACACATATTAACAGTCTTAAACATTATTTAGAATAATAGTGTTACATATGTGCTTAACTATAAGTTTATTAATAAATACATCATAAAATCCTTGTCTATGTTGGCATTTGTTGTGCAAACCACTTGGAATTTATTTGGAATATACTATAGAGAATGAATTGAAGAAAATAAAATTTTCAAAATGGCTTTCAAAATATTCTATTTTAATTTTATGTGGAGATTAAAATAAATACAAACAGATATTTTTCTTAATGTTTCAGATTCTCTTTTAACAACCAATACACAAACACAGCCACATACAATACACATAACACACACACACACACACACACACACACACACGGTTTTCTTAGACATTGACTAATTTGCAAAACCAAAACATTTGCTTATATGTAGCATAGCATAAAGGATTCACTCTGTGTGTGTGTGTGTGTGTCTGTGTGTGTGTGTGTGTGTGTGTGTGAGAGAGAGTTTTATCACTTCTCATGATCATTTGAAATTTCCTAAATATTATAAGAGTAGCTTTTCTTCTTCTATCTGATTCCACATCTTAACAAAAACTTTTACCTCTAAGCATGGACAGAATGCTGGTCAAGCTACCTGCCAGCAATTCTTTACATCAGATCTGCAAAAAGACACTTATCTGGGTCTTGTGCATGCCTTGGTGTGCACTGACAATTGAGTATTGAAATCTCTGGGGGACATCCAGAGCGAACACAAGTCTGAGGTCTTGGATTGCCTGTCCACATTTGGGACTGTAACAATGAAAAAAAGATTTCTCTCTCATACATCTGCCTTCTCTCTTCAGATTTGATGTTCCTTCTCCCATTGGTAAGATTTCAATAAACAACTTCAAAGACTGGCATAGGCTGACAGCACACAGCAGATGTGAAGGGTTACTTCCTTTCTCCTTTAGGTTTCATATTTTTAAATTTTTGAAATTACCAATTATCCTTAAGGTTTAGTTTGTTAGAAAGGGTTTTGAAAAGCTACTCAAATTGCCAGAAAATGTAAAGGATAGCAAATCTTCAAGTTGTTAGTTCAAATTAGTAGTTGCTAATTAAATGCACTGTTTTATCAAATCACTCTGTACATCTCCGGTGGGTAATTTCAACTGTAGTCCTGACAACATTTGATGTGTTTTATATTTGCATTCACTGTTTTTGATGCCTGCTTTATTTCCTCTTCTTCTACCTCTCTTTCCCTCACTCGTTTTATTTCTCTCTTATTTAAATACTTTGCTATGTTGATTGATGATTGATTTACTACACTCAGAATTTTCCAAAGAAGCCTGAGTCACAAAGCAAAAATATAACGTCCAATAATAATGAACATGATATCCTCCAAAGGAACCAAATTATTAGAGGAAAATCCAAAGGGGTGAACTAAATTCATATCTATTTGTACATTTTTAATTTTATTTTGGATTTTACCATTGACATTTTTATCTTCTTTGTGGATAATGTTAAAGTATTGATTACAATTATTCTACTGAAACTTTTCAAGGTGCAGTTCCCCAGCATGATGATTCATAAACTAGTATTTAATAGGAATACATGATATTTTGAGGGCTTATAATCAAGAGACATATGTAGTCAATAGATAGATAGATGATCATTTCCAGTGATTTTTATGTTATTAAATCTTCCAAATATATTTTTGATTTCCATGTTGATACTCCTTTCTTCCATTTGTGCAAAGATGGAACTAAGGTATAAAGAAATGCTATTAGAGTACTTATAATTACACATACATTATTGTTGATGAAGGAATTAGAAATAAGAGTCTGGCTCTGGAGTTATATGTCATTGCAAAGATGTACCAACTGTTTTGAAAGAAATACTTGTTCTGAATTTTTAGTCCTTGGGGAATAATGGCTCCTGTGAATCCATTATTTATTACTGTAGATAGTACATTATCTATGAAGTTTGTGGACTGGATCAGATATTCTTCAGATGTTTTAAATGCACCGAAAATTATAAAACCTTTTTTGTTTTATTATTCATTCTGAATAATATAATGCAATAACTAAAATAATATTTTCAATACTTTTATAAATAATCCTCTATTTTTAAAGCATTTTGAGTACCATAACTTCTATTTGTTGAGCCACGAAAGTAATTTATATTGTATTTTTACAATATAAATTAAAAAAGAAAAAGTGTTTTCTTTTATATGTGTAAAGTTACTGCTTACAACTAGCATATGAATCTTGAGAATAACCTTTTCTGTATGTTAAAGTCATAATTTTATTGCTTGTATCCATTATATATTAAATCATAATAAGGTAGTCAAAGTCAATAAATGTTTGTGGTATAAAAACTAGATGTATATTATATTGTTAATGTGGGATGTTTTTCTAAAAGCAAAATGGTACAAACTATATCACTTATATTTTATTATAAAAATTTTCATTTTTCTTTTTTTGCTTGAATAAAATAAATAATTTATTTATACCTAATGAGCCATTTGAGTAATGTTATTTGTGTTTCTTGCAATGTTGAATTGTTTCATGTGCATTTTAATGTTTGCCAAAGATTCAAGTATTGTAAAATGATATTTGAGATGGAATTTATTTGGAAGACTAATTAATATGTCTTTTTCTAGTGCTTTTTCCCACTGTTATACTGATCTCTGATATCTCTCATTCCTCCCTCAAAAATCACATGGGAATGGAGTATAGACAGAGTTATCAGAGAAGGGGTTTTAAACAAGTCTAATTTCTTTAAAAAGGAGGGGAAATTTTATAATTAGTTACCACCATTCGCTTTTATTTTTCATATAATAGAATACTTACTCCATCATCTGATAAGAAATAAATCATGATTCATAGTGAGTCTCTTTGTGATCTTTGGTCCAGACTAGTCCAAGGGGAATACAAGTATAAAGTTTGAATCTTCTCTCATCTTTTTCGCTTAGATTGAGGTCACTGTTGGGGCAGAGCAGGGAACTGTGTGGTTAACTGTAGTGAAGACAGCCTTTGAGCCCAATGCTGAGTGTTATGTTCAAATGTTGCCAATATTTTTAAAGTCTGTAAAAAAAAAGAAAGATCTTCAAAAAATGTGGACAATGAAATCCTTGTCTAGCTCCTTTTTCACTTTTTCCTATTAACACATAAAGTCACAAATGCATGTTACCAAGTCAAACATACTCACACTTGTAGATACATGTTCCCAGCAGGGTTTCATTTGTGCTTAGTGCTGCGGTTTGGTGAAAAACCCTCTCATGTGTATAGTTGTTTTCATTTTTGAGCTTGTCACAGCATGAAATCAGTGTCTCACTGAGAGCAGGGTTTTTTTTTTCAATACCCTGAGACTTAGAGGCTAAGTAATTTAAATTTTTAAATATGCAGAAATACAGCTCAAGTGCAGTTTGTATATTCATATCAATTTCTGTTATAAAAGATCAGAAAGATTAAACAAAACACTGTAATCTGTGGTTGAGGGTGTTTAGAGAACCTGTTCTTTTTGTTTCCATGTTTTTCTACAACAGCATAAATTTCTTCCCTAAAAAATCTACAAATGCATAGTATGCCAATTAAATGATGTCAAAACAGCTCTACATTAAATTTTTTTTTCATGAAGGCTTTCTTACCTGCTGTGCATCTAAGATATCTTAAATAGACCAGGCTTGAATGTGGAAATATTCAGGCATTGTCTTTTATACAATTCCAAATCTGATTTTTTTTTTTTTAAATAAGTTATCCACTGTACCATAAACAGAGTTAGAAGTTAGTTTCTCTTGATTTTCAAGTCTGTGTGTATTCAATTCCCTAAAGAGAAAGATGAAACCATTCTCTTAAATTTATGGTGTATATATTTACTGACTGGCATGCGACAGGAACACTGGTTAGAAAGCCATAGCTTTATGATGCATTGGGTCAAATATTGTTTTGACATTATGCTTACTTTACAGTAATCAGCATATTAAACTGAGGAGCGTTTTCTTACATATGCAAAATGCAGAATATAAAGGCAGCAGTTTAGTAGCGTTATAAGGCCATAGAAGGTTAAGGTTTGCTTGCCTTGTGGTGCAGCTGATAAAACAATTGGACTGTTTCCAAAATTCCTTGACTCCAGCTTTGTCATTTATTTTTCTCTGTCGTTATTTTTTAAGGAAAAAAAAAACAGACTTATTTCCATGAAACTCTGAGGTGGCAAACCTGTACTTCACATAAATGAAAACTTTTTTGTAAGTGAAATGCATATGGGACTACTCTGGCAAGTTTAGTTTGCATAATTTGCTAAGACTTGCTTGTATAGGAGGAGCTAAAATAATTTCCAGAGAGTTGGGAAAAAAAGAGATTTTGTCACAGCCTTTTGGACAAGATGTTGATAAACCAAGTGAATGATAAACCGCTTTAAATGGGATATTTTCCATACTCTAACACATAGTAATGAAAATTTGTTTTCATAGTTTTGAAAATGTTTCTTTTGATGTAAACAGAAACACTCATATTGTAATTATGTAATTTGAGTTTGACAGACTTAAGTAATCTCCTAGTTTTATTTAAATAACTTTTATATTCTACCTATTTCTATTATAATATTTAAGTTTACTTTTTGAGCATTTCAGTGAATTTATTGGTGTTCATTGGTTTTCTGCCTTGTTTTCAAAATTGTAATAGGTATATTGAAGACCACAGAAGAAATTCTGAGTTAATTTCCAGTTAAGCAAATATGGGATAGAGTTTAATTCTTTTAACTCCTACTGAATATTTTTTTCTTACAGAAAAATATATCAATTATACATTTTGTCATATAGTTCAGTTTTGTACACTGATTAAAATATTTTAGAAGCCAGGCAGACATTCAAATAGACCTGTTTAATAGGGAGTCAATAATAACCTCAGAAGGTGATGCAGCCAAATAAACAGAAAAATAAATAAGAAGACAATGTAATGGAGATGGTAGTGGAGAGAGCTATACTAAATACTGTGGTGTTTTAAATTTGAGCTTTTGGATTATTAGTGCCCTATGCAATCAGTAAGTATGCCATAAATCTTATCCTTCAGAATTATGAGATATCAAGACCAGCTACATAATCTGAGGGGCATAGGGTATTTTTGAAATACCTTGTTCAAAAGCTAACAACTTTAAGATTGTGACTGCAGATCGTGACATCTAAGCAGAGAGCCCTAGGAAACTACAGATTGCTTGCTCAGAAAGCTGGCCTATCAAGCATGCTAATTGAGTGAAAGTCTTCAAAGTAAGAAATGGTTTTCAGTTCTTTGAATCATTATTCCTTGGCAAAATGCTAGTACCTTTTTTAAGGGTTGCTGGGAAGGTTGATGAAATATTTCATGTAAACTACTTGGGCAGCAGTGAACACTTTAGATACCATTTGACCAGTGATAATTATTTTCAGCCTTACTTATCTGTTAGTTCTTTTTTACTATGGTTTTCCTCTTATTTGATGACCATAGTATCATAAATTTTCCTTTATTTTTCCCCTTTATACTCCTCTTCTCTTCTTCATGACTTTAATCGTTTTTTTCTCCTTTCACTGAAAAATAAATACTGGTTTTATACCACCCTTTATTTCCTATAACAAGGACATGCCATACCCAGTGGTGCCACTTTACAGTCCCAGCCATGCCTCCATGCTGAGTGTGTCCTTTCATCAGATTTCCTTGACATCTGTAAAAGATCAGTCCGGGAATGTATAATTGCTAATGGTATAGTCTGTGCAGTACAGAAAATATGGCTATTCATTGTGGAGAGTAGCCTGGTCACTGAAGTTTAAATACATCAGAGTGTCCTTTAAAAATAAGAGGTAGGAATGCATTGATAGCTTGGTGTAGGAAATTTTATAGTCTGAATAGATTCTCAATTGATTTTCTGTATAGTGCACATAGATTTCTATTCATTTTAGTGGATAATTTAGAAAAGATATGCCTTACATTATGTCACAAAGAGGAAAATATTGAAAAAAAAAGGTCAATCCATACATAAATTTTGAACAGAGAAAGTATAGCTTAAATGAAATAGATTTTTCTAATCATAGGTAATTTGTGTGTTGTGTGCATAGGCGTGTGTGTAATTCTTTTGCTTTACCTGGAAATAGTCTATGTATGTAAAAGTTGAGGTATAACCAACACAAACTTAGCATATCTTTCTACATCTGTAACAGTGTCAGGGAACTATGATGTCTCTCACACTCTTTTGAAAAACAACATTATAAAAAATCAAAACTCCCTCTAAGTAATATAAAAATATATTCATTACTGTTTTTCAGGATCACATGGTATATATTACATTATTTCTAAAATATTTTGAATGAAAATTATCTACAATAAATAGCTTATTTTTCCATCGAATTACACAAAGCAGACATTGAAACTTGTCAGAATGTCAGACATTTTTTAAGATGAAAGGAAAACTGATTACAAATGTGATTTTAACTGGAGGACTCAGAGAGGGAATCTTTGAAGTCAGAGTTCCAGTATAATTTAAAACCACCCAAAACTTTTGATGATGTACTCTGATAATTAAAATAATTATTGAGTTCCCACTATATGTATATTTATAGATAGCTATGGATTTAGTTATTAAATTTCTACATGTGCCTTTCTGTATATTGTACACACAATTGAAGTTAAATATACATTTTAAAATGGACTGCACAAGGATGATTGAATTTCTGATCTCTTCCCCCTGTCTCACGTGCTTCATTGAGCTCCTAAGAGTTTTATTCTATTATGCATAGTCCTGGATGGTGCTTTGGGTGAGATCTGTAATATTTGGTCTTTTCTCATGGCTGCAATTAGATCTTCTCTTGCTACATCACCCTAACAAATACCCAAAGATATGTCAATATTATCCTGATTAGAAGCTATGGTAAACCCCCGGGGCCTTTATATTTTAATATTTCCAATTACCTTTCGCCTCACCTTCCTCTCCATCACTTGGGGTCTTAATTACTGCCTAGAGTTCTGAAGTACTCCCTACACACACCCATACACACGGCCTCCAACTTTATTTTAAGGTGATTTAATAAAGAAAATATTTGTTAATGAAAACAGATGCATTCTAAGCCCTTTCCATTAACATTAACATTATGATTTTTAAAATAATTTATGGAGTTTTTTTTGCTTTATGAGCAGAAATCTAGAATTTTATAACTCTTTATACTTTGTTTAATGGCTCAAGAAGTAACTGTTGCTTTTTGGGAACTGGGAATTAGCTACAGATTTTATACTGCTGTCTTATCTGAAATTCTTTTACAAAACTCTAGGGTTGAAACTAATTGTAATTGTAAAAGTCTGTGAGATTCTGCAGGTTACATAGAGACATTGAAATGATTACGTAAATGATCATTTAAATCCTATGACTCTATCTTATTCTATGACTATGAAAATATTTTAAGATATAATTTTTATAAACAGTATTTTGTGATTTTCTTTTTTTTAAGGTTTGACCTTTTCCTTTAAATATATTCACATGATTCGGAGCAGTATTTGGAATTTTCAAGATGTTGGTGTTCTTCAAATGTTTCAGGGACGAAGGAGTTATAGAGATCACTGGAAAATGATGGTGATTTTCCTGCTTGACGTATTCTTAGATAGAAATTGAAAGAAACCAATTCCCCTAAAGGAAAATATTTTCCCTCGGCTTCATGAAGAAAACACAAGGATATGTGTGTAGAAGTAGTTGAATCGCTAGTTGACTTGAGTGGCTTCATCAAAATGGAGGCCCCTATAGAGTAATGGTCTCCTTAGTAGGTTCCAAGTTACAGGGATTTCTTGGCATCAAAACCATTGTGCTCTATTTGTGTTTAAAAGGCCTCCATTCATTGGGTTGGTGGTTTACATTGACATTAATCTAATTACATTCCGGTTGTTTTGAATTTAGTTTAGATATGCCATAAGTGATTCTACTTTCAATAATCATATGCAGAAATTACAAAGTAGCAGTCAACGAATTACTTTTAAAATAAGCAAACACTGGAACAACCAAACTCTTATGTTTTTCAGGAGCAAAATCCAAAACGTAAACACACACTGAAAAGTTCTTTAACAATCAATGAAAGATACTGTGTTCACGGCACTCGAACTTTTCTAAGGTAGAATTCTTGGTTTCCCTTGTGATTGTTAAAACAAAAGGAAGCAGAACTCTTGAAATTGAATCATTTTAGCATTTTCTTCCCCATGTCTAATAAGAGGGAATGTTTTGCAGCAAGACGATGATGGGGAGTCAGGCAGAAAGACAGGAGACTTAGGAAAAGGGATAGCAGCAGTGATATTAGAATGTGAAGCTGGAAACTACTTCTCCCAAGATTAAATCATCTAAGTGCTCCCAATTCTTGTGTCCATTACCAAGAGGGAGATTGGCATCTCTGGTTCGGAAAGCATGTTTTTAATTTGTATTTGTCTAAAATTAAAAAGCCAACTTCTTATTGGGTGCTTTTTTTCCCCCTCCTGTTTCTGGATTATTTTTCTGCTATGAGCTCAATGCTTTATCTGCATCTGTGGACTGTGAAGACAGTATATGACTGGGCACCTATAATCAAATTATGGTAAAGAACCTAAACCTAGAAATATTATGGTGTTTCCTCTATAATTCAAAGTCAAAGCAGCATCAGTAATATAATTGTAACAAGGTCCAGCAAAGTTTTAGCTTTTCTCCTTTTCAAACATTTATTTATTTTCTTTTTAAATATATCAGACATCATTTTAGATTTTAGAAATTAGAAAAAGAAAGTTTTGTGACCTTGCCATCTCCTAGATACATGTTGATCTGTCTGGTGGGTAATCCAGCACCTGTTGTGACTGAATTAAGCATTTTATTGGCTACTTAAGTAGAAAGGAAATTATATTTCATATATTAATATATTTAGTAGTTGAGAAAATAGACCTCAGGAAAACTAAGTAATTTAACAGATATCAACAGATATTGTGAAAACAAGAATTAAAGTCCAATTTTCTTAATTGTTCAATTCCCTGGTCCTCCTCTTATGTTTTTCACTACTGCCTAGAGAACTGTCTTTTGTGTCTTCTCTAGGGTTTAAACTTGGCAAAAATGTGAAGTAAGTCGGATTGGAGGAATGTGTTTTGTTTCTTCAGTTCTACCCTTTCACTTTTCATTTCACGTGCATCCTCACAATTTCCACACAGCTCTCCCCTTCTACTTTGTCTACTGTCAGAGCCTTCTTGGTTCACATATTCACATTTACACCAATGATGGTTTAGGTTTAACATTCTATTATACCCAGGGGTGTGGTCATTTTTAGGGACAAGCAACAGGGTTTAGAGGGAATAATGGTTCAATAGTGGAATGTTGTCTTTTGAAAAGTGATATTTTGAGAAGAATAGCCCCTCATTAAACTCAAATTTAATGCTTATTACAAATAACGCTTATTTTGTTTGCAAGAAGGTTCATTTTTTTCTTTCTTTCTTCCTTCGTTTTACTTTCTCTTTTTTCTTTCTCTCTCCTCTTATCTCATTCCTTCTCTTTTTTCTTCTTTCTCTCTCTCTTCCATTCATTATTTCTTTCAAGTGGTATGTGTCTACTGTTTGTTTCTAGAGATGAAACATAAATTATAGTATTACATTCATAATTAGCACAGTTAGTGAGTCCACCTCATTTTTCATATAGACTTCTTTTGGTAAAATTTCACTGTGTTATCATGATATATTAATCCATCTTGATACTATATTGTAACTTCCTCTAGGTCTAGCACCCTTTACCTTGTCTTTGAGGTCCAGGCACCTGTTTAAACACCTCTGTTCATTTTTATAATGATACAATCTTTAACTATCAATACATGTCCCTGGTTTAAAAAAATATAAGCAAGATAGTAAGTTTACAACTCACCTGTAGTTTTGTTAACCTTTCTTTCTTTAATTTTTAAAAATTATTTCAAAGTCAAAACTGCTTAAACTCACTTTCAACTGTCACAAATTTCACTCTGTTAAATGAGAACAACTCAAACTTCACATTGAGAAGTATTTTCTGATGTTTGTTAGTTGTGCTTGTGTAGTACTGCCAATTACATTTATTAGCCCTAAATATTACACAGCTGGCAAAATTCCATTGTATATAAATAAGACATTTGAGACCTGGACAAGTGCCATGTTGAATACAGCCAGCTGGTGCTTTTTACAGTTGTATTTGGGCTAGTAGTACTGATGCCACAGTACATTCAGTGTTTAGGTAAATGACAATAGAAAAACATGTTGCGAATTGGGAATTCTATAGGAAATTCCATTGTGTAGAAATACAGCATTTCAAAGACTTTTAAACCAAAGAAATGATACGTTATGCACCTGTTGATTGAATTTGTTGAATTTTGTGTCGCCTGGACTATGTTTTTAACCGTCAGTTTACTATGTGCCTATTTTATATTGCTCTGAGTTATGCCCTGCAAAATGACGACTGCTTTTGTGTTTAGTCTTCTAATAAAATACATTATTTCAGATTTATTTTAATTATAAAAGTGTATTGAACTTAATAGTAGTATACAGTTTAGATTCTCACTTTATATGTAGAATTTACTCTTTCAGAGCACTACAGACTTTAATTTTTATCCTCATGAATATTTTTATGTTCATGTCCTACCTTTGTTGAATTAGTGTCCAGCCCTTTATTATGTTATTACATCAAATTTGTGTTTTTGAAAAGCACATATATCTATAGTATGCTTATTTAATGTATATTAAGTAATTAATATTTATTTATGAATGTATTTAATATATGGCTCTATACATTACCAATTTATTACTATTCATTAATAAATTAATAAACATTAATAAATAATATACATTATAAATAAATGTATATATCCATGTATTGAATACATATTTATCTATTGTTCAAAAATGTATAAAGCTATAAATGTATTATGTAATTAATTTATCTTATTTAATATATATTAATCAATATATATTTTCAAGATACTGGATTGAATAAGGCACACAAATGCTAGTAAAGTGACTTACACTGTTGCAAATATAAAAAATATGTTAATTTAAATTAAAAAATAAATTTGAGCTGATGAATATCAGTGTGATTCTAAAAATGTCCCTTTGTTTTAAAAGAGTATATGTTCCTAAATTTAACTGGTAAATACTGTAGAAAATATTTGTTGATTTACATGACGTGCCAGAGTGTGTGTATGTATACAAGCATGTGTATGAAAAGTTTAAATTAAGCAGTAGCCTTGTCACCATAAACACTTATCTGAGATAATTGGCCACGACATAGCTTTGTGGGAACACTTCAAAGTCTGGGTTGGGCTTGAGAAATGTAATATAACGACTCTCTTGACTTTTGTGAAATAGATATATATTATACATTACTTAACACTAAAAATCTCTTAGCACCTCAAACCTGCTTTCGTTGATGATTCTATATATATTTTAAAGTGTATAATTAGTATCTCCTAAAGAGAGACAAGCAATCTGAAAAAAATTCAGTTTAATGGGCAGTATATAACAAGTTACTTTATTCCAATAATATAAAAGAAAACTCATAGGCAGAATTTTGTTTTTATTTATTTTGTGATTTCATGATTTTCATGATGGCAATAAATGGATACATTCTCGTTTGTAGTTCCCTCTTTAGTATCCACACAAAATACCTTCTCAATAAATTGTTGTTGAAGAAACAAATAGACAAAACACATCCAGATAAAAATAAGCCAGCTACGATCTCATTCTATCATAGGCACATAAATGACACCCACGTTGCCAAACGCTGTGTCTCAGTCGTCGACCGTCACCTTGCTCATCTTGTAGAAGTATTTGGCAGTGCTTACTGACTTTTCTTCTTTTTATCATCGACTTTTATTCTTCCAGATACTTCGTCATTTAACATACTATTTTCATAATTCTCTTACTTTACTGGATAATTTTTCTTAAGCTCTTTGCAAGATTCTCCCAAAAATTCTTGATTTCTAATAAACGAAAAATTCTAGAACTCATTCTTCAAATTTCTTCTATTCTCTGTACAATATTTTCCTAGCCATTATCACCATCTACATATTGACAATCCTTATATTATATCCTTGACTTCATCATGCTCCTAAATTCCAGACTCATAACAGATGCTATTACAAACTTCACTTCTAACTAATATATCCCAAATACTTTTATATTCTTTCACCAAACCCGCTCTTTCTTCAGTTAGTCTTTTCCATCTTAATAAATGGTTTTCTTCTTCACATTATTCACACCTCTGCCCATGACGATTCGTCAGAGCAGTGATCCTTGACCTCTCTGTCCTTGTACCCTCCGTCATTCTTCATTATCTGTTCTCTTTTTCCTCCTTAAAAGTAAGTTCCATGAAACTTGAGACTGCCATTTGTTTATCTAACAGCTTCTATCCCCAGTTTTGAAAAATGTATGGTTCATACTAGGCCCTCAATAAATACTTTTGAGTGAGTTAAACATAACTATAGTAAGTGCTTCTCTCATGTGCTATCTAGACTAGATGCCTGTGACTGGAGTGTAATACCTGGAGTTAAATGGATTCCAGTTTATTCAGAAAGTTTAAAAACATTTCTGAAAGGAATAAATTTCAGTCTTTCTCAAGAGTATGAAGAGGACTAAATGGGGAAGATTGGCCTTACCTTATGAAATGAGAAATATATCTTAGACTATAATTGATATTAAGTGGGATTCTAGTATCAGAGTCCAGACCTTCATTGCATTAGCATTAATGTCCAATTCTTCAATCCTAATATAATATTGAAAACTATACTAACAGGCCAGGCACAGTGACTCAAGTCTGTAATCCCAGCACTTTGGGAGGCCTAGGTGGGTGGATCATGAGGTAAAGAAATTGAGACCATCCTGGACAATATGGTGAAACCCCATCTCTATTAAAAATACAAAAATTAGCTGGGCATGGTGGCGCACACCTGTAGTCCCAGCTACTTGGGAGGCTGAGGCAGGAGAATTGCCTGAACCCAGGAGGCAGAGGTTGCAGTGAGCCAAGATCGTGCCACTGCACTCCAGTCTGGTGACAGAGCAAGACTCTGTCTGAAAAAAAAAAAAAAAAAAAAGAAAAGAAAAAAAAGAAAGAAAACTATACTAAGAGACCTAGCTCTAGTCTAAGCCATTTTTCTCTTCTTGAAAACTCCTGGTTTCCTGAACGTTACTTTCAGTTTTGTATTGCCCCCTGTGTCCAGCCCTGACAAATTGTTTTTATTCCAAAACAGAACCTTTGCTTTCATTTGCAATACTTTTTCACATTATCTATCTTTTAAAACTAAATTACTGTAAGTACTCCATTTTAAACAACTGGTTAGTAAGGAGGCATTAATTGTGTCCATTACGCTCTGCGATTTATTATTAGTACGTCTTCCTTTGTTTAGTAGCCCTACTATGTTTCACCGAGATTTAACACTGGAAAACAAATTTTAAACTCAGTTCACCTTATTTGGAAGCATAATTTCAACATTAGATCTGAGCTGATAACAGGTACCTCATTCAGAAATTTGAACCTCAGACATTTCCTGTAACACTATTAAACATCCTCCATCTGTAGCAGTTCATGGTTTTACTATTTAACCATTTTATGACTACTTTACCTAAAGGCTGCACCTGCTTCTTTAATTTATATTATGTATCTTATTGAAATCAGGCCACATTTTCCTTTACTTATCTTTTTAACACTTACTAAGAGAAGCTGATAAAGAAAAATGTTAACATTTCTAGACTGGTCTGATTATAGTACTTTAAATTCTTTTTCCTAACTCTCTTCAAGACTCCTTGTTTGCCAGGTGGGTCTATGAAAACAAGTGAATCAGTCATTTCAGAGAACAATATATCTTCCAATTAACTGGGTAACCAATTAACCGATTACCTATAAACATAAGCTTTAGTTGAATACTAAACATTTACATTTTGTGTAAGTGTTGTTACAAGATGCATTCTTTGTTACATACTGTGACTAAACACCACAGACTGGGGGGTTTAAAAAAAAAACAATTATTTTTCTCACAGGCTGAAAGTGTGAAATCAGTGTATTGACAGAATTGCTTCCTCTGAGAACCTTGAAATACAGGTGTAATTGCATAAAGTTGTACTTTTTATAAATATAACATTTGAAACCACAAGATAATATATTCTGTGAATATCTTCTCTTTATGTAGGCCATTTACAAAATATGGAAACCTTTGAGATACCACAGTTGAGAAGAATCTGTCTCAAACCTTTCTTTCTGGCTTATAAATGGCTGTCTTCTGTCTCTTCACACAGTCTTCCCTCAATATGTGTCTGTCCAAATTTCCTCTTCTTGTAAGACCTCCGTAGTATCGAATTGGAGTTCACAATAAATGAATAAAGTTCATTTTTCATTTAATTACCTTTTTACAGATCTTCTCTCCAAATACACTCCCATGCTGAGATCCTGAGAGTTAGAACTTCAACATATGAATTTTGGGAGTATATGATTCAGCCCACAGTATATGTTTAAACGTTTACCCATTTCATTTCATTCTTTTTATTGATATCATGCTAGGTTAGAAGACAAAAATGGATGGATACATTTGAGCCACAGTGTTTATTAAAAATTAAAGTGGAGTTTCTTCTGACCATTAATGCACTCTCCAGCTTACCAGAGTTCCCATGATTCCAAATTGTACCCAACTAGTATTATGTTTTTATAGATCTGCCTCTGCAAGTATATATTTCCAGCACTACGCTAGAGTCTGCAGTTACATGGAAAATTTTTAGTCTTAGAGATCATATCATTTTACCTTGAGGTAAAGTATAACCTTTTTGGCAGAAAACATTAAGCACATCAGTGCAGTACTAGGTAATATATGCAGTAGTGGAACTGTTTAGAAAGTGGTGAAAGTGTACAGCTGAGAAGCCAGTGACTCAATCTTGCTGAGGAGGGAAGAAAATCTTAAACAAGGTGCCAGTTAAATTGGGTCTTAAAATCAATGAGTAGGCACTCACTGGGTTGGCACTAGAAAGCAGAGGAGCAGGGGAAAAGCAAAACCAAAAATACAAAACAGAAAGAGAAGTGAGATCAGCCAAACCAAACCAACAGGGAAGCAGGATTTCAGTCTGTGAACTAGAATGCTGAAGTCAAAGCTCCTTTGTCCCACCCTAGTGTGTGACTTCAGGGCCTTCCTTAATCTTTTGGCAGCTCAATGTCTTCATCTTTTGAAAGGAGATGGTATTTTTTTTACCTTGTTGGTTGGTTATGAGGACTATATTAGATTTATAATATCAAGAACTTAAAAAAGTGTCTGGCCCATGAAAAACATGTAGTGCATGATTAAGAATTTGGCAAGCCCGGTGAAAGAATGTCAAGGTCCAAGAGGAGAATCCTAGGTATAATATTTTGTTCTAGAAACCACACTACATTATGGAGTGGTCATTAACTTACATTCACCTACAATATTGTTGAGTGACTGTTGCTATTGAAAATGATGTACTCTGAGCCTTCTTAGATCCAGAGTTATAGGAGTAAAAGTTTAATTTTCTTCAAAATAGTAAGGCCAAGATTTGAAGCAGGAAACTATAATAATAAATCTAAATAAAGGATAAAATATACTATATATACTACATACACTAATAAATATATAGCAAAATACATTCATATATGTATATACATCAAGTAGAAATAAATAAAACGACTCTAGGATTTAGAAATTAGTTCTCCAATAACCAGAGTATACAACTGACCAAAATATTTGCCTTCTGGTATACTTATAAAAATCTGTAAACTATAGACTTAACGTTGGTTTTCTTCAGTGTAATCCTACTTAATTTCACGGTATTGACTTGGATTTCATATTTTGAACAGAGGATACTAATGCAGAGAAAACTGGTATATGTTACCATTTTAGGTGTCACACAGCTCTAGAAGCTGAAGGATTCTCTGGAGACATGTAATATTAGGCAAATAAAATAAGGAGCAATCCTGCTCCTAATTCAGAGTAAGTAACTGCTTTAAAATGTACTGGACTTATTTAGCCTCATCGAATTAGGATAGCCAAAAGAAATAAATAATCACTTATAAAATTTGAGGTAGAATGTAGAGAAATATTTTCAAATAAACACATTTTTACACATCTATTATTAATACATAAACTTTGGATTAGTTTGTAAATAATCTCTGAAATATTTTTTACAAAGTTGGAGCAAAAATTTATTTGGATAATAAATAGAGGTGTAATTGCATAACGTTGTAGTTTATATAAATATAATATTTGAAACCACAAAATAATATATTATCTGAATGTCTTCTCTTTATGTAGGCCATTTGCAAAATATGAAAATATTTGAGATGCCACACACAAAACAATGGATAAGCCATGAGCAAAGACAACAAGATCTTTGTAGCTTAAGTAGCTGGCCATTGTTTTTGGGTTTCAAAATTTATTTTAAGTTCAAAATATTGCTCTGATGATAACTTGCAGCTGCTCCCCACCAAATGATATTGGTCTTGGCATTAACATGGGAACAATTGTTACAATTTGATAATCCTATTTTCACAATTCAATTTATGATTAGAAAGATTTTCTTCATTCTTGATCATTTTGATGTAGAAAGAGATTTGTTAAAAGACACAAAATTACAGTTAGAGAGGAGAAGTGCTAGTGTTCTATACCACTGCAGGATAGCTACAGTTAACAATAAAATACTATATAGTTTCAAATAACTGGAAGGAGCATATTGCACCTTTCCAAAAGAAAGAAATGATAAATGTATGAGATCATAGATATACCCATTACCCCGATATTTTCACTGTACATTACATATTCCAAAATGTGACTATGTGCTCTATGAATATGTACAATTATTATTTGTCAATTAAAATAATATTTTTAAATGACATTAAATAAGTTACTTTTTTAGAAAAATTTAATTACACAAAATGATATGAATATACACTATTTAGCTTTTTAAGTTTTTCCCAATGTTTACCTGCTATGAACATGTTATATAAATAATATTGAACGATTTTGCTGAGATCAAAATTTATAAATGTTCCTTCATCTCTGAAATTTTATGTACAAGTGGCTATTTATGATTCCAATGTATTTTATTATTTTTGCTTGTACACACATTCACATTAGGCTATGAAAGTGAATGCACTATACATTATGGAACAATTGTGATCATATGATAATTTTAAAAGTGGAATATTTTCACTTGTGATTTATTTATAATCATTTTTAGGTCGGGATTAAAGTAAAATTTAGTCCATTCCCAAATATTCTTCCAGAAATGTAACTGTTCTTTAAAAATACTAACATTTCAGAACTTGTTAAAACATACTCTTTATAGTACATAGATTGATGTGCTAACAAAATGAGATTTTAATAAGTTAACTAGGTTCATCTAAAATTATAGTAATACTATATTTCTGTATTTGTTTCAAAGTTACTAATATTTTCCTGTAACTGAGGGGAATTCCCAGTTCAAATCTCATATTAATTATTAGTGGAGCAGAGTTTTACCCAAACTGACTTTACGATTAGTCCCTTCTGCCTTGCAGAAACAATGTGGTTTATTGGCACTTGTACAGGTCTAAGAGTAAGAAGATCTGGTCTAGGTTGGAGTTTTATTGGTTTTGACGTTGGGTGTGTTTTTTTCTCTCTCTTTAAATATCGATTAAGAAATTTGTGAAGAAAGTTCTCCAATCTCCTATAGAATCTATTGAATATTTTTCTGTTCAATAATAAAATTGTTAGGACAAAATCTCCATATCTGCTTTGACTTCTTCTCTGCTATGCTTTATGAGTTAAATGACGTTTTGTGAAAACCTCTGCTAACAAAAATACATATATTTTTTATAGTCAATATCTTTCTTCTTGTCAGTTCACTCTCCTCACACCACACTTTGCTCTAAAGTATCCTTTATAATACCTATACAGTTATCGAAATTCTCTTCTCTCTGGCAACTCTGACATTGTTTTTTCCTTGTTCTATTCTCACCTCTGTAAATGCTCCTTTTCCAGCAGTATATACCACACTTAACTTGAAAAACGTTTTGATGTGGGAACATTTCAGTATGGATTTGGACAGAGCAATTTCAATAATACAATATTTCCCCTTCTCTCATCAGCTGGTCGTTCTCTTCCTACCCTGTAAACACAAGCATTTCATAATACAGTTTCTGACATTTCATTTTTCTAGTATTTTTTCTTTTTTAATCATAATATTTCTAAAACTTCAATTATATGACTCCAAAATCTGAATTTATATGTGTATATTTTTTTTCTGAATTCTGGATCTCCATTTCAACTTTTGAAAACTTTTTTTTCTGTGTTTCATTTTGACATTATTAGATTCTACCCATATTAAACTTTTGCTCCTCTTCTTTGCATAAGTTTTCCCACCTGTTTTTCAGCTCTTTCTGCTCATAACATTATTTCCAAGTCACCAAGACAGGTTCATAAAAAACAGGAAAGCTTTGCAATTGAAGAGTTCTGAGTTTGAATCCAGGCTCTGCCATTACCAGCTAACAGATTTAGGGGAAGTTATTGAACCCCCTCCTAAGCTTCATTTTGTCTCATCTATAGAATTAGTAGATGATGGCACCTGCAGCACAGGGTTTTCAAGGATAAAATGATGCAATGCCAGAAAGGCCCATTACCTTGAACATAAAATGGTCAATATGATTATCCAATGTTAGCTTAAAACCTCAGAGTCATTTTCAGGTTTTCAGTTTTCTCAAAGAAAATATCAATCATTTGCCAAGTCCTTGTCCTACTCCTAAAATATTTCTCATTCAAAAATTAGTTCATTTCTTTACTTATTCAATGAGTGGATTATGTGGAACTGTCCTGGGTGTTGGGTATCAATAATGAGCAAAATGAACAAGTCTTCATTACCCGTCCCTTGCCTAAGCACAGTAACTCTCAGATCCATCTGCCTCCATTCCTCATCTAGCCCATCCTAAATACTCTTGCCAAAGTAATGTACTTAAATCTAATTGTTGCTTAAATCTCATGAGTGATGAGAAAAACTTCCATTATATTACAAACCATCTACATGGTCATTTCCCACTCTTCTAATTTTCTACTATTCTCTTTATAGCACCCAGAGTGATTCGAGGAAAAAGTAAGACTTGTCAGTCTTCTGCTCAGATCCCAGGATTGGGCTAAACTCTTCAACCCTTCCCCTTCCTCCTCCTTCAAATCATTCTCTTTACCTCCTTCCTCTGAGGACATACAAGTTACTGTCTACCTTGGGATTCTTTACTGCTGTTTCCTTTGCCTTGGATGCTGTTTCCTGATATATCCATATTCCTTTATTCAAATAGTTCCCCATGAAGTCTTCTTCTGCCTTATGTCATCCTTTGAGGTTTTATTTAAATATCACATTTTCAGTGAAGACTTCCTAGGTCATTCATTTTGAAATCTTCCCCTCCTCTCAACATACACAACTGTTCAAGTCATCACTTTCGCTGCTGTAATAGCACCTCATAGAGTCACTAGTGCATAACAGGTGTTTGATAAATATGTGTTGAGTTAGTCAATGAAAGATCAGCTTCATCTCTCGCTGCAGCTACCCAGTGATGTCCAAACTCAGTTGGAATTTTGGGGGTCTTATGCCTTTATCCATATCATTTCACCTACCTAGAATGTGTTCATCCTCCTTCTTCCTCTTCATCTATTTTCACTAGTCAAAATTCCACTTATGCTTAAATTTCTTCCCTAAATGCCACCTCCTGACTGTTATTTTATTCCTCTGGTTTTTGTATTGGGAGGGGCAACTTTCAATAGCATAAATCACATTCTCTATTTTTCTCTCATGTCCCACATCGAATCTATAATATCCCATGGCTCTACCACCCAAATGGTTTTGGAATCTGTTATTTTCTTCCTATTTCCACCAATGAATGCTATCCTATCGAGATTCCATCCTATGTCACGAAAGTATTATGATAACCTCCCATCTCACTTCTTAGATTGTCACTCCTTGCTGTTTCTCTTCCACACAGCAGCCTGTGACCTTTTTCTGACATGATTCAGATCATGCCACTCCTCTATTCAAACCCTTTACTAAATTGCCATGTGTCTAAGGATAAAATCCAAAGTCTCTCCTATGACCTAAAAGGACCTAAATGACCTTCTACTCAACTACCTCTTTGATGTAATGTTTAGTGACATCTTGATCATAATGGTAGTGCCAAAAATGGTTTTGTAGAATATAAGGGCTTAATAAACATTTGTTTCACTTAGCAGGTAACAACTGTGTAAGCACTTACTATCAATATTATTTATTAAGCCACTAAGAAATCCTGTTAGAAAGATGCTATTATTATCTCCATTTTAAACATGAGATACCTGAGGCTTAACATATTGCCTGGTATGAAATAAAAACATAAAAAGAGTACTTATTTTTATTAAAGATATAGAATACATCTCTTGACATGTTATGCAGATAGAAGGTAGATATATTTTAATTTTTAAAAAGACAATAGTAAAAAGAAGTGAAGTCAAATGTCTAATAAAATTGCAGAAATATAGAACATGGTAAAATGTGGAATACTATTGGCAAATATTTTATTCCAGTTTAGAAGGGCAAATTTATCTTAGATAAAAGATAGCAGACTCATTTCTAATAAAATTGTGACTGGGCACAGTGGCTCACGCTTGTTATCCCAGCACTTCAAGGCAGGTGGATTTCTTGAGGTCAGGGATTTGAGACCAGCCTAGCCAACATGGTGAAACCCTCTTTCTACCAAAATCATAAAGATTAGCCTGGTGTGGTGGTGTGTGCTTTAGTCCCATCTACTGGGGAGGCTGAGGGGGGAGAATCGCTTGAACCCAGGAGACAGAGGTTGCAGTGAGCCGAGATCATGCCACTGTACTCCAGCCTGGGTGACAAAGCAAGACCCTGTCTCAAAAAATAAAAATAAAAATAAAAATATGTGAAGCAGCCAAATATTCAGTTACCTTTTGTCAACTATATTTAGTGAATTTCAAAAGACTAAAACAAACTTACACTGGTCAGAATTGTTATAGTCTCGAATTCGAAGAAATAGAATCTCTAGCAAGCGAAAAGGAATAATAAATAGATAAACTTTGAATTTAAAATACATTTCGGTTATTTTATAAGGAAAACAAACTAGTGTATTCCGGTGACATTTTTGGCTAACTCAGCTTTGTCAGCATAATAATGATGAGTGTTTATTTGCTGCTTCCCAGGTGGCAAACACAGTTACAATCATTTTAAATGGACAATCTAATTTTGTTCTCAACATCTCTAGAACATGTTAATTATTATTTTTCCCATTTTACAGATGTGTAAATTAAATCATACTCTATTGAATCTCTTAGTTATTAAGTAGTAGAGCTAGGTTTCAAACACAGGGTTTTTTATCTCTACAGGTTAGACCTTTAAATCTAGGCTCCCCGGGATACTCAATGGATAAAAGATTAAACGTGTTTCTATGAAGTATTGTTGCTACCCTTGTGAAGAGGACACTAGAAGAGGTTTCTGTAGCTTTAAAATTGGTGCTATAAAACAGCTTACATTTCAGAGAAGTGCTCTCAAAAATTACACTTATTTTGTTAAAAACTAAATTTAGCTATCTGAAGATCTGTAAAACTTAGCATTTGTTCCATAGTGACAGGAGTTAATTTCATTTCCGTCACTGGGAGTGCTCCACAGGTATATTGTAAATTGCTATGAATTACTGTGACTGTGACCCATTATCATAGCAGGAAATTGCATGAATCTCACAACTGATATGAAATGTACTGCCGTCACTGTTATGCATTAATTTCTAAGTAGTTGGCCATTTGTAATAATTCTATAAATGTCCATCTTAGCACAGTTTTCAGTCTAGACAAGTTAAGCCAGTGTGCATGGAATTTTCCTCATTATCTTCAAGCAGTTATACTGAATTCTAAAATTACTTTTTTATTGGACAATTTCACCTTGAACATCTTTCCAAGAATTGGAAACATGCTAGTCTCATTGTCCTACTCTCTAATACTTAAGGGAAATTTACTCTATAAAAAGTAAAGCCATTTGGCTATATATGATTAGAAAGACAGAGTGAGACAATCTCTGATGAATGTCAACAATGTATTTTTTTCTTTCTAACTTGTATTGAATATATTAGTGATTCATTAGAGGATTTTTAAATCATATTGACTCTCAGTTTACTGATGTAATTTTCAGATAATGGTATACTTCATCACTATAGTTTTAAAAAGAATGTTTTTGCAATGTAAGTGTCCTTTACATTATAAGTAAACACGTTTCATCATTTAAAAACCAAACCTTTACAATGCAAATTAGACTTTTCTTCTCTTTTCTTTGATATTGACATTCTTCCCCTCACAAGAAAGATGAATTCAAATAGCATACTTCATTGAAACTTCTTGACAATGGTGAAATATATGTGGCCTCCCTATGTTATATTTTATATTTTAGCATATCATATCTGTTTCAACTCAATGCTTCTGGCTAGAAATTCCCTTCTTTGGTAAATCTTTAAGTACTTTTAATAATTTTTGAATTTTTTTTATTTCCACCCCACCACATCTCAGGTTTTCAGATTCTTTTCCTTCATCTTCCTAACTATTCACCCTCTATTTCAAAATCTGAATTGTAAATTAGTTTCTAGAAATTTATACCTTTTTTTTTTCCTGTAAGTCTGTCATTGATCTAACAGTTACTCAGTTAGGGCTACTCTGACAGATAACTGTCTACATTACTGATTCTCTAACTCCAATGCCTCATGTAGCCAAAAGCACACTTCTGTCTATACTTTATAAATTATATAATTTTGACATTTGGCACATTGCATGCCATTTAATTTTAGTAAATTAAAATAGTGTGCCTACTTGGTTTTAGGCACAGGGCTAGATGCTTGGGAGGGGAAGAAGAACAAAACCAGAGACCATGGAGGGCAGCAAGACTAATGAATAGAGAAATGAATGAGTATGTTGTATATAAAATAACAGTAGATATAACTGGTAGACATTATGTTCTATAAGAACAGCTATCCTGTCTATCTCTGTCATAACTGCATTATCAATATAGAGTCTGATACACAGTAGTTAGTCAATAAACAAAAATTGAATGTTCTTGAAAGGAGATAAATGGAGTCTAAATAGGACATTATTTCACAGATAAAAATTAAAGCTATCAATTTATTTATATATACGTACCTTGTCTTTTTTGTTGTCGTTGTTGATGCTGCATCTTTCAGTACAAAGAAGAATCATTCTAAAATATGTTTTGGTAATCAAAAATTCTAAGATAAGCTGAGTTACTATCTTCACATGTAGATATTCACTGTGTGCATTCATAAGAAAAAAGAGCATCTCTTTATAATCTTTTTGGGAAATGTTCAGTATGTAATTATTCAACAGATGTCATCTTAAGAAGAGTTGCCTGGGTCTTTGTCATGGTCTTCTTAAAGCTGTCCTCTTTTTTATTCTCTGGAGTACCAACTCCCAGTCCAGAGTTAACCATGCACCTCTCTTCAGTAGTTTCTCACTGTAGCAAATGAAGCAGAGACACGTTGTATTACCCAAATTGTTCCTGGCCTTACATTGCTGAGTATGCCAGGGCCTTGAATAAGCTACTTTTGTCCAATATCTTTCATTGTAACACTAATGAGAAAGAAAAGTAATTCACAGCCAGGGACACTGGAATGTTCACATTGTCCCCATGTCTGCGTGAGTTTTCTCTGGGTACTCTGTTTTTCTCCCATATCCCAAAGATGTGCCCATTAGGTGAACTGGCATGTCTAAGTGTTCCCAGTCTGAGTCAGTATGGTGTGTGTGAGTGCGCCCTTCAATACGATAGCTTCCTGCCCAGGGCTGGCTCCTGCCTTGTGCCCTGAGCTGCTGGGATAGAGTCCAGCCACCCCAACCTTAAACTGGAATAAGCAGGTATATTTGTCTGTTCTCACATTGCTATAAAAACACTACCTAAGACTGGGTAATTTGTGAAGAAAAGAAGTTTAATTGGCTTATGGTTCTGCAGGCTGCACAGGAAGCATGGTTGGGGAGACCCCAGGAAACTTACAATCATGGCAGAAGGCAAAAGGGAAGCCAGCACATCCTACGTGGCTGGAACAGGAGGAAGAAAGAGCGAAAAGGGAAGGGCTGCACACTTTCGAACAAGCAGATCTCATAGGAACTCACTCACTATCGTGAAAACAGAAGGGGAAAATCCACCCCATGGTCCAATCACCTCCCACCAGGTCCCTCCCCCAACACTGGGTATTACAATTCAACATGAGATTTAGGTGGGGACACAGAGCCAAACCATATCAGCAGGTTAGAAAAAGAATGAATGAATGAATACAAATTATTTTAAAATAAAAATTTGTCATGTGTTCAATAATCATACAAATACATGGCATCAAATGAGGCAGTAGCAAAGCACTCGGCGAGCCACCATATTTGCCATAGTTTTTGAACTACACAGTGGGAGGAGGTGCTCCTTAAAGTTTTCACTTTGCAAATGTTCATTCCTACATGTAACACACTACCCGTCTGACCACCGTCTCACAGCTATTCACCAAAAATTGGGTTAATAATCATCTTGTTTTCATGAATCTTTCTTAAATGAATCTGTATCTTACATTTATTTCCATGTTTAATATTAGAAGTGCTTTGAGTGTTTATTTAGAAATTTGGTGATGTTTTCATAACCAGAAATATGCCATAGAAAGTTAACTCTTGTTTATATCAATTAGCCCAGAGTAAAACTGGTTTTGTTATACATTGTTTCAAGTCATAGTTTCCAAGAATCTATAGAGGTTGTTAAGTGCAAACTTGAAGTACTTGTCCACATATCCACAGCCCACTGCCCTATATTCCAATCGCACTGGAACCCAGTTACTTAAACAGATTCTGTCCTCACATTTGCTAAGCCTGCTGACATTTGTTCTCTCTCTCTGTGTCCTCCTTAATTTTCACTTACAGAAGTTCCAATAATCCTATCTTTTCATTTCTGTATCCTTTTCCAGGACCTTCCTTCAAATGATAATCTGTTCTTTCTCAATAACTCCTTGCAGTACCTCAAATACAGAACATATTGTCATCTTCTGTATGTGTTATGCCTCCTCCACCAGCATCAATTTCTGATAAGAAAAATCACATTTTGTGGCCAAGCGTGGTGTCTCACACTTGTAATCCCAGCACATTGGGAGGCCAAGGCAGGAGGATCACTTGAGGCCAGGGGTTAGAGACCAGCCTGGCCAACATGGCAAAACACCATCTCTACTGAAATATACCAAAAAAAAAAAAAAGTATCTGGGCATGGCGGCGCATGCAGGTAATCCCAACTACTCTGGAGACTGAGGCAGGAGAATCACTTGAACCCGGGATGTGGAGGTTGCAGTGAGTCGAGATCGCCCGGCTGCATTCCAGCCTGGATGACTGAGCGACACTCTGTCTCAAAAAAAAAAAAGAAAAAAAAAATATATATATATGAAAAATTGCATTTTACTTATCTTTTAACTATAAACAGTTTCTAATTTAAGCTTTGCACATATAAATATTTAATATATCCATGTAAAGTTGAATAAAACTGCAATTATAAGGGCATTTTCAAAAATCACAAATCACCACAGAAATCACGGTGGAATGCTATCAAACTACAGCAAACTATAAAAATAGTATCATGTCTAAAATCGTCTTCATTCATACCATTAGGAATATGTGATTGAAAGTAATTTCCCCACACACTGTTTGCATGTTTTTGTAATACACGTGTTTTGTCAGGTGTACTACCACCAGATGTGAAATAGAACACTGTGAGGATTTACTTGGTTTGTTATAATAATATCTTACCATTCCTTGTAGGAGGTAGAAGATGAGGTTATTCAGGTGAGCTTCTGTGTAAGGCGTGTCTAGGCCTTGGCAAATCTGGAATGAAAAACCAGATGGGATAAGGGCTGAACATAGACCATGCTACAGAGATAGGGGAAGGAAGACACTTTAGACGCAGTTTCATGGAAGCTGATATTGGAGCATCTTATCAGTTCGGTTAAGGTAGAGCACAGAAGTCAAAAGTCCAGTTGGCCAAGGGATATACAGCATTAGTTCTCAATGTTTGGGGTTAGAATGTTAGAATCACCTAGGCTGATCTTTTTTTTTTTTTTATCTGGGAAGCAGTATTTTTAAAAAGCCTCCGGGTTCCCTACTTAGCCGGAATTAAAAAAAAAAAAAACAACCAAAAAAACAATTACATAAAGGAATTAAACAAACTTAAAGGTACGGGACATTTGTCCAAAGGTACAGTATCATTGCAACAGACCTGAGATCTCAGTACAGTAACCCTGAATCCCAGCTGGGAAGAAAATAAATCTCCGGCCGCGGGCGGTGGCTCACGCTTGTAATACTAGCACTTTTGGGAGGCCGCGGCGGGCAGATCACGAGGTTAGGAGATCGAGACCATCCTTGCAAACACGGTGAAACCCCGTCTCTATTAAAAATACAAAAAATTAGCCGGGCGTGGTGGCGGCGCCTGTAGTCCCAGCTCCTCGGGAGGCTGAGGCAGGAGAATGGGGGGAACCCGGGGGGCGGAGTTTGCAGTGAGCCGAGATGGCGCCACTCACTCCCTTTCAACAAATAAATTAAATTAAATTAAATTAAATTAAAATAAAATAAAAATATTTTTAAAAACTTAAAGCTCCTACAAGAGTGGAGCTGAGGCTACTTCAGGTCTTTTCTCAGTCTAACGGTATTAAGGAACTAGAGGACAGAGAAGAAAAACACAGACATCTATGAGCCCAACTGTGAGGTTGCTGGGTAAAGTGGAGACAGAGGGGACAACATACCCCAACTTTCTGGAGACATTGTGCCTTTAGTAACCTGTATCTTGTTAAAACCACAGAAAGTACTGAGGCATGCCCAATATCGGTGAGAATTCTAAGCAGGGATCTTCCATGATTCTGTTCCTAGTTCTTCTCACTCTCTAAAATATTTTGTTGGCTTTTCTCATGATAATTTCTGATTCTTTTACATTTGTCTTTGTTTCCCAGATCTTTTCAGTATACTTTGCCAAACTGATGTTGGCTTTTCTATATTCCATTAGGCAATTATAATACCATCACCAAATTTCTGCTGAAAACTTAGGGGCTAAAGGTGGTTAAAGGAACTGAATAGTAGCCATTATTATTAAGATAACTGTCCATATCTTTCCACGCATGCCCTTTTTGGTCATATTTGTCTCTGGATCCTGTCCCACATCACGTTAATCATGGGGATTTTCCAACATCAAATCTCCATCTTCTGTCTTCCTGACTCCTTGCCCACAAACATAATTCTCTGATTTGACACACCACACACACACACACTTACACACACCCCAAACAAACAAAAAATAATTCCATTCCTCATTTGTCTCAACTATTTGATATTACTCTGATCTTTTTATAATATACTTTTAGAAATATATATCTGTGTGTAAATGTGTGTGTGTGTGTACTTTTGAGACCAGAATGGGCTAAGGAAAACTACTTATGAATAAATGGAAATACAATTATTTTTGTAGACATATTTGTGCCTTATGCTTGACAGTGACAGTCTTGCTGTAAGAGATTCTACATGCATGCTTAAAATGCTGCTGCCTCGTAAATGCCCAAATACTTCGAGGTTGAAGACTGGATTTGAAATGGCTATGAGTGTACAAGGGAAAATAAACATAAGAATAAAAAAATGAGTGGAGAAAGGAATAACATGAACCAACTTAATATCACTTAAAATTACTGAGTGCAAGATTAATCATCATTAGCATTTTGTAAAGCACAGAAATAGGTGTTTCTTATAAACCATTGAAATGCAAAAGTAATATTGTAAATGTAACAATATTGCTGATGTCATTTTCCTTTTATCGTCATCAACAAATTTCTTAGAAACTGGTTGTAAGTCTTAAAAGGTAAATCATGACTCTCTTGCACTCTTAATATTTTCCAAATTATATTAGGCTGTGCACTAAATTTATTGCAGCTTCTGCATCTCTTAAAGGAAATGTAAACTTCTTCCTCACCTTACTATCCCTTGTTAGCAAATAACTAAAAATGTTTTCCATGAAAGTAATTAATAGCAACAATAAATATAAATTATTAATTACCATAATGATGATATACTAGCATAATAGTTATTATGTTAAATGCCAGTTAATTATTAAAATATGTGTTTTCCTCAAAAATATATGTTTGATTCAGTGACAAGGAACTGTTCTATCTAGAAAATATAAACTAAGAGCCTCCTTAGTATCTTATACTACCTTTGACGATGGAGAGGTTTGGTGTGATTAGTTTTAGAATGGACTCTCCGGGGGAGAAAGTTTGGATGCATAGGTTTGTTATAGTTGAAATGATCTGGAAAAAAGATGAAAATACAAGGAACCCGGTCTTGGTTTATGTGGTCTGATAATTAAAGCTTAGAGTCAAAATCTGGAAGCTAGGCTAAATATCAGAATTTTTTATTTTAATGAGTTAGAGCTTGAGAAACTATTTTGGGCTCCTCTTTAGTTTGTATCCTCTTTTGCTGAAGCTGTTACTAGTGGATACCAACCACAGAGATTTCTTGTAAGCATTAAGAAAATGAAGAGAAAGATGCTTTTCACCACCAAATTCTATGTTACCAATGCTATGTCTCCCTTTTTCTTTTTTCATCTCTGCCTTGAGACAATTACTATAGCAGGATAGAATTTCTGATAATGTATAATGGTAATATATAATGAATATTATACATTAGTTATTACAGTAGCAAAATGAATGAAGCATGGGCATTCTTTACATTTACAAAGCATGAGCATTATAACAGCAGCTTTAATTCATGATTTTTTCTTGTTGCTGCTGCTATGAGAAAATATTCATTTAAGGATTTTATTTCTACTGTCTTTAGTCCTCAGCAAATGCTAGAGTTAGAGACTTGTTTTCACAAGTGGTCTGAGATGGCACATCACCATCCCTTACAAGCAATTTGGCCTTCATTACAAATTAATGAAGTGCTAATTGCTCCTTGCAACCTTTTATGTGCAAAGGATGCTGGTGCTGTTTGCATTATCTTCTTGCAATGTATACTTCTGCTTTCACGGACTTGTGGTATCTTGCCAAATGTTAAACTACACTGAGATCTCCATAATTAAAATCATATTTTACATCAAATTAGGAAAATCTCTACATAATATGTACTGTTTGATGTCGAGTAAAATGCTGTTCATTGCAGAATAAATTTGCAAATGATTCATCAAAGTAACAATCTCATTATTACTAAAAGGAGCTCAGTTGGTTTACATTCAAATAATACTGTCATGATCAAACTTTCTATAAGATGGTTATGGAAAGCATTTATTCTCTAGAGTTTTTGCTACATCTGTACTTTAACATACCATTGTGGAACCAAGGTAATGATACTAGAGAAGACTCTATAAAACACTAACTTTTAACACCAGAGATTTTTGGAGCACCAAGTCTGTTGACTCCTTTTTTATATTAAACATATACATTCATTTTGCTTTGAATATGATTGTATTATTATAGGCACCTCAATGTAAAACCCTAAGAACTGAAACTCTCATATACTCTTATCTTCTTAAAAACTCGGTATATAACATATAACTAGAGTGGATGCGAGAAAATGGTATATTGGCAATTATTACAAATACAATGTGAATATTTTCTTTTCTTACACTGCAATTAGAATGTATCTTGTATATTACTTCTGAGATCTTCTAAAATAGTCTCAACTTGTTTCGTTGTTAAATCTGGGATGTGACAATGAAACTAGGTCAATTTTGCCTCCAGCAAATGAGTCCCTATCTTGTATTTTAGATCCTGAATGATCAAGGCTTTTAAAATAAGTAGTGCTGTTTACTTATTTCGTTTGTAAGTTAATAGGTGAGCTAGGAAGAAGTTTTTAAACTGATTGTCACACCAGTAAAGTTTACAAATTGTTGTCACACCAGTAAAGTTTACAAATTGTTTTTTATAATTTAAGAATTTAATATAAAAAAATTTCCCCTAATGAGGCTTGAAGGCCAAATAAATGTCATGTTTCTTTGCTTGTGATTACCAACAATGTAATAAATGAATATTTTATTTTATTTTGTGATTAGAAGGTATGAATTAAAATTTCTGTGTTTTTAAAGATGGCAACAATAAAAACTAGGGACTGCTCAAGGAGAAAGGGAGGGAGGCAGCAAGAGTTGAAAAAGTCCCTGTTGGGTACTATGCTCACACCCTGGGTGAGGGGATCAATCCTACTGAAAACTGGACCTCGTGGGATGGACCCATGTAACAAACCTGCACGTGGCCCACATTGGGAAAATATTCATACAGATAAATTTTAGGCAGTAAATTTTTTTATTCTTTTTTTTAAACAAACAAAGCAAAAAAATACAAGGAAATCATAACAAAGTGTCAACAGAAATAGAAAAAAGTGTTAATGCATTTTAAATGCTGTTGATTTAGTTAAAAATGTTTACTATCTATTGTTCCTGATGAAAATAATTAATTCCTTTATTGGAGAAAAATGTAGGAACACATTTATAATGGGCTCACAAGGATTTTATTCATATATTTAGCTATAATATTTAAATATTTTCTCTAAGTAAAACGTTTTGTTTTATTCCCATTAATAACTCTCACATATATTATAAGAAACAAGCTGTGGCGGGCCCGCTTCGGCTGTCTCTCCATCCCGGTTTCCCTCGGCTTGCGACTGTGCGCTCAATCCAGCACCATGGGGAAGCGGAGCAATCGGGTGGCCTATATGAACCCAATAGCAATGGCGAGATCAAGGGGTCCAGTCCAGTCTTCAGGGCCAACAATCCAGGATTATCTGAATCGAGCAAGGCCTACCTGGGAAGAAGTAAAAGAGCAACTAGAAAAGAAAAAGAAAGGCTCCAAGGCTTTGTCTGAATTTGAAGAAAAAATGAATGAGAACTGGAAGAAAGAACTGGAAAAACACAGGGAGAAATTATTAAGTGGAAGTGAGAGCTCATCCAAAAGAAGACAGAGAAAGAAAAAAGAAAAGAAGAAATCTGATAGGCATTCATCTTCTTCTTCATCAAGCTCTGATTCTTCCAGCAGTTCTTCTGATTCTGAAGATGAGGATAAGAAACAAGGAAAATGGAGAAAAAAAGAAGAACCGTTCACATAAATCTTCTGAAAGCTCCATGTCAGAAACTGAATCAGAAGTAAGGATAGTTTAAAAAAGAAAAAGAAGTCAAAAGATGGAACTGAGAAAGAAAAGGATATTAAAGGACTCGCAAAAAGAGAAAGATGTATTCTGAAGATAAACCTTTATCATCTGAGTCCTTGTCACGATCAGAGTATATTGAGGAGGTGCGAGCAAAAAAGAAGAAAAGCAGTGAAGAACGAGAAAGAGCAACAGAAAAAAAACAAAAAAGAAAAAGAAGCATAAGAAACACAGTAAGAAGAAGAAAAAGAAGGCTACTAGTTCAAGTCCTGACTCGACATAACACTAAGAAAAATCAGGATTCCCTTATAAAGAAAGTGCAATGTCTGAGGAAATTTCAACTGTGAAAACTACAACATATTTACGAAAATGCATGAATTTTCTTGTTTTTAGAATTATTCCGGCCGGGCGCGGTGGCTCAAGCCTGTAATCCCAGCACTTTGGGAGGCCGAGACGGGCGGATCACGAGGTCAGGAGATCGAGACCATCCTGGCTAACACGGTGAAACCCCGTCTCTACTAAAAAATACGAAAAACTAGCCGGGCGAGGTGGCGGGCGCCTGTAGTCCCAATTACTAGGGAGTCTGAGGCAGGAGAATGGCAGGAACCTGGGAGGCGGAGCTTGCAGTGAGCCGAGATCCAGCCACTGCGCTCCAGCCTGGGCGACAGAGCGAGACTCCGTCTCAAAAAAAAAAAAAAAAAAAAAAGAATTATTCCTGGACTATTCAGTAGCCACTCAGATGCCACTGTGTGAAAGGGCCATAAATGTTGCCCGCTGCTTGAACATCTATTTTTTTTTTCTCCAGTGCTTGATAACTCTGGGAGATAATACACTGCCGTCATACTAGTGGTTAAGATATTTGGGAATAAAATTAATACTTTTGACTAGAAATGTCTAAGGATAAACCAATAGAAATTGAATCTGGATACATCTTTAAGATGTAATCAGAAATGACCAGATGATTCTAGTTAAAATTTTTGAAAGAGGGATTACATTAATATTTCAAAACCCTTACTCTGTAGATGTGTATTTTAATTTTTTCCCCTCATATACTTTTATTTACCTGGGGAAGGAGCTTTTAGGATTGGGGGAGTGGTTTGCTATCTCTTTAGCTAGCAGAATAGTGTGCCTTTGATCCCCACACATCCTATATTATGGACGCAGTAGCCATGCTTCACAGGGAGGTCAGAGCTGGCTACCAGCAGTCTTGCCCTTTACTGAGCTTAGTATCATCCTTGGATGCTTTCATATGCTGCTTTGAGTGAACCAGAGAAACAGCCATTTGCAGCATGAGAAAGCCCCAGAAGCTCTGGGATTTACCTCCACTTCAGTAATAATGAATATTTTTTAGTATTAGAATGTGTTATGTCATTTGAATTACTTTTGATTACACTTTGGCTTGGGAGAGGAATTATTTTAAATAGACACTGGTACTTTTTGAACTTGATAGCTAAAGATTCTAAAATGCATGTTTTACACTAAGTTTTAATCAGGAAAATTTTATGTAACCAGTGATAGTTTATGTTTTGTATGAATTTTGTTTAGGCTGCAATGTTTAGTTTTTGTTAACTCCTCAGTCTTGCTGTCTTAAGTTTATTACTGTGTTTAATGGCCTACTTGCCAAGATATTTAGCATGTAGAAAGCAGGGTTTTGATTTAAAAAAAAAAAAAAAAAAAGGCTTCATATTGAAGCTGAGACTTACAATAACAAGTTGAGTGGCAAGCCTGGTATGCTGTGTCTTATTGCCAGAATCTTAGTAAATGTAATGTTTTAAAAGTTTGTTGTCTTTGTATATCAATAACAAATTATGACAAGTTAAGTTAAAATAGTAATAATAATAATAATAATAATAATAATATCTGTGCATATACCAAAAGGTGAAGTTTTTGTGCTCCATACTATAGTGAATATGAAGAGACCTGCCTAAAATTTAGCAAATGCCTATGAAACAAAATTAGACTAACTTTAGCATGTATCATTAATTAAATTTACAAATGAATAGGGGATTCAATAAGGGTTATATAATACAGAAATTTTCTTAAGATTGTCAGGGTTACGGAAGGCATAAGGCAGAAGAATGCACAGTTCCATGGGGTTATATCTTAAGAAAGGTATATTCCAAGTGGGCACAGTGTCTCATGCCTATAATCCCAGCACTTTGGGAGACCAGGGCAGGTGGATCACAAGGCCAGGAGCTCGAGATCAGCCTGGCCAACATGGCGAAACCCAGTCTCTACTAAAAGTACCGTAATTAGCTGGGTGTGGTGGCAGTGGCCTGTAATCCCAGCTACTCAGGAGGCTGAGGCAGGAGAATCACTTTAACCCAGGAGGCGGAGATTACAGTGAGCTGAGATTGTGCCATTGCACTCTAGCCTGGGTGACAGGAGCAAGGCTCCATATCAAAACAGAAAGGAAGGAAGGAAGGAAAGAAGGAAAGAAGGAAGGAAGGAAGAAAGGAAAGAAGGAAGGAAGGAAGGAAGGGAGGAAAGATATATTCCACAAGCTCCACAAGAAAGAATAAAAGACAGAATATCCACCACATCTGTCATAGACAATAAAAGCGTTTACATTGAAAATAATATAGTATGTGGAAATACTACTTATCTTGATTCAAGCAGTTAGAAAAATTAACATGTGGTTTAGGACCAGTTTTAAGAGGAACACAAATGTGAAACTCAAGGGTTTGAAAGTTTTTGCATAGGTAATAGAGATCCCTAGAAAACTTTACATTCAAGAATGGCATGGCAAAATATGTAGTTTCCTGCAAGAAGTAAGCAAAATGGGGCATAAGAAGAAAGTGTGTATGCAGAGATAACAGAAACAACTGGTTTAATAGTTTTAGGATCAGAAGTAACACACTCTTACGATGCTAAGTTAAAAGCTTCTCAAAATTTGTCCTAAGGATCACAGAAAATAGTGCTTCACTATTCTCAAAAGTCTTAAGGCTTTTACAGACTTTTTACAGTGAGAAAAGTTGTACTAAGATAACCTTAACTATGATAACCACAAAACCCCAGATATCTATCTATTTCTTGACTAAGAAAAAGTCTAATGTGGGTGTAAAAGGCTTTAAGAATCAAATGTTTGCCATGTCTTCTGTTTGTCACACATAACTTGGTTTGATATTTGGCGGAGGCCAGGGGGTGAGGAACATTTATATTTTTACTTCAAGTTTTCTTTCATAGTTCCCCAATACATGTCCATTGAAATGATAGTACATTAAAAAAGTCATGCATGATGATATATAGTAAAAATATCATTTATATTCACTTTATTTTACCTTATATCAATTTTACCAAAAACCTGGCACAAATGGGGAAAAGATTAATAAGCATGAATTTTAGACAGTATTATTTTTTCTTTTTTAAACAAAGAAAAACACCCAAAAACATATGAGAAAATCATATCATAGTGTCATTGGAGACAACTGATTCGAGTTTTTGATCCTGGAATGTTTGATTAGGCTCTATTAACTGCTAAGTGACTTTTTCCTGAATATTCAACAAACTTCAATGCAATTGAAATGTGTTCATTCAAATTATAAATTACTTTGTGTCCATTAACTCAGAGAACCTTACAAATAAAAAACCAAAAACAAGAATGTTTTTTAATGAGTAAATGATGACTTACTATATAGTGATGGCTCTGACACCCTTATCTTGTATTCATTATTATCATTAATTCTGCCTCACTCTCTGTTTCTCTTTGATTCTTCAGTGGGAAGAGATCAGCGGTGTGGATGAACATTACACACCTATCAGGACTTACCAGGTGTGCAATGTCATGGATCATAGTCAAAACAATTGGCTGAGAACAAACTGGGTCCCCAGGAACTCAGCTCAGAAGATTTATGTGGAGCTCAAGTTCACTCTACGAGACTGCAATAGCATTCCATTGGTTTTAGGGACTTGCAAGGAGACATTCAACCTGTACTACATGGAGTCCGATGATGATCATGGGGTGAAATTTCGAGAGCATCAGTTTACAAAGATTGACACCATTGCAGCTGATGAAAGTTTCACTCAAATGGATCTTGGGGACCGTATTCTTAAACTCAACACTGAGATTAGAGAAGTAGGTCCTGTCAACAAGAAGGGATTTTATTTGGCATTTCAAGATGTTGGTGCGTGTGTTGCCTTGGTGTCTGTGAGAGTATACTTCAAAAAGTGCCCATTTACGGTGAAGAATCTGGCTATGTTTCCAGACACGGTACCCATGGACTCCCAGTCCCTGGTGGAGGTTAGAGGGTCTTGTGTCAACAATTCTAAGGAGGAAGATCCTCCAAGGATGTACTGCAGTACAGAAGGCGAATGGCTTGTACCCATTGGCAAGTGTTCCTGCAATGCTGGCTATGAAGAAAGAGGTTTTATGTGCCAAGGTAAGAGCCTACTCTGTTTTTCTTTGAGTGGTATTTCTCACCTGTGAGTTTATCATAGTGTCATTAAATAAAAGGCACTCAGTCTCAACTCACTTGGCAGGAAAACATGCCTCAAACTGACCATAGTTTATTTATGGACTAAAATTAATTCCATTTGATGTGGTAATTCATGCTTTGCTGTAGAAATATTAATGTATTTGATTATGCAGTGCTGGCCTGCACCCTACATGAGGTGTTATATATGCTATATTTAAGTTGTTCTGCTGTTTAATAACTAAGGTAATCCTATTCTAGACCACCTGAAAGAAAAACTTTCTCTTTTATGTAGAAAGTTGAGAAATCTTTAGCACTCAGCTAACCTAATTCTAACAGAATTAGATACTGTGGTGGTTATTTATGCTGGTGCTCATCTAGATCGTAGCAATATTTACTTCGCTGCTATAAAGTACAGTCTTTTCTTCACTGACATCTGGGTATCAAATACATGTTTACTTACAAGAGATTAGTGCTTTTAGAAGATTATTTGATTTAAAAATCCAGAGCTGATGCCTCAGTGTTTAATGTATGCAGGCATGATTTTTAAGTGTCTTTTGTACCGTGATTTGGCTCGTTTTAGTGCTCAAAAGATTATTTGTATCATCCTTTAGGCTTGAATGCATATTGATATTAATATAACATCACAGAACAAGAACTCTTTAATCAAGTTAATATTTATTAAAATCACTTTATATTTTAAGTGGAATCAATTAAAAGATCATTTTATATAAAATTATGTATATCAGCTATGCTATATCATATAATTTCACTTAATCCCAAAATTTACTTAGCATTAGGCAAGGTTTTATGCTGAAGAACACACTAAAATTGTTACTCAAAATTTAAATGAATAAATACATAGGAGAAGTTAAGTATCTTGTCCTTGAAATTTTGTCCATTTTAATGCCTTTGCTTGCTGTTACACTCTGTCAAGTCTGGTGTTCTACTCCTGGTCTCATAATCAGTCACTTTTCTCAAATGCATGTGGAATAAATGAGCCTACTTTGTATATAAATTGTCCTCTTTAAATCTGAACAGAACATAATATTTTGCTTTTGACTGTAGACGTGGATTACAGAAAAAAAGTCATTTTAAATGAGAGTAAATGGTTCATTCTAGCTTCATACTTCTCCATGCCTTTTAGATCCTTGGAAAACACCATCAGAATACTCTTCCAAAAATGGTTTTGAAAGTTATAAAATTAAAACAACATACTAGCTACTATTTGCTTGTACACATGAGTGAAGAAAAGTTGCAATAGCCTTTATATTCCACTTTGAATTGAATTTTATCAGTAAGGTATTTGTTTATGTTATGTGGTATTTGTGAGATCTATTTTAAATAAAATCATGAAAGCTTATTCCGGAAGGAATTAAAAAGTTGCCCATTTAAGGTATATTCAATGCACACCTACTTCATGGTAAGTACTGTAGTAAGAACTCAAAGATTTTTTGTTAACATTCATTAATTAGTCACTTACTAGATGCCATACACTGTGCTGATTTGCTAAGTAATGTTCATTAGCTATCTCATTTATTCCTCAAAATAACCTATCAAGTACATACTATTACTCTTTCCATTTTAAAATCATGGAGAATAAAGCTTTAATAGGTTCAATAGCTGGCCTTATTTCCCTCAGTGAGTTAGTACTGGAATTGAGATCTGAAACCAGGCAGTCTGACTCCAAAGGCTGGAGTCTTCACATCAACCCATGCTGCTTCCCTGTGATTCAGTGAAGAGTAACTGAGACTAGGATTCCACTTTAATTGGAACACTGTATTTTGAAGGATGAGAATGGCCACAAAAAGTGAACACAAAGTAGCCAAAGATCTAGAAATATAACTGTTATCTGTACTAGTTTATTTCCAACTTTTTTATTTCTAGATTTTTAAGAAAGAAGAATTACTAGCCAAAAGACCATATTTTAGGAAGACTAAGCTTAGGTCGAGTGGCATCTGATAAAACTGGATATATGATTTGTCAGGTATCTTAGACATGCAAATTTAATTGTATAAGTGTTTCTGACCATCTATGAGTACAAAGTAATAATGTGCCAGACACAGGGGAAATATAAATAAATAAAGTTATCGTATCTACCTTCTGGGAGCTCACTCCCTAGCATGAAAGACAGACACAAAAGTGAATGATTTTAATGTGAGACAGACCAGTAAGTCTTCAGCCAATGATACAATGTGCCTTAACAGTGAAGGATAAGAAGAGATTAAGTTTGAATATTTTATGACAAAGAGTAGGAAATGTTAATTAATAATGGGAAACTTTTACATTGAGAGTTTTGGACTCTTTTATTGTTATTTTGCATAGAAACATTTGGAGTAGCAAGAAAGGGCTAGCTACCTTACACAGCTTACACATTCCAGAAGGTGAGATTTCTAATTTGTTTTTGGAATCATTATATCAAAATTTCAAAATGCATAGGCATCCTATTAGAGTACTATCTTCTGAGTTTGTGTCACAGGGATACCTTAAAAAGGATCTGAACTTCACTACTGGGTCATTTTTTGACTTTAGTAATAAAATATTATAAATTTTATATTCCACTCTAGACAAATAATAGGCATAGTTAGAGTTCATTGAACTGAAAGATGAAAATGTGGCAATCTCCATTTGATAGGAAAAAACGTATTAATTAAAATGTTTCATATTTAAGAAGCATATTTATCAATTTCAGAAGTATAAACAAAAGCTCTGGTATAAAATGTTTACTTTCAAAACAGTTCAGTTTTCCTGAAATAAGAAAAAGTAGTCAAAAGTATCCTTGAACCATTTCTTTAAACAGTCAACAATTCTTGGGCCCTTAATAAGTGTCCAATACTGTATTGAACACTAGAAACAGAATAATGAACACTGTCATTGCTTAGTTTGGTTCACGGTCCAAAAACGTGTGAGTGCGTGTGTGTGTGTGTGTGTGTGCGTGTTCTAAAATGTTTTTATCTCTACCTCTGAAAGAACATAGATTTTTTTAAACTAATTTATGAAACAGAACTAAGTTAACACTAATTTCTAAACATCTAGAAAATAAGCTATTATTGTTGATAGGGAAGGAAACATTGGTATAGGAGTAGATGAGTGATGAGAAATGAAGATTTTTCTGCATTAAGATGCTTTATGTTGCCAGGATCTCCTCCTCCTCCTCCTCCTTTTTTTTTTTTGTTTTTTGTTTTTTGTTTTTTTGACTAGGGAGGATAGGAAAAAAGAAAGCTAAGAATAATAAATGGTGAATTTTTCTCTTTCAATGGCTGTTTAGAGAGAGAAAGTAAAGGAGGGTAGAAAGAAATGTTGGTGGCGAAAGAATCATTCAAGAATCACATGTCAAACAAACTGGAAAAAGCACCAGGAAGGTAAAGAGTACTTATTACACTAAGTTTGGTAAAATAGAAATGCATGTAGAAATAACTATGCAAGTTTAAACTGATAAGGAGTAGTATAAAAATTAGGAAGGTAAAAAATTATGTGTTACACTGTTTACTAGATATTCATCTAATATTTGAAAATATGACTTTTGTTTAAATACGTTATCTCTCATATTTGATGAAAGAGAAGGATAGTGTAATATATTTTATTTAATTTACCTGGTATGTAACTTAAAACTTATTTGGACCATGTGTCTGGGATCTGGGAAGACTTGCTGGATTTTGACAGCATGATCAAATGCCAGGTTGGGTTGTTTTTTGGGGAGGGTGTTCATAAACCTCCTTTGAAAAGGGTAACACTGAAAAATTAAAATTATAAAGTGACATACTAAAACTGAATCATCTGGCATTTGCTTTCAAGCATTGGTAATATTTTACTTGATTATTTCATTTGGACATTTCATATTTTTTACATCCCAGCATAACCCTTCTTACTGGTTTTCTCTTTTTAAGATTGGAAGTGTGGGAAAATTTTGTGTTAATACCAAGGAAACATCATGATCTTTTTTTTTTCTCTCTTTTTAATCCTGGCTAATGAATTATGTTATCTGTTTTGGTTTAGTTTGGAGAGGAGAGATGAGAATGCTAATGGCTTTTTATATAGTCAGTTAATTACATTTGAGTCAGATAGCAGAAGGTTACTATAAATATTCCTTCTCATACAAACTTTGTTTAGACTTAGTGTACCAAATACCTTATTAATGTCACTGAAGAATTTGTTGCTCTGTGCTTTATCTCTGCACATTCATTGTGGAATGCTAACGTTATCCCTTCTTCTTTTACATTAGCAGCTAAATAGAAACGTGTATTTGATGTGATGTATGAAGACGCCTAGACTTTTTGATGACTATCCAGAATTATATTTGTTTTACTTATGACTTAGGATACCAGTTCTTAATCTCCACTCATTTCTCTGTTAATTCAGAAACTCTTAAAACAGCTGCCAAAGTTTCAATAACAGGATGATTTTAAGACTCTGCTTGCTCTGACAGAGGCGCTAGAGAAAATTGAAAACCTTAGTATATTCTTCGCACCTACTAAGTCTATGTGCACAATCAGAAGGCACCCTCTGGACTTGCGAGGTGTTCATGAGTGTGAATAAATTCAGAAGCATTCCTTTCTCGTTGTTTTTTCTCTGGAAGTTCCTTAAGGGCAGACACCATGAATGTCTTTTCTTAGAAACACCTTGCTTAGAACTTGGCAGAATCTAATTGAGTTGGTTCTCAATTAGATACTTATAGGATGCGTAATTACTGGGAGATTTCTATGCCAACTATCCATTCTTAGAATAGAGGTCCTGTAGAGAATAGACTTTACATTATTTATCTTTGATTCCACTAGGCCTTTCAGAATGCATTGCAAATAAAGATGTTAATTTTATCTAATTTGAAATAAACATATTTGATTATTAGGTCACATACAGTTACAGCCAGGCAATAATAGATTCATCTGACTTCTCGTTAGAATAGCGAATAGATGATGAAGTAAAGGAATAACAAATATTTTCATGATACCAAATATCATACTTTTTTCTTTTATGAATTTATGATGAATATTATTTTTTCTGCCTTAAAATAATCAATTGTTTCTAGATTAATACCTGTAATAAAACAACAGTCTAAACAATTTTTGTAGGTGCTGAAATATATTTGGCCTTTTTGTCCTCTAAATTTACTGATCTAGTGCTTAAAGCATTGGTTCACCTTGTAAAGACTACCGTATAATTACCGAGTTCCTTACCTTCAGTTATGAAATATTTCCTTTCCCTGAGGTTAAAATGACAGCTGTCTGTTTCCTCTTTGCCTTTAACAGTTATACATCCATGATTTTTCCAACCAATGAATTTATTTAAATATAAAATATAGCACTGTTAAGTAATAAGATAAATAACTTCAACGTAACAAATTAAACAGATGCATTATAGCTTTATAATAGCTATCAAGCCTGATTTATACAAGATTCTATGTCTTCTCACCAATTTGTGTACATTAATATAATGCAAAAAACTTCCCTGCACTTGTCCTCAAATTTCAGTTTTCATTTAATTGTTCTATTTAGCTGAAGGCTCTTGTCACTAACAAAGTGTTTGAGGGGTTGGGCTTAAGAGTCCCAGGAATGCAGCTTATTAATTTTGTGGCTAAACATTTTGAGCCTTAGTTTCTTTATCCACAAAAGGGATGGACTTCAAAATGGCCAGTCGATGTATTGCTTAGTCCATTGCAAAATGTACACCACTGGACGCAAGGTATTTGAACGTCATTATTTTCAGTCATCAGAATCCCTGAAAATGTGTTACCTTCCTTGTTTCAATACATTTTAAAACATTTAGATATGACAAAATCACCCATTCAACAGCTTACCTTAGACCTTAGACATATTTTAGGAGACAAAACATGTCTTTGATGAATGTATATATTTGTGTATTCATTATTTATTCATTGATTGCCCACCTTCTTCCAAACAGAATTGTGCTTTTCTAAAGAGACATTTTTTGTTGTTGTTCAGTTAAACCTCTAGTCTATTAAACCATGGGTGACATTCCCTCCATTATCTTATTGTTAACTTTTTTTTTTCTTCCAAACATCTGTGACACTTGATTTTTCCCATCTGGTATTGGACTCAGTCTCTGTTTTTTTTTATAGTATGGATCTTTCCCACTGATTTTTCAAAAGTGCCTTGAGTTTACAAATGTACATTTTAATATTGTATATTCAGAAAGACTTTTAGGTTTTAACTGACTTGATTTAAGGAAGTATGATTTAGGAAATAAGCAAACAACAGCAATACAAAAATAAAGTTAAAATGCTACATTTCAAAACTGTTCAGCCTAGGTTTTGTTCATACTATGTTTGTGCCCTTATATTCCTTATATAAAAGACAAGGTTAGGTAATTGGAAAGGATATACCAATAAATAATGTCCTTGCCTTGAAGGAATCATGTGAATCAAAAATCAGTAAGCAACTAAGAAAAAGAAAAAAAAACCGATTGAAACATTTTACCTGACTCTGGATAGAACTAACTTATCTATTTACTTTGCTTTATGTAGTTGTTACGTATACTTAAGAATCGCCCAAATAGCATAAAGGCAGTGGAGAAACAGTATAAGTTGTATGAAGTATATGTCAAATGTGCTTACAGGAATTATTATGTGATTATTACTGGAAGTCTTTGATCAAATTATGTCAATGCACTATCTAAAAAGTAGTTAAAGTAAAAACTTATTTTTTAATATGAAAAGTGAGAGAAAGCAAGGGAATATATTTGGTTTGTGACTTCTTAAATGTTGTAGCTCATTTTTGAGTCTGTATAAAAACAATATAAATTTAAACCTTGGAGTTGCATGTTTAGGAAAATAGAAATGTGAATTCTTTGTTCTGTATATACTACAAATCAGATTATTTTGAACACTCAGGCACAATTTAATTGCAAACATGTTTAGGAGAAATATGACTGTGGTTAAATTTAGGGAGTAGAGCAAATTCATATCTAAGCGTTTGAATACCTCATAATGAATAAGAATGAGTTAAATGATAAGCAATGAACCACTATAACAGGCCTTAAAAATCACATGAAGTTCCATAAATGTTAGTAACATTCTTACACAGGATTACAATTAAATAAGACTTACTGTGTTTTAGTAAAATATGAACTGTTTTACCTTATTTGGGTTAACTTTAGTAATATAATCTCACCAATTCTGTCCAGAGGGAAAAATCTTAAAACACATTTTCTCTTTAAATAGGCATTTCACTCTACTTTATCCAACCTAAAAGATGATTTTATAGGTCATTATTAAAGCATACTTCTAAAGCTCTAATTTAGCTCACAGGCATTCCTTATCAAATGACTGTGGGGTATCTGCTTTATAGTATCAAGTTCTGTTCATTAAATTATTATTCTTACACTAAGTTCTTTGAGCTTTTAGATGCTTTAACGGGTCTAGTGTTTCAAATGTGCAAATGGTAATTTAGGTAATATCAATATGCCAAATGTATAATCTTTGGGAAACATAAATGATGTGTCCATTGAGTAGTTTATTTGTTTGAGAGACTATGGTAATATATGGATTAAGCTTCCCAGGGCAGTATTCACTATGAGAATCTAAGACATCAGAAAATAATTTCAGTTGCAGAAAAAAAGTAGCTCTCATTTTACTTGAAAGCAGTTGTTTCCATCATTTCATTTTCAGTTTCCTTTCCAAAGGATGATCAGAACATAGCTTGGTAGACAACTCACTAAATATCTATTAAATGTAAACTTATCTGTAAAGTGACTGAAATTGTTCAAGCAAAAGACATATCTAAGTTTATTTTGTCTGTGAAGGGTGGGATATTGGTTATTGTGAATAAGTAAAAATTATAGTTCTTCTATCATCTTAATAAATATTATCTTGTCAGATAGCTTGTGAATCTGCCATCATAATTTACTGTCGAGGCTGGTTGGACCCTAAAGAAAGTCTTGAAATTCCTTTTCTTTAATTTAAGCTGTTTTATATGAATGACCTTCCTTAGCTCTGATTTGCTGCGTGCCACTTTGTTAAACAACTTCTGTTAAAGCACACATGTTATATAATGTATGGCTTTTGTAAAGAACATTCACTTCAATTCAAACTTATCTTTTTTATTCTAACTATTCAGATATTATAAAAGCTTCTGTGTTTCCAACTTTTAAGATGCAATGTAAACATTTTTTTCAGAATACATGTAATGATTCCAAAGAACGATTATTGATATTTCATTAACTTTTCCAACTAATGTTTCATTTTTTTTTTTTTTAGTCAACTTCTTCCAGCGTAAGGTGAATAAAACCCTATGCAAAATAAACTGAGAACTAGATCTTTTTTTCCCTCTTGATGGACTTAGATTCTGTGAAATATACTGGTAATAGTTTCACAAAGATGGCTTTGTCAGCACAGATTCATTGAACACTTTCCACCTTTTTTTCCTGTGATTTCTCCACCCCTTTCACTTCTGTCTGTGTTTAGAGTTTTGACAATCCCTTATTAGTTCCAGAGTAGAACTTATGAGAGCTAATAAGGGTTTACATTACAGCTCTGACAGCTGGCACTAAAGTTTAATAGAGAGCAATTGTAAAGAAGTATAAGTGTTAATAATATATGATGAAAGTGCTCTTAAAGAAAGAGCCTTTTGGAAATAATCACATAACTAGAAAAACTGCATATATACTCTTTGGTTGTAGCATCTCATCTTCTAGGATGCGGGCAAAACATTCTGTTGGCAGATGACTCTGTAATCGCTTATGGATGCCTTTTCTAGGAACAGAATCCAGGATCGTTAAACAAACAAACAAACAAACAAGAACAAAAACAAATAAAAACCCAACTCTAAACCACTATTTCTATAAATCTCTGAAATTCATGTTAATTGTCCTTTAGAAACACAATCATAACGTGGATATCTAATCGCAGATTCATTCTGTGCGAAGAGACCCCAGGGATTCCAAAGGCAAGTCATTGAGATCATGAAGGCCATAAACCCCACGTAATCCACCACAGACTTTTTGTATTATTAAAAATAAACAAATAAAAAGCAAGAATGGCTTCAGATATAGAAAGATCCTGAGTGTAAAATATTTCTGAATTATCTGTTCAATGGTCAGTTGCAATGCCACAAAAGGTTAAAAGAAAATGCTGCAATTGAAAACAGCTGTAGCTTTTTTGACATGAAGACTTTCAACAAAGAGAAAGCATATGCTATGAGATGAGGGAATACCTGAATTTATTTGTGCGCCAGGAACATGTAAAGTTTTATGAAACTGAGAAGTGAATCTGAATATATAAATAATTGGAAAGGAACATCTTTGCTTCTCTGATAGTTATTGGAGAGGAAAATTTGTATTTCAGAGATTTAGATTCATTTACTGTTTATCTCATGCTTCTACATTGAATATAGAATATTTCAATCTATCATCATGCGTAAATGTTTTATGGCATACAGAATTGATTAATGTATTGAATTGGGGGGAAGAGGGATACAGTTCTTGCTATAAAGCATCCTGGATTCTAAAGGAGATATGAACTGAGTCTATCTTAAAAGGAAGCAAGCATACTATTCATAAGGAAAAACGTCTGGTAAGCATGAAAGACAAATGTTGTTTAAAGACTCATTATCTGCCTCTAAAATGTCATCAAAGAGTTAAAGTTTCAGTCTCCATGGAGTTTATTTAATATTTCATCATTTGTCCTTTTTTTCTCAGCAACTTTTTTTTTTTTTTTGAGGCAGAGTTTTGTTCTTGTTGCCCAGGCTGAAGTGCAGTGGCGTGATCTCGGCTCATCGCAACCTCTACCTCCCGGGTTCAAGCAATTCTCCTGCCTCAGCCTACTGAGTAGCTGGGATTACAGGCATGCACCATCCCACTCAGATAATTTTTTTTTTTTTTAGTAGAGACGGGATTTCTCCATGTTGGTCAGGCTGGTCTCGAACTCCCGACCTCAGGTAATCTGCCTGCCTCAGCCTCCCAAAGTGCTGGGATTACAGACGTGAGCCTCCACCTCCACGCCCGGCACCCAACAACAATTTATGAGTGTCTACTATACCACATGTCAACTGGAAATGTGGCACTAAATAAAACAGAAAAATGTTCCTGCCCTCAAGGAACTTAGATTTTAGTGGAAATATTAAGAAACCAAATGTTAATACAGATCCTTCCAGTGTATTACCCATAGAATTCTGGAGTCTACACCAATGTTCCTAACCCAGGTGATACTGCCTCCAAGAGGCATTTGACAATGGTTAAAAATATTTTTGGTTCTCACAGCTGAAGGAAGGGGTTGCTTACTGGCACCTCCTGTGTAAATGCCACACATGTTGCTAAATATCCTACAATGCACAGGGCAATGTTTATAGCAAAGAGTTATGCAGACCAAGATATAAATATGTAGTGGGAGGGTTGAGAAACTCTGGTCTAGTTTAATCCCTGTCCTTTACAGATATGTATATTAAGCCTAAAGGTTCGAATTATACATTAGCAGAGCCCGAATTGGTACTTGACATCTTGTGATTGTACTTCAGGACACGTTCGTTCGGGATTTTCTTTAAAATTAGTGAATTTTTGAAGGCATATAAAGTCTTACTAACCACTTAGATGATTGGAAAGTGACACCTCTGCAAGAAAAACAAAACTAAGATGGCTTTTTTTTCTGGGAGACTGAAGAAAGATTTCAGGAATAGTGACATGAAGATGGATATTTTAAAACTGAAAAAAAAAAAGTTACTTGCAAAGAGCTGGTTAAAGTGACTGACATTCAGCGGGTAGAATTTCATAATCTAAGAACTGAGAATGTGAATGGAGTAATAAAAGAGTTATCAAAGATAAAGCATTTGGAGGTTGAGGGTGTTTCCGTATGCAAACAATTCAGACAGCTGTTACAGAGTTAGTTTCCTTTGAGGATATTCTGACGTGCTGACATGAAATCAGATCTGACATTTGACTCCCTTTTTTTCTGTAACGTGATACTAATACAAAAATGACAGGTAGATGTGGTTCTATTTGAGAACATATTGTGTTAATAGTGTTTGTATAAAAAGTTTCTATGCTTTAGTTCTAGGACTGGTCCTTTAACAATTACAGTGGCACTTTGATATCAGCTGTTTCTTTTAAAAATAGCCATTTCTTTCCTTTAGCATGTAACTGAGCTTGGCACTTCATTTAATCCTCCCAACAACATATGAGGTTGGTGGAATCATGTCTCCATTTTGCACGATAGAAAACCGGAGACTTAGAAAAATCAGGCAATTGTCCAAGGTCACAATCAGTAAGTGGTTCAACTGGAATTTGAATGGTAAAACTGGAATTTGAAAGTGGAACAGACCACTTGTGTGGAGCCACTGTTTCCTACGCTTCCTGGCGTAGAGAGTCAGGGGAACCTGAAGCTCATCAGCCTGCTTTACCAGAAATAGTCCCTGAGGCGCAGAGTATGTTTACTGTAAGGATGCTTCTCAGGATGTTACTCAATACTTTCCACTGTGTTCTCTCTCTGGGACCAATCAGACATTTACTTCTGACTCCAAGGGTGGGAGTCATTGTGTTCCTTAAACTGCTCACTTGGTTTTGCTTTTGGATATTGATTCACGTAATGGTCATCGTATCTTGTTTGCATTCCCTATAGAAGAGCAGAAAATTGCATGTCTTCCTGTATCTGACAAACATACATAGGTACGCTCTCTCAACATGCCTTTTAAATACTAAACTCGCTATTTTATTTGTTCTCTTTACGTACCCTTTTTCGTCTACTCTTCAGCTTCTAAAATGTATTTTATTGTAATCTGTTCCATCTTGAATTATGGGAATGCTTTCTCAAATATGAAAACTCATACATACATTTAAATTATTCTTTATTCATTGCCTAGTATGTACCCAGTGATTAATATACCATTTGATCCTCAACAAAAGCCTTATGAGGTAAATATTATTAGCGTTATTTTATCAGAACAGGTCTAAGAAAATTTACTAATCTGAGCAGTGTCACAATGCTAGAATGTAAATCCAGGTATGGCTGACTCTGAAACCTGATGCTTTTTATAATATAATATATTAATAATTTTCATCTGAAATGCTTCTGCAAGTCACCATAATGAGAAAATTTACAAGTTCTTGCTGCCAAGGGGAAGGTTGGAGAAATTGGTTATAAGAGTTGAGAAAAAAAGATTGGCAGTGGTTATATAAAAAGCAAAAAACTTCGTATTAATTAGTATAACACCTCTTTCTTTAATATAGAATTAGGTAAGCCTCTAACATGCAAATCTTTTCACAGGGCATCTCTGGCCTTTATTTTCTAGGCATGTGGAACTGAGCCACACCTCTAATTGCTTCTGCTTCTGTTTCCATTGCTCCTGCTGTTGCTGAGGACATGATTGATAGGAGATGATGGCTAGTGGAGAACCAGGGCTCAGAAAGACACTTGCTATGTGCCCAATGTGTATGCTTGCACAATATGCTTCATTATTAGCTTGACAGATCTCCAAGTGGCAGATTGGGAATCAGTTTTGGACCTGGCTAGCATTTCTGTTACAGACATTGGGTTTTTATGAAGCTCATAAATACGTATATGTATGTATATACCTATACATACACACACGTATATATACACACACATGCATGTAAATATCTAGATGTCTATGTATACTTGTGTGTGTATATGTATATAAACACAAAATACAATGTGTTTTATATAAATATATATTATATATAAAATATATGTGTGTATACACAAAAATATATGTATGTATAGATGTATATATATGTGCATGTTATCCATGTCCATATACATATATGCACTTAGCACTATATACTTAGTACATATATATTTAATAAATGTGTACTTATAAATGTACATTAAATTCTTTGTTTCTAAAAAATTGAGAAGAATGAAGGCTGTCATAAAATATCAAATGAGTTTCTGATGGTATTGAACTGCTGCACACATTCTTAAACTTCTTTTATTGCTTTTAGAATGAGGCGGCACACAAAATACATTAATCAATATGATATGTATAACTTCCAAAACTTGAAGTGGTAACACATACTGATGAATCTTTGCACTTCATTAAGTGAATGAATGTGGCTTAAAGTTACAGACTTCTTAAGTGTCTCACCTGGTTGTTTTATACAAGGATTATGTGTGAAACTATTTTCCTTTGAAAATGTTATTGGTGTTACAGATTACAAATTTTTGTGTTGCTGTTAAATATTTCTTAGTCTTTTAAGCTTTACAAAATCTAAAAGCTTATTTAAAGCAACCCTTTGGTTTATATAATACAACTCTTGAAAAACATTGATGGTCAAGAACAGAAGTAATTAGCAAGGGCTTTCACTGTTTATTCTTGTTATGCTTTCATGACAAGATGTACGCTGCTTTAAAATCTATTTTTTCTCATTTTTAAAAAACTCCTCTTATTAGCATTCCCAATAAATCAAAATCTGTGCAAGATGACGGGTGGCATTATGCTGTTCTATGAGTGCTTCAGTGCAGAACTATCAGGAAAGGGAGGCTGAAAGGAAGTGCTGACTCCATCCTTCATACAGTTGATGGTTGCTCTTATTAGTGATGAAAAGAAAATGAGAAAATGCATTGGTTTGCTTTTTATTAAGCACAGTAGGTAAAGCAGATGAATGCTTGAAGGCTCATTGAGCTGCCATAAAGAAATTTAAACATTGTTCATATTGGCTAGTCGCCAGGCTCATGCTGCAAACTCCAGATGAGGGTCAAGATTGCAGAGGAATTGTCAGCTCTATTGGTAGACAGTTTCTGTACGTTCCTAGTCTAATAATAAACCTGAGATTTACCCGGCAGGGTTGGTGGGATTATGCTTGTTGTACATGACTTGGTATCCTTCTTAATTCCTACAAAATAGTTAAGATTTCTTAGTGTAAAGTGATGGTGTGGCTTGACTTTATACATTTGGATTTTATTTGTATCATTGTATTATAATACCTTATATGTGTGAATAAATTTAGCTTCCTCATATGTAGATCTAGAATAATAGAGTAAGAGTGGAGAGAAAACTGTATAATAAAGTGCTAAAATATGGTTAGTAAATATGGTTCTAAATATAGTAACTAATTTTTTAAGTTAAAAAATCAAGCTTTGTTACCATGATAATTTGTCGTCTTTCTAAGATGAGCAGTGTGCTTTCCACTTCTTTTTAAATTCTTTCAAAGCCTAGTTCAAAATCTGAACACAGCTTTTGTGTGAATAATGATGATTATTTTATCGATCAATATTTTTGCTTCTTTATTAATAAATATACTATAGCAATATATAGCAAAAAATATGAAGCAATAAGAAAAGATGGATAACTTTCTTGAATGTAGGTACACAAGGGGGATGTAAACCTGGACATTTGTTACGCTCTCATTTGAAGTTTATTTCAGAGATGTATAACATCTCTTCTATCTGCACAAATAATTTTCCATAAAATCTATTCAAAATTAAGCTTCATAAAATAAAGACGTAATCCAAAGATTTGGCTGTGTGATCATGCTGGTTGACTAAATATTTAAATATTGAGACTGCCAGGGCAAATGAGTTGGAATAGTTAATTTATGAGAAAATGATGAAACAAATTCTGCTGTATTTAGCTAACACCAAATTTGCCTCAAATAAGTTTATCTTTTTTTTTCCACCTTCATTTTATTTTTAAAAAAGTTACAAAAAGAAAGTAATAATAAGAAGGTAACTGTTTTAATTTCTGAAGAAGGAAGATGGCTACAAATAGCCATTAATTTCTATTAAAGGTATAGATACTCTGATAAAGCATACACCTTTTGGTCAGGCACAGTGGCTCACACCTGTAATCTCAGCACTTTGGGAGGCCAAGGCAGGCAGATCACTTGAGGTCAGGAGTTCAGGACTAGCCTGGCAATCATGGTGAAACACTATCTCTACTAAAAATACAAAAATTAGCTGAGAGTGGTGTCATGCACCTGTAATCCCAGCTACTTGGGAGGCTGAGGCAGGAAAATTGCTTGAATCCTGGAGGCGGAGGTTGCAGTGAGCCGAGATCACATCACTGCACTCCAGCCTGGGCAACAGAGCAGGACTCTGTCTCAAAATAATAATGATGATAATAATAATAAAAAAATAATAAAAAACATACACTTTCTAAATACTCTTTGAATGCTGAAAAATATAAATGGGAAGGGTTAAACAGTGACTGCGATTAGTGAGATTAGCTTTCCAATTTAAAGCAAAATTTAGCAATCAAATTCAATTAAAAAGAAATGGATTACTTTAAGGATGTAAAAATGTGAAAGTTATTTGGAAATTATCAAGTTATTTACAAGTGAAAGTATCCATCTTGGAATAACTATGCTAAGATATAAAGACTTGAAGGTAGTAATTTGTAATCACATTTTATTTGCTATTATTCATTCACTGGTCAGTTATGGCTACGATTATGTGCTGCTGCTCTGATGGCTGTAAGGATCAGAAAAAAAAAAATGCTTTCATAATCCAGTATATGACTGGAAAAGTCAGTGAAAATATTCTATGAATCCTCGGAAGATATTCTTTACTTACTCCAAAAGTTTTTGGTGTGTTCAAAACAATTTTCTAAGACTACACTAGGTATGAAAGTAAACCTTGTGGAACCTTTACATTTTCTAACAACTGTACCGTATTATACATCTCAGCCTGTTGCAGATTGCTACATTTCTCTCAGCTTAATAGTTATTGTGTTCTCTAAGATGATGCCAGTTTATAAAATTTGGTCATAGTAGACTAATATATTTTCAAAGAAAGTTGTATTTTTTCCCCAAACAATTTTACAGAAAACGTCTTTGGTAAAATTGCTAAGTGAGGAACATAGGCCTACAAATACATCCCCTAGGTACGCCATAAGTTCATAGTGAAGTTCTTTACTCTTTCAGGAACACCGAGGCTGCAGTCAGAGCCCGCCCTATTTTAGGTACATAGTTTTAATATGCTGAGTAATTTGGTTTCAAAGCTCATAGGAGATGAAAATCTGAAACTTGAAAGGGGTAAAGAAGTACATAGAGTGAGTATACTAAACATCACAATTGGCAGCCTGAGAATAGGAAAATGACCCAAGGGTCTATGATAACATACACACGTGTTCAAGTTACATTTGCCTGGGGCCACTGTGGATCACAGTCTTCTATGCCTCAGTAAACTCTGAGTGTTCACAGGACTGCAAAGTACATAAAGCAAATAAAAATATTCGTAGTTGTGACCCTGAGACATCAATAAATGTTTAAATTATATTCACTCCACTCTGGTAAAGAATCAAATCATTATATAATATATTTTATATTTCCTCCATGGAAAACAAAGATTAGAAACATCGTTGCTTTAATCAGTATAAGTCGTATAAATCAGAGGTCCTGGGGTTTATCTTGGCTCTACCTATTATTCCCTGAGGGACTGTGGACAAACTGTGTAACCATTCTGGGTCCCAGTTTCCTCACATATAAATTGGAGATAACAAGAGACAACAATAGCATCTCCTTAGTAGTGCCATTGAGAGAATAAAGTGACATCATGTTTTTAAAATGTTCAACACAGGTCCTGGCACCTAACAAGTACTTTATAAGTGTTAGGCTTATCATAAGAGGAATAAATCCTTACTATGGGGAAACATTAGCTATCTAGAAAGTTTTTTTCCTAAAAGTTCCAGGAATCCAGAGAACTGAAGTTTTATTATATGTCAACTAAAATACCAAAATAAACAAAATAAAATTTAACTAAACAGTATACAATTTGTCATAACATGCACTATTTCTGCACTCTAATTTAAAAGATTTTCAATTCTTAATTATATTTAGAACTTCAACTGATCCATGATTGGATAGGTTTTCAGAATTAAATAACTTTACTTGGTTCAGTAATTGGTTTTGATGGTCTGTCTAACATGGTTCAGGATTGTTTCTTTTAAAACAAGGCATGTCATACCATTCTGAATTCCTTATAAATTCTGAATTACCTTGCTGTGACAGTGGTTTTTTTTTTTTTTTTTTATCATGTAGAAAACCAGTTCTTATTCAGCACCAGATAATTAGCTACTTTGCAAATGTCATGAAGTTTGAAGCTTAGGCATGATTACTGAGACTTAATCACACTAAAATCCTTCATATGCATTCCTTTGTATAAGATTTTAAGTATAAAGTGTAGGTGCAGGGATATAGATGGTGATGCGGCTATGAATAGGTAGGAAATCAGAAGACATTTTGAGGCAGACAGAGAGCACATACACCTTACACAATAAATTTAGTTAAACATAGTCAAAAGAGAAAAATCAGTGAAGACTTGTTACTCAGGAGTCCATCAATTTTATATGCAAGCGTTCAGTCAGGTATATAATCAGTAACTGTCCTGAATGGCATGTGTATTCATATTTTTATAGTTTAAACATGTCATTTCTATGTTTACTTTTTATTTTTGCTTTTTTTCTGTAAATAGACCAAAGTTCTCACGTTGGGAAACATATTATGATTGCAAAATGTTTAATCGTTTTTTATGTGAATTATTTCAAAATTTATTTCAGAAACAAATAACGGTTACTCTCTTGGAGGTTCTGAAAATTGACTTCAGATGTGGGAGGTAGTCTTGTTCAGATATTGAGGATCTAAGCCCAAGGGATCACTTGCAGTTCTCTGATACCTCATGGATGAATCATGCATTTCCTGCGTGTTTCTTGAGTAAATATTAAATGGAAGTAAAGAACTTATACCTTACGAGAGACTGAATATTTAAGTCAGTGTTTAACACATTATGGAAAACATGTATATATAAGTCGTGGTATAAATGTAAATCCTGGAATGTGGGACAAAATTTCTCGATTACCTTGTACATATCCAGGAACAACTAGTGAGCCCTCTATTTGTGCATACTTAGGTACTGGAGGGTGATTGATTCATAGCTTCACCTGTGATTTCAGAAAGTTAAATATTATTATTTTTATTCATTTTAATACTTCAGGGAAATTTACTATAACAATTCAGAGTAAGGATATCCTAGAACATGATGGCTATTATTTTGGGCAGTTTATTTGTAATGTTCCATGTCCAAGAATGACTCACTCTTATATTAGGTTGTTTAAACTGGAAAGGTCAAATGACTTAAGCTTCCAAAACTTCATTTGGCAAATTTCACATTTACTTTCAGCACTGTGGTTCCTTTCACCAAGGCACATGCATGTTAGAGCTCTATGTACAGTGAATTTACAAGGTTAATTATAGTGTATTGTGCATAACACAGTCGTTTTGTTGGTAGTTCAATATTATGTTTGGCATGTGTGATAACATTGCAGGGTAGATTTGCTCTAACTTTGACTTTGGTATTCTTAGTTAGAAATGACTACTCTCTTAGACACATGGTCCCCAGATAAAATGCCTACTCAGATTCACTGTTAAACAATAAGAAAAATAGTTTCTGCTGGAAACTGTTTCATCCATGGGTTGACAGTCATGGACAGAGTGTGTATAATTGGCAATGTGTATTTAAGTGTTCGCAAAAGCAGAAGAGAAAACTGAATATTGAAGATGAAAACTTGCCCGTGAGATGGTGTTCCTTTGAAAAAATTGGACAAAATAGGAATGGGAAAGCTTTCCAACACAGTTAGAGAGGATTAATTTCCTGATATTCACATACAGGGCTAATAAATATAGTATATCTACAACTTCATTATGCATAGTGCTCTTTTCATTCAACATGTTAGGGAATGAATATGGAGAAGCATAATAACAATGTCATGTTGATTTACATAAAATTTTGTGTATAGAATGATTAGATGCACTATCATATGGCATAAATTTGGAAAGATAAATGCTATATGCAGTCACGATTTTAGGAATTGTTAATTTTATATACACACACTGATTAACCATTAATTTTAAGGCATTATACAAAACACTGTGTAAGATGTAACACCTATGAAAAATGCGCTCTAGATACATAAAATCTAGTGGGTGAGGAACCCATAAACATACCAAAGAAGTATGTAAGGACTGTATGAATGGAAACATACACTTGATATTGATAACCAAGAATAAAAACATTTTTTAAAAGTTTTCTGAAACCCATAGAGCAGCAGTTTTCAGGCTGAAGTACATATAAACTAAAGATTAAGAGAGACTTTCCAAGGGAGTACATGAACATTTGTGGTTTAATGGAAATTAATGTTTATATGCTCCACTTTCATATGTAGTGAAGTTAACTTGTGTGAGAATTTGACTGTGTTTAAGCCCAAACTCTCAAGCTAGCTGTCCTTCCTCACTTCCCTTTTCACTGTTTCCCTTTCCCTATTTTCTAAAGAAAAACATTCTTCTCATTTTTCTGAAATCTTACTAAGATGCTTTGTTCATAGGATGTAAGTGCTATCAAAAGGAAATTTTAAAATGTGTTAAGAATGTGAATGAATGTGAATCAAATTACATTTTCAGGTCAAGTGGTATCCGTTCTTGGCTCTGATTCAAATTGAAGAAAGACTTATGAAAGTCGTCAGTGAATAAAGAAGTAAAAAATCACTTTAGTGATAAATTACTCTGGAATTTAGCATATAACTCAAGTTCGAAGAACTCACACTGCTGTAGAAAAACTATTTTTATTCCTACCTAATTATTTCTATAAATAAGATTTTCTGGTGCTTGCATTTATAACAATGAAAACTACAAAATGAATTGATTTTCAGTGCATAAAAATCAGTTATATCTATCTTAACTGGGAAAAAAGCCTAGCTCATCTCAGTATGACATCAATTTCTAATAAACATTTTCTTTCCATTAAAATAGTTTAAAAATATATAATACTTACGTAGGTTTCTTGAGTTATTTACTAAAAATTATAGTAAGAAAATTTAGGAAGACAATTTGCAGCCTTAAAACATGGAAATTAAAAGAAATAAACTATTAATTTCAGTTTCAATATTTGATTACTGCAATATATGATAGGTTGATCAATATGAGATGTTCAAGCATAAAAAAACATAAATCTTTAGCATAATATTATAAGGGGTGAGTTAATTGGACATATGAACTCAAGGGACAGAAAGCAAGCAACACAAATATTCTGACTATTAAAGAAGAACTTGATCATTTATTTTTATATGGATGACATTGAATAACAAAACACTGGAGTATTTAGATTCCATTGGGTGCATTTAGGAACAGTGTAACTGTTTTATTTTAAAATGTCAATATTTACAATATGTTAGAAATGATATAATTTTCAATTATTTACACTCAAGAGGAAACATTTTATATGTCAACTTTAAATACATAAGTCAGTATGTATGAGCTTTAAAAATTATTTTAGAGTGTATATGATTAATAAAAGTTAGAAGTTTACAGATCTAGGCTCATCACTTTAGACTACCAGTGAAGAGAGGAAGACCCAGAGCAATTAAGTAAACTCGCCAAGGTCATTCCAGCTCTTTGTAGCAGATCCCAACTAGAAGGAAGGATCTGTGGAGAACAGAAAGGTTTCATGAAGTGGGTAATATTTAAGGTGAAATTTTGCTCGTTGAAAATGGCCTCTGAATGGGAGGAGTTTTTGGCTAGGTGTATCACCTCCATAGTCACCAAACCATAGACATTTTCACTTTGCCTAAATTGTGAAATTTTGTTGGAATGTATTGACATGCAAGGGTGCAAGGTTATGTTGGAGGTGCGTGGTTCAGGCCAAAGATTTTAAATGTTCTTCAAACATTGTATATGGAGTGAGCTGTTGAAGGTTTTTAAGTAGAGTGAAGGAGAAAAGTCATATGAAGCTGCTATAAATCTTATGAATGAACACTATGGTACTTGGTTTAGATCATCTATCCAAATTCTTCTTTCTACAGTATTATGATAATACTAAATACAAACAATATTTTTAGATGTTGTTGTTTAGTTGTTTGTGTTTTGGGCAATATCAGGGAAAGTGTTTTGATCAAGGTGCTATTTTTATAAAATCAATCAGTTATTACTTTACTTCACTTTATCTTCCTTCAGATTTTAGAGTACATCTAGATATCTAGATCCACTGGTATGGTTCTACTCCCCAATATACATATTTCTCTCTCTCTCTCTCTCTCTCTCTCTCTCTCTCTCTCTCTCTCCCCCCCCCCCCCCCCCCCCAACTCCCTCTCTCTCTGTCTCTTTCTGACACACACACACACACCCCTTTGTTTCTATCTGCTCTCCAGAAGAGCTTTATATTTTAGGTTATGGGCTTTGTTTTAAGATACAGTCATGGTTGTGCACATCATTGGCTTTCTCCATGACTAAGTATCTATGAATCTGTAATATTATTTTTATAATATTATGTTTATTCTAAATAAAAGCAATATATTAATCACACACAAAGCTCATTTGTTATACATTACCTATCATATTTTAAAATAATTGAATTTACGTAACAGGGGAATAGGCAGTAATTAATTCTATTAAGAATTTGCACTGAGGTGAATAAGTTAAGTTTATTGACACAATTAATTGTTCCCTAAAGAACATTCTTGTGTCATTTAATTGGAGAAACTATTTACCTGCAATTTCTCTTAATATATGACATTAGTAAGTTATTTATTATAGAAAACATTAGTGACTCCTGTTAGACCAACTCAATTAATGACAGCATTTTAGGCATATTATTACATTATCTAGTGCTTTCTATATTGTTTGAATAGACATTTAAATATGTGTGTACCTAAATGAAAACAATCTAGATTTTAGGTAAAACCACTATTTTCTATTAAATACCTAATTTAGAAAGAAAGCAATTTGTTTCCTATTTGCCTTTTTCCTTCTTGCTTCCTTCCCTCATCTAGTTCCTAATTATGTTGTCACTGCTGTTACGTGTGTGTGTGTTTGTGTTTTGGGCAATATAGAATAGTGCTTTCCAAACATTGTCGTGCAGATGGATAACCTGGTGATCGTGTTATAAATGCAGATTCTGAGTCTACAGGTTTGAGGCAGGGCCTGAGATTCTGCCTTTCTAACAAGCTCTCAGGTGATACGAACTTTAGAGGTGAAAAAATAATATCCTTTCCCCACCCACTATAAAGTTCATGGCTGACACGCTATAGCAAAAACAGACTAACAAGAGGAAATAATACATCTATTTAAACAAAGTTTTATGTGATGTGGGAGGCTTCAGAAATGATGACCCAAAGCCCCAGGGAAAAGTGTATATTTGTATGCTTCAGTTTGATGAATAATGGACAGTCTTGTAGAAATGGAATTAGAAAGGGTATGATCTAATAGTAATGGTTTACTTAACAAGGCTGTTAACGTGCAGTTCTTTTTCATCTTCCTTCTTTCCTCCAAGTGTAGGGCAGGACACCCATGACATGAGGATCTGAAGGGCAGAAGGGAAGAGAGATTCTTTATATAACTCATGGGAGAAAGACAGGAGAAGGTCAGAAGGTCCCCATTCTGCTTATGCCAAGATGTTATATTTTGGGGCGTCACGTTCTGAGCCCCAGTGGGACCACAGTTTAGTAAGGCTTGAGAGACTAAAATAACACATATTTCCATTTGCTTATAAAAAATATCCTTAAGAAAGTTTAATTCACATGTATGCATTTAAAGAATGAAGAGCAAAAATTTGGTGGTTGGGCAAGGAAGACTCATTTCTGGCGGGGCTGATAGGTTAGAGGAAGCTTTGTTGCTAGGAGGATCAGGAAGCCAGGCTGGCGGATGTGGGGCCAGCAGGTCTTAAGGTGTGTCTGGGCAGGTGGGACAGATTGGGTGGGAATGGCCAGACTGGTGAAAGGCCTTGACAAACCAATTATGTTGGAAACAGAAAGGTGTCAGAGGCTTCAAATAATTTTTAGGAGAAGAATAGCATGCTTGCTATACATAGGTTTCATGTAAAACCATATAACCATACCTTATTTTGGAGATATCTTGCAATTTTAGGTTAATGGGGAAATTTAAATACTAGTGGGGCAAGGTAAAGTTTGTAACAATTCAATTTAGGCACAAATGCCACTTCTTAGTTTTATGCCAGATTAAATAATGAAAGGCAATTAATATTAGTGTGTTATACAAAATGGTCTCTCAGACTTGAGAATATTCAAATAGCCAAGAAGAAATTGAAATGATCTATAATTAATTCTAAACTCTTTAGTCCTGTACTCTAAGCTAGAAAAGATTTAGCTATTTGCCTATCATTCATTCAGATCATTTCTAGTACCAAAATTAGAAAGATAATAGGCAATGAACTTTCAATTTTACTGAACCGTAGCTGTTAGCTCTCTTCTCCCTGTACCTGAATTCAACATGTATAAGCAGAGTTGGCTTTTCATGGTGTCGGAAAATGAACTCCTATTTTATATCCAAAAATAGTCAAGTTGAGGCTTTACTAAAATATAGTAATTTATTTCAGTATGCAAGACCACAGAGATCTCATATCTAAATACTCACATTATAAAGTGCAGAGACATCTCAGGTAACAAAAAGGTTAGAATTTAGGAGAATAGCTTTTTGTCCAGAGTATTTGAAAAAGAAAAAATATATATGTATATACACACACACATATATGTACATATGTTAGCCTATGTCTGAAGATGAATTATTTAGAAAATCAAAGAAATATTTAAAAGAAAAAGTAGAAAGTCTTGTTTGTCGGTAACTATTCTTTAGTGTGGAATAGATGCAATAATAATGCCGTCAACTGCAACGCTTCCCCTAAGACTTACATTGTCTCCTCACTCTTCTGCCTTTGGCATTGAACTAGTGTGCGTAAATGAGGTTGCTCTTTTTGTCCAGTTGTTAAGGCATGAACAGCGGGGCTTGCCTTTGGTACTGAGGCTATTCATCAAAGCTTTTTAAAATGTTTTCATTGTTGTTGTTGTTGACATGACTTTTTGCTTCTACCTCCCCTGCTGGGCCAGACCCTAAGAACTTTGCACCGGCTGTTGTTTTTTCTCATGTGCTGAATTGCTGTTGCTTTGAAGACAGCAAGAGGAGAGTGAAAATTATATTGGTTCCTCAATTGGTGTTGGCTATAGGTCTTGCGCAGTTTCTAACCAAAGGCTAGAGTGTAGTACTACCTCTCTTTAAGGTTGTCGGCTGGAATATATGTTTTACACATATATTCTTATGGAAAAGCTCTGTGGTATGTGTTACTTTTGTAGGTCTGTATGATGATGATTTGCTATTTTCCAAGCATCTATATCAGATGCTTATAAACCAAATTACTAGTGTCATAGTTAAGTGACTAAGATTTTTCTATTCTCTTATCCTTTGTGAAGGCAGAAAGCGTGAGCATTTTGGGTTTGCAGTTAAAGTGGGATTTAGTGGGAAAGTAGAACGATTGAAGAGAAACAGCACAAATCTGAGTGGTAAGTCTTCATAGCTATATCTTTCAGAGTTTCACTTCTAATAAACAAAAGGCAAATAATGTAGAGTAGGAATTTAACAAATTATGCCATAAAAGAAAAAATGCCACTTTGAAGTGATTGTAAATAAAAGATCAATTTAAATATAATTATATAGAGCAATAAGGATGAAATATATAAACAAGAATATAAAATAGAATAGAAATTGCCTTATTGAAGTAATTCTATGAAATCCTAATATCAACAGAAAGGAGAACTTGCTGTTTACTGGAACTTAACAGTTTGATGTTACTCATTCTCCATGTGACAGCTGTTTTCGTGTATTTTAATTACTAAAATCTCGTAAAACTCTGCAAAACTGCTTGGAAAACTAATTATTTGAACTACACAGTCATGTACCACAATTAATCTATTTGAATTTTTTAATGTATATTTCATTGTTTATATTGGTCAACTTTGTAACTAGGTAATTTTGATGGGTTAAGATTTGAAATCCATGTGGGCCAATCAAATGTGCTGGTGTATTTCTTAGTAATGGGGACTATCAATTACATCTATAGGTGAATTTCAGTAGTCTACTTGAGTTAGGGGATCATGAGCCTTTCCATCATGCTACAGTATTTGGAGGGGCTTTGTCTGGATTTCTTTCTTCCTTTCTTCCTTTCCTCCTTTCTTTCCTTCTTTCTTTCTTTCCTTCCCTTCCTTCCCTTCCTTTGCTCCCTTTCCTTTCTCCCTTCCCTTCCTTTCCTTCCTTTCTTCCTCTCTCCCTCCCTTCTTCCCTCCTTCCTTCCCTCCTTCTTTCCTTCCTTCCTTCCTTCCTTCCTTCCTTCCTTCCTTCCTTCCTTCCTTCCTTCCTCCCTCCTTCCCTCCCTCCCTCCCTCCCTCCCTCTTTTCCTTTCTCCCTCTTTTCTTTTCTTTTCTTTTTCTTTTCTTTCTTTGTTTCTGTCTGTCTGTCTCAATATTTGTAGTTTTAGTAGAGATGGGATTTCTCCAGTCTCTACTAAGATTGGCTAGTCTCGCTGCAAACTCCTGACCTCAGGTGATCCACCCACCTAGACCTCCCAAAGTAGTGGGATTACAGACGTGAGCCACCCTGCCCAGCCTGGATTTTCTTGACAATAAATGTAATCGTGACACTCACTGATAGATTTGTAGATTTTAAAAATGTTCATTAAAAGTACATTCTGTTCTTTAATACTGTTTTGACATTCGAAGAGATAAAACAAAATGATTTCTAATAATAATCTAGAGATGTGAGCTTAAGATCAGATATATTTTACATAAATTTATCAACCTGTGTGCCAATCCTTTACTTTCTTAGTATAGCATAATAATAAATCTTGATATCTGAAACGGAAAATCTCTCATTCCTGACCTTAATATTACAGGTAATTACTGCCTTTTATTTCTTTATATGCATGTAAGAGTGATGTTATTAAATGCCGTGAAAATCCATATTGAGATTTTTCTTAGAATTCTACAATTTGTAGATAAATTTAGAAGAAAATGAGTGTATTTTCAGTATACCATAATTTTTCATGAACATGGTATATCTATAAACCTATTAAAACTACCCTATTTTTTCATATGTTTAATCATTTCTCTTTTAGAAAACTTGCTGAATTCTTAACACTACAGTTTTTATTCATATTAAAATAAAAAATCAGTTTATACATTTTATACATTTTTAAAAAGTTTATACATTTTAAGAAAGTAAAAAAAGTTACAAACTGAGAAATTATTCTCACACATATAATTGAAAATATATGATTAGTAATATATAAATAATTTCTATGTATTAATAAATAAATAATAAAAAGTGGAGTAAAAGTTATAAAGTAGAATTCCCCCCACAAAGCAAATGTGTGTATTCAATAAACATGGGAAGAAATGTTCCATATCATTAGTGGTCAGTGACATACAAGTCAAGAAAGCAGTGAATTACCATTTTAAACTGTTTAGTTGTGAATATATACATTTGTTTATTTTAGATACTTCAAGGATTGAAGAAGATGTGGTTTTTACGTCTAAATTTATATCTAAATTTAACATAACTTACAGGAATCTAAATGTTTTAAGCACTTTAGGAATCTGTTTGACATTATCACCTAGAGTAAACTAAGCCTTTCTTCTCCTAAATATATATCCCCCCAAAAAACCCTTGCATATGTTTAGCAAGATATATTTTCATAAAGCACTATTAAACTATATAAGACCTCAAAATAATATCAATATTATTTAAAAGAGAATGAATGAATAAAAGGTGGTGCGTTTATACAATGAATTATTATACAACAATCAAGATTAATAAATAAAATGACATTAAAACTTTGTACAAAATTTAGCAATATAGTATTAAGTAAAGAATAAGTCCTTAAAGTCACATCTATCATGATAATTTTAAAAAATAAAATTAAAGAAAACTACATTTGTTTAATATCTAAAAGCAAAATTATGATCAAATTGTGACTTACAATATCAATAACCCAGTGTGTCAGGAGAAAAGAATGAAGTCAGGAAGACAATATGATTATATCCATGTAGTTATTATCAAGTTTATATTCTGGATGATAGATTTACAGAAACTTATTACAGTACTGAATGAATGTAATCATGGATGAATGAATCAATGCATGGCTTGAATGAATAAATGAATGCATGGATTGATAATTGAACAGATAGTAAACAAGTACATAAATATAAGCCAGACATAGTGACTCACACCTGCAATCCCAGCACTTTGGGAGGCCGAGGCAGTTGGATCACTTGAGGCCAGGAGTTCAAGACCAGCCCGGCCAACAGGCCAACAGGGCAAAACCCTGTCTCTACTAAAAATACAAAAAACTTAGCCTGGTGTGGTGGTGCATGCCTGTAATCCCAGGTACTCAGGAGGCTGAGGCATGAGAATCACTCGAACCAAGAGGCAGAGGTTGCAGTGAGTCAAGATGGTGCCACCGCACCTCAGCCTGGGTGACAAAGCGAGATTCTGACTCAAAACAAAACAAAACATAAATATATAAATAATGGCCATACATGAACCAATTTCACAAACCAAGGATTATGATTAATGTATTCTGTGAATTTAGTTTCAATAGAAATAAAGAGATATCCATAATTGTCACAAAATGTTACTTTTTGTTGACTTTTCATTTTTTCCTAAGAGTTTCTGCCCTATAATTTCAACTAACTCTATAGAAAGTTAGTTGGTGGTGGATGTGTACTGTTGATATCCAAGAATGACTTTTATCTGTTTTGTTAAGTCGTGGCCAATTTTTTAGTTTGTAATGTTATGTTAGATGAGGATTGGGCTGCAGTGGTGCCGTGGCTCACACCTATAATTCCAGCTCTTTTGGAGGCCAAGACAGGAGGATTGCTTGAAGCCAGGAATTCAAGAGCAGCCTGGGCCACAAAGCAAGATCCTTTCTCTACAAAAACTAAAACAAAATTAAAAAAAAAAAAATAGCTGGGCCTGGTGGTAAATTCCTGTAGTCCTAGCTACTTGTGAGTCTGAGGTGGGAGGACTGCTAGAGCTCAGAAGTTTCAGGATGAAGTTAGCTATGATTGCACCACTGCACTCCAGCCTGGGCTACAGAGTGAGACCATGTCTCAGAAAAAAAAGAGGATATGACTTTTACACTTAAAACTCTACATGAAGAGAGAAGATCAATTGGCTCTCAGTATATTAATGTCAAATTCCAAGGCAGAATTTTTCTTGCTGAGACACTTTAGGGAACAGCAATGACAATATGCAGGACAATCTTTAAATAACTGGTATTCACTATTCACCAGTATGTTGATTATTTTCTCGAACATTAAGAAAAGCATATTTTTAAGGGGAGGTGATTACACAGTATGGGGTAGCCAGATGGATGTGTGAGAATAATTTCTCTTCACTTTGGTAGTTGGTTCAACACGCTCTGCCAAAAAACCAACACAAAAAAAGTATATAATGATCTCACTAAAAACAATAGAGAATTGGGAGACTCAAAAAATTTCATTTTGCTAGTAGCTTGAAGTCTTACTGAGGTATGTGAACCCAATTTTGAATTTGATAATTGCATTTTCTTCTAATTATTTCAATATTGTATTTTATGCCTCTGCTGTTAGTCAGAACCACAGTGAAGTCAGTTCCAGCATGAAGAAACTATTCTTTAACCACAGTTCTAGACTCAATTCTCGAGTTTAACATCTCTTACTTTAGGAAAGTATTTCATTTTACAGTTTTTAAAATGTGGATTTATGATTTACCTGTAAGCAACATAGGTTTTGGGAAACAGTACTTGTCCAGGAAAATCTGTTAAATGGTGGCCTAAAATATGGAATTGATCTTATTTTCTTTAGAGTGTTGTTAACCTTAATAAATCACTTACTTCATTTCCATAACTTTTAATGCCAAATACTTGTAAAACAATAACAAATGTTTAAAATTAAACTACTTCATAGGTGTTTGTAATAAACTATACTGTGGACGTGATTATGTTTTAGGGGGAAAGAAACCTTTCTAAGTGTTGTTTGGTGTCCATGAATCTACCCTTTATTAACCTCAGAAACAGAAACCTATTGTATTCTGTCTCAAACAGCTAGGTTTATATTAGGTTAAAAAAGTCATACTCAGCATGGTATAAATACATCTTAAATTTGGCCACATTCCCATGTTCAAGAATATGACGTAAGAAGTTACACAGTATGTGAGAGTGATTAAGCATCTTTAATCTTTGGTCTTTCTAGACTTTGTAGCTCAAAGTCAAAAAGAAAGCCCATGTGCTCTATCTCTAACTGTATACACTGCACTATGGAATATCAAAAGCTGTCAGTCCTCACTCAAAGAAGATTGCACTGCTCAAAGTAAACACTGTCTTACTATGAGTTTTATTGCTGAAAGTAATTCATGTAAATAAAATGAGGATAAAGCAATACAGGAATATTTCACCAGTGATTTCATTGCTTTCCACATTTCAAAATACCAGTTTTATGATTTGGATAATTCCTTTAATTCCTACTGCTTTAAGGAAATAGTCCAGCCAAGCCAACAGAAGAGTAATGACAATAATAATAATAATAAATCTTACATCTTAGGGATATTATATCTTACGGCTGGTGCTGTAAAATTTAAAACCAAAAGCCATTGTTTGTGCAGTATATATTTTAACATGACAATAAAATATTAGGTTTTGAGTGAAGGAAGTGAGAGTTCATAGTAGCATTTTAAAAAATCAACTAGCCTTTCTGAACCTATAACTCAGGATTACAGATATAAACACATCGCAGACATTTATCACCACTATTCTTCTCTTTTATGACCTTTTGAAAAGAACATAATTTCTCAAAAAAACATTTTTCAATAATCTCTGCACAGGATAATTTGCCCTTTTTCTAATCTTCAAAGTGACAGATTGCATAGGTTGAGCCTCTCTGACTTACATCACAGACAGTTTCATGTTTCAGTATGCTTTTCTGTCTCACTGGCTGACTTGATTGATAATAGTTGAGGTAGTACAAAATTAAAAATTAATTAATTTGACTGAATTGGTAATAAAGGGGACTGAGCAGTTGTATTGAGATGCTAATAGGTCTATTCCAGACCTATTCTGGCCATCTGATCCTCTGGAAGAGCCAACAGCTGTGGTAGGCAAAACTGACAACTGAGCACATTCAAGGGTAAGGGTCAAGAGTTTGTCATCTAACCCCAGTGGGGCCAAAGCAGAGGCTGTTCTTCCCAAGACTCTTGTTCTGGGACAAAAGCAGGTCGCATGATTGAAATAACATATTTGTATGGCATTACTAAAATATTTTTATAAAATAATAATATAGTCACAGATGATGATTTTCTGTTTTGTTTTTTGTGTGTGCACATGAATTAGAACTTTCTGAACAAATTTCTGTAAGGTCTCCAGTAACTATAGTGCCTGCTTCATTCACTATTTTATTGGGAAAAGGCATAATTAATACAATTAAGACTAGTAGAAAAATACTTGACTGGTATTTTGCTATACATATAGTGTTATGCATATTTATACATGCCTAAAATGCAATACATTTGTATTATTTTAAAGGATGAAATGCAGTTAATTAAGAAAATTATGTTTCATGACCCATATAATAAAGAATATTCTTTATTTTATGATAGTCAAATATTTCAACTCTCCAGTAAACCAGTATAGTGTGTGGTATAGGATGTTTTTATATCCTATACAACGAATAGGATATATACATAGGATGTATGTATATCCTATACATTCACAAAATGAATATATGGTGTGTATATTTTTATAACTACGTAGATAGTACCCATTCATTTATGAGATTTTTAATAAAAATTCAGAATATTGGTAGAAAATAAAAACCATTCGCATTCTAGTTAAAATAATGATTTTTTTGTCTATCTCACTAAATTATAGAAAAATAATATTAAAGTAGAAGAAATTATGGACAATTTGTTACCAATAAAAATAACAGAAAGCACCACTGATTTAGGTTATGAAGATTGATAAGCTGATTTGAGACAATTGAGCTCAATAATTATTGTAGAGCAAACTCTGGGAAACAAAACTTTAAAACTGAAATGTTAAATTCAGAGATGAATAAAATTACACAGTACTTCTTGAAAGTTAAGGACATGGATTAAAATAACCAGATGAAATATTTAATTTTTACTTTATAAATGTATGATTTACCTTTTTTAAAAAATAGTTTTTTCATTTACTTGAAGAACACATTATAAACCTTGTAGCTTCCTAGGGATAGTGTCACCAGTCTGTTAATTTGAAGCAGTCAAATATCTAATATAAACGTTAAAAAAACACCAGTTGTTGCATAATAATATAATTTTTAATGTCTCTCCTATTTGATTTATTTTTGTTTTTCCTTAGGAAGAATAAGAAAAAGATGATTATCTATTTTACTTGAAACCCAATTATCTCCACGTGTCTGGTGGGAATTTTCACACCCCAGACCAATCAGTAAATCAGCCAATCAGTGTTGACCTATTGTAGCTAAATGTTAGGTATTTGAAAACTGATTGGCATTTGCCACTGAATTCATTCAGCTAAAATTTACTATAGTGGTGGTGATGATTTTCATATATTTTAGCAATCCTGAAGTAACTATTTCTATTACATCTACTAACACCACCAATAATGATAACATTTCTACTACTGTTTCTATTAAGACTATTATACCTGCTTATTAATTCCACTACCATTACTAATACATAGCATTTATTGGACTCTTTGTGGCATTGTTCATTTGTATAGTAGTGTATTTAATCCTCATAACAACTGTCATTGCCAAATACCATTATTTTCTCCTTTTTAAAAGTGAGAAAATCTAGATGGTTTATCAGTTAGTTTCTTTTAGCACCCGCCTACATGATTTTAAAGGAATGCCATGTACATTCTCTGTTTCTCATCTGAATAGCCTATTGTTTCTTGGAACATGGCTAAATTAAAATACAGGATATTTCATAAGGAGGTCAGGTTTTTCAAACAGAAGATTAAAAGAAAACATATTTTAAGAAATAAACTAAATGTTTTTTCCATTGATTGTTTAACTTCATTCCCCTCTCCTCCCTGAGATAAACTACAGGGATCATCAAGCAGAATTATAAAATCTCAAGCCTTAAGCTCATATTGATAGGGAGGTAAATACAATTATACTTCTCTGCATCAGAAAACAAGATTAAATTGTCCTTTAGTGCAATAAAATGCTGATCTCAAAGCTAGGTTGATTCTTTTAAGGTGCTTTCTAATCAATGAGGATATGAAAGGAAATACATGGTTGACAGAGTTGGGACTCCAACTCAAAATCTAAAGAGGACCGTCTTCGTCTAATTGCTACAAATGGTTGTAATATGAGCTGCTGAGTTTTAAAGTGATTCAAGTCAAGAACTGTAATTCTACTGAGACAATCATTCCCACTGCAGGTTAAAATCCATAGACCATTTCCATTAAAAATAATTAGCAATCATTTCTTGGGAGATACACATTGATATGAATGTTTCAAATAACTTTAGAATTACCGTAACTTTCAGTGTGAATACAATGTCCAGTTGTGCATTGCAACATAATGTTTTAGTATTTTCTTTATGATTTTTGTCTTCTTTAGTTAATGCTTAAAACACTTGAACTGGTGGACTTCTTAAAGCCATTCGGTGAGATATTATGTAAACATTATCTCACTGCCAGGTCTGGTTTGTCTTACCACTTGTTCTTTTACACCACCCTATACATTTTATTTAGTGAAATACAAAAATATTTCCACTCAGGAAAAAAATAAAGCCCCTACCTTTGGTATTGTCTCCTATATTACCTCTCACAATGCTTATATTTATAATTTACAAATATGGTGTTGTGACTTGTCTTAGGAATTTGATAATTTTGCATTTAAAAATATAAAAATATGACCCTTACATGTCATTTTACATTTCTGTAATACTAATTTTATGTGACATTATTGATACACAAGCTGTAATTCTGAAAAAAAAAATTATTGGGGGAAATTGGCTCATAATAAAATATTTTTATGAAAATCAAACACATTTTAAGTCAATAAAATTGCTAGGTTAGCAGGAATATTAATTTTTAGAAAATCTGAATGAAAGTATCTTTGTTATATTTTGTTTGCTTTGCTGATGTGTTTAAACTTTTATCACACTGAAATATATGCTAATATCTAAAAAATTTAAGTAGTAAGATTTCTAAAATGATATGAGCTAATAGTATTCACATGGTTACATATTTCTGTACTTCCAAAATATTTAAATTTTTTCCAGTTAAAAAAAGATGAGTACCTTAAAAAATGTGTTATACTATCCATTAAATTTTTGAAACCAATGTATTTGTATTATTTTTCTGTATTGCTGTAACTCATACAAAAGTATGAATTTAGTAATTATAAAGTTTGAATAGTAGTATTTTCATGAATATGAATATGAGAAAAGTATTATAGAAAATACAAAGAAATGTTTTAAATCAGCTTTATCTCTTATATTAAAATATTATTTTAGCCACCGTGGTATTAATACCAGTAATAGCGATGTGGATATGCAGCTTTATCAGTGGCTATAATGTGAACATTTCTTCAGCTAACTGCCACACAGTTGGATGATCCAGTTGCAGGTCTGGGCTTTTCAATTTTTCCAAATTCTGGCTATTGTGTTAGGCATTGGTTTCGGAAATGAAGTGACACTTTTTCATATGAAAATGCAATTGAGCAGATTGTTTTGGGCAAAGTTCAATTGCAGTTAACCCTCCAGACGAACAGTTACGCTCTCATTATTCAATGTCACTCAGGTCAATCTGAATTATTAAAGCGGATTGCAGAAAGGGTAAGTATAGTTGGCCATTCCTGAAGAAACGTTAAAAAAAAAATTACCAAACCAGCAGTTTGATTCGCTTTCATTTAATTGTTTCTTAAAGATAAATAGCACAGATCATACCTATCCAGAGATAATTAGTACATACATGGTCTTTTTTGAAACACTTTGTGTTATTTTAAAGATTTATATATTCTTTATGTCCTTGTTTTGAAAGATAAATTTAAAGCTAGTGTAATATATTGTTAAATTCTAGAATTCTAGAATACCCAGTTATGTAGTTATTTAGAGAACTTGAAGGACACTTGAAGGAACAAGAGCAGAAAATAGTAAGATATATCAGTGCTTTGTTTGTCTTTTAATGCATTCACAGTTAATAATCTTCAAAAAGCATTATGCTACTTTCATGTCTGTATACTAATCAAACCTTATGACATGGTTTTATATAACTTGTAATTGATGAATATTATAAATATGAAAAACAATATTGTGCCTTGCCAAAGAAGTTATTTTCAGCTTGATTTCACAAAAAGAGAAAGAGAAATTTAAAGGTTCCTTATGTTGATTGTTCTGGTGAGATAGAACAAATATAGAAATCCGTTGGACTCCCACAATTGTGAAACATTCTACTGCAATAGGGCAAGATTAATTTGTAACACTTTCTCTGAAGTGCGAATTAAATCTGATGTTTCATGATGATCTGTAGTCGATGTGGATGCCTGTGTACATTATAGACCTGGCCATCCAGCTGGCATCTACTGTTATCAGAGTGCTGGCCCTGACTGGTTAAATGGATTTTGCCTCAGGTTAAAAAGCCTTTAGGGAAGTGGGTCAAATTGTACAAGGACAGCTTTTCTAATTCCTTGCTTGTGATGTAAAAGTAAGAGGATAATAAGGTTACTTAAAGCCCTGCAATATACAAGCTCATTTAGAAATACTAACATGGAGAATCTCAGGAGAATAAATTACATCCACAGTTGGGTATTGCAAAAAGTCATTTACTGAAATGGTAGACAAGTTCCTCTTTAATTTTTTTTTTTTGTGTTGTATGACTCTCTTATGCTCAATTTAAACAGTAAGAATGCTAACTATTAAAAGGGAAATCCACTGAGATAGTGACATATATTTCACATATGATATGGAATAGTTACAATTATGCCATTTTCTGCATTTTAGATTATGTGATTCTGCAGATTGTAGCATGGGTGATAAATATCACACTTCCAGTGCAGTATGGCAACTGAAGTTTATATTTTATTTATAACAGAATTTAGTGTTTTAGGCACTCAAAGGCTGAAAGAAATCCTCCCAGGAAAAAATAAATAAACTCTTAGAAATCACTGAATCCCACAATTAATTGTTTATTTGATATGTTTCCATTTTGAGAAAAAAACAAGTTTAAAAAGTTATTTATTTGGAAGATAGAATAACATTTTGATGGCTCTCACAACACTTTAACATGACATAGGACACAGCTGTCTGTACCAGGATCCTCTACTGAATAGGTCTGGTCCCCTGCTGGCCTAACTCTTTGACCCTCCCACTAGGTTGTGTCAAAGAGCTTGCAAGGGACACAATGAAGTTGCCATCATTCCCATGGGCAATGGCAGTTCAATTATTTTACATGTGAATATATCGAATGTCAGTTGCTACTCTACCCTTTATATGATACAGTGGACATACTTTCAATATCTTTCCTTTGATAGAAATATGTATAATAGCTAAGGGAATGAAATATGAGTTGTTGTAAAAAGCACTCCAGGCTTTCTCAGATATTCATTGCTAACATTTACATTATTTAAATCTATTTTTTTAAATTTTGCTCCTTATTACTGTGGAAATGATCCGAAAGTAATGTTGGTTTAATGTCCTTTGGAGCAGTAGATTTTCCTGCTGGACAATTTCAAATTGAAGATCTTGTCTTTGAGTTCTTACCAATGTTTTATATAGAGCAAGAGCAAGTGTTAGCGTATAGCATGTAGCATGTAGTGCCTGTGGTCTTTACTGACTCAGTCTCCTGATAAGAGTCTTCTGTACCATTCAACAAGTACTTCTTGAGCATCTACTCTTTGTCCATGCTTTTCTAGATACCGGGAATAATTAGAAAGATAAGTAAATCCCAGTCATCATTACCAAAAAGTCCTAGTTTGGGAGATAAAGAGTAGGGAGAAGACAGACAAAGTAAATAATTTCAAGACAACACTGTAGAGATGTACAGACTCATCTTCTGAGACTGGGAAAGATCCAACTCAAGTTGAGGGGATGGGGAATAATTCTAAAGAGCAGATAAACTTAAAGCCATACTTAAATAATTAATAGAAAACAATCAGGCACATAAAAGGTGAAAATGGATAAATGAATCTTAAGTAATATCATGGCACAGTTCTGAGTTTAAGTAAGGGCAGTATTTGGTATTGCTGAAACACAAATTGTGAGGAATTCAAGAGCAGAAAATGTTATCTGAAGCTTTAACATTATTTATGTGTTGTCAGTTCAAGAAATTGTGGCAGGTTTATCTAGATTAGTTTTATAAACCTGTACAAAAAGAAGCAGAACCCAAAAGTATATAGGATATGAAGACCATAGGAACAGGTTACTTGGAGAAAGAAATCTAGGTAATGCAGTTTTCTGATCGTAGAAAAGATTAGGCAAAAACCAGATTGTGAAAAAAGTGATGAGTTCAGTTTTGGGTATTTTGTGACCAAAGTCATTGTGGGACTTCCAAGTATAACAGTTAAGCAAAAAAAATTTGAGTCTAAATTGTATTGTAAAAGATATGATTGACATGCAGATTTTTGACCTTCATTGATAACATGGATACTGCCAAAAATCTAGAGAGTGGATGACATTGCCCATAGAGACTAAAAACAGTAGAGACAGTGCTGATATAAGGAACTTGGGCAGTGCAGATGCTTAAAAGAATTTTCACTTCCTTGATCTTCTTTGTCTATTGTTTATGATATATATATATATATATTTAATTTACCCTTTCTACCTGTTCCCTCTGTTAATGAATATACCTGCATCCTCCCAATTGAAAACAAAACCCCAAATATTTTCACAATATATCAAGTTACCTTACTATTTATCTCATTTCCTTAATCTAGACTAATAAGGCAATCAATCTAATCATTTCCTTAAATGCGTTGCAACTTCTACTGCCTGCACTTTTTCACCATGAAATCCATGCCCATTTTTCTTTGTGGCACTGTATGAAAATATTGTTCCTGGAGTTTATAGCATGAGACCTCCACGTTACCAGACAGATGATATTTTTTTCTCAACTCGTCTTTCCTGATCTATCTGAAGCAAGTGCTCTGTTGATCACTAGACTCATTCTAAAATGTCTGACTTCCCACAACTCAGTGATTTATCACCCTCCATCGCTTTTTAATCCCCACAATTTGGGTCAACCTAGCTATTTTCTCCAGTTGTAGACATGAGTGCCCAGTTGCCAGAACCTTGTCTTCATTTTTATTTCTCTTCCCCTAATATTTAATATCGTGAATTCTTTAAAATATCGTTAGCAGCTGAAGTGCATTTGGGTATAGTAATAGATACATTTAGTTGAACTGGCATAAACACTGTATATAATGAATATAACATTACATCTCAGGAAGTCCAAAGGATAGAAGCATAACAATACAATAATCAACCAGATTATTCCTCTATTATACTATAATCCCTGCAGCTTCATCATTGGTGACTGGCAAGAATTTGGTTGTGACAATTCCAGGCATTATTCCAGAAAAAGGGAGATTGTCTTTCTAGATAATCCTACTAATGAATGTGCAGATTTGGAAAAGAATCACTTTGCTTCTACCTAAATTCCTGTTCTTTAAAGGACAAAATGAAAACCCATGTGCACAGGTCCATAACACACAGCATACTTCAAATTCTTCTGAACAGAGCGAATAAGGAAATCTTATTCTTACACGAAATTAATTATTTCTTAATCCTATGTGTCAGCCCTCATGTGGCAGAGATTTTAATCTGCACCAAAAATCTATTTGCAATCTCCTTTTCCCAGTATCCTTTGCAGTTATATTTGGGTCAAGAGAGGAGTTCTTACCAGTGAGCTATGAGTAAAAGTGACTAATGCCACTTTTGGGTGAAAGAATTTAAGAATTGTGTTGCTCATTCATTTGCCTGTTGCCTTTGCCATGGAGAGCTTTTGTTCTAGAAACAACCTTCCTCATTCATTATTCTTCAAAGGCCCTGGTTTTGTCTGCTTCCTCATTATTTTATAAGATCACATGGGATATGAGTGGTCTTGGTATTGAGAAGCTTTGGCATCTCACTTCCTCTTGTTTCCTGTTTGGACTTTAATTTTCTTATGTGTTGAACGGTGAGATTTTAATTTTGGCTAAATTCATGGTTTCTTTGTTAGTACAGTTTCATTCAACATTATTAGCTTCTGATCAAGCAGTGGTTTAGATTTTTATTTTTTATTGGTAGTAGTAGTAGTAATTTTGAGACAGGATCTGGCTCTGGTGCCCCGGCTTGAATGCAGTGGCAGAATCTCTGCTCACTGCAACCTCCATCTCCTGGGCTCAAGCAATTCTCCCACCTCAGTCTCCCTAGTAACTGGGACTACAGTCACATGCCACTACACCCTGTTAATTTTTGTATTTTTTATTGAGACGAGGTTTCACCATGTTGCCTACACTGTTCTCAAACCCCTGAGCACAAGCAATCTGCCTGCCTCAGCCTCTCAAAGTTCTTGGATTACAGGCAGTTGTAGCCTTTAAAACCAAGAATGTCTTATAGTGATGAGTTTTTGCTGTTTCTATATCTCACGATACTAACATCTGTTTGACATAATTCAGATAAAAAATAATTCATTCCTGGCCAACATGTTGCCATTTCTTACTATAACAAACACAAGATTCACCCAACATTCATTTCTAATGCTGCAACTCTGATAGATACACAATTAATATCTTTATATATTATGGAAAATGCCAGAGTCAATCACTTGTAAAAAATGTTACATCACGAGACTTACTAGCTTCCTAACCAAAATATGGGGTCCTCCTGTTTTATGATGGATCTTTTCACCTGGACAATTTCCAGTTTTAAAATTCTTTTCATTGAAGTTCTACGTTTCTAGTATACATTCCTGAACAAGGACAGTCACTTTTGATTTAAATCCAGGAAGGTTAATTGATTTCATACAAATACCAAAGTCAGCACTCTCCTTATCAAATCAGCTTCTCTGAGCCGCTTTCCTCTATTAGCAAAGCTTCTTTATTTCTTGAGTGGAATCATGGAAACTTTATCGACCTATATGCTCATGTGCTTACTCAGTTGCTTCTTTCCATCATATTTATTGCCCTTTGCCCATATCTTCCATCCTGTTTCAGGACTTCAGTAATTTTTCATGTAATATCAAGGTATTGCTATTTTTTTGTGTCTCATGTCATCATACTTTTATCGACCCTATTATCACCCGCAAAATTAATCTTCCTAATTTGTTGTTCTAGTCACATTAACTTTCTTACTTAAGTCTTCATTCTACTATATACCAAATTCTTCAACTTGGTTTTCCAGAATCCAGTCTTGGTTACTTTCTGTTCTTATCCCTATTGCTATCCTGTGCTGACCTAATACCTAAACCAAACTGGAAACGCCTCTGAATTCACCAAACTGGATGTGCTAACTACGTCAGAATTTCCTGAAAAGGCTCAAACTTATGTCATCACTGCCCATTAGCAAAACCCTTTTCTACTAACCTCTTTCTTGAAATGGCTTCTGGATGTAAAATCCTGCCATATATTTTTAAAATATTTTATCCCTAATAGCATTTATATACGAAGCCTCAACTGATCACTGTGACTAGATAAAATTTATTTCCCCTTAATGAATGCTTGGTGATATTGTTCTATAAGACTGTAAACTTCACAAGCAGCATTAGTCATGTGTATCCAAGTAAGCTCTGCAGCCCTTTTCAAGAGGCTAATTAGAAAGGATAACAATCTTTCATGGAACTGCTAGAAACATTAGATTTGGAATTATTTCTCTGAGACTATGAAATAAAAGGTTTAGCCTTAGATCAAAGCAGTTAGGCATATAAAATAATGTATAATGATTTTGCTCTTGAAAATTTAGGAGTCTGGACAGGTTTAATAACCAATGTTCTGGAGACACTCTTATCAAACTATGAGAGTTTTTTGGTTTATTATTTTTTAATCAGAATCTTCCAGAATAAAAAACAAACTAGGAAAAACAAGATAAGAGAAAAACAAATAAACATTCTTGATTATAAATCTGTGGGAAATCACCTATTCTGAGGATTTTTTAAATCTTTCAAATAGATTAAAATTTTTTTTAAAGGACATTAATATAATAACCTATAGAAGGTGAAAAATGTATCAATCACAGTAACAATTTTGGACCAAATACATTTATCATATATAAAATTAAAATGATATGTGAAAAGATCACTCAAATTTATGAAGGCATAGTATGTGTTAGGTATGTTTTGCATAATTTTGCAACCCTGAAGGAAGTTGCTATAAATCTAATTAATAGAGACAGAAACCACAATCAGTAAAAGCTACAACTCTGATTTAAACACGAATCAATCTGATTACTAAGCCCCTGCTCTTTCAACAATCATATGATAATAAAGATAAAATATATTAATCAAGTGCAATTCATAATAATGTTTAAATATCATTTTTATTTCATAGCAATTTAATTTTTTGTTAGTTTTTCTAATCCATTGGCATGTCTTGCTTTACTCCAGGATGTGTTCCAAGAAATTGTGTGTATATAAAAAAAATTCAGATTGATTGGCATCATAGCCATACATTCTATTTAACAGAAAAATATAATGAGACATTTTACCATTCCAAGTATTTCAGGGTATCTCTATTTTAAAGTATGTTTTGCATGTTTATTGTTAATTGCAGTATTTTGTTTTATTTTACTTTTTAAGTGGAACATGCATGAATAAAAGTAATTATGGTATATACAGCCTAAGAGAAAGAAAATTATGAATTATTACTATGAGTCTTAGTTTCTATAGATCTTCTATTCAGCAATAATAAATTATAAAGGAAAAACATGTCACAGTTATGGGAACATTTAAAAAAGAAATATGAAATATTTGCAGAGTAAGTATGATTCCATACATTTCTTATACTGCAAACCATTTCCAAATTTCCACATATGCTTGCCAAAACCAATGATAATTAATGTTTCATTGAATTCTTTGAGAAATGTTGAATTCTAGGACTGGTTTGGACCATATTTTAACATCTATTATGCTGGACTAAATTCCAGAATCAGAGAGAATATTTTATATTTTTTAGCTATTGTGTTAAGAGAAATTCTCAGGTGGAGTACAGACACAAAATAGATTTGGTATCAAAACAATCCATATTCTATTTACTAGTTGCTTCTTCAGCATTTAAGAAAATATTTGGGGCCAGATACAGTGGTTCATGCCTGTAATCCCAACACTTTAGGAGGATGAGGATCTCTTACCCCAGGGGTTCAAAACTGGCCTGGGCAACACAGGGAGATTCCATCTTTACAAAAATTTAAAAAAATTAACCAGGCATGGTAGTGCATGCCTGCAGTCCCAGCTACTCTGGAGGATGAGGTGGGAGGATCTCTTGAGCCCAGGAAGTCAAAGGGGCAGTTCACTATGAATATGCCACTGTACTCCATTGAAACATTAACCTTTTTGTCCATTCATATTTTTAAAATACTATTCAAGTTTTTCATGCTGTTATCTTAAGAGATGTCAACATCAGGTACAATATGGTTTGCAGGGAGTTTATTGTTCATTAAGATTTTTAATTCATATATATAATTTTTATGTACATTATACTTAATATAACTTTTTTTAATTTAATGGAATAGTGTATAAAAGATCAAAATAGTTTAGGCAAAACATTGTCTGAATTTAGTTTCTCCAGTTGGTTTACTTTAAACTTACTTTACTTCTCTCTGCCCCCAACTTAGTCATTCTCCGTAGCCAGATGCTGGTTAGTTATTCCAAGCAATAGAGGAAGATTTATGCATTGACAAGTGGGGAGGTGAAACACTGGTTAAAAGAGTTCTGCAAATGATACTTCTGATCCCAGCAGGAGTTATAGGCTTACAATTTTTCAAAAAAGCAAAGTTTTCCCTGTTAATAACTATAAATTATATGGTATAATATTTTATCCCTTTTTTCTTTTTCCAATGACTAACTATACCTCACTTTAGGGATAAAATCCCTCAAGTGCATGACAGAGATGAATACAATATGTTTATATTTGGGAAACTCTTGAGATTTTCTTTGAAAAGAATGGATTTATGAGATTGAAAGACACACACAATTCACATCCACACCATGCCCTCTTCCCACCTCAAAGTTGCCTGTTCTTTTACAATAAAAGAACAAAAGTTCTCAAAAACATGCGTGGCCTAAGGCAGTCTTTAATCATTAGAGCACTTCTCTGTTCCCTGAGCCTCTATTAAGACATGTATATAGCTTGAACTTGAAAGCACATCCATGTATTTATTAGAAAGAAATACCACAGGTGGAGGTCAGTTGTCTATTTCTTGCAAAAATGTAAACTTTAAAGATATTGTTTTAAAGAAATAGCAATTTAGGAAGACATCTTGTCTGTAAATTTTACTAAATGTCATCTTCGTTTCATTTTAGCTTAGACACTGAGTTTAGTCAGTTAATAGGGAAGTTTCTGACTAATAACAAAACTCAAAATTAAGGAAAAAATCTGATTTGAAATTATAGTTTGTGGTTAGTTTATATGAAATAAAAAAAAAAGAGGAGTTTTTTTTTGTTTTTTGTTTTATAAGTACCAAAAGCATGTATTATGGGAAGCTCATGATCTTGCATTTTGATCATTAAAGGAGTTGAAATATCTGCTTTCTTTTCATATTTTAAATATACTGGAAGTTTTAGGGCATAAAAAATCAGAAAAGTATGTTTAACCTTCTTATTTAGAAGCCTCATAGATATATCAATATAAGTATAGCCATTTCCGTGTCCAACAATGTCTACAGTTAGATACAAAATGATAGTAGAAAATGATAAACAGTATTTTCACTGCTCTTTCAGCCCTCTGAGTTTATATGTTATTCTATAGTAAAATAATCTGCTTAATTCATATTTAGACTCTTATACTTAATGCCAATATAAATCTCTATAGCTTATATTCAAATATTTTGAAAACATAGCTTGGAATTTGCATTGTTTAGTTAAAAAATTTGCATTGGCAGGCCTAATACATGCCTGAAATCACTACTCTGCATTGATCAAATAGTCAATAATCCTTATACATTTACTTCTGTGATTAGTATTATTTCCTTCAGTGATAACATTTACTCTGAATTAAATAGGAGGAGCCATCGAACAGATAAATCTATTTATAATTGCACGCCTAATAAATCCTGAAATTATCTTCTCAGGCCAAAATGCTTGAGGCACCTCTGCCTCATCTCTTTCTCTTAAACTCTACATCCTATCTGTGTAGAACTCTACCTTGATAACATTAAAAAATCCAACCACTTCCCACTATGTTGAATTGTACTCAGCTAATGCAGTCACATTTGGGTCTGGTCAAGATTGCCATGGCTTCCTAACTTCTCTCCTTGCTTCCACCTCTCTCCCTTATCCTTATCCCACTCCCTTCTCAAAACAACAAGGTGATCCTTGCCACCTCCCCACACAAAGGGACCAGGGACTTTTGGAGAAATAGTTGATTCCTCATTTGAAGCAGAGAAAGTTTGAGGTGATTCTTGAGTATCTTATTATTTGAAAGCCAGAAAGTGTTTGAAGACTAATGGGAACGTAACAAAGTCACAGGGACTTGAAGTAGCTCCCACGGGCCAAACAGAATAACTCGACAATTAAAAGAAAAAAAAATACAACATATTAGGAAAAATAGTAAAAATAACAACCAGAATGACGATAGTAATACAAATAACATTATCAAAAACTGTTAAGTCCACACTAATCCTAAATAAAAGGTGGTAGGAGTGAGATGAGAGAAAGAACATCTTTACAGAGTGTTAGTGGACAAATGCATTATATTTCACCAACCAACGTAATAATTAACATAGGCAAGCATTATCAATGGATGCTAAAACCACTAAGTTAAACGTGCTGAGAAACAGAATATTCACATGAACTCTGTGTCACTCCATAAATTTTTAAGAATTAATTACAAAGAGAATAAACTATCTTTAAAAGCGAAAGATTTAATGAACACTACCCTCACCTATTCAACAAATTTAGCTGTATTCATGAGATAAACTGGTACTCCACCCCTCATGATATGATGCAGCAGGAAGTACACAATTACTTGTCTCATGTTCTTGCTGAAATGTCCAGTCAAAATTTGATCAGGAGGAAACAATCAGACAAATCCATCCAGACTGTAGGACATTCAATAAGCAACTAGCTTATGTCCTGAAAGACAAAAACAGGGGCCGTTGGGGAGACATGGAGATACTTGTCCGGGATAGGGATGAGGAGAGAAACGACAAGCAAGTGTGGTGAGTGATCTTGACTGGATTTTTGATTTAAAAATTTTAAAGAATGTTTTAAGACAATGAAAGAAATTTGTGGCCTGTATACTAGAAGACATCGTATCAGTGTTAATCTTGGACGGTGTGATAACGCTGTGCTTGTGAGACGAAGTTCCCTGTTGTTAGATGACTCATATATTTAGTAGTAATTGCCGTTGTATATGGCAAATTAGTTTCAAATGGCTCACCACATAGAGTAAGAAAAACAACATGAAGTTGAAATAACATATATGGAAAAATTTAAAAAAGCAAGTAAAGTGTCAGTATTTGAAAATACAGACATAAAGAAATACAGGGGTTCATTTTATTCTTTTAACATTCTGTAGATTTGAATTAAGTGCAAAAACAAAAGAAATAGATATGTTATATATAATCTAGCAGATTATGTCACTTATTTGCTCAAAATCTTCCAAAGGAGCCCTGCCTCACTCAAAGATAGTCAATGCCATTAAATCAGTGACAGGTGGTCGATAGGGGTCGGGTGAGCACATGGCAACAAAAGGAGGACATTTTGTGGAGTCATGAAACAGTTTTGTACCCTGAGTGTTGTGGTATCTACAGAAACCTGCACATGCCATAAGATGCAAACGACTTTACACCAAACAACAATGAAAAGTCAATGTATGGGAAATCTCTAGGAGTCTGAATAAGGTCTGCATCTTAGAATTGTACCAATTCCAATTTTCTGGTCTTAATATTTATGGTTACATATATGTTATCACTGAGGGAAGCTGAGTGAAGGGTATGTGGGGATGCTGTACAATTTTACAAATTCTGTAGTCTAAATGTATTTGAAAATATAATTTTTTGATTACATGCAAGAGTTTGCATGATCTGCCCTTGTTACCTCTCTGACCTTTGCTATTCTCAAGCTCACCAGTTCTTCTTCACCTGTAGCTACCTTGCTGCTGCTTGCAGGGACATGCCATCCTTGGGGCTCTGTGTTCCCTAACCCTGACCACCTCCTATCACATCATAGTCTTTTTAGTCATTATATCCATCATCTGTCTTTTTGGCTAAAATGAATTTTGTAATAAAATAAGAATCTTTATTTTGTTTAAGGATGATATTGCCTGAAATATGCTTGGAACATGCTAGGCATTCAGTAAATAAGTGTTGAATTAACTAACAAATCTTGAAATTTATGTACTGGAAGTTTTTGTGTGAAAAGCGGGGCATGCCCTACTTGCAGAGAATACTGTTTTTTTTTTTTTTTTTAAAGTAAATTATATTGTGTATATTTGAGTATACATTAAGTATTGTGTATATTTACAATATGATGTTATGGGATACGTATAGATAGTAAAATGGTAACTCTACTGAAGCAGATTAACATATCTGTTGTCTCAGTTAGTTATGTTTTATAACCACAGAAGCTAACATCTACTTATTTAACAAAAATTTCTAATGCAATACAACTTTAGTCACTGTAGTCCTTGTGTTTTACATTAGATTTTTGTATTTGTCCATAGTACATATCTGTTACTTTGTATTGTTTGACCTACATCTCCCCATTTCCTTTCTCCCAACCCTACCCATGAAAACTGCTGTTTTATTTTCTATTTTTTTCAGATGCCACTTATAAGTGAGATCATACAATATTTTTCTTTCCATGTTTTGCTTATTTCATGTAGCATAATGTCCACCAGGTCCTTCCACATTGTCACAAATGGCAGCATCTTCTTTTTCAAAGGCTAAGTAATATTCCTGTCTCTGGATGTGTGTGTGTGTGTGTGTGTGTGTATTTATAATTTTCTTTAACCTTTCTTCTGTCAACAGACACTTAGGTTGTTTCCATTATCTTGGCTATTGTGAGTAATGCTGAAATGAGCATGAGAGTGCAGATATCTTTACGAGGCTGTGATTTCATCTCCTTTGGGTATATACCCAGAGGAGAGATTGCTGGGTGTATATGGTAGTTCTATTTTTAATTTCTATGGAACCTCCATACTCTTTTCCATAATGGCTATACCAGTGTACATTTTTGCCCACAGTGTACTGGGATTCTCTTTTCTCCCCACCCTAGCCAACATTTGTTATCTCTTCTTTTTTTGATAATAGCCAATCTATTGGGTGTGAAGTGATATCTTATAGTGGTTTTAATTTGCATTTCCCTGATGATTAGTGATGTTGAGCACCTTTTCATATACATGTTAGCTATTTTCATGTCTTCTTTGGAGATATGTCTGTTCTGATTTTTTGCCCATTTTTAAATCAGGTTATTTGTTTTTCTGCTATTGAGTTGTAGGGTTTTTTAATATAAATGTTGGATACTAACCCCTTATCAGATATGTGGTTTACATATATTTTTCCAGTCTGTAGGCTGCCCTTTGTTTGTATTTGGTTGCATTTTGTAAATTGTTTTCTTTTCTATGCCAGAGCTTTTAGGGTATAAGATTTACCTAAAGCTTCAACAACAAAATTTAACAATATTCTTCAGCTTGCACTATTGACAGAACATAACATTACTCCTTTCTTTGCCTTTTTGTTTGCACACAGTCAAAATCTCCCTCTCTGCTGACTTCCACACCAGACTGATTCATGAATGGCTCCTGTTTCCCATTGTTTCCTGTTAGGACTCTATGGTCCTTCACAGCATTTCCACTGAAATCTTTGAGGCCATCCTGCTATTTCTCAATACATAGCAGCTGCTAAGCTATCCTGCTGTCTTCCATTCTCTGCACGTTTCCTTCTGTGGAGTTATATTCCAACAAAGGCTCCTGACATGCTGGCTGAGCTTGCTCTTCTTACAATGCCATTTGATTTTCAGCAAGGTTTGCTAGCAGATGATGAGATGGCAGAGGAAGCCAGTTATGGTATCTGCTATTAGTCTCAGTCTTCAAGAGGCTGTGAGGACTTCCTTGTTTGAAAATCTGCTAAAAATTACTTTATATTCTTCAGAATTATTTGATTTTATTTTAACACTTGTATATTCTTATTTCTTGATGCTCTTAGAAATGGCACTCGTGCCTCAGACTGTCTTTATACCTGCATTTTTTCCCATCAGAATGCTGACCTCCTGCCTCGTTCTTTGTATATTCAGCTCCTTTGAAGACTTCAGCCTTCAGTTAAAAGTCATCTGCACTGAGAACTGTTTCCTTGCCCCTGGATTGAAAGTACACTTTTACTTGTTCTTTTCCATGTAGACCTTGCTTACAACTTGTTATTTTTCATGTATTTTTACATTGTGTGGATTGTCTCTTTTCCAGAGACATGCATGCTCTGTAAGAGCAAGGGGATCTTTGATTCCCCACTGTAGCCTGTCACCCAGCACAGGGTTTGTATATAATAGGTGCTCAAAATAAATATTTTTTAAATAAATGGATATTTGAAAAAAATAATTTCTGGATGCTATTAAAGCATGTACCCAGAAAATAATGATTTGAACCCAAAGTGGCCACAAGTATCAGATACGCACTCATTTATAACTCTAGTATATTGTACTTACATCGCTCTTTGAAAGCCATTTTCAGTCATTTTATATTTTCAAGTAGTTGTTTAAAAAGTGATACTATTAGTTTGGTGCAAAAGTAATTGCTGTTTTTCCCATACTTTTAATGGCAAAACCAGCAATTACTTTTGCACCAAGCCAATACCTTTAACCATCAACACACAGACCCCCCACACATATATATGAACACACACGTTAATTGTATAGCATTGTTAATAAAATATCGATATGATTTAATTGGTTTACCTTTTTGAATGTCTACCTCCAAAGATAACACAAAATATACAATAGGTTAAGTCACAATTTTAGTTTTCATTGGGTTATAACCCAAATAATACTATAACTAGTATCAGAAGGAACTCTCATATTCATGTCTACATGGCCTACATAATATCAGCTCTAACTCTTCACGGATCACTGTCATCAGTATTCACAGTAATAAAAATAAAAATATATCAGGATATTTACTCTCATGAGAAACTGTTTTAGTTTCCCAGGGCTGCTGTAACAATTTACTACAAACTGGATGACTTAAAACAACAGAATATCTTTCTTAATTGTTCCGGAGGCTAGAAGTCTGGAATCAAAGTATTAGCAGGCCATACTCCCTCTGAGGATTCTAGGGAAAATGTTTCCTTTGCCTCCTTCTAGCTTCAGGTAGTTGCTGGAAATCCTTGGCATTCCCTGGCTTGTAGTTATGTCACTCTAATTTTGGTCTCAGTCTTCACAAGGCCTTAGTCACAGTGTGTGAGCATTTTCCTGACCACTTTATGAGAATACTAATCATTAGGTTTACAGTCTACCCTAATCAATACGACCTCATCTTAATGTAACTAATTATGTCTGCACCTTTTTGAAGCAGGATATTTCCCTGACCGCTTCGCATGATGTATGACAGGGGTGACTTGTCTACTCAGCCCACCTCTCTCAACTCCTCACAGCAGAGAGTGCATGAGTGAACACGGCGGTAACTGGAGTCACCCGCACTGGAACCGGCCGGCGGTTTTGGTGCCGGCAGGATCAGACTCCATTCACTCGCACCCACTGCGTTCCACCCACCGTGGGAGGGAGCGTGCAGGTGAGAGGGTGCAGGAGCCAGAGCAAGCCTTTTTGGGAGCCGGCCGGAGCGAACTCCGTTCAGGCCCCGCAGCAGCAGCCAAGCAGGGTGCATGCAACTTCCGAAGCCCCAGAGGGCATGTTACGGCGCTCTTTTTTATTTTTTTTTAATTATACTTTAAGTTCTGGGATACGTGTGCAGAACGTGCAGGTTTGTTGCATAGGTATACACGTGCTATGGTGGTTGGCTGCACCCATCAACCCGTCATCTACATTAGGTATTTCTCCTAATGCTATCCCTCCCCTGTCCCCCCACCCCCTGTCAGGCCCCAGTGTGTGATGTTCCCGTCCCTGTGTCCATGTGTTCTCATTGTTCAACTGCCACTCATGAGTGAGAACATGGGTGTTTGGTTTGCTGTTCCTGTGTTAGTTTGCTGAGAATGATAATTTCCAGCTTCATCCATGTCACTACAGTGCTCTTTAGCTCTGCTGTCTGCGGATGGCCTAAGTGTTAAGACTTCAGTTGGCCTTTAGCCTTTTCACGTGAGGAGGCCGCCCTCCACCAGCAAGGGCAAAAGGCCAGTGTGATAGGCTTTTGTATCCACACTTCTGGCTCCCAAGCTCTTGTACCGCATCCAGGAAAAATGAGGTTGCACGAACGAATTGAGCGATGGTAAATGCGGCGGATTTTATTGCTGCTCAAAGTGACTCTCAGCGGGAAGAGGAGCTGAAAAGGAGATGGGGCAGGTAGGTAATCTTCCCCTGAAGTCTGGCCATCTCGGGCCAGATTCATCTCTGAAGTTATGCTGTCAAGCTGCCCCTCTGAAGTCAATCTGCTTCTCTCTGACATCCACCCATAGTCCCCAGTGCCCAGCTGCTTCTCCTCTCTGTCAGCTGAATCTGAGGTCTTTCTAGACACATGATGGGGGCTGGGGTGGGCCATGGGTAGTTTAGGAAAAGACAACATTCAAGCAGGTAAACAGGGATGCACGTTCTTATTTTGGGCCACGGTTTCAGGCTTTTTGGCTTGAGAATGGGGTTTCACTGTGGACCCTCCCTTTTCTTCCTAGAATTGCTCTGCCCGTGTCCCTATCACTATTTCCAAATTAAGGTTACATTCTGAAGCTTCAGGTGGACATGAATTTCTATTTCAGAGGAGGGGATGCGTTACTCAACCCAGTAGAGTATGCTCTTTGGCCTCAAAATCCATGTCCATCCCATGCGCAACACATCCTGACATTCCCAAAAGTCTGAACCCATTCACGCATCAACTCTAAGTCCAAAATCTTATTTAAATATCATCGGTTCCAAAAGTTTCAAATCTTATCACCTGAATCAAGTATGGCCAAGACTCTGGGTGTGATCTATCCTGGGGCAAAATTTCTCTTCATCTGTAAATGTGTGAAACTCTTAAATGAGCTATCTACTTCCTAAATACAATGCTCGGATAAGTGTAGGATAGACATTCCCATTCTCATGGGGGAAACTAGAAGGAATAAAGGAGTTCCTTGTCACAAGCAAGTCTGAATCCCAGTAGACAAAATTCCAATGGGCTTCAAGGCCTGAGAATAATCCTCTGTGGCTTGATGTTCAATCCTATGAATCTGCAGATTCCTGGTCAGTCCTGTCCTCTGTTCTCTTCCCCACCAACTCCCACCTCCCTTCTACTCCTTGCTTAGTGAAATCCTACTCATTTTTCAGTCTTAGTTTAACTGTTACTTACATGTTCTAGTGTAGGTGAGTTCTCTTTTTATAAATTATCACATAAACATTCATTCTTATCTTTGCTTACTAGAAATTATAAAGTAGAATAATTTCACAAGTAAATTAAACCCTGTTACCCCAAGCAGTATTCAGATGAGAACAGAAGAAGCGTATGTCTTATTTGCTGTTACATCCGCAAAGCATAGGTCTATGCTTGCCACATCCTAGGCTCTCAGGAAATATTTATTGAATTAATGAATAAAATGGAATTCTGTCTTAAAAGAAAACAGTAGGAGTTTTTTTGCCTTTTGAGTTAAAATAACATCATGGGCAAAATACCTGATTGCATATTGAAGTTCCAAAGAGTCATTAAGAATATTGATGAAATGAAAAGGTACTCTTGTGCTTTAAATTTTTTTTTTTATTTTTGTCGGCATATAGTAGGTGAATATATTTATGGGGTATATGAGATGTTTTGATATAACTCTTACGCTTTTAATGCAGTAATTTTAAGATTTCAGACTTGCAGACATTTAAAATTTTTAACAAATCCTTTGGAAATTGATTAGAAATTAAAAATTATGTTCAGCAATAATGTAGATAGACTCTCCCACAGGTGTTTTGGCCTAATTTAATTTTTGTTATTATCATCATTTTCTACTGTGAGTTCATCTCTGACTTGTACTAAATAAAAAATGCAACAAATCTTCTTTCCAAAACTACACTTCCCGAAACTGGTATTATAGAACATACATAGCATTTATTTAGAGATGCATCAAGAAAAATGGAGAATCCCTGGCCAAATAATTTTGGGAAATGTCATATTCAATATCCTCCTTCAACAATTAATTTTCATGAAGTTTGTTAGTGAGATGATATTAATAGCTCTGTGTAGTTCTACAGAAAAAAATATTTTCTAAAATAGTAGCTCCTTCAAAAACTTTCATTTTAATATTTTTGTAAATATCTTGATACACCATTATTTTATAAAATAATTTTGGCAAAATATGTAATGCAAAATGTGATATGGCTTTTATTATGCAAATTAATTTATATTCTCATTTAGGATAAAGCAGTTTAACAATGCCTTCTTTCAAATACATATAACCTGAATTCTTGTTATATCTGTTTATTTGCTGAAATTATAATTTTAGAGAAAAGTATAGTAGAACCAATTGTGTAATTCCTGACCCAAGAGAAGACGTCAAGGAGTAAGCAATGTGTCACTCCTTTTGTCATGTGGATATTATGAAATCTAGTTCATTCTCAGTAACTGTCAAGTCTTGAGAATGAGCGTTGATTAGATACCTGGGCAACTTTCCTTTTGTATCCTCTTCCTCCATGTCAAAGTTTCTCTGCCATTGGGGAATGTGATACTAGGAAAAAATTCCTGTAAGATATACACAAGGTAATTTCTATTTCTCATTTCTACTTTAGAAAGTTTTAGGATTTGATTGAAAATTTGCTTAGGAACGTGTTGCTCAGGATTTTCCAGTCCGATGGACACTACCAGAAGATATATAAACACAATTAAATTCCTAGCTTAGCTCTGAGCTCTATCTTCTGGACTTCAAGATAATCCAGAGGGGCACAATCCTGCCAAGACACACTAAACTCATTGAATAATAAAAATAGCATAAAGTATGAACACATTTAATATTCATAAAAATTCTATGAAGTAGGTATTTGTATTGATTTCATTTTATAGATAAAGAAACTGAAACCTACAGTTCAAGTCACCCATCCTAGGCCACACAGTTACTAAGTGAAACAGATGAGATTTGAAACCAGGTCATCTGGTTCCTTATTCTTAATTACTACAACCTACAGCCATCATGTTCATTGGAAATTCTTGTTTTATTGAAGCCAGCTTAGTTCCCTGGTAGCTGAATTTATATTCACATTATTAGACTTTAAAGAGTTCTGTTTCGCATTTTAGTGTGTCAACGTTGAATTGAGGATTTAAATTCAATTTTAGCATAACACATAAATCAGTGAACTTCAATTACTACAGATTTTGACTAAAAGTGTTTTGATTTTTTTAAAGTAAATACTTATAAATTAACTCTCTATTTTTCTCTAACCCTAAGAATATAACTTTTCTTACATAAGTAGCATATTCTGTCATCGCTGGTAATTTCAATGCTTGCTTTATGTTTCTTTATCCTTGATGCTGTATATTTTTATGTTCTCCTTTGATCTCTATAATTCTTCTGATATTTCTCTTCAGACTATAAACAATTGGTTTTATTAAAAACATAATCATTTAAAAAACAATTCAATAACAAATGACTAGACACACAAATTAGCAATGAAAAATATGATCACACACCAAATACACTATGACATTCTCAAAACGCATTTTAATGTGTTCTAATACAATTTTCTTCAGAAGTAGAAACTCACCTGTTCAACCTTGAAAGGGCTAAAACCTCTGAAAGTCAATGACTTAAAAAAAAATTTTAAATAGTATTTCATTAAAAACATGAAATTGTCTATTGTTTTCTACCACTTCTCATATTATTCTTGGATGCATTTTTCCTCAGAGAGCATAAGACAATTTGCAGAGTATAAGCAAACTGGATGAATAAAAATTAGATCCTTTCTAAGGCAGAGCTAGAAAGGAAATGAGATAAAACGTGTAACAGAAGGTGAGTGAAAACAAAACAGGAGCAGTAGGTAAAGTAAGCTTATCTTGCCAAATGTTCGATTATAATAGTTGTAGTATTAATGATAGAAACTTTAGGAAATTTAAGATGGTAGACATCATTATAATTTTCTTTGTAAGTACATTTGAAAAAGATGTCTGTGTACTTCAAGTGGAAGGGAATGAGGGTTGACTCAAAGCATATAATTAATTATCCTTGGCTATTTTACACTGTGGTTAATTCAGATGTTACTCTCTCAGCAAGACAGGGAGAAACTTCATTTATTCGATCTGGAATCCTATTCTCATTAAAAAAGAAAGGCTTAGGCACCTACTGACTGACACAAGTCACAGCCCTGCCATTCCCCCGGAAGCCAGGAAGCAGAAGAGCAAAGAAAGGGTGTTTCTAAATGAGCATTAAAAGCCCTTCACCATGGAGGAAGCCACATTGAAGGTAAAGTCTTGGCAAGGAAATATTGCTGTTTAGCTATATATTTTTTTTTAAATTAACTTTATGAAGGCTGTCCTGGTATGTTTAAATAACATAAAGTCAAGGTTTGGTTTATTTCTGTTTAAGCTTTGGCTTGCTTTTTTAATAAAAAATTTTAAATCCATAAAAAATTAAAAGCTTAGAATAAATGAAGGCCAAGCTGACTTAACGTTTTATACTAGAATATTAACAGTTGCTGAGGTGATGCTGAGCTTAATTTTGAGAAAAGAACAACAGATAAACCAATATGATAACATTTTGTTTTAAAACAGTGTGATTCCATTAGGCTACAAGTATGTTTTGTTAGTAATGTTAACTGATTTGAAGCTCTCTTTGCTGTTGTTCTCATTTCACATTGACCTTCAGTAAAGTTTGCAAATTGTTACAATGATGGAAAAGATATGTGCAGTTCCTAATAGCTAGGATGGGCTTACTGATATAGGTTAAGAAAAATTACGAAGTTAATTACTTGTGGTAGGTTGATGTAACTCAATCCATTTTTCCTAGGGATGCATTTAAATGCCAAAAGAAACAATTCACTTGCCCCAGGCCACACAAGTCAGTAGCTCAGGGTGGTGTTTGAGAGGGATTAAAATTCACAAATTCTGACACCTAGTCTACTAAACCACATCAGTTCAAACTGCCCTCAGTAGATCAACTTTCTTCTTTCTGGAAACATGTGCTTCCTAATGCTATTGCTGCTGAAAGATATGTCTGTTCATGTGGCTAATCTTCATTGCTTAGAAATAATAAGAAAGGCTCTCTCATCTTAACGAAGTTCAGTGCAGTCTCAGAAATTTAAAGAGATACTTCAAGTTTCTAAAAACTCCCAATTTTATTTTCCTTTTTCTTATTTCTTGATATGTGTGGTCTATCTGGTTTTCCATGTTTCTGTTTTTTTTTAAGCCACCAATAATTTTATCATATAATTAATGTGTTTGAAATTAAGAAAGTTGAATTCACTTTTAGTAGTGTAGACAGTTACACTATTATAAATGATATCTATGACATATTTAAAAAGAAAACCTACCTGCTGATTTTTGAGGAAAAAGAAATCTTGTGTATAGCACTTTAGCTGCAGCAGTAAATCAGCCGAAGTATTAGAATTTTACAGTGTTCTTTGAGGAAAGTGAAATTTATTATTGGCTTTTATACACTCCATTATTTTCACAAAGTGCTATAAAATAATTTTACAAGTTTTTTTAAACCTTCCTGTGTTGTGATAAATGATATAATTTTTCTTATTTACAAGTTAGGAAAAAAAACAACCTCAGGTCAAAGCAAGGTTGTGTATTTTATACAAGGTCATGTGTCTTATACAAGGTCATAGGATAAACCCACGGGCATTAGTTAGAGTTTTAAAAGTTTATATAGTATTATGGCATTACTACTTTTCCTTTCTATTCTTTTAAACATCACTATCTACTTCAAGTGTTGCTTCTGTAAATCTACTGACCAATAATATCTTTTAAGCATTCAATGTATATCATGGGCAAGACCCAGTTTTAAGTGCCTTACATGGGGTAAACAATCAAAACCTCAAAATAACTTATAAAGAATACTTTTTATGCATTTTACAGAGAGACTGAGGCACAGAGACTTTATTATGACATGTCCATATCCAAAAAAGAGTATAGAACAGTGACTTGGAACATTAGTTCTCAAAGTGTGAATTCCAGACCAATAGCATTGGTATCATCTGAGAATATATTAGAAATGTACATCTTTGGTTCCCACCCCATACTGAGTTAAAAGCTTGATGTACAGGGCATAGAAGATAGCTTTTTATAATTTATTATTATTATTATTGTGGACACAGGGTACTGCTTTGTTACTCAGGCTGGTTTCAAACTCCTTTTTTTATGTGATCCCCCTACCTTGGGCTCCCAAAGTGCTGTGATTATAGGCATAAGCCACCCAGCCTGAGTGACAAAAATTTTTTAAGAAATGATTTTGATGCATGCCCTTGTCTGAGAACTACTAGTTCAGAAGATAGAGTCTAGAGATAAACTGTCTGCTTTTGACTCACAAGATTTTCATTTACAAGGTTTGTGGCTTCAAGTCATTGGTTGGTCAGGGTCTAAGTTGGGTTATTTTTAGAATAACACTGGCAATACTAGTAGCTCTTCAATGAGGCTGTCAGAAGGACTAAATGTGAAAGCCCACTTCAGGTAGGTAGTATATCTTCTGTGAATACCAAATCCAAAACTCAATTTTATTATTTATAAGATTGAAACTAATTATTATATAAAAGATTCATTAATTTAATGTATTAAGGCATTCTGCATGGTACCTGACACTTAGTACATGGTTAGAAACTGATATCATGTTATTATTGTTATTACTACTACTATGATTCATCATTATCACTGCCAGTCATTATTTGAGTTGTGGAAAACTAGGCTATTGGTTTACCTATGACCTTTATACGCAGAAATCCCTTTCCACCCTCCTTCTGACAGGACTTCCACCCACTGTCTACTCATTTGTGTCTGTCTGTCTTTGGCCAGCTGTTAGTCCACCTGTTCTTTATGACTAACTGTGATAGCCATTTAGACAGCTTCTCCTGATCTACAGCCAGTCTGATCCTCACTTCTGTCTTATTTCCTTAAGGAGACATGCAATAATGTTTTAAATTGTGTAGCTTGAGTATGAATTCAATCCACCATAAATATTTAAATGCATGCCCTCTCTTATTGATTGTGTTTCTTTTCATTGAAGTTAATAAAACTTAAACAAATACATGTGATCAAACTCATCTGTGCCCCAAAGTTGTAACTTTTTGAATGAATTCATTGTAAACTTGCAAATATTATACCTTCAAAATTTCCTCTGTATGTTATTTTTTCTTCTGTTTATTTCTGATAAAAATTGTCTGTGCTTTTTTATTAAAAAGCAAACAAAACACACTGGGCTCCTCTAGCGAATTGTTTCTCAAGCTACAGCAATAATGCTTTTCTTTAATCAAGTTAAAGAAAACTGATATGGAAAGAATAAGCCCTCCCTACTATCTGTAGCTATTGTACAAACAAAATATAGATTATACTCACCATGTTCTGCTTTATTAATGTTATTTCTCCTTTATTAATATTGTTGTATGTTCTGCTTGAGCATTGAGACAAAACATCTGTTTATTCTTATTCTTCAGGAAATGTTAGGTCCAATAATATTGAGAAAGGCACAACTTTACATACAAAGTCACTATATTACCTTTTGTATAAGCAAGAAACCGCAAGACAAGACAAAAAAAAAAATAGGTTAGCTGGAAATGGCAATTTAGTGTGGGGTTTTTTAAAATGTGAAGAAGGCCGGGCGCGGTGGCTCAAGCCTGTAATCCCATCACTTTGGGAGGCCGAGACGGGAGGATCACAAGGTCGTGAGATCGAGACTATCCTGGCTATCACGGTGAAACCCCGTCTCTACTAAAAAATACAAAAAACTAGCCGGGCGAGGTGGCAGCGCCTGTAGTCCCAGCTACTCGGGAGGCTGAGGCAGGAGAATGGCGGGAACCCGGAAGGCGGAGCTTGCAGTGAGCCGAGATCTGGCCACTGCACTCCAGCCTGGGTGACAGAGCGAGACTCTGTCTCAAAAAAAAAAAAAAAAAAAAAATTAAAATGAAATAAAAAATAAAATGTGAAGAAATGTTTGTAATTCCCTGGCAGCATACAGCAAAGTTAGGTATATTTCTGAATGATGTTCATGATAAATGTATTTTTCTTATTTTTTTTAATGACTGAAATTCCTAAGGCTAGCTATCACATGAAGAGTCAAGAAGCCTGCAGGAACTTGGCTTTCTCTCACCTTTAGTGTTCTTGAAACTGGTCATGTCTAATATGCTTTAGATCTCTGGATTTATGTTCAAGTCTTCCATTTAACTGGTAGTATGTAAAACAAAACATACACTGTTTTTATCTGCCTCTATTTATCTCCATCCGTACCGATGGCTGATGGTTGATTGTAATATGTTGAAACAGAAGAATAGCAATAGAAACAGACAAAGGAGGAGGATAAGAAGGGGAAGGAAAAGCAGAAAAGAAGAAAGAAAGAGAAAAATACTTACCACAAATAAAAAGAAATTACGAGAAATTAAAAATAGAAAATTCCGTCAAGCGTGTCACTTTTATACTGGGCCCTTGAACAACCTGGGCTTGAACTTCACGGTTTCACTTATACATAGATTTTCTTCCACCACTGTCACCCTTGAGACAGTAAGACCACCCCTTCCTTTCCTCCTTTTCAACTTACTTAATGTGAATACAATGAGGATAACATTTATCATGATCCACTCCCATTTAATAAATAGCAAATATATTTTTCTTATGATTTTCTTAATAACTTACTCTTTTCTCTAGTTTGTTGTAATAATATAGTATATAATACCTATAACATACAAATATGCATTAATCGACTGTTTAAGTTGTCAGTAAGGCTTTTGGTCAACAGTAGGCTATTAGTAAAGTTTTTGGAAAGTCAAAAGGTATGCATGGATTTTCAGCTGCATGGGAAATCAGTGACCTTAATTCCTGCATTTATTATTCAAGGGTCAACTGTATTTTTTTGTACCAACTGTATTACCAACTGTATTACCATTTCTTTTGGCTACAATCTTTAAAAATGAAAATAAATTCTATTCTTTTTAAAAATTTAAATAAAACGTTTTATAAGTCATATAATTTGGCTACTGTGTCATCCAGTTGTGGTTGTATTGATAGATTACACAAAAATTTCATCAGCCTTTAAACTAAAGCCCTCTCTTAAAAATGATGCAGTGTATTTCAACTTTGCCTTGTTACAGTGTCAAGAAATTTTAATCCATTAAGAGTTGTTAAGAAGTGAAAAATAAGGCATGTGCTATGCCAGATTTTTAAGTGTGCATGTGTTTGCTCTTAGACAGAGTTGTGTTAAGTAGAATTGTATTTCTCATTTTTCTAGTTGTATGTGATAATTGCACGTTAATCTCCTCAAATACACTTCTGTCTAACGTGGCTTTGATCTTTTACTTGGTCCACATTTTACTTACTCCTTCTCTTTGTCCATGTTCATATTCATAACCAATCATGTTTAAAAGCAATTATGGAACACATGGAAAGTTGGAATATTATTGGGATAATGAAACAACTTACTTTTTACAACTTGATGACATAGGATTTAAAGTAAACATGTAAATCTGGGAGGTGCTTTATAGAATTAATGTTCCCTAATGGTCACTGGAAAAGACTTAAGAAACCATGTATCTCTGGCTTAAAATAAATTCTGACTAAATTATTTATTACAAAATTATAATCTACATACACTGGTTAAGTGATTATTAAAGGAAGTGAATATTTTTCTTATCTAACCTAGTAGCTGGTAGGCCAAAAATACATTTGGTTTGATGGGAAGATAAATTTTCAACATTTTAAAGCAATTTTTTAATGTTTTTATGCATTGTGAGCCGAAATATTTGATTTCTTATTCCAACTGCTTTAACTCTACCCATGTTCTTTTGACGACATTACTTTCTCTCTGAGCCTCACTCTGCTTATTTGTTAATTGAATATAGAAATGCTTGCAAATACCTAAAGAAGAGGTAGAAATGACATAAAGTAAAAAACCTTAAAAGGCAGTAAGAATGTCAGTCATTGTTATTTTCTTTGTCACCATTTCTGTATTCTATTCTTGTTATATCTCTCACTGTTTATACCTTAGTTTAAACCTTATATTAATAGAACAGTAGCCAACTTTTCTTTTTGCCCATTTCCATCAGTCTTATTTGTACAATCTAACTTTGAAGAGAGCTTTTAGTAAATATAATTGATGTGAATGGATGCTTGTGAAGTGGAAACTGGAGTAGCAAAAATTATGCTAAGAGTGAGAAGATACTCAGTTGTAGTATTTATAGTTAGTTGTCATTATTCATGGTAGTTATATTGTTTAAAGTTGCTGTGAATATTGAATTGCTGCAAATACAAGTTTAGGTTCCTAAGGGCACCTGGTCACAATATTGTCATCAACTGATCAATACATAATCTTATTTTATCTATGTTTCTGTTTTAAGGCACCTTATTTAACATACAATTGATTCATTAACATTCAAATCATGGCCAATAGCGTGTAACTACTGCCAGAAAGCATATTTGCTAACACATGTATTTTCTCTGTAAGGCCTTCTTGCCTTTAGGAACACTGGCTGACACTTTAGCACTGTGCTTTCGGTCGTTTTATACAGCAAAATCACTAACAAAAAGCACAAAAATGTGAAAAATGGGGCACTAAATAGACATTTACATATTTACAGTGTGAAAGCTAATAAGAAGGCAGAGAGTTGCCTTATTTGACCTTCGCTGAGAACATGCCTGTCAGGCCACTAAAGTTTTTGCCATTCTGTCATGTCTACAAATGATCAGAAAGTGCCACAAGTATTGACTTTCAGGTCACAAATAAGTTTTAGCAAATATGTGAATTTGCAAATACAAAGTCCCCAAGTAATAAGATCAATTTTGTTATTTTCTATTTACCTACCACCCTCCCACCTTGTACCAGCTCAACAAATAATGGATGTTTTTTATGCTGTACTTTAAATTCATTTTCATTTTAAAGCTTCAAAAAAAAACATTCAATCTCTGTAATGTGAGTACTCTAGTATTTTTTATTTTTAGTATTTAATACTTTATGAATATTGCAAATACTCAAACATTAACCGACTGAACTAAGTGATTTCTAAACAACAAGCAGTTTATTTAGAGAGAAGAAGAGCAAGGACAATTTATTTAAGTGTAATCATTAGACTTTGTCTAATGATCTATGTTAAATTCTTACATTTTCTAATGAGTAAGGAATAATACCCTCATCTGAAAGCCATAGATTTATGTGAATTAATAGAGAACAGACAAATATGTTTAAAAGAGATATTGGTTGTATCATAATTAAAATGACTTATCTAGAAGTGAAAATCAATACTCTTGATTGAGCCATCAGTGTAATATAGTAAATTGAATGCCTGCCTTGTACCTCAGTCTGTCAAAGTTTTCTGCAGTTTTGAAGACTGGGCAGTGATTTAGAATGGTAACCAAGGAGGGAAGAAAAGACAGATTAACCAAAAAATTTTAAGAAGATTGGAGCCCAGGAATCATGCATAATCTCTGCCAAGTCAATCCTCCCAGTACAAAGATAATGTAAGTGAAATTGCCATCTTTCCTATCCGTATGTATCAATCAGATTTCATATTGCCATTTCACTAGCATGATATATATGTCAGGCATGTCATTTTTACTTTTTAATTCTAGTGCTGTTAACATCCTGCTCCATAGACATTAATACTTTCAGAATTTCACTAATGATGAAACTGAAGCTTTGAGTGGTTGTGACTTGTTCAAGGTCAAATAGCTAGTAAGTAGTTTAATTAAAATTGAAGTTCAAGGCTGAGTGATTCCAAAGTCCATAATTTTTCCGCCACATCAGGTTTTATATATATCAACCCAAAATTCCTACTATTGGATGTGCTATGAGATAGTCCTTGGGGGAGCAATGTCAATTCTACACACTCCTTTCCCTGGAGATTCATGTTCTTCAGAAATCACTGACAGCTCCTAAAATCAAGAAGCTATGGTGGAAGATAGAAAAACTGTCAGCACCAGAGCCCCGTGATCTTCCTAATACTCAGCATCCTCACGACTCAGAAAACTGGATTTCACTCTACAACTATACGTTCCCTAAACCTTCAAAGTGTGTAGCTGGGAAAATGTGGATTCGTAGTCATACTAATAAAGTTCTTAATTTGTGAGAGCTCCAAACCTTCACCTATAATAAGTGAGGAATAGGAATCTTATCTCTGTCTTGGACACTAAGAGATTCAAATGAGATACTGTAAGTGAAAATGCCTTTCAAAATGCAAGTCCCTAACCCATTTACAAATGTGCTCACTTCCACCAGATTATTTTCCAACACCAAATTTTCTCAGAAATATGAAAATTCTTCAATATTTTCCACAACTGATAGCAGACAGGGTGAAATAGAAAGTTTGTGCATTTTATGTTCAGCTTTCATATTTGGTTTAAGTTTTCTGACTCTGTATCACGGAAAAATCTTGGTTTATTTTATTCATTGACTCAATATTTATTGAAGGCATACTAAAAGTTATGAACTTTGCTGAGAGCTGGTACTATAATAATGAATAAAGCAAATCTCTTCCTTCAGTTAAAGGGAATACAATGCAATGCAATACAATATAAAACATATTTTTCACAACCCAGGAAATGTACTTGGCCAAATTTTGGAGAGTTGCAGAAGGTGTTTGAACTAGAACCAGCAGGATGAATAGCAGCCAGTGAGGCATAGTACGGGGGAGAAAAAGCAGAGGTAGAAACGCTCAGGAAATAGAAAAATGGCTGTGCTTGCATTTTTAAAATAGATGCTCTCAAGGATAGACATCTTCTAAAAATGTCCATACTCTCAAATCGTATACAGGTAATTTCTCCCCCAGAACATACTCTGATTGCCTTATCAGTGTCACAGGATGTCATCCTTAAAAATATGTCAACCTTCTAAAGAAGTGAAAGTATGAAAAGGCTCATAACACTTTCTCTTAATCCCCTTCCCTCTCAGATAGGATGTCTATCAAGCATTGTACTGTACAGAATGAGGATGCCTCTGCCTGGGTGCTTAAATTATTGATCAAACCTGTCACTAGCAAATTCTTTAAACTAGATACATTTTGATTGAGTCGGAAGGAATGTTTAAATGGATGCCTGACTGTGAAGAGAATGGTTTTGCAAATGTCTCCACAGCGCTCCTAATTAAAGTTCTGATAATACAGTATTGCAAGATAACTTGTTCTCCTCTATTTTTAATATGGCAATTTAAAATGTGCATATAAATTAAAAACACAGGAGTAGAAAGCATCAGAGATTGATAATACTCCTTTCCTCTCCTCTTAGATGTTATTTGGGAAAAAATATGAAATATATTTGATTGAGTGAGAAAGTTACTTTTACCATGCATTCTGTATTCAGGAGAAAGATTTATTGTTCTAATCCGAATAGCCTTCTCAGGAAGTCTAGGTTCCCATAGAAGACAGGAAATTATGTATTTTTCTATAGCACTAAAAGACACATTATGTATTAAAGAGAATATTTAAAAAGTCAGTCTATTTTGAAGCTATCCAGCTGCAACATTCACTTAAAAACATCATAGTAACTTTTCTCTTACAGTTTCCAAAGTGATGTTATGGATCAATTTAACAGTTTTCAATGAGTATATCCCTTTTAAAATGTCATCTTATAAAGCTCATGATTAATTGCATGAATATCCATATGAAACAGCATTGCCTCTCCCTAATCCACCTCCCCAAGGAAAAGCTAAATACATATGGAGTAGCCAAAACTTTAGAAGACATGGCATCTTCGTGTCTGCTACTGAATTACCAACTTGCATGTCCTAGGAATAGTTTACTATGAAGGCATACAATTTCTCTGAAAACTATTTTTTCTTATCTCTAAATAATGGCTTCTTCATCTCAATGTAAATAATAATATTAAATTAAAAATGCATACTCTAATTCTGAATTTTTAAGTGGGAGAAATGTACGTTTAAAGAAGTAATGACACCTAAAGTCCAACTATAAAGTAACAGTATAAAAAATTCTTTAAGCTCTTGAATATATTTCATTCAGTGCAATATCTATTATATAATCATATCATAGATGACTAGGTTTGATATTTGAAAATTTTAAAATCTAAGCAAAGATAAATCTTCTCCACAAAACTTTAGTTCAGAACTAGGTAGCAATAGTAAAATTGTTCTAGACCACTGAACACATGATACGTTTAAATAAAGTGTTTTTATTTATGCATATAAAGATATGTCACTGGGGTAGCACACCCTGGCCTGCTTTTGTTTTATAGGTTTATAATTCAAACTCTAAACCATCCATTTTAATGAGAAAAATGATCCCAGTATATTATATTTTTTGTCATAATATGATGCCCTAGTGTTCTATTGCTCTTTCCTCAAAAATGTCCTGAAACTTTATTTTCCAGTGACTATTCCTTTTCCCATTTATGAAAATTCCCTATGCATTAGCTAATATGATTTAAAGCAATTTTATTCTTTTTTCTCCTATTTAAACATTTTTCACACAATGATTCTCTTTTGGACCCTCCATGGATGGTGAATATAATTTCAATGGGGTGTTTAACTCTTACTTCTCATACCATAGTCAGGAGGTTGCCTTCAGCTGCCTTTTCAAGGAAAGTTCCTGAGGTTTGTCTCAAATATATTTGATTTTTTTGACAAAGATCTGTGCTTTTACAAGCTTTATGATGGGTTTATACTTTCTACAAGTTGCCTTTCTAAAAACATGTGTAATTCCCCAGCAGTCCTTTAAAATAGAGTCAAAATACTTTTCTTTTGGAGAAGTTTTACCCCAAAGGCTAGTATGTTATATATATTTCCTGCTTTACTTTTCATTTTAAAAGATTTATTCTTAATCCCAGGCATATTGAAACATTATTCAGACAGGGTATCAGGTTTGCTGGGTCTCTGTGGCATACTGGCAGCCTGCATCTTGCCACAAGGGTAGCTAGAAGCAGGTCTCTGCCCTGTAGGTGGCTGAAGCCAGAGGAGCTTGGCTCTTCCAGGTGGGAAATCAACCTGTCAAGAAGAGTCATGGAAACACGATTAGTTTACTAACTTCATTAAATGAAAACGTTTGCAACACAGGGCTCCCTTTGCTCTCAGTGTCTGCCCTTGCTAAACAATCCAGCATTTCATGGGCTGAATGGAATGCCATGTGTACTCCCAGCAGGAGGACATTCCAGAAGGCCATAGGCTTCCTTTACCTGGTGATCTTGTAGACTTCATGCGCAATGGCCTATTTTGTGACTCTTTCTCTTCTGCATTTCTCAATAACCCATAACCACAGGTACACAAATTAGGAATAAAATGAAATAGAGGTCGCTCTGCTATTTTCAGATCTTGATAAACCCGATTTAAGATTTGTATATATAAGCTATCAACTTCTTGAGTAAAGCATTTCTTTTGACTAGGTCTATTGCCCCAGAGGTTTGCCTTAATTTCCCAACAGAAATGTGCTAAAATGAGTGCAAATTAACTTTTAAAAAGAGGATAGATTTCATTACTCTAAGTGCCTCATGCTGGGAAAAAGGTGCTGTTGAGCTCATATTTAAGGGTGATTAGAACTGCATCTTAATAGCTCGAGGATTCTCAAGTATGCATTCAACTTACTTGGTGGTAGTTTAAACTGTGGAAAATTTGAACCAAATGTGTATATAGTGTTTTATTCCCCCTCAGATTTTTAAATAGCAGATTGTGGAACTGTGGATCATTTAAATTCTAAGAGTTGTCTTTTATTTTAAATTTAAAATTGTTTTGCAAGTGAACAGCTATGTCAAGTGAACTAAAAATTGTTTTGCAAACAAATAGCTATGTCACTGTTTTCTTAGTTTTTTTTTTTTTAATTAACATACATGCACACTCAAAAAACCTCATTTAGGTAGGAAGAAATATGTTCTCTTAAGTAATGAGTTTGAAAGAAAGAGTCTTTTCTTGTTAATGGAATTGACACACTCTGTTTACTATTCTAGAAAAAGTTAGAGAACTGGTCAGTAACCTGTACTTGTTCTACACATTAATATTTATAATCACTGAATACATTATATTCATAATGACTTATGTTTGCCATCATTAATTAATTTTAAATTTTTGGGTTTTTCAAACAAAATATATAGATACCTACTGTGTTACTGGCTTAGAAATATGTCTAAGAAATGTTAAAAAGTAAATGATACTAAAATTTATAAGAAATTACACATTGGTATTCAGTGATGTGAGCTAGTCTGTAAGCTTATTTTTAATGTAAAACTTTGGCTAATTGATTTTTTCTCATACCAGATAAATATTTCTTCATAAGGCCATCTTTTTCTAGAGTGGATCCTGCAACACTTATTTGGTGCAATTCTAAAGTAAAGGTAGTACAAACATATGTATTTGACTACTAATTTATCCTCTCATTAATTTGGTTACAGTCCTCCTTGCTAAGTAGCAAATAATCCTCAAAGAAAAATAACAATAAATAATATCAAAGGATTCAGTATTATTATACGCTAAATTGGGAAAAGCCACTCTAAATATGACACAGAAAGAAGGTAGTTACTTCAATAATAAGAAATGATCTTTATTAAACACATTAAGTTGTGAACTATATTTTATTCATTCAGCTTATGAACTCAGGGGAAAACATAGAGTTACTGACCACAATGTTTCAACAACTCTTGTGTGCACCTGTGCGTGTGTGTGTGTGCACATGCATGCACATGTCAGAGATGGGAACGCAGTATACTATTACATCAAAACAGCTAGCTATAGAGTTGATGTAATGGCATACATATTAAAATTACGGACATTTGCTTCCTGCAAAAATAGATTTATTCAGTAATGGTTATATTTCATAATGACTTTTGAATACCATTTCATAGAAAATACTGATATTTCGAGTGGAAGATGGATGGACTTTTAAATAGGTTCCAAGAAGTGAGTAGGTATGGACAGCCTGTTTACAAATCTGTGTTTCAGGTACACAGAGAGTATCTCAGAGTTAATAGTTATCAATAAAAAGTCTCCAGAGGGCTGAAGTAAAAAAATGGGGTTGGATTGGGCAAAGGGTGGCACTGTCACCACATCTCCTCTGTCTGTGATACAGCTTATACAAATCAGAGCACTTGGGTTGTGACTAGTGATGTTTCTATTCTCATTGATTAGTACTGAGTGAACTATTCTGGAGGGAATGATTGCTTTTCAGAGAGTCACATGTGGTATAGTTGGGTTTCAGTTGCATTGAGCAATGCATCAATGTAGTTACAAGACATGGGTTTGGTACTCAGAAGCATCTGCACTGTATTTATGCCTGTTTCCTGTATGTACACATTCATAAAATATATCAAGGACATACCACCTAGGAATAAATATGGTACAGTCATACTTATGTAAGAACACATTATCAAAAGTGACTATATTACAACTATATCTTGCTGTCTATGAAGAGGGTAGATTTTGAGTTATTTTCCCAGAATTGGAAACAAATTATGGTAAAACAGCTAAAGTCTGTGATGTAATCATGATTCTTGTGATTTGACTTGTATATTTTACTTAGAAGAGTAGCTTATAATACTACTAGGTATTATTTACTAAATATCCATGTTCACATATTATCTAACCATATGAATCTCACAAGATTTTTATTTTATTTTATTTTTTAAATTTTATTTATTTATTTTTTTATGACAGAATCTTGCTCTGTCACCCAGGCTGCAGTGCAGTGGTGAGATCTTGGCTCAGTACAACCTCTGCCTCCCGGGTTCAAGCAATTATCCTGCCTCACCCTCTTGAGTAGCTGGGACTACAGGCCCATGCCGCCATGCCCAACTAATTTCTTTTGTATTTTAGTAGAGACAGGGTTTCACCATGTTACCCAGGATGGTCTCAAACTCCTGAGCTCAGGCAATCCGCCTGCCTCAGCCTCCGAAAGTGCTAGGATTACAGGCATGGGACACCACACCTGGCCTCTCACAAGATATTATAGCTGTTTTATATATGAGAAAACTGAAAATCAGAGAGGGTAAGTATCTTGCCCAAGACCAAAAACCACTAGCAGATTTCTGAGCCACGATATAAATGCAACTCCCTTTGAAATGGAAACCTGCTCTACTTCTGTTGCGGGAGGTTGTCTCCATTATTGATTCTGTGCCCTAAAATATTAACCAAACATGCATTATGAACAAATTTACAGTCAGATACTATCTGTAGTCCATCCCTCCTTTCAACAAATATTTACTGTTTAATATTTGTATAAATAATATATGCAATGCAAATATTAAAATAAGTAATTTTATTTAAAACGTAATGTTTTCAAGAGGCTACACTGGAGATGTGGCTTTGTTCTATAGTATATGGGCTTCAAGGAGAAATTTAGAACATATTTACACTTTACATTTTGCCTTTCTGCAACAAATCTTGTGTCCCCTGAAACTCTCCAGTGGGAATAGTGAACAGGGAAGGTGCCACACTAAACAACTCTCTCGATTTTGTACCCGCTGAAAAAAAGCATACTCATGGCTAATGCCAATCATTGTACATATGTGTTAGAAAATGGTAATGTAGTTCTTTCATCACCTGTTTTTAACAGTGTCTAGTTATTGGGCTGATGTGTCAGTTTCAATTTATCTGATAAAATTATGATTATCAAAGGCACAGATTATGTGAATTATATATTAAATAATTCACTAATTTACCTGTGAAAGTTTATTTGTGCAGTTTCATTCAGTAGTTTTATTAAACATCTACTATGAGTCAGACATACATCTACAGTCAGATACAATGGTGGATAAATACAGGCAGTATCTTGGCTTTTCTGACATTTCTCATGCTTAAACTAAAACAACCACAAAGTATTCAACTAATACTTTATTCAGAGTTATGATGAATAACTGTAATAATCTACTCTCTAAGGCCACTGAGAAGTGACATTTAAGCTGATATGCTACAAATATATACTAAGCACATACTATATGCCAGACATTGTTTTGAGTATCGAGGAAATGACAGATATTTATTCTCCAATATAGAAGTTCTTACGCTTGTTGATTAATCACAAGTACATTTTTTGGGGAAGAAATATGTAAAAAGCGCAGATCATCTGCTATATACGTTTCATTTGGGAGTTTCTTTTGCCACCTTTTTTTAAATAGTTTCCACTTCCATCATCTTCCTACACATGGAAGAGCAAACCTCCATTATCTATTTTCATGGAAATTTATAGTTTATTGCCTTTAATAACAGGCCATAATTTTATTTGATTGCATACCATGTTTTCTCCCGTATTTTTGTTTACTTATATTGATGTTCTTAAAAGATTTACAATCAATTATAAGTACCAATTTGGGGATTTAAATATAAAAGGTGAATAAATGTGAAAAATGAACTGAGTTATTGAATCATGCATATCTGTAGCCAATAGAGTATCTTTTCTTTATGAGAAATAAACAGTCTCCTGCACCAAAACTGAAATTTGTTATGACTTTTTCAATATAATGATTCAAATTACTGTGAGTCATGATGATTATTTTGATCACGTTGACTGAAACATGAATAAGAGGAGCCACTGAAAGGCTTTGCCTTTATTTCATTGTGTTAATCCCTGCATTGTACAATCTTTGTTGTACTAATGCTTGTATAAATATCACTTTAAAAGTTGACAGTTTCTGTATTTTCTTTGATACAGGAGAAGCCAGGCAAAAGAATTATTGTGAATCCAATCAATATAAATAACAACTGTTGGAAGTGCAGGAGTTTGCTTTTAGGTGCAGTAACAGGGCGTGAACAAGTTTTAACTGTCATTATGGGTAATGGAAAGAATTTATTGTAGATGAATTAGAATCAACAGCAGAGTGAAAAAAGCTTAAACTGATTAGTGATATTAGATTTTCTGAAGAGGCAAGCCCTTGTGTAACTGGAGTGTCATAGAATTCTAAGTAGGTAGCTTCCTGAAGCGGAGGAAATACATAATGTTTCATTCTTTCTGACATTTATCCAGTGGGGGCTGGTGAGGGAATATGGTGGGAAATAGAGCACTTGAACATAGAAAGTAACAAAATGGGGTAAACTACTAATAATATTATGAGGGGAGGAAAACTGAATTACGTGTTTTTACTTTGCAGAAAACTTCTGGCTAATTTTACAACAGAAGAATAAACAACCAATTCTAAAATGTCACAACTCTTTTAATCTAAATATGCATTTCCCAACCATTGAAGACATTTTGCATATGCATTGCCACATAGTGAAATGAGAGCAGAAGCAAAGTAACTGAAGGACAGGCCAAATAAGGTCAAAAACAGAACCCACTTCTATGCAGTTTTATTTTATCATATTCTAACTCTTTAGATACAAATCTTATTGCACAGCACAGTGCAACACAAGAGAGAATTGATGTTCTATAAACATAGAGGTGCTCACTTTGCTGCTTGTGCAAGCTTGAAAATGCATTCTTCTCCTTATAAAAATGCTCTAAAATCAAACAAAGAAAATAATTATAATTAAACAAATGGAATATGTTTTGTCTTCTCCTCTTAATTCTTTTAAAAATAGAAGTTCATTTTTTCAATTACAAAATTTACATTAAAAAGAAATCCTAAGGATGTCGATGGACTTTCATACCCATATTTCCATCTCAGGTTTATAATTAACATCTTTTAGTTATATATTTTAGTGGAATACTAAACATGAATACAGAGACATTTGTGTAGTCAGTCACAAATGTTTAAATTCTTACCGCCACACCATAAAAGACTAGAGTTTTATTAATAAAATTTACTATATACAAATGTATAAAATAATGATCAGAAATGTTTATCAAAGTAATTCCAAATAAATGAAGTGAGATTTGTATCTAAAGCCCACCTTTGTTGTTATAGGAATGTGTCCTGGATTATGCAATACCTATTTTCACTTTTTAAAGTCTGTACTCATTTACATTAATAAACTACACATTTTGGTTAGTTCTGTAAATTCATCTTGCTACGTTTTTGATAGTTTTTTAATAGACTCAGGTAGAGTGACTGGAGTGATTAGTCAATTGGAAGCTATTGAAAAAAATAAACCATTTCTGGTGATGGGACTGCGGATAAACCAATCTAGAACATTCAGAAATATCTAACTTTTGTACAAAGTCAGTTCAAACAGTGAAATTTTTATCTACCAACACTTTTTTAATCAGTTATATAATCTTAGTTACTTAACTTTATAATTTGCATGTTACTGATTTTAAAACCTTGAGTTTGATTTCTCCTGATTATTTCCTCCATGTAGAAAACGATTTCCTGCCATCCAAATGATTATTTAGAATAAAATCAAAATTATACTTTAAAACAAAATTATACAATTTCCCATAAGCTATGCCTTCATTAGACTCCTTCAATGGCACTTTCTTTTGCATCTAAAGTGAAATTCAACTTATTACCCTAGCCTAAAAGGCCCCAAATGAATTGTCCTCTCCTTCCTTCTCAGAACTTATCTCCTGTGTTTCTCCTCCTTACTTAATTTACTCCAACCATGTTCTTCCACTTTAGTTAACATAGAATTAGAACAACTATTTTAAAATATGTCAACAGGTGCGGTGGCTGACACCTGTAATTCCAGCACTTTGGGAGGCTGAGGTAGGTGGATCACTTGAGGTCAGGAGTTCAAGACCAGCCTGGCCAACAGGGTGAAACCCATTTCTACTAAAAACACTAAAATTAGCTGGGCACGGTGGTGGGCACCTGTAATCCCAGCTACTCAGGGATTGAGGCAGAGGAATCAATGAACACAGGAGGCAGAGGTGCAGTAAGCCGAGATGGTGCCACTGCACTCCAGCTTGGGCAATAGAGGGAGACTCTGTCTCAAATAAATAAATAAAATAAAAAATAAAAATATGTCATGTCACTCCTCTTTTTGTTTAATGGCTGACAGTTGTAAAGGACTTTACATCTGCCTAGAATAGTCTCTGCCTCGAGTGTCTAATGATCCATCTCTCTCAATATTTTGGGCTCAGGGAAGTCTTCCTGGTTTACATTCATTTACTCTTTCATTTATTCAGTAAATATTGGGAAAACACTTAAGTGCTAGGCATTTTTCTATGCAATCGGAATATAGCATTGAATGACAGACAAAAGTATCTGCACTTATATTATGTATACCCTAACAGAAAAGAGATAACAATACAACAAAATAAATCTATTGGAGGTAATAATTACTATGAAGCAAAATAAACCAGAAATGTATAGAAAGTTTTAGGGTTTGGGGATGCAATTTTAAAGAGGGCCCTACTAAAAAGGTGACAGTTGATTAAGAAGTCCTGAAAGAATTGAGCAGGCAAACAATGCTGATAAAGGGGGAGCATGTCAGCTATTTGCAAATGAGCAAAGGCCCTGGACGGAAGAATTGTTGGTGTATTTCATGAATATTAATATTTCCAAAACACCAAGGATTCCATCTAAGTCCTGTTGCTCAATGCACAGAAAGCCAATCACTGAGACAACAAGTATTGCCAGGGAAGAAGTCTTTATTAGACTCCTGGTGATGTCAGCAGAAGACAATTCTTAAATCTGTTCTTACCTCCCAACTAAAGTTTTTTTTTTTTTTAACTTTCTTTAATTTAAGAAAAGTCAGGAAAGGAATGTAGCTAAGTGTGGGGAATTAAGGCGGGGTAAGGAAGAGGCATTGGTCAACTGGAAGTAGGTGGTCAGGTAATCATGATAGATGAGATCGCTGCTGTCTTAATTGTGTGCATATGGTGATCTTGTTAGTTTCAGTCCCTTGATACTGTCTGGGAGGTCTGAGAGTCAGTTTCCTGAGGAAGGAACTCAGATAAGGCAAATGTAAGTTTCAAACTTTAAACTAGGAGGATCAATTTCTGCGTGTGTGTGTGTGTGTGTGTGTGTGTGTTTCCATAAAATTCTATGGGACTCTTGGGCTGATTCCATTAGCAAAGCCAGTTTTCCTGGTGCTACATGAAGTAGGGAGAGAGGAGTGGAACGTGGTACAAGTGAGTAAGAGGTGTGAGGCAGATCAGGTAGGGCCAAGCAGAAATACATGGTGAGACTTTTGATTCTATTCTGTGTGAAATCAGAGCCATTGTATCCTTTGAACTGAGGAGGTACATCATCTGATTTATGTTTCCTCTGGCTCTGTGTTGGAATTAAACTGTACATTGGCAAAGGTGAAAGCAGGTGTGGAAAACCAATTAGGAAGGTTTTCCAGTAATTAATTGAGAGATTATGGAGTCTTGGACTATCATGGCAGCAGTGAAAGTGATGAGAATGGGTAAAATACTGAGTATGTTTTGAAAGTAGAGTTGACATATTTCCTGCTGCTTTAGCTATAAAATGACACAGAGGAGTCAGAATAGTTCCAGAGGTTGTGTTCTTGGCAATGGAAAAATGTCATTTACTGTAAAAGGAAAAGACTGCTAGTGTAACAGGTTTTAGGAAGATAACCAAATTATATGGTATGTTTGAAAGTCGTTTTTAATCCCTGGGCTTGGGTGAGGAAATGAAGAAGGGTACATAAACAAAGCAGAAATAATGTGCAGAACCTGAGCCTTGATTCACTTCAACATCAAGAGGTATGCATATCAGCAAGTAAAAGCACTTTTCCCTCCACTCCCACTCTCTTACACTCTTATTCTCTGCTACATGTCCTTGTTTTATTTTCTTAGTTGTTCTTATTTCTACCTGAAAATACCTTATTTATTTTTTAGACTCACTTTATATCATCTTTTTGCCTCTCGTGGAATGTAAGCTTTATGAGAATAGGAACATGTTCTATCTTTTCATAGAACCTGACTCCTGGCAATTCCTCCAAAACACTTTTTGAATGGATTACTTAATTTTCCAACCTATTTTTGGTTTTAACAGGAAAAACATTTCAAGCTGTAGAACAATTATGCACAGAAAAGTAATAATTAGCATTTATTAAATTTCAAGCACAGTTCTTAGTCTTTACATGTAATAAATCTAAGCCACAGAACAACCCTGATTGGTTAGCATTATCATTATCCTGATTTTATGGATGGGAGAATTTTACAGATGGAAGCATAGAAATACTAAATACCTTGCCAAAGTTTATGTGGAGAACAGTCAGAGAATTGAAATTGTAAACCAAATCAGTGTCCTTTTGGCATCGAAGTGAGTGTCCTTTTACCACTATATTGATAATTCTCAATGAAAAGAAATGATAATGATGGGGTAAATAAAGGCGTGACATCTACAAGGTTTGGAGATTTTCATGGGCTGACTCAGTTAAGGGAAGGTGTGTTGTCAGCTAAAACAGAGAAAGAAGAATTACCATCCAAAGCAACTCTAGTATTCTGGGAATATATATTATACAGGCAAGAAGTTAATTAAACCTCCCACCAAAATACCCAGGGACAAAAGAAAGAAAATAAGGAAGAGTGAGCCAACATATTTAAATACACTTCATCTAGTATTACATTTTTTAGAAGAAAATGCTAACAAAAATCACTGAGGTCAACACTGTTATCTACAGATAGAGAAACTGTGGAAATTAGTTCATGTTACACAGATAGACATTGACCCAAATAAGTGTTGAATTTTACCTCAACTCTACCTTGTTCCCACTCAAGATTCTCCCTTGGTATGACATTGACCTTGTATTTTCTTTAGAAGTAGAAGAAAACACATCAACTGTCCATCTTTTATTTTTTCTGACAGCTAAAAATATGTCTGAATATGGTAATATAACTCAGATTACTGTTTCAGCTACATAGGGTTATGCCTACCTGACAGGAAAACGTGCCATAATTTATTTTTATTTTTATTTTTTGGAATTAAAAAAACTAGAAAATAACCTAATATGTACATGCTTTCTGATAAAAGATGATTACGAATACCTACAAAAGAATGCAATTACAAATTAAAAAAAAAAAAAAAACAAAAAACCTGGTGAATATTTGCATATAATAGTTACCATAATGCAAAACAATGTCTCACGTAGTCAATGTTGTATATTCAGGCTACAGTACATATGCATTTTTAAAGTACAGTGCTCTCTGTGAGTAAAACATCTTTCTAAATGGATGTGTCACACCATTACTTGGTAGGGCATGAATGATTATAGCCTTAAACTAGTAATATGCCTTCCTGACACAAATATAGAGATACGATGCTGATAATGTTGACATTTATAGCCACTTCCATAGACTTCACCTCAAATCTTTGAGTGGATACAGAGTGTACTGTATATCTATTTTAAGGTTCCTGTATGTGGACAAGCACAGCAACCATTAAGTGATGCAAAGTGTTATAGACTTGAGTATTCTATTACTGCATGGTTTTTAGGAGCCAATAGAGATACTGGTTTGAACCAATACTTCTGTGTGAGTGGCAAAGGGCTGCTATCACCCAGTAATGTTCTCAGATGAAAAATCCAACTAAATATTCCCATAGTTAGTTTCATATTAAATACTGTTTGTGTGAGCCTTTGAACATTACTAGGCATATTAAACTCAAAAGTACCATAATGGTTGCATAAATGATATTGCATTTTTCAGTGTTACAAGAAAATGAGGCATTGTGGTTGAGAAAATGGTCAGGTAGTTAAAGTGCAAGCTTAAAAATAGAAAGTATGTTTATTTAACCTGAGATTGATTAAAATGCTTCCAAACAGTTTTAAAAGTTCTTTGGCCTTAATAAAGAATTCTGAAGATACTTTCAATCCATATGGATAACAAAATATCATTTATATATAAATTAAATATACTTTGACAATTACCATAGTAATAGCTTATATTAACATGGCACCTACTATGTGTCAAAGTTCCATATCTTTACGTATACTAATCCAGGTAGTCATTAGAAGAACCCTATGAAGTAAACACTGTTGCCTGGATTTTACAAGCTAAGGAACTACAACAGAGAGATAAGTGGGTATGCTCATGGTCACAGAGCTAGAAAGCAATCTCTATCTGCTATTGATGATAACTGAAATGTGCAGAACTTAACTTTTCTGTATCTGGTTTCCTTCAGTGTGGAGAATCTCAGCCAGCAGAGAGAAGCTGAGGCTTGGTTCTGCCTTTTACACTTTATTCCCACTGACAGTACAGGATGCTCATTAAGTTGCCTTATGGTTGGTTAAATTTGGTATTAAAGTTGGTACTCAACATTGGTACTAAAAATTAATGGTTTCAGAATTAACTCCTGGGGGTGTTCTATGAAAATGAAAAAAAATATATGTAGTATTTTAAAGTAATTCATCCTGTGTAATGGGATCCTGGAGCAGACAGGCTGTGCTCAGCACATTTATCTGAGAGCCTTGAGCCAACCTGTTAAATTTCTACATGTGAGATATACACACACACACACATATACTATATATCTTTACATATATCCTGCCTATACACACATATATTAATAGGTACTATATTAATGTTAGAAATTAAAATTTTCTCTAATTTTCTAAGTTCTTCCCAGTGACAGGGAATAACTCAGAGGTTCAATATGTGTATGCGTGTGTGCATGTGTTCATGCAAGGCGTGACACAGAGAGTTGAGACTCACAGAGACACGCACAGCAGGAAAGAAATGTGTGGAGGGGCTAAAAGGCTGTGATTCCTACCCCTTGCCACTCTGCCATTCTTCCTTTGTTTCCACTCAGGTTTGATTAATAGAAAGTGGATCCCTTTATACTGCATTTTAGTCAGAGGCCTTTCTGGTGAGTGAAGCCATTGTGGGGAAAGTTTAGGTTTCCGGGTTGTGAACATCAAAGAAAACACAGCCTCCGAGGTACCTAATGTAATAGACCATGCTGTTTTGCCTTCAGTTTAGGATTTATCCTCTGAATACTCACCTGTGTTTTATCAAAGATAATGTCAAATAATACAAACTGTGAGACTGCCAACAGCTTCTTGTTGGACCGTTCTTCTGTTGTTGTTCTAAGAGTTCCTTTCTGGAGGTTTTATCACCTTTTCTTCTTATTCTAAGCACACAATTCCCTCTGAGGTTTTGTATAAGTGCAGATAAGCAAAAATTATATGTTCCTTTACAAACTTATCAAAGTAATGGATATTTAATGATTTTAACCAATTTCATCATTAATTCAATAATCTTTTGAGAATTTCTGCCAAACGTGCTCTGATATGTTCCTCTCTCCTCTTTGATGAATCAACGAATGAAAATACTGTTGAACGTGTGGTCTCATCGGAGTTTTGTGGGGAGGAAAACATGCTTTTACACTTGTAGCATACATCATATGGAAAGAATGGACACCCTCCCCTCCACCAAAACACTTGAAAACAATACAATAGTATGTTATGAAAAAGGAATTGTGACAAGTGTTAATTAAAAGTTCCTTATTAATTCTTACTTTGTTTTTCATTTTTAGCACAACTTAAAGCTAAGTGTCATGTGTTTGGTTAACAGTAAAACTGTATCTTATTGCAAAGGATGTTGAGGCATATCTATAAATAAGAATCACAATCTCTAGCTGATTTTAGGCCCTGATTTTCAAAGCTTTAGCACTGCTGATGAATTTGTTTTTATTGTCACTGTGTGAGTTTTCAGGCACATAAAATTCAGTGAAAATCACTGAGCAGGCAGCTCTTTTTTGAGCACTCAATTCTTTTTTACAGTTGGGTATATTTTATAATTGAAATAAATTATTAAATCCACAAGCCAAGTTGTTAGATGTAAGGTTATGAATATTTTGTTTGTTATGTATTTTTAATGACAGAATTATTTAAGAAAAGAACAATGCATACCAAGGATATATTGAATTGAGTGACACATAGCTTGGTTTCTTCCCTGCCACACTCAAATCACTTGGATGATTGGATTGGTGCCTTTTTTCTTTATATACCTTTTGTAGTCAGCATAATATTTGACTCATCACTGGAACTCTCTAGTTAATGAATGGATGCAGAAAGCGATTCAATTTCAGTTAGAGCATTTACTCACTCTGTGATCTTGAGTAAGTCACTAAATCTCTTTCTCTCCTAATATCATCATGTATCTATTATGGGGTTGGTCTAGTTTACCTTTGGTGTTCCTCCAACTTCTCATGTAGTTTGTTTATAGGATTTTATGAGTCAGGTTATATATCTAAGAATAATTATGGAGGCTAGAAAACTCTACTGTACATATTTTTATTATTGTGTTGTATTATAGAGAAAAATGAGTGTGTACTATGGTATATCACGCAGTATATAAAATTTGCAGTATTTTGGATTTCAAAGTATTATCTGGAAATTATGAAATGTGACAAAGGAAAAGACAGAGACAGATATATAGAGATATAGATAAAGAACATTTGCTTATGTTTTAAGAATTAGTGGTTGGTTTAGGAAAACCTTCCATAATCATAAAAAGATGAAAAAAATGAGAGTTATTTACAGGATTCTTGAGTAGTAAAATCAATAAGAGAGGGCAGATATAAGATCACTTATGGTCAACTGTAGGCACTTAAAACTGAAGAGTTACTATTAAATTGCTAACTGAGGGCCTTGAAGTGTGATGTTGCATGAGATTATGTGTAAGGATCATTTGCTCCACTTTATGACTCTGTCACTTAAAAGATCAGAACTTTCTACCCTGTGATGTGCACATTTGGTCTGGTTTATAGGACATGTGCCAGATGGCCAGGCTAAATGAAAGTGTCTGCTTCTTCAACAAACTGGTAATCTATGATCCTTAGTCTACTTTTCTAAGAAAGATTACTGTGGATGTATGGTAGCATCAATGTCTAGGAAATGGAGGTGATGTACATTACCTGGCAATTAAATTATAATAATATAAAGTTGACAAATTCACATGCTCCAGTGCCCAATGAAATTTTAGGCTCTCTGAGAATAGTAAGACCAATTATTTCCATAGTTCTAAGAAAAATAGAAGAAAGACACTATAATTCCTTCCAGAAATCTCTGTAATAAAGATAAAAGATCATTTTACTGGAAAGTAAGGAGGGATCATTCACTTATAAGAATCATAGTTAGCTCTCTGTATCCATGGGTTCTGTATCCACAAATTCAACCAACCACGAATCAAAAAAGGTTTTAAAAAAGAACAATAACAGTAATAATACAGCAATATAAATAACACAAATTTTAATATACAGTATAACAACTATTTCCATAGCATTTACATTGTATTAGGTATTTTAAGCAATCTGGAGATGATTTAAAGTATACAAGAGAATGTGCGGAGGTTGTATGCAAATACTATAGCATTTTATATAAGGGACTGGACATCCACAAAGTCTGGCATCCACAGGGGTCCTGGAACCAATTCCCTGTGGAACCCATTCCTTGTGGATGACTATAATTTAGTAAAACTTTTACATGAAATGTAGAAAGCATACCTATCTTTATTGAATAAAATGTCCTCCTTGAAAGACTTTACTAATCCAATATTTTGATTTTCAAATTTGTAAATATGTACAGAATAAAATTCTTAACTTTATTTGATCTATGGAAAGCATAGCATATCAATTCAGAATGCTATAGTCCCCAGTAAACTCTCTGCAAAGTCCCCAATATTTCATTTATTCTTTTAACTTTGTTCTTTTCCTCTTACACACACACACACAGAAAATGACTACTGAAGTTTATCACAAATTTCAAAAGTCTTTGAATTGAGTACACATTTATATACAAGGCTTTATTTATAAATGCATGTTTCATTTCTTTTGGATAATTATGGAAGATTGAGCTGGCTAAATCATGTGACTTTTACACTTCTAACAAAGTGTCGACATGTTTTCCATAGCATTTGAAACATTTTGTGTCTCTGCCAGCTGTGTGTGAGAACTCTAGTTTCTTTATATCTTCTCCACTCCTTAGTATTGTCAGTCTTTTTAATTTTTTGCCATTTTGATAAGTGTGTAATGGTATCTTATTGTGGCTTTAATATGCATTTCCATAAAGCTAATGATGTTGAGTGTCAGTTCATGTGCTTATATCCCATATGTATATTTTCTTTGGTGAAGAGTCTATTTAAAGGTTTTGTCCTTTTTGAGGGGGGAGATTTTTTTTTTTTTTTTTTTTTTTTTTTGAGTCAGAGTCTCGCTCTGTCACCCAGGCTGGACTGCAGTGGCCGGATCTCAGCTCACTGCAAGCTCCGCCTCCCGGGTTTATGCCATTCTCCTGCCTCAGCCTCCCGAGTAGCTGGGACTACAGGCGCCTGCCACCTCGCCTGGCTAGTTTTTTGTATTTTTTTGGTAGAGACGGGGTTTCACTGTGTTAGCCAGGATGGTCTCAATCTCCTGACCTCGGGTGGATCCGCCTCGGCCTCAGCCTCCCAAAGTTGGGATTATAGGCTTGAGCTAATCGCACTGCCAAGGCGGGGAGATTTTTTAACCACGAATTTTGAAAGGTTCATACCAAACACAAGTACTTTATCAGATATTTGATTTTTAAATACTTTTTTCCCAGTCTGTGTTTTGTTTTTCATTCTCTTAATAGCATATTTTGAAGAGCAGAATTTTGAATATTGATGAAGTCCAATTTATCAATTTAACAAAAATTATTGTGCTTTTGCTATTATATCTTTGCCTATTCAAAGAGTTGGGGAACTTTCTTTTAATGGGACAGATAATAAACAGTTTAGACTTTGTGCTCCATACACCCTCTGTGATACAGTTTGTATCTGTGTCCCCACTCAAATCTCATCTCAAATTGTAATCCCCATGTGTCAGGGGAGGAACTTGGTGGGAGGTGACTGGATCATGGGGACGATTTCCCCATGCCTTTCTCATGATAATGAGTGAGTTCTCATAAGATGTGATGGTTTAAAAGCATATGGCAGTTCCCTCCTTGCTCTCTTTCTCTCTTTTCTGCTGCCATGTAAGACATGCCTTGTTTTTCCCTCATCTACTGCCATGATTGTAAGTTTCCTGAGGCCTCCTCAGCCTTGTGGAAATGTAAGTCTTTTCTTTATAAATTACTCAGTCTTAGGTAGTTCTTTATAGCAGTGTGAAAACAGACTATTACACTCTGCTTCAACTAATCATCTCTGTAGCTGTAGTGTGAAAGCAGTCATAAAAATATATTTAAAATGGGCCAGGCGCCGTGGCTCAAGCCTGTAATCCCAGCATCTTTGGGGAGGCCTTTAGGCTGGTGGATCACGCAGGTCAGGAGATCGAGACCATCCTGGCTAACATGGTGAAACCCCGCTTCTACTAAAAATACAAAAACTAGCTGGTATGTATGTGGGCCGTAGTCTCAGCTACTCAGAGGCTGAGCAGGAGAATGGCCTGAACCTGGGAGGGCGGAGCCAGTGAGCCGAGATCGCCACTGCACTCCAGCCTGGGTGACAGCGTGAGACTCGGGCTGTCTCAAAAAATATATATATATATATATATATATATATATATATATATATATATATACTTAAATGAATCAGGATGGCACCACAATGGCACAAGCAGGAATTACAATTTTCCATGTAATGAAGTAGTATACTTTTTCCATTCTGCTAATCATTAAAAGATCTAAAAAATTATTCTTAGTTCATACATTATAGAAATACAGGTAGAGGGTAAGATTTGTCCTGTTGACCATAGGTAGGTTGCCAACTTTTCTCTTAACCCAAGGTGACAATGATTTTCTCTTATGTTTTCTTCTATAGGTTTTATAGTTTTAGGTTTTAACAATGTCTATAATTTATTTTTATTAATTTTATTATGTGTTCCAAAGTACGAGTCTTAGTTCATCTTTTGCAAATGACTATCTAATTATTTAAATGCCATCTGTTGAAAAAAAACATCCTTTCTCTATTAAATTACCTTTGCAGTTATGGAGAAAATCATTTGTTCAAATATTCTTCCCCGACACCATTGAGAATTACAATTAAAAATGCATTACACAAACTGAAGTAGTCCAGTGCTCTTCACATTTAAAAATCCTTTTTCTCTGTGTTCTTCATTTTTGGTAGTTTCATTTATTCCTTTAACTTTGTTCTTTTCCTCTTACATACACACACAGAAGATGACTACTGAAGTTTATTATGATAGTGTGCATAGTTGATTGCTATGCTTTCTCAAGCTCATGAAAATTTTCCAATATAATATTTAATCTGCCACCATCCAATCCAATGTATTTTTCATAGCAGACATTTTAGTTTTTATCTCTAGTTTGCTTTGGGCCTCCTAAAATATATTCCTTACTTGTATTTCACTATTTGGACATATACAGCACAGTTATATTCACTGTTCTAATGTCCATGCCTACTAATTCTAACATCTATGTCAGTTCTGAGTTGATTTGACTGGTTGATTTCTCTGTTATGAGTTGTATTTTCTTGCATGCCATGTATTTTTTTGGTTGCCAAACATTGTGAATTTTATCTTTTGCATGCTTCATATTTTTGTATTCTTATTAATATTCTTGAACTTTTCTATGGGACACAGTTAAATTATTGAGAAACAGTTTGATCCTTGTGAGCTCTGCTTTTTACATTTGTTACATGGAGTCAGAGAAGTGTTAATCAAGGGCTGATCATTCTTCACTCAAACTTGTATGTATACACATACCTTGGAAATATTGTGGATTTATTCCAGACTATAGCAATAAAGCTAATATAGCAATAACATGAGTCACACAAATGTTTTGGTCTCCCAGTCCATATGAAAGTTGTGTTTACACTATACTATAGTCTATTAAGTGTGCAATAGTGGTATGTCTAACAAACAGTGTACTTAACTTAGTTAAAAATACTTTATTACTAAAATTGCTGATGATCATCTCAGCCTTAGTGAGTTATAATCTTTTTGTTCATGGAGGATCTTGCTTCAATGTTGATGGCTGCTGACTGATCAAGATGGTGGTTGCTGAAGGGTGGAGTGACTGTGGTAATTTCTTAAAAGACAATAAGGTTCACCACATCTTTCATGAAAGATTCCTCTGTAGCATGCAATGCCATTTAACAGCATTTTCTCTACCATAGAACTTCTTTCAAAATTGTGGTCAATTCTCTCAAACCCTGCTTCTGGTTTATCAACTAAGTTTATGTAATATTCTACATCCTTTGTTGTCATTTCCTTTTTTCCTATATTTTGAGACAGACTCTGTCTCTCTCTCTGTTACCCAGGCTGGAGTGTTGTGGTGCAATATCAGCTCACTGCAACCTCTGCCACCAGATTCAAGAGATTCTCATGCCTCAGCCTCTCAAGTAGCTGGGATTGTAGGCGTACACCACCACACCCACTAATTTTTGTATTGTTAGTACAGACAAGTTTCACCATGTTGGCCAGGCTGGTCTTGAAGTCCCAACCTCAGGTGATCTGCCTGCCTCGGCCTCCCAAAATGCTGGGATTACAGGCATGACCCACCATGCCCAGCCCCTTTGTTGTCATTTCAACAACGTTCATAGCACGTTTACCAGGAGTACATTCCATCTCAAGGAAGAATGTTCTTTGCTCATCCATAAGAGGCAATTCCTCGCCTGCTGAAGTTTTATCATAAGATTATAGCACTTCAGATACACATTCATGCTCCTCTTCAAATGCTAGTTCTCTTGCCATTTCCACAACATATGCAGTTAGTTCTTCCTCTGAAGTCTTAAATCCCTCTATATCATCCATAAGGATTGGAATGAACTTCTTCCAAACTTGTTACTGATGATATTTTGACCTCCTCTCCTGAATCACAAATGTTTTTAATGGAATCTAGAATGGTGATTTTTTTTCCAGAAGGCTTTCACTTTTCTTTCCCCAGATTCATCAGAGGAATCACCATTTATAGCAGCTATAGCCTTACAACATATATTTCTTAGACAATAAGACTTGAAAGTCAAAATTACTCCTTGATTCATGGGCTTCAGAATGGATGTTGTGTTAATAGGCCTGGAAAATCTTTGTATGTACATCCTCCTTAGAGTTCTTGGGTGACTAGGTGCATTGTCAATGAGAAGTAATATTCTGAAAGAATTTTTTTTTGAGCAATAGGTCTCAATACTGGGCTTGAAATATTAAGTAACCCATGCTGTAAACAGATGTGCTGTCATCCAGGCTTTGTTGTTCCATTTGTAGAGCACAGGCAGAGTAAATTTAGCAAAATTATTAAGGGCCCCTGGATTTTCAGAATGGCAAATGTGTGTTGGTTTCAGCTTAAAGTCACCAGCTGCTGCATTAGCTTTCTAATAAGGCAGTCAGCCTGCCCTTTGAAACTTCAAAGCTAGGCATTGACTTCTTCTCTCTAGCTATGAAAGTCTCAGATGATATCTTCTTCCAATATAAGACTATTTTGTCTATGTTGAAAATTTCTTGTTACATGCAGCCATCTTTATCAATTATCTTAGCTGGATCTCCTGGATAAACTACTTCAGTTCTTCTCTCAGTACCTGCTGCTTCACCTTGCAGTTTTATATTATGCAGATAGCTTCTTTCTTTAAGTGTCATGAACCAACCTCTGCTAGCTTCCAACATTTCTTCAGCAGTTTTCTCACTTCTCCAACTTTCATAGAATTGAAGAATGTTAGGACACTGCTCAGGATTGGGCTTTGGCTAAAAAGAGTGTTGTGAATGGTTTGATCTTCTCTGCAGACCACTACAACTTCTTTCATATCAGCAATAAGGCTGTTTTATTTTTCTGTCATTAGTTTGTTCAGTAGATTAGTACTTTTAATTTCCTTCAGGAACTCCTTTTCATTCACAACTTGGCTGTTTGTCATAAGAGACCTTTCTTTTAGCTTCTGTGGGCTTTTGACACTCTTCCTCATTGAGCTTAATCATTCTAGCTTTTGATTCAAAGTGAGAGGCATGCAATACTTTCTTTCACTTGAACACTTACAGGCCATTGCAGGGTTATGAATTGGGTTAATTTCAATATTGTATCTCAGGGGATAGGGAGTCCAGAGGAGAGGCAGAGAGATGGGAATACTGCTAGTGAATGGAGCGGTCAGAACACACACAATATTTATCAATTAAGGTTGCCACATTTTATAGGCATGGTTCACGCTATCCCAAAACAATTACAATAAGGAACATCAAAGATCATGGATCATAGATCACCATAAAAGGTACAATAGTAATGAAATCATTTATAATATTGTGAGAATTACCAAAATGTGACACAGAAAAAAGTAGTGAGCGTATGCTGTTGGAAAAAAATGGTGCAGATAGGCTTATTTGATGCAGGGTTGCCACAAACCTTTGGTTGGCAAACAACTCAATATCTATACAATAAGCTAAGCACAATAAAACGAGGTATGTTGGCCGGGTGCAGTGGCTCATGCCTGTAATCCCAACACTTTGGGAGGCCAAGGTGGGCAGATCACTTGAGGTCAGGAGTTTGAGACCAGCCTGGCCAACATGGCAAAACCTCGTCTCTACTAAAAATACAGAAATCAGCCGGGCATAGTGGTGCACGCCTGTGATCCCAGCTACTCAGGAGGCTGAAGCAAGAGAATCACTTGAACCTGGGAGGTGAAGGTTGCAGTGAGATGAGATCATGCTGCTGTACTCCAGCCTGGGCAACAGAGCGAGACTTCCTCTCAAAAAACAAAACAAACAAACAAAAACATTGAGATATGTCTGTACTCTACCTAATGCTGCATGAATCTTGAGGTTTTCCAATTTGGCTGATGGGAGCAAGCATTTTTCTCTGTCATGTGAGAGCACCAAATCCCATGCCTCTAATACATTTGGATAGTTCTTTCCCTGGCCTCAGGAGGTTTGGTCACACATGGTCTGCTAAAAACTGAAGGAGGAACTTTTGCAAACAGCCTTTCTCTGTCTCTGTGTAGCTGTCTTCTCTCTGGTGTTCTCTGCAAAAAAAACTCTAGTCATCTTGGTCTCCCTAGACTTTCATCTCCATCTCCTAAAATCCAAGAATTTTCTGAGCTCTACTTTGGTTTTCTGGCCTCCTGTTTCAGCCTAGAAATTCTTAAAGCAGTAAAATATTGCACGATAGGGTCATCATTTCCCTTTGTTAAGGATCTCTGTTCTTTGTTACCTGATATCCAGTGACTTGAAAACTGTTGTTTTAGATGGATTTTTAAATTTCATTTGTTTCTTATTTTTTGTTTTGGTTGTTTCATATGAGATGGTAAATTCAGTCTCTGTTACTTTTTCCTGGCCAGGATTCAAGGATTAAGTTTCGTTATGTATTAATTCTATTAAATATATTTGTTGTGTTTTTAAAAAGTATACATTGGAGATGCCAAGAAAGACATAAAATCTATAAAATAGTTAAGTGTGCTTAAAATTATTTTAACATGGAGTAAATATGTGGCATATGTAAATTAAATATTATAAAACTGGTTAAAGTAATATATGATTAACTGTCAAGTTAAAGATGGTAAAGAAAAGAACTCAAAATAAGAAGAATTTATTGATAATTGTATGTTTAGAGACCCCTTCATGGGGTCTCTGTTATCATCATGAAGATGATAGTATAGGTAAACTCTCTATAGCTGGTATGGAATATTTTCATAAAGTCTTTTTATGCAGGTAAACACCATTATATAAAGATGTGTTGTACAAAATGATTAATGAAGACATTATTTTATGTCAGAGGGCAAAAAAAAAAAAAGATTAAATGTTTGAAGAAGTATGTAAATGTCAGATTTTAGAAACTTTAAGTTTGTCTTTTTATATAAAGACAGTAGTAAACCATTACAATTTTTGGCATTCATTTGTAATAAGATGGTGAATGCCACTTTGAACAAGAATAATCAGGAGGAAGTGACAAGGAAAGAAATACTAGACAGACTAGAAAGAAAACTGTTATACTTAACCAAGGTGGATTAAATCATTGTAACAGGGATGAAAAGAAAAGACAGAGCATCGTTACATAATATAAATTGGCAATTGTTGGTGACTGATTATATGTGGGAATAAGAATAGGGGAAATTTTTAAGATGAATGAAATTTTAATAGAAAGAGCATAATGAAACCATCAACAGAAAAATGTAACATCCATAGCCTATAAAACTAAAATAAAGGAACTCAGGAAAAAATAATGGCAGCATCATAATATATAAAAAATTAAAAAACAAAATTGTGTGCAATGAGTACCAGCACTATTAAGTCTTTACATGGAATACTTCATTTAGTAACTACAGCATTATTATCAGCTTATGTGATTGTCTTTCTGTAATTTAAAAGTAAGAAAATAAGTATTTTACCTAAGATGATAGGAAGTGATGGGGGCAGGATTTGAATCTCAATATATCCAACTTCAGAATCCAGTCTCTTGTTACAGATAATTACTAAAATGGTATAGGCATAGTTTTAAAGAAAATATATTGGGCAGGAGTTTGACTAACATTGTATATGAAATAGGAAAATATAACTGATTTGTGTGATATCCAGTCTTAAGGAAAAATGTTGATAGCCATAAGTAATGACTACTCTCATAGTACTGCCTATCAACAATCTAAGATAGTATTGCAATGTGACTACATATTTAAGTATCGATTATGTTAATTTTTCATTTGGGCATAAGAATATTATTTTATTTTATTTATCATGCTTTTGCCACTAAGCCAAATAAGCAACAACAAAAAAGAATTTAAAAATATTAAGGCCAGTACTTACCAGGACTTGATTCACAGTAGATTTATGTCTTTGATAATTGTGATTACTTAACTTTCTTTATTATTTACCTACTCAGTAAATCTAATTGACAAGAAACTATTAAAGTCTCAAATCCCATAATACATTTTCTTTATACAATGGATTATTATTTTTTTAATCAGGAAGATAGTATTACTCCAATTATATTTGTTCGCTATAATAAAAGATTTATAGTTAGTATCACTATAAAATACTCTTACAGCCTATTTAGAATTGTCAAAATATCAAATTTATATGTAAAGTTATATATTAATATGTAAAACATATGTTTCAAGCTTATATATGTAAAGTTTGATATATTGACAATGTTACACACACAGACATACAACACACATTCACAACACACACATACAAATGAACACACAAACACACACACAAACTAATAAACAGAGAAAATGGGAGGACTGAATTACTTAGTACATGCTATGTTACAGACACCATGCTAAACATTTTTATTTAGATTATCTCATTTATTACTTTAAACAATTATCTTTATTGTCTGAAACCTGCCCAATGTTACGCAGGTAATAAGCTTTGGAGCCAGATTTCAGTCTTCACTGTCTGACTTCAGAGTTCAAGTTCTTAACCACAATGTCATACGGCTCTGTATTCTAAGATATACTGAGTCACTATAGTGCCTGCCATTTATTTTAATAAAGGATATCCTGTGTGGTGAGACCAATTTTTTAAAAGGGAAACCTCTCAGATAAAATGCACAGCCTGTGTCTCCTTACCATACAGCCATACCTGTTCTCTAGAGATCTCTGAGTATATCTTTCCTCACCTTCATTTCTGAGTTACCTCATTTGTGAGATACGGTTATAAAGCAGGGTAGCTGATATTTCCATGAAAGTTCCACAGATGTCTTCAGCACTTTTGTCTCCCCGACCTCTCTAAATTAAATGCAATAGCAACAAATTCTGATTTTTGCTTGAGGTGAATTTCGCTTTTCATAGCGCTTAACAATGATCTAGAGTCAAACCTGGTGGCTAAAAGAAATGACCAAATAAGAAATACCATTTAGGGTTAAAAATAAATGAGTCAAGGATTTTAAGCACCGAGGGAAGTTTTCTCATGTGGCTTATAAAATGTCTGTCATGGCAATGCCTAAAAGAATTTTCAAAAATATTTTGAGTGTAGCAACATTGTAGGATTAATGTACAGCCTTCTCAATGTTTCACTCTAAAGCTGCCACAATAATTTGGGTTTATATATAATGAGAAAATTTTTGAGAGGGAAAGCTGATAGTGTCACTTTTTAATAATAAAATATATTTCTACTCCTAAAAGAGAGGGCATTTTGTGAGCTCACTCTGAGACTAAACAGAGACTAGTACATTACTAGACACAGGAGGTTAATAAATGTCTCTTTCAGTAATAAAATTGGATTTCATATTAATTGAACTGAATCACATGACCCCTCAATTTACATATTCAAGTATTTTCACTGCTCATTTTGGTGGATGTCTATTATGATTTCAGCAACGATATTCACAGAATAATTTTAGTTATCTAAATCTTAAATATAAAATGTTAGGTGACTGGAAAGTAGTGTAAATTGAGAGTTAAGCATACAGTATCAGAGGATACTTATTTGGAGTTGAAATCATGATCTCTTTCACAACATTTCATGAATGGAAATGGATTCTAAATTTTTATTCTCTAGGAAGCTCAACAGAATAGAATATACCACTAAATGATAGTCCAGAATATTATGATAAGGGTGTTGATAAACTCTGTAAAAGTCAGTGGATGATGCTTAGGAAAAAAATTGCAGGGACATAGGAAACTGAAACAAATGTGATATGGCTATTTTTTGAATACTAACCTTTTAAATTTTGGGTGTACTCAAATAAAGAAGGGAAAATAAAATAAAATGTGGCCACCTCACTGCCTTAGAAAAGTTATAAATTCTTCGGACCACAGAAAGGATCTTGTCTTCTCCTATGTGGACAATTTATTTCATAAATAAATACATAAAATAATTATTTTAATATATAACAGATTTTTATGTTAGGAGGTGGCATAGTGTCATCTTAATAATTTTATATTTAAATCTATGAAATTCAAAAAATGTTATCATCTGTCATTGAAATAGCAACCTACTTACTTCATATTCTAAAGGCAATTATATTCATATTGTATCATAATTTTACATTTTTAGTAGTAACTAAGATCTGTTTATATGGTGACATGGTTTTCCCTACTTACACTTCCTTTCCTTTCATTGATAACCTTTTTTATGTATTTTATAACAGTCTGTCTTTATGCTTTTATTCTAGTTGATATAAAAGACCAAAAGGTTTTCTAACATTCAACTTGCTCTGTGGGAGGTAGAAAATTCTTTTATTTTCTATCCATTTGAGGAGTTTGACTCGATCCTAAGTCAGTAGAAGCTGAGAGTAAGGAACTGAGAAGGTGGAAATGATTACAGAATTACAGTCAGGGGCAAAGTGGTGAAAAATATTGTATGTGAATGAAGAATACCATATGGTATCAATTTCATTTGTATGTCATGACTGCTTATTTTTTCTAAAACCCTTCTCTCCACGTTTTAAGATATTTTTTAAAAATCTTCAAAATGTCTATATTTTCTGAATTTAGAATCCATAGAATCCTTGCTTGCTAATACTCTTCTAAAGTTTAGCTCTTTACAATTGTTATTTTATATCTCATGTTCTGAATAACATTAGAATTATAAAATATCACTATTATATGGTCCAGTGGCAATATGCATTTATTATATTACAGGATTATGCATAGTAACATATTAACTTTTTTTTTTTTTTTTTTTTTTTTTTTTTTTGAGACAGAGTCTCACTCTGTTGCCCAGGCTGGAGTACAGTGGCATTATCAGGGCTCACAGCAGCCTTGACACCCTAGGCTCAAGTGATCCTCCTACCTCAGCTTCCCAGGTACCTGGGATTACTGGTGTCTGCCGCCACTCCCGGCTCATTTTTTCTATTTTTTTGTAGAGAAAGGGTTTCACCATGTTGCCCATGTTGGTCTCGAACACCTAGGCTCAAGCAGTCCACCCACCTTGGCCTCCCAATGTGCTGGGATTACAGACTTGGGCCACTGCGTCCAACTTTAGTTTAAGCTATATTTCTCGGTTTTTAAAATAATTTTTATTGATGGTATTTGCTTTACATACTCCTTATTACTTTTTTCTATTTGCAATTTCCATAATTATTATTTTCTATCATTCACTATCTTCTTCAAAAGCTTCTATCCCAGCACCAGTTATAAATATAAATATTCTTTACATATTTTCTCTTTAATTCAAAAAGGAGATCTTAAGATGCAAAACCTGGTATCTATAAAAAGGCAAAGAAAAAAAAGAAGGAGAGAGAGGACAAAAGAAAAGAGGAAGGAGGATATAAAATGAGGGGAGAAGAGAAAAGGAAGGGTTAGATTATTAAATTAGAGTAAGTTGTCACGTATAGTTTAATTATTCCTATACATGGGTCTAAAAAGATCAATTTCTTTTACAAAAATATGAAAGAGGCAATTTAGTCCACATTAAAAAATTGATATTTTTTTCTATATCAATTATCCAGGAGCATTTGGAAGAAATATCATTCTGCTTTTATTAGTCTCCACAACATATTTAGAATTTTTAAAAATAAAGCAACTATTTTTTATGGCATGAAGAAATGGAATTCCCACACTAGAAAGAAAGCAAGTGACTTTAGTACAGATAACTTCCTCCATACATACAAATAGTTCAGATGACTCTTTGTGCACCTCTGTGTTTTTATGTCCAAAGTGACTAAGGGGAGTTTAAACTAGCTATCCCTTCATGTACTTCTGCCAAATAATAGTATGAGCTCATTCTGTGCGGGTTTTGAACCAGACTGACTTTTCTTTTCCTTGCTGATTTTCAAACTATTGAACATCTTTAGACCATTTTCTTCTACACTGGCAAACTGTTGAAAACTGTAACTGAGAGAACTCTTATTCTCTGTTGTATCCCCAGCCCCATGCTTCGCTACTCACTTGGTGTGGAAATAAAGGTCCCTGAATCTTTGGAACCAACTGTGGCTTTCGCTCCAACTTTTATCACCAGCACTTTCACCAGACAGCATTTCAGCAACAAACTCCCCACTTTTTTTCTAGTCCAGTATGAACTGTATTTCAGCCTCAATTTTAGCCATTCTTACCCTCTACCATTTATTCCCAGTGCAGGCATGGTGATATTATTTGTTAAAATTAGTCAGTTGTTGTTTCTCTCCAGTACCCTCCAATGGTTTTCCCATTTATTCAGAATTAAAGCCAAAATCCTTACAGGACTTTGACTGCCATATACAATTTGACTTTTGAGACTCGTTACTCATCCCATCCGTCCTACCACTCCAGGCACACTAGACCGCTTGATATTCCTCTAATATATCCTTATCTTTGGGATTTGCCCTGGCTGTTCACTAGGGCAGGAACAGTCTTTTCCAGGTATCTGCATGACTAATATCCTCAGCTCCCTTAAATGTTTGGTCAGATCAGTGATGAGCTAACTTTTATTCAAAATATCCCATTCACATACTCCCTTCATTAGCTTCCCAGTGTATTTTTGATTTTTCATATTATTATGGTATCATATAAACAACATAATATGCATATTTATTATGTTTGTGAGAGCTTGTCTATTTCCTTTCCTCTCTCCGTTTTTCTGTTCTCTGCTCACTGCATACTACCACATAAATTCCAAAAGGGCAAGGTTCTTTCTTCTACTTACTGATGAATCCTAAGCACCTTGAAAAGATCGTGGACCACAATTGCCATTCAATAAATGTTTAAGGAATTTATAAATGAAAGTATTTCCAGAGCTGTCATTAGGTTAATAAGCATTTTATTTTGATGTTGGCCTTCTTTAGCCATGTAATTAAAAGATTGTTCATTTCATGGATTATTTTTCAGTGTTATTTCTGATTATTTAAGACTGTGATGGTATAGCAATTTTTATATGATCCATTAATGTCTCTTGCATTCAGAATTGTTCCTATTGTTAAAGGATTCTCCCATAGATACTTGCAATACTTTCCATATTCTCATAAGTTTTTCTTGTTTGTTTAATCTCTTTCTATTACAATCATCTTGCTATTCTGAATACATATTTCAGTCTTATAGTTTTATACTTTTCAACATGAGGAGTTATTTATCGTAGCAAATACAAATATTATCATTTAATGAAAAATGTAACAGCCAAGAAAAATATTATTTTGAATGGCAAATCATGCCATCTGTTAGCAAAATACAGAATTGACAAGCTTTCACTCTAGTTTTATTCTGTGAAGACTTGCACGTTTATAGTTTACTAATACAGGCACCTTTTTTGCATCCACCTGTAAGGTAGAAGTTACATTGGATTGATATTTAGAAAATCTTAAATTAAAGTTGCTTAGTGTTACTATATTCTTATCCTGTAATATGAACATGTCATACCTCCAAAAGTTATTCTTTAATATCTCCTTTACCTCTAAAATTCAGTCATTCTATATTTGGGTTTCTTGATTGTTAGGGGAAAAAAACCTATAATATGTCTTCTGAACTAGTGTGTGCCACCAATTTTAGCAATGACCCTATTAACCCCTTGGCTGCTTCCACTTTCACATTATTGCTTTCCTGTGTTTGACTCCAGTCTCCCGACTATGTGCATTCAACCAGACTACTTGGCCCTATCTTATAATACAGAGAATAAAACTTTGTGTTAATCAACTTCCTTGTTTTCCTTATTTTTCTAACATGCCAACGACACAACACCAGCTTAAATGTCATACAGAAGTAATTTTTATGGAAAGTTCTATTTCCTAGGAGAAGTAAGTAGAGAAGGACATATTATGTGCAATGATCATATATGGAGTCAAGAGGTAAGCCTTCCCAGATGTAGTTATAAACTTATCATCATCATCATCATTACTGTCATTATCATTGCCAGTGCTTTCTGATTGCTTACTACATTCCAGGCACTGTTCTCAGTACCTTAAATTTAATAATGTTTAGTTTCTACTACTGTAGTATTGGGGAGTTAATATTTCAATCCATTACACAAAAGATAAACCTGAGGCACAGAGAGATTAGGTAATTTTTGAAAAGGTATATAGCTTGTAAATAGTAACACCAGAATTCTAACTGAAGTGTCTGGCTTGAAGCCCATGTTCTTAATTACTATGCCCATTTTTATTTCATCTTAGACCAGGAAATTTAAGTCACCTCAAGACAAGATAACTATTAAAATCATCATGAAAGACCAAAGTAGACAGTGTTAGATGACGCTATGAATATTCTGTGCCTACAGTAGAATTCATGTTAGCAGTGGCTTTCAGAAAATTTAATTTTCTATTTTAACCATCTTAACAAACTTTCTCTGAAAGTATTTAAATAAAATTTTGAATAACAAGTTATAGTTGAATGTGGCCTGACCTTCTAGAAGCAAAGGAATGGGCTGTACAATGGCAGTAAAATTAATGATATAAATCTCAGCTCTGATACATTACCAGACTCTCTGGCTTCTCCAGGCTGGCTTACCTAAGCTCAGTCTAGCCATCCGTTCATAGCAAATTGTGAATAATACTGAGAAAAGCCCTGTGGATTTGGATCTGTTTGGTCAGAACCATGCTGTGGCTTGGCTAGCCTGAAAGCAGAGAGTAGAATTCTGTCTTCCAATACTTGTGAAGTGGATACTTGCCAACTATGAAGTTGGTCCTTTGAATTGGATATAATCCTTTGTAGATGAAGCACCTTTCACGGTTTCTTTGGTTAGGGATAAAGAAAAATGTCTCAGAATTGAAAACACACATTAACATAGTTCTCTGTTATTCTCACATTTCAAAAATCAGACTTAAAATTATCAAATTTAAAAGAACAGTAATTTGACATTAAAACATAGATTAATATATGTATAATGATATAAGTTATTATCTTTTGCTGGGCTTCAGGAAGTTTGATAAATTCCTGTTCCTCATGGGCATTGACCATTGTACCGGTTTTCAAAGCTTGTTCTCTAAAATAAAAATGTTAAAAAAAAATCTAACATAACCATGGAAACCAAGAAAGCCTAAAAGTGTCTTGAATGTTTTTAAGAAGGAAAGACAAACTTCTTTGTAGCCAGCATCCATAACCAGTTTTGGGGAAGCCTTAAGATTTTCAAATGCACAGAGTCTTGGCTCAAAGGATTGAGTTGCTAAACCTAATAAGGACTAAATAAATCAAAATCCATGAAATAAGTTAACAAAAAAAGACAAAGTCTGAAGAAATACAAAATTTAAAGGCTTAATTATTCGGCTGGTAGCATTATTAGACTGGTTAAGAGCGTGAAGAAAGTCAGGAGGCTAACCACATACAAATATTGTCTAAATGGTACATATATGGTTACCAAAACAGTACCAGTGCTAATGTTTGTTGGATTAGGATCATCTCTCTTTCATTTTATAATTTGAGACAAGGTCTCTGCCACTCAGGCTGAAGTGCAGTGGTGCAATCACAGCTCACTGCAGCCTCAATGTCCTAGGCTCCCACCTCCACCTCCCAAGTAGCTGGGACTGCAGGCATGCACCAGTATACCTGGCTAATTTTTGTTTTTTTGTTTTATTTTTTTATAGAGACAGGGTCTGTTCATGTTGCCCAGATTGGTCTTGAACTTCTGGGCTCGAACAATCTGCCCACCTGGGCCTCCCAAAGTGCTTGGATTACAGACATGAGTCACTGCTCCAGGCCTAGAGCATCTCTTTTGGATTGTTTACCTTTTCTCCATGTACTTCCAAAGTTTAGTTTAATATGGTAAATTTAACCATATAAGTGGAGTAAAATGTAGCTGATAGTTGTGATTTACGATAGCATCTAGAAATTATTGCTATTGAAAATTGACTCTTTAGAATGTAATCATTAAACTCATAGTGATTGCCTGAATCATCTAATGAGATCTTGGTAATTTTTTAATGTTCTTTGCCAATAAGCAACCAGTAAGTAATTGTTGAGTGTGCATTATATACTTGGCCTTGTGATAAGTTGTGTGAAATACTTAAAAGAAGGATAAAATGGTATTAACTCTCCCTTTTCAAAGAACTAACTGTAGAAAAGTAAAAGAAAAAAAAATTCTACACATGAAAAGCAGTACATAACAAAACTGTGTATAAATAAAGCTAAGTTGCATGATAACCAACAGTTTGATTATATGACATTACATTAATACATGTAATATAATACAAAGTTAAGAGCAAAATAGTTTGAGAAGGGATAGCAGTGTCAACTGGGACCATCAGAGATGAAAACATAACAAGAAATTAAAAAGGGAAGCTGGCTATAGTAGTGTGTGGGTGGGTGGGAGAGGCAGGCGTGCAAGAACATCAGGAACCCTGGCATAGGAAGCAGCTGATTATGTTGAAGTGATGGTTATGTTAAGAATTCTGCCTGCACTAGTTAAGTAGAAACAACTAAAAAGGGTACATATTATTTATAGACTACAGCCAAGGGAATGTTATTTTATTTTTATTTATTTATTTTTTAGTTTTCCAATAATTTGCAACTACAGATTTTGAGCAGAGAAATGACATTCAACTCAGCAAACGTTTTAAATCCTCAGCTGGATTATAGTTGGTTATAGTCAGTATAAGCGGGGTGTTGAGATTTTGAAATTGTGGAAAGGTTTGTGTAAAGGGATCTGGGAATAACAATTTTAATGAAACTCAGTAATCTTTTGTACATAACATTGAATTAACTAAGAAGATTCATACTGAATGCATATATAAAATGGATTAGATGACAAATGCAATGGATTCAGGAAGATATTCAGTCTTTTCTTAGACTACCTTTCCATTATGATTTATCACTTCTTCCTAACTACAGCATCTGGAAGGCAAACAGAGGAAGATTCTGAGAAGTGTTCTAGAAGTTGGACAGTAAAATGAGAGAGTGGTGTCTTAGAAGTCAGGATTAGGAAAGCTTTTAAGATGAAGAAAGTAGTAGAAGTATCAAATGTTGCATAGCAGATCAAGTAGACTGAAGAAAAAGAGCCTTTGGAGTTAGCAACTGGGAGATTATTTTTGACAGTATCCAAATGGTTTCATTGAATGGTAGGAGTTAGAGAATGAATGGGTATAAGAAAGTAGAAAGAGAAAGAATAGGATACTCTTTCCATAAATGTTTTTAAGAGGAAAACTTAATTGTTACATCAGCATTTTGATGTGGAGAAGAGGAATAAGAGAGAATATTGTTTTGTTTACTTTGTTTAGGAAAATTGTATCTTGAGCCTATTTAGAAACCTCTGGAAAAGAAACTAACAAATGTGAGAGACATCACCTTTTATGGTGTCTAACATGGGAGAAGTAGAGAGAGTATGGGAGTGGGAAGTAATAATTCTTAGTTTTAGCCTCTCAAAATCATGAGATGTTCTGTTATTACTACCTTGCACTTTCAACTCCCTGCCATGTACACACACACGCACACACGCTCACATCTAACCGTGCTTTTACTGGCCTATCCCATACTGGGGCACCAGAGCACTAAGCACAGCTAGATTAATCTACTTTACTGTTGTTATTATTATTTTAGTTCGTTTATTTGACACCCTTCAAAGAGAAATATTTTTGGTTTCAGTGCCAAACCTATGTTTCCTAGGTCAATGATAATATGTCAATTTCTAAACATTCAAGAAAAACATGTTTTTAGTAAATGATTGAATACAAGTTTAGAGAAGACCTTAAGAGATCTTTGGGCCCATTCCTTCTTTCTTCTCTTTTTACAATAAAATGCCACCCCCCTCCCCACACAAACATTCTGTTTCATAATGCCATTCTCATATCCTGTGGTTTTTATGACTACAAGTTACAAATCTTGTGAATTAAAACTTGGAAGCAAACTAGATGCATCACCTCAGAATTAAGATTCTTATACCAAGTCAGATCTCTGATGGAAACCTCACAGGGTGAGCTTCACATGCTTTTAAGCTCTCTGTTCTCTGTAGAAAGCAGTACAATTGCTGAAATGTTCACTGACTTCTCTCAGCAGAGTTTTTAATGAGCTGGTACCTGTACAGCCCTTTGAGCAGTTCAAGCCAGGGTTCTTTATATATAAAGTAGACATGTAAAAGTAAAAGGCAAGTGAGTAAAAAGCATAATAGTCCATGTGAGTACTAATTGTAAGGGATAGGAAAAAGATACAATATAATAGCTTTAAAGGAAAAATGGAAATTGAAGACCTTATTACAATTATCCTTATAAATGCACAGAATAATGTCAGATTGCTTTGGAAAATTCATTAATTTTGTTTAAGCTAGTATTGATATGAATTTTTGGGGTATATCTTCTCAATGACAAGTAGGTTATTCAAAAAGCACTTTGAGGAGATTAAGTCTAACTTAAATTATGTTAATACCTTCCTTTCTTATTGTGTATTTTGTTTTTAAAATTTTTTCATAGCCTGGGTCTTACATCCTCCAAATACCTTACTTATTCACCTCTCCAAAAAACAGGGACACAGTCTGTTAACTAAGTCTAACAGAATAGAGATATTATATATACCATCCAATTTAATATTCTACATAGATATCTATATAGATATTCATAATAGATATTAATTAGAAGTAAACTCCTAGAAGTCAATAAACAAAGTGAATTTCCTGATAATTCATCACCTTGTGATTTGTCATCTGTTTAAATATAAGAGCTAGGTAATTTAATTGGAATTCTGATGTTTTATGACAAATATATGAAGTATCAGCAATAGTAAAAAAGCAAATCTTAGTCTTCTGAAGATATCTTAGCCTGTGTGTTTTTTTTTAAGCATCATGATTTGTTGCACAGTCTTTGAAGCCAAAATGCCTAGGTTCTTATCCTGACTCTGCCATTTCCTAGCTAGTTACTTCACCTTTCTGCTATTTGGTTTTCTTATGTATATAATAGGGTTCATAGTGGTACTGCTACAAAGGTCTGTAATGAAGATTAAATAAAATGCTAAAGTGATACCTGGCAAACAGTAAGCATTTTACAAATGGTTGCAGTCATTATTTAAGAAATTATTTTAAGGACAAAAAGTGTGTACATATATGATGCCCCTCCCTATGTTATAAAAATAAATAAAATGCATTTCAGATTATGGATTACAAACAGAAGAAATACAAAATGAAGCATTTAACATCAACACATTTCCCTTTGTTCTCCTAACTATGAACCTTGACAAAAGAGTGCTGACATTTTGAAGAAATTGACTTTTTGGTGAATATTACAATTTCTTTGTTCTTGCTTTTGACATTTACTATTTCAACCAACATTCTAAGTGAAACCATGCAAACTTTGGTGCCTAAAGTAGGACAAAAGACGGTGTTGTGATTTGAGTAATAGAGGAGGATTTTGAAATTCTGCATTGTGTTTCCATATGTATCATTTACTTAGCTTGGAAAGAAACAAATTATAATCATAATTGAGTCAAGACATGTTCAGAATTTTCAGACGTGATCAAGTTTAACATTCTCTTCAGTGTTAGCCAAAGGACCCAATGGATTTAGGAGATCATGGTCCAAGCCATCAACTGTCTCTTAAAATTCATGTTTATTATTCTGGCTTAGTGAATATGGATTGTCTTTCTTCAGCAAATGCCAGCTCTGGAATTGTTTATTAAGTGTCTATATCATTAATACTTCCAAGGGACTCTTTAACCTCAGCGTATGTTTCCTTGGCACAGGCACTTGTATTTTCAACACTTTGGAGCTGGCATTATAACTTGGAATATTTTCCATTTAGTGTCTGAATAATATCCTGGGATTTGTTGTCCAATGTGAAATGGCCAAGAGTATTGAAGAATGGCTTTGAGGATGATACAAGTAGGCATGATTATGTTGAAAGGGTGAGAAAAGAGGGGCACAGAAAACAAAAACAAAATCCTTAAAGAAAATTAAATAACAATTAAAAGACATAGAAGTGTGGAACCTATAGAGTTTATCAAAGTCTTCGCACCTCGATTTTCTATGGTCAGCACATCACTCCCTATGTATTTCCTGGTTTCACTTCTTTCAGGACTTTTGGTCGCATGTATTTGTAACCTCTGATAATAATAGAATCAAAATGTAATGTAAACAGTATTTCTGAAGGATTTAGTGCACTAAAGGATTATAATCATGTTTGTCTTTTATTTTTATTTATTAATTCCACAAATTTCAAGAAAACTCTGAAGTTGGGGAAGATGTTTTTTAGAGAAAGCTTAAAATGTGGGAGTTCATTTGCAGTTATGCAATTCTTTTTTTTTTTTTTTTTTTTGGTAGATTCATTAGGGTTTTCTACATACACAGTCATGGTTTATGGAATAAAGTCAGTTTTAATTATTCCTTTCTGATCTTACCTTTCTTCTTTAAATTGTGTGCATTTTACCTCAGTTTTTTGCTCTTTTTAGATTTAGATACATTTATAAGTATTATTTCTTCTTGTTATATTGATCTTTTCATTATGCCCTTTATAGTTTCTTTTTTTAATTTTTATTTTAAGTTCAGGGATACATGTGCAGATTTGTTACATAGGTAAACTTCTATCATGGGAGTTTGTTGAATAGATTATTTCATCACCTAGGTATTAAGCCTAATATCCATTAGTTATTTTTCCTGATGCTCTCCCTCCTCCCACCTACCATGCTCCAGAAGGCCCCAGTGTGTGTTGTTCCCCACTATGTGTCCATATCTTCTCATCATTCAGCTCCCACTTACAAGTGAGAATATGCCGTGTTTGATTTTCTGTTCCTGTGTTAGTTTGCTGAGGATGATGGCTTCCAGTTCCCTCCAGGTCCCTGCAAAGGACATAATCTTGTTCCTTTTTATGGCTGCATAATATTCCCTGGTGTATATGTACCACATCTTCTTTATCCAATCTGTAATTAATGGGTGTTTAGGTTGATTCCAGGTCTTTGCTATTGTGAATTGTGTTGCAGTGAACATACGTGTGCACATATCTTTGTAATAATATGATTTGTATTCGTTTGGGTATATACCCAGATACTATTATTTTCCTTGAATCCATTTTGTGTAATAATAGAGATATGCCAATTCTTTTATTTTACAATATGCATAGTAATCTTCTTTAATCTTTTCACTTTCAAATTATTTTTGTTTCTAAATTTAAAGTGCATTTCTTATAGATAGCATATAATTGGATCTTGGTTTTTTAATTCAATCTGACAAATTCTGCTGTATGTTTGAAAAGTTTCATTCCCTTACATTTAATTTAAACAGTACATTTGGCTTTAGGTTTGCCATTTGCTTTTTGTTTTCTGCTTCTCTGAATAATGTTTTGTTCTTCTGTTTTTCCTTTAATCTTTTGTTTTTATTACACTCTTAGTTTAACACAATGATTAGTAAATATGTAATTTTCAATCCTCCATTGATCTTTTTGCATTATCTGGTCATAGGTTCTCTAGTGATTTCAATGTTTATCTGTAACTTATTACAATATACTTCAAGTTGACACTAAATTACTTCTGGTAAAATATAGGAAATTTTCATAAGTCTATGTCCCCTGTGGGTTCCATGCATTATATCATATATTTTACAAAGCCAAATATACAGTCTTATGTTTACTTTAAAGTCGTCATGTGACTTTTATACAATTTGAAAAGAGATCTATTAGTCAATGGTAACAAAAAGTGAATAAAAGCAAAAATTATCACTTCCCCTGTTACATCTGTAATTCCAGCTTCTAAGTACTACATACTGTTGTTTAAAACTATCATCAGTAATATAAAAAGAAATATTCTCATGTCATGGCAGGTATATATTTTTTATAAACTGTTAAGAATTTAAAATTTGATTTTTTAGTGGGAATAACTTAGAAGTAAGTTAATTTTAATATTAATTTGATACTGTATGTACACACACATACACCAAGAATTAACATTTTATAATGCTTTTCATTTTACTAGGCATCTCAACATGTCCTTGTCCATTTGATTATATTTGAGGTGCTATCATGGAATTTTTCACAGAAGTCAAATATGTTTTGAGAGATCAATTTCACTACCTCAAATCATATAGTCAAATTTCAAATTTTGTCAAATTTAGTTACCTTCTTCACCATAAAATAATCAGCACAGGGTGAAATTAATGTTTGTGCCTATATAAAAGCTACTTTTCTATTTTCTAAAGTAGTTTCTAATTAGTATTTTAGGTTTTGTTTCTCCTCATAGTGACATTAGAGTTAAGTAACTAACTTTTTTCTATAAATTATGAGGATCACATGGGGCAAATAAGATTTTTTTTTTCTAACAAAGATCTTTAATAGTGTGGGAATCAATGCTACTGTGATACAAAGCAATCTATACTGTATTAATCAAAGATCCAAAGCACACTGATTATGAAGAGTGAAAGCTCATGCAAATAAATTATGAAAGAATACAAATGAAGACACACTTACATGACTGCCTCATTTCCAGAGCCTGGTGACAGTCCTGCTGTTCTCAGCATGCTGCTTCATGATGACCTCATCAGTAACATAAGATGCATTCAGCTATCTGGCACCTAGATGGCAGCCTACAAAATCTAAACATAGTGATTTCAAATGGACCATAAAGCCTGGCTAAAATCTTACAAGTTAGCAATAGAAATACCTGTTACATCATGACATCATTTGGGTACACTCAGCAAATTATTCCCTGATGGAAATTATTTGAAAAAAATGTATATGCAGTTATGCATTACTTAACAACGGGAGTACATTCTAAGAAATGCATCCTTAGGTGATTTTGTCATTGTGCAAATATCATAGAATGTACTTACACAAACCTAGATAGTATAGCTTACCACATACTTTGGCTCTGTGGTGTAGCCTTTTGCTCCTAGGTTACAAATCTGTACAGCATGTTATGGCACCGAATATTGTTAAGGAAATAATAACACACTGGTATTGTATATCTAAACTTATCTAAACATTGAAAAGGTATAGTAAAAATATGGCATTATAATATTATGGGTCCGCTGTCATGCACGCTGTCCATCATTGACTGAAACATTGTTATGTGGTACATGACTGTATATATGACATATATGTCATATATTATATATATATATATGGTTTGTATGTATACAATGTGTGTGAATGTGTGCAAAATACTTATTCCATTTGTTAAAACATAGTATCTTATGATGACAGTGTATGCCTACAGAGATTAAGTTGAATAGAATGGCAATTAAGGAGCGTGGTGTGTTTCTGAATCAACTACAGTATGTGATGAGACATTTGGTATAAGTGCTACAGTTCAGAACTCAGGAAAGATGAACACTTCAGTGCACCTTCAGGGATTAATGAAAGCTTTTTTTTTGTCCTGTGGATGATAGCAATTCATACAAATGTGTTAGCATTTATTTGGTTTAAAAATGACATTTAATCATTTTTAGGAGAATCTTCCCTAAAGCTAAATGAATATCACCATCCCTTTTGATTTAGGATGATTGAAACCTGTGAAGAGAAATTTCCTTTTTAATAAAAAAAAAAAAAAAAGCAATCTTGTCCACTTAACCATCTCAGCTTTAGCAGTTCTGAAAGGATTCTTTTTCTTCAGGCCTCAAGCTGGATTTACCTTGCAGTTAGTTTCATGGAGAAAAAGCGACAATGCTAAAATTATAGGTGCCAGTAAGTCTAATTGTGATAGATGATGCATGGTTTCAGAAAAAGGATTTATTCTTATTTCAGAATATCAAATTTAGCTGACATTATTCCTTGAGAATGGAAAGTTAGGACCTGGATCCCCTGAATCATCTCTAACGTATTATAAGAAAAATCTGTTCCCTGAGGTACTTATCAATCAAGGGACAGCCTGAGAGTGGCGACCCACATATACAGCCAGGGAGAATGGATGAATCATAAAAAGGTTCACTTGAAATGCCTTTTTAAATACGTAATATAAATGTAAAAGACACTCCTTGAAAAAATAACGCAAAAAATAAGTTGCCATAACCCATAACTTGCCTGGGACAGAATATAAAAAAGAAAGTGTTCATCAGTGCTGTTTCAGATACTATAGCTGGCACGAAAGTAGGCACAGGAGGAGAAAATCACCCTGAATTATAAATGTTATGTGCTATTTTCATGGCACCAGGTGGGAATGTTAACACTTAATCAGTCTCTCTGGCACTATTTCCCATCCATATTGCCAGCTTTATCACCATGAAAGATGCTTTGATCCTCTTCTGTGGTGTCAAAAACAACAGGCCACAGCATCAATGACATTCCAATCAGTGGGGCATCACTGCACATTAGTTTTTATCAGATATGATATTTCACTAACGCATTTTGACAACATGTGGTACAATACAGAGGTCTCTGTCTCTCAGAGTATACACTGTGTGTGTGTGTGTGTGTGTGTGTGTACCTTTTTCCTATGTCCTAAAAAGGAGATTAATCACAAAGCACTTCTCTTTTACTGTTGTAGATTTTGAAAGCAGGAGGAAAAGTTCTGCTTTAAATATGCTGCAGTTTTCTCTTTGGTGGTACCTAATGCTCTCTTATGGAAAATGAAATTCTTAGATTTCTAACATACTTGAGAGTTACCTTATGTTAAAACAATGCCATTGAAAACAGGCACTGTTAAGATTTGCATGGAAGTACCAGTTGTGAAATATAACTGTTGTATAATGACAAAATCTTTCTTTTGGTAAGTACCTCCTTTATGTCAGACACTTTATGAATGGTCGTTTCAATGTTCACAACCACTCTTTGTACTCAGTATAAATATATGAAAATAAGTTCAGAGAGGCTGAATAACTTTTCTAAGATCACTTAGAAAGTGTCCAAACTCTGATGCTCCCTGAGATCCAACTTACCATATCATGCCCATTCTACTGCAACTCAAGGCTGCCCTCCCTTTTAAAATCTACTTAACCAAATGTTAAATTGTTCTATAATTAGACAAATAGAAATTTTTGGCCATAATTAAAGGAAAAATGTTGCAACATAATATCAAATGATGGTTATAGAAAATCAGATTAAAATAGTTCAAAACGTCTCAACAATTAGATTTTTCTCTTGATTTGCCATTTCTTTTATTGTTTAATGATAAACTCACTAGGTTTATCAGTTAGCAGGAAGAAAGAAAACAGGACTATTCCTATTGATGTGAAGCAGATGCCAGATAAATTTGGAGCATAGAAAAATTTCAGATCTGGATGTGTTTAAATCTGGCCCTGCACTGCCAATAGGAAAAGCATGACATTACTGGCAAACGGGGTTGGGAAAGGATATGTGTAAATAGAGGGATAAAGAGAAGTAGCAAAATATTATAAAATGAATTCACAACACACTCTCCGATTCCATAAAGCCCAGTCTTAATCTCTATCTATACTATGATAAAGTGTGTCTTGTCATATATTGACCTGAAAAGTTAGACCTCTGATACATCGTAGGTAAAAAACAAAGAATCATTTTTGCATTATAACATCAAAGAAACTTACCTCATTTCCTTCCCCAAATGTACACATTTTTAAAAGTAATGCAATATATTTATATTAATATATTCTATCCATTCAATATATAAAAAACAGCCTAGACACTTTTATGGAATATTTTTACAATAAAAAAGTTAGAAAGAGAACATTTTGTATTAAACCAAAAATAATTCAAAGAAATGAGGTAATGCATTCTTTTGTATCACTTCTACATAAGCAATAGTCTTTGAGGTTTCTAAGTGGCTTAAAAAGAGATTTGATAAGTTGAAATATTGTCTTTTCTCGTTTTATGGCCAGAGAAAAATAGTACTTGTCTGGAATATATATAATATTGCACACAGGGTTAATTAGGTTAGGAATGAATTAATTTGTAACAATTTCCGTTATTTGACAGGCATCAATAATATAGCAGCATATTACATGCATTCCAGACATCAGCATACTTCCATGACCCAGTCAGATTCAATTTGGAAAAACCTTGGATCATATGAATATTTTATTATTGATTTTTTGTAACATCATATTTCACAATCAGTTCTGGTCATAAAAGACCATAATAACTTGAAGAGATATTTTAGAAAGCCATATTGTTGATAAATGGAAAGTATGCTTTCTGCAGTGAAAAGACAACTTACTGTCCTTTTCCTGAGACAAGATGTCAAGGTATAATTTTGTGCTTTATTAACAGCTATCAAGGAAGTTCATTTTCTGAGCAATTTTTTCATCCTTCGATTTGATATTTTGGGTGTGGGGCACGGGGATATGATGATAGTTTGTATATCTTGGTTGTCCTGGCTTCTTTCAAATTCTTTTCATTTCAGACTATTTTCTATTGAATGATTTGACTTCTAAAAATCTTTCCAGTATCCTAGCCCTCAATCATTTGCACATAATAATCCAATAAAGTATCAAAGTTAGCACGTAAATGGTCAGATGGCTGGCCAGCTTGATACAGAAAGGTTATGTTGATGTTGTCCATGGTTAAATGCATTTCATTTCCAAACACATGCTTACATTCATCAGAAACCTAATTGTAGAACTTTTGCTTGTGACGATGCCAAGCATAATCTATTGACCACGTATAAAAATACAATAATGACGCCTCTAAAGAATGGTAGAGTAACTCACAAGACTTGATATTAGTTATGAGTTTTCTTGTACTGTCTATATTTGAAAATGTGTAATACTTTACACAAGTACTGTGTTGGTTGCATTTAAACAATTGTGTGAAATCAGAACACACACACATCCTTCCCCAGAGGAGTGCAAATGTTGATTTTCCATAGGCTCAAAGAATGATTGCTCAATCCACATTTCCTTGGTTCTCTCACCTACCATATGTTATTCAGAATATTTTGCTCTTAGTTATGCTTTTTATGAAATTATTGATCTCTACTATCGGTTTTTACCATTTGTCATTTTTCTGAATCTCCTTCCCAGTATCACCTATTTTTTCTCCAGGTTCCAAAATGTAGGCAATTTTCTGATTTTCTAGTCTAAGTGCCATTTTCTTATTTTTCTCCTTTCTTTTCTCCTATAGAACCTAAGAACTTCTGGGGAGAAAGATTGAGAGTAAGAGAGAGGAGGGAGAAGAGAAGTAGGAACAGAGACTCATACCATGCCATGACATGTATACTAGGTATTATCAGTGCACACCCATGCCACACACGTATCCATGTATGTATGCATGCAGTTTATTTGTGTCAATGAATAATAACTACCAATTTTGTATTAGGCAGTATTCGGAAATCTGATACACAAGGATATATAGGACATAACTCTTCTCATTGAATTTACAGTGTAATAGGGCCAAAGCCCCGAAGAAAGATAATGACAATATAATATACTAAAATGGAAGCATGCACAGATGTTAATATTACAAACAGGAGAGCTGCATAGTCACCAGGCAGCCAGAAAGAGTGGTTGAAAAACTGAAGCTCATAGAAACTAAGCACAGTGACTATACCCATCGAAACCCTATCTAGAGTAAGGACCCTCTCTCATGGCTCAATTTGTTCTGTCAGTAGAGAGCCTTTTATCGTTTGTGCAAAAACTGGGGGCCTCAGATGACCTAAACTGATGCCATAAAATGTTAAAATAGCTCCTCTCTCTTTTAATTCTAAGCTATTATGTGAATTCCCTACAATTAAAAATTATAAGAGGTTTCCAGTAGAGGCTCATGGTGTAATAACTTGATCTTAATATGCTTTCTATAACTAATCTGGAAACTTTTAAAACTCTTGGGCTTGTTTTTCATAAGCAATGGTATATATTGTGTATAATGCTGTATAAAATAACAGAACAAAGTGGTATTTATAAATGCCGTACAGGTACCTACAGGCAAAATAAGTATGTATTTAAGCATAACTTTGTTCAAAATGTTCACAATTCTGAGCACAAGGCAATTTCTGATGATATTGAAAAATAGCATAATTCTAAAAATAATGACTTGTTCTTTAGTCATTACTAGTCAAAACTAGTCTTACTAGTAATACATAGAAGAAAGATATACACACATGCAAGTACAAATAATTCAAATAGAAAATAATAAAATAATGGGGGAGCTGCCACATGTAAGTGCCAGCTCCTACAGTTATCTTCCCAGGACACCCAAGCCTTTCACTTCCTCTGGGCAACAGCATTTCGGTGGCCTCCAGCTGTGGTCAGAATAGTGTTCATCTCGTGCTATTCTCTAGTGTCCCAAAGGTGTTTAATTTTCAAGTTATAGTTGACACAGAGGAATAGAAATTCGGCAAATGAAAGAGGAACTTGAGATAAGAAACTAAAGGTGACTACAGGGATATTATCTTTGCTTTAGGGGAAACACATTCTCCAATGTAATCATTGAACCATCTTGTGTCATCTTCTAATCCTGGGAGATGAGTGCTAAATAGATGAAGAAGTCTATTTACTCTAGGATATGAGATTTTAAATGAAACAATCCCATGGACTTTTTTTTTTTTTTAAAGACAGGAGGCTACATGGCAAGATTTTTAAAATCTTTGTTTATACTTCATTATATGCCTATATAGGATCTTGATTAGCAAAAATTAGATATTAGATTACCAGCAACGAATGTAGATGTAAAACACCACAAAAATATTTGAAAGTCTTTTATAACTCCCAAAAAAAATTGTTACTGAAATATTCAAAATGTTACTATTCACCAAAATTACCCTATTCATGTGATGAGTATGTAATGATCTATCTCTATCAGTAGTTGCTGTGTATTCCTCTGTAATGTGAAATTGAGAAGATTCCTAAGACAGAATCAATATCATCTTGGCTGTTGAAAAGAGAATCCTGTACGTATAGTAAGTGATAGAGAAAGAAATGATGGGTTATGTATGTTTTATGAGAGGCTGTCTTTTTTTTCTCTCTACAACAAAGTTCACACCACTGGCTTGTTTTATGACACTGTTCCTGGACTTCAGTATATTTACACATGTATGCCGAGTAAAGTATAGTCAAAAGCACATATATCCCTTCTTAAATTGACCCAGGAACAATTTGTTAGCTGTTCTTAAGGTTCTATGCTGTGAGCATAATGGAAGCAGCATGTGAGTTGAAGAAGGAAGATCTTTTGGCAAGTCCATCTCCACCATCCATTGGCTTTGAGATCTGGGACTAGTTCTTAATGTAAGACACTAGCCAGCTAAACAGTGTCGATGAGAAATAATATACAGCTCTGCTGCCTCCTGATCTGAAGCTATTCCTTTTCCTACATGAAAAGATGCCATTCAATAAGGAAGCTGTGCTTATATAGTTCAGGCTCATTTAAAATAATTTCTGCTCTAAGAAATGTTCTGATACCACTCCATTAAGTCAGTTCTGAAATACCCTGGGTACAGCACTTCCTTTAAATGTCTGCTATTCCTTTAGAAGCACCACAATATTCTGCTCATTTGCTGAGTACTTGTAAGTCTGAGAAATGTTTAACTTATTACCAAGTGTGAGCAAATAGAAAGAGGTTGGAAAGAAACTGAAAGGAGCATGGCAGAGTCTTATAAACCAGTGGGGACAAAAGAGCATATTTAGCATTATAAGTAAAGGTACTGTATGTAAAATTGAATCTTAAAATATGAATTTAATAAATACCTTAATAGCAACAGATTGAATGTTGTTTTGTTTTTGAAGAATAAAAATAACAAGAAAATTTAGTTAAAAGAGCATTCTATAAACAACATGAAGCTTCTTGATAAAAAGTCATTTACAAAACTGAGCTGCTGCTCCTAGTATCCTGGTATTTAGATGTATAAAGATATTGCCTTCTGTTACTTTAATTCTGCAATACTTTATGCAGCGTGGAAATGAATTATCTTATTTCTGAACTTGCATTTGGTATAAAGTTAACTTTAGAATTTTGGTAGAATTGTACAAATTCTGGTACAGATTATTCAAATGAATCTACTTCAATGGAAAAATCCATGGAAAAACAGTAACTGCACACACACACACACACACACACACACACACACACACACACACACACAACGAGAGAGAGAGAGAGAGAGAGATAAACAGTATATACTTATCTCATTCAATAGAGTTTCCTATTTGGCACTATGGAATTATTCAATTATCCATTGAGTCTTTGGAAATAATGCTATGATCACCTAAAAGAACTTGCCAATTATTGCCATATGTGAATGTGGTTTTTATAATCTGGACACTTATGCCCTAGGATTTGGACTAATAGCTCTAGCCATTTACTTCTCATTAACTGCCAGAAAAATTATGAGACAGAGGAGACATTGGTCAGTGTCAACATGATATAAATTTGGACAAGTGGCTGAAAGTTGAAACGATCAGTATCACCTTAGCGATGGTGCTGTACTTATTGAGAAAAAAGACTGAGAAAACTAAAGTATTTGAAAGCCATACGTGTTTGGAAACTCTGTAAAAGAAGGCTCCTTCCAAAAGTGAGGACGAGATATATAGGGAAGGCAGCCAGGTTTGGAAGTGTTTACTAGTGTATGTGGCAGCCTAAGAAATAAAAATTGAAAACTGCCAGTATTGGGAGTGGGAAGAGTGTACCTATATAAAAAAAGCAAAGCAGCTTTAAGCTACGAAGTCACAGGTAATCATTTCAGTTACCCCTGAGGAGGTCCATTCAGCTTTGGTGTTTTTACCAGCTATGACAAAGATTTCAGAGGATGGTAATGTTTTTATATGCGTGTGACAAGATGGCCTGGCATATCCACCAAGAACCAAAAACAAAAATTTATTCGACTTGTCTGATTTGTTTAAGTTATCTAGACCTAATACACAAATGGAAATCTCTAGGCTCCCAAAGTAGGGTGTGGCAAAAGACTTGTCATACAGCTGTCAATAACATACTTGAAAAAAGGTGCTATTTTGTGATATATCTTTGTGAATTATGTTTAAAAAGTATAATTTTAACAGAAAAGGGTGTTGCATAATATTCCAAGAAAGAGCAAATGTCCAATACATCTCTAAAAGCAGAAAACTAAGAAAAGGCAAATGTGGTTTAATATTGTTCAAATATACTGACACATCTACCTGTGTTGTAGATTTCAGAAATATTTATACACAATTTGTAAGTATTTATTTATATAAAGTGTGTCAATACTTACTAATTTCTAATATGCTAATGTGTATTAGAGAATATTTATACTCACATGCAATTCCTACAAAATCCTGTTATAAAGTTTTTACTATCCCCATTTTACAGACAATGAAACTGAAGCGTGAGGAAGCTTTGGAACTTGTTCAGTTACATATGTAGTAACTGGCAGAGCCAAGATTTGAACCTGTGCAGTCTGAACCTGGGCTCTTAACGATTAAAATGTGCAGATCTAAATAATATCTCCTATTGATTTACCAGCATTGAGAATACACTTTTAATTGTTGGTCCAATAGTCATGACTTGATTTTTGTTGATGTGATAATAATATTTTTTCTTTTCTGTTTTGTTATAAATAGTGTATACTAGCCAACAACAACAAAAAAGCTTGTATTGGAGTCCTTAAAACACAGGTTTTCTATTTTTGAAGACAGGTATCTGGTTCATGAAGAAATCAAAACCAGTATTCTGGTTTAATAAGCACTATATTCTAAGAAGATGAATCACCCAACTCAGTAAAGATAGTTTATTTTTCTTATGTATCAGTAATGTGGAAGATTTCTCCAGCAATATTTTATTGAATTATTTTACATAGAAGTTATATATTTCTAGACCACTTTGGCTTCTCTAGAAACCCATATTTTTGCTAACCAGCTTCATTTAGTGTCAATAAACAGAAGTCTATGTGACAAAGAAAACTAAATGTGGCATTTTTCTTAACATGAAAATATTGGAATCCATTTTTTTTTTTGCAGTACAAATACTATAAATACCACACAATTTACTACAGCAAATGCTAACTTGGCATTTCCTATTGGCTAACTCAATGTAACATATCCAAATTACAACTCCTGTGCCTTTGCTCATATAGCCATTCCTTCTGTAACTCAAAAAATAGGAATAGTTCCCAACTGCTCAATGTGGAACTTTAGATGTCAGTCTTTTTTTTTTTTTTTTTTTTTTTTTTTAATTTTTGAGACAGCATCTCACTCTGTCACCCAGGCTGGAGTGTGGTGATGCGATCTTGGCTCACGGCAACCTCCGCTTCCCAGGTTCAAGCGATTCTCGTGCTTCAGCCTCCCAAGTAGCTGGGATTACAGATGTGTGCAACCATGCCCTACTAATTTTTTTGTATTTTTAGTAGAGACGAAGTTTCCCCACGATGGGCAGGCTGGTCTCGTCCTCCTGAACTCAAGTGATCCATCTGCCTAGGCCTCCGGGCGCTGTGGCTTATGCCTGTGCTGGGATTACAGGTGTGAGCCACAGCACCCGGTGAGTGTTGTTTTGTTTTGTTTTGTTTTAACTAGTTTATCCAGATTTATTTGTTTCTGCCTCTATTGCTATATTATTGACAAAAATTACATATATTTAAGGTATACAATGTGACAATTTCGTATACATATACATTGTGAAATGATTACCAAAACACATCTATCACTACACATAATTACCAGTTTTTAGATGTCATTCTATTTCTTTGTAATTTCAACTTTAATTTTAGATTCAGAGTGCACATGTTCAGGTTTGTTGTATGGGTATATTGTGTGATGCTGAGATTTGAGATATGAATGATCTCATCACCAAGATAGTGAGCATAATACCTACTTAATTTTTCAACCCTTAACCCCCCTCCCTCTCTCTTCACCATTAGTTCCCAATGTCTATTGTAGCCGTCTTCATGTTTGTGAGTACCCAGTGTTTAGCTCCCAGTTATAAGTGAGAATGTGTGCTATTTGGTTTTCTGTTCCTGCCTAATTCACTTCACGTAATGGCCTCCAGTTGTATCCATGTTGCTGCAAAAGACATGATTTCCTTCTTTCTTATGGTTGCATGGTGTCCCACTGTATATATGTACTACATTTTCTTTATCCGCCACTGATGGTCACCTCGGTTGATTCCATGTCTTTCTTTGGTGAATAGAACTGTGATGAACATAAGAGTGCATGTGTCTTTTTGGAAGAACGATTTATGCTTTCTTCCACTCTGCATCATCTAAAATCTCCATATCATCTACATAATATATCTCAAATAAATACATTTCTTTCTATGTCCATAATCACTTCTCTATCTACACCATATGATTTCTTATTTAGATTATTTCAGTAGTTTCCTATCTGTTCCATTTTTGACTCAGTTTAATACATTTTCCCGATAGAAGTAAGCATAATCTCTTTGAAATGTAAATCTGATTATGGTGTACCTCATGCATGAAACCTTTCAATAACCCCTGATAACACTTAATATAGAAAAACAAGTCACCTTAATATAAGCCTGAAGACATGGCATGGCCTAATTGGCCTGCATGTGCCACCAAACTAATTTGAGGCCCTCATATCATTTCTGTTCTAGCTATACTCTTTTTCTTTCACTCTCATTTGTTCTCCAGTTCTTTCCTGCCTCAAGACTTTTACCCTAGAATTCTCTGCCTTCTACTTTTTTATTTTTTCCTTTTACATACCATGTGAATACTTTAGTACTTTGTATATATCACAGAAAATGATAGATCTCTTTTAAAGGTTAGACACTGTACATACCATAAATATTATTCAACTGGAAATTCACTTACTCCATTTCTTTTCTATGCCAACTTAAATGTTTAAGGAAAAAGTTTCCTTAGTAAATGTAACTCATATTTTCCTTTATCTTTGTGATATTTGCTTTAATATAATTAAAATTTATACACAATTAAGATATTATATCTAATTAAGATTTTGTAAACAAAATCTTTAATATAACTAAAGATTATATTAAAGAATAAAAAATTAAAATATAATTAAAGATTTTGTTTTAAATAAATGTTTATAGGACACTTAGGACACTGGGAAGTCCTTTTTTCTACTTTTAAAATGTGATGATGGTGATCATTAATTATATATATTAATACATATTATGTACATGTTACACATATTATACAGAGTTGTACCTTGGTATCAATGAGGGATTGCTTCCAGGACCCCTGAGGATACCAAAATCCATGGATGCTCAAGCCCCTTGTATAGAATAGTGTTGTATTTGCAAATAACCTATTGCATGCCTCCATATACTTAAAAACATCTCTAGATTACTTATAATACCTAAAACAATGTAAATGCTAATAAGTGGTTGTTATACTTTATTATTTAGGGAACAATGGCAAGAAAAAGATCTGTACATGTTCAATACAAGTATAACCATCTTTTTTTTGAGACAAGATCTTGCTCTGTTGCCCAACCTGGAGTGCAATAATGCAATCATGACTCACTGAAGCCTTGACTCCCCTGAACTCAGGTGATCCTCCCACATAAGCCTCCTGAGTAGCTAGGACTACAGGCAAGTGCCATCACACCCTGCTAATTTTTGTATTTTTTGTAGAGATGAGGTTTCGCCATGTTGCCCAGTCTGGTCTGGAACTCCAGAGCTCAAGAGATCCACCTGTCTCAGCCTCCTAAAGTGCTAAGATTACAGGACTGAGCCACTGCACCTGACCCTTGACTAGCCATTAAAAAAAAAAAAAAAATTTGATCTGTGGTTAATTGAATGCATAAATGCAGAACCCATAAATACAGAGGCCAACCCTATTTCTGTATTTAGCTAATTTTATTTGTATTTACCTAAAGAAACACATAAATATTTTCACAAATTTGTCCATCCTCTTTCTTTTTTTTTTTTTTAATTAGG